>NC_133830.1:6082500-6707500 GCF_047830755.1 Zonotrichia albicollis
AAGCAAGCCAAAAAATCAAAGAATATGAAGAGCTATTTAGAACTCCCCAATTCTGGCATATGTGTGGCACTTTTTTTCCCATTCTGGAAGAACCAAATGCTGTATTTAGGGAATGGGTTTCAGATTTTGCAAATATTTTCCTAGTGCCATTCTAGAAAATGAGTTTGCTGGCATATTGTTATGGGGGGCTTGTTCTGCTAAAGCATTGTAATGCCGTCTGTTCCTCAAGCTGATTTGGCTTTTGCAGCTCAAATATTATATCCTACTTTTGGAACATATGGCAACTTCTTTTAGGAGACATAGAGAGATGTGCATCTCATTTCCAGAAATGGGTCTTTTCCTTGGAGTGAATTCTGCAAGTGCTTTTCATCTTGATTTTCCCCATTCTTATTATTTTAGCTGGACTTTCTCCTTCGTCTCCTTCCCTGCTTTTGCTGCTCCCTGAATTCGAGAAAAGGCAGAGCTTGCTGGCATCTTCAGAGGGAAGGGCCAGGAGCAGTGGTCCCTTACCCTGGTGGCTTCACCCAGAGCAGTGTGGTGACGGGGCCTGTTGCGGGGTGACAAGGGCTGTTGCAGGGTGACAAGGGTTGTTGCGGGGTGACAGGGCTGTTGTGTGGCTGCCAGGCAGGCTGTGCTTTCCTGGGAAGCCTTTCCTGGGCTCCTCATGTAGCTCAGTCTGTGCTCATTGATGGAAGTGCTCAGAGCAGACTCCACTGAATCCTTCAGAGGCTGCATCCCGTGGCACTCTCACAGTGACTTCATTCTGCATTCACTTCATTTCTGGAGGAGGGCTCTTCTCGTCTTACTTTTTAAAAATTTCTTTACAAAGCCTACGTGGCATCATCAGCGTTTCTTGCCCCTGTGGATGGCTTCATGCTGCTCCTTGCTGCAGCACAGAGTGCAGGGTGCCCCGGCACAGCAGGGTCTTTGTGTGCAAGGCACAATGCCCTGCTCAGAGCAGCCTCTGCATTCACCTCTGGCTCTGCCTTGCTGGAAAGCTCTGCAGGGCTGAGCCTTTGCTTTGGGCACTTGGTGTGAGGTCACTGCCAAGCAGAGGCATTTGTGGGCACAGCTTTAATGTTACAGCTTGATTGTCAGCCAGTTAACTCTGTGTCAACGCTGATCTGGCCGCAGAACTGGATAAAGTATTTAGCATGATACTAATCCAAACTTCATTGGAAACAGGACCAGAGGATGCTGCATCACTTTCTCTTTGTCCACACACCTCCTGAGCTTTGTTGTCAAAACACAACTTACTTTGTATGTGTGTCTGTTAATCAGTTCTATAGTTTTATCTTTGAGATTTTTCATTTCAGTAGTAAGATATTCTGCATTTCTCCTCCCAGTGGGTTCCTTCTCTCTTGCTTCTCTACTGTCATTCCCAGAGACCACCTGACAGTCTCCATTTCCTTGTCTGTGGGTTCTTAAAAGTGAACAAGGAAAACAAAACAGAGAAGCAAGAGCAGGGAGCTTGTAGCATTTCTTGAAAATGGCATAGAGGAAGGAAAGAGGTCTCCTGTGAGTTAATAACAGAGTAGGAGTGGTTGATCTCCAGCTTTTGGTTAGTTGGGTTCATGATTAACTATGGCTACAAAGCACAGGGGCAGGCTCCACATCTGCCAGCATTTATTTGGATGAGGCGAATCATGTTTCATGTTTTGTGCCTGGCCAGTTCAAATGTGTTTTAGAGGTATCCAAGGCCAACAGCCATCAATACTGCTGCCCTTGCCTTTCCCTCTTCTATTCATCACATGCTCTTGCTTGAGCAGCATGTTCTATTGTATTTTTGCCTCAGGTACGTCTGATTTTCTGCTTCTCAGGCTTACCTGAGGCAGGTATGGTTCCACTTTCTCTGGAGAAATGTCATCATTTATCTACTGTTATTTATCATGTCTATCAATAGCTATTTATATTCACATTTATCAATATCTATCATTATTTATCATGGTGCTATTGGCTCTATATGGATACAAATGATATCACATGATTTAAGAAGAGGAGTAGAACTTAAACCTCAATATTTTGAGGAAGAAAATAATAAAACAGATCCTTCTTGAGGTAGAAAAATCTGATTTGTCTTTCCATGGCAGAGCAGGCCATTCCTGGAATGTAGTTGTGGCTGTCTCCCAGATCAGGATTGCCCTGGGCTGCAAAGATGTCAGAGGCTGAAGGAATTTTCTTCTCCAGGAGCCTCAAGAAATTCAGGGCTGAAACTTTGAGGGCACCAGAAGCTTGAAGGGGCCAAAAAGGGAGAGAGGCTGGACTTGCTGCTGCATTTGGAATCGTTGCTGATCTGAATTCAGTTAAGAGCAACAGAAGTGTGTTTGTCACAAATGTTCAGAATTTTCAGGCCTGTATAAATAATATTTTTTTCTTTTCAGTCTCAGTGCCTGAGCTCTGTGGGTTTTTCTGGCCCTTTTCTGTTGAAAGGCTATTTGTTTAAATTTAGTGTAGAAATATGAATCTCTATTAATGTACAGAAAATAAGGTGGAGCACCCTGTGAATACACTAGATGAGGTGACATGCTCTTAGAAGAGTTTTACCCGGGATTTATGATCTGTGAAGTGCATTTCTGCAGCAGCAAATGCTGAATTACCACCTCAGTGCTGGTTCACTCACCCATGCAGATTGAGAGTGATACCCAAGGTGCCATGCCAAGAAGGCTCTTGCCTGCTCCTGATTCTGGACATGACCTGAAAGTTCTGAGTGTGAATACATCTCCTTCAGCTTCACAGCTTACACCTAAAATAACATTTTAAGAAGTTCTCTCAGTAATAAAGTGAGTTATTCATTCTCCAGACAGGAATTACTGGCTGCACTGAAGTGCTCAGTGCTGATTCAGCAGCCAGGCTGCTCCATCCAAGTGGGGTTTTATTGCTGGGCAGGTAGCTCATCCTGGAACTTTGTGCAATTATTTATGCCACACCCTCCAGCTTATCATCATTTCCTTCCACTGGAAGTCTTTTGCAATGGATGAGGCAAAAGACTCTTGTTGTTCAGAGAAGTTTCTAAAGCATAAAAATTGGGAAGTGTTTTATGTTTTTCTTCCAGAGATAGGCAAAAGGTGAGCAGTCATTTTGCTTTTATTGTGATGTGGAGTTGTTAGAATAATCTGGCAGCATCTGGGCTCTGATCTGTGCAGCTCATCTTACTGTAGTCTGGTACAAATTAAAGTAATATATTGGTTGGTTGTGGGTGTAGAATCTCCAGCAAAGATCCAGTCTGCACCCTCAGAGCAGCAGTTTTTGTCACCAAAGACTGTCCACATTGGAATGGGAGCAATCACTGACAATAACAGATGAGGTTATTGAAGCATTTATGGGGAGCATTTAAACATCTGGACTTTATGGTGGTAGAATTGGTACCCAGCAATAAAAGTTCATTGGTGTTTTTTTGTTTGTTTTTTTAGAGGAAAAGAAGATGAGAAAATGGAATTGGAATCAAATTAGGTGTTTGCTGAGCCATGTTAATTGTTAATCTGAACTCCCATGGCAGTGTTTAAATATCATTTTGGAACACTGAACCATAAAAGGTTTTTAAGTTTACTTGTGTTAGGAAAATGTAGTAGCAATTAATTTACCAACATGTTATGTGTTTACAAGGTACCTTCATTTCATGGGTGGCTGGAAGACAGAACATGCTTAGATTGTATTGAGTTTAAGAAGCCACAAGAATTCTTAAGGCTTTTAAATGGGTTTTCTCTTCATGGTCTTATTTGAACTCTGGCCAACCATGATGAATGTCTTCTTGTGTCTTTGACCTCACAAGAGACATGAAATAACAAATGTAGGTACTGCACTTTATTTACTTATTTACTTAGTAGTTAAAACAAGAAAGCAAACAAAACCATGATGTATTTCACCTCTCCTCCCCAGCACCCCCTTGACAAATGGCTGTTGAAACAGTGCTAAACTGTGACCTTAAAGCCACAGGCGTAATGAAACTGTGATCTGGCAGATGTGACAGACTCATCTTACATAAATCACTCTCTTTTGTCACTGCTGGCATATGGCCAATGAATCTTCTAATTATTGAATGGCTTTTATAGCCCCATTATTTATAATCACTTTTGGACAGCAGCTGGAAGACAAGGATGGGGCAGGATGAAACGATAGAACACAAACTATTCTCATTTCCATAACAACTGCTGGGATTAGGAATATTTGATGATGATGTGGCTACCAGTGCAGTCTTGTTAAATGATAAAAATCTACTCAGCCTTCTGAGATGGGCTGCTGCCTCCTGGACCTTACCATGAAAATTATTCTATTAATTTGCCCAGAAATAGAGTATTAATCTCTCCAAGCATTAACAGGATATATGTGTGATTATCAGGGCCACCTTTGCAATAGGACTTGAGGAAAATTGGTGGCAAGTATTAGTAGGAGACAGTGGAGATGCCCTGGCATTGCAGTTGGAAAAGTTTTAAGAATTGTCTCCTGTTTCCCAGGAGCCCCACTTTATAGTAAGGATTTACAACAGATTGAAAAGTTGTGTTGAGTTAAATTATTAATATTTTAACATTTCTTTTAAAAATAGGCTATTGTTTTCAAGGGATTAAAGGGTTTATAACCAGCTTAGTTAACACGCTTCCTAGCTAAGGGGAGCTATTTTGGCTGTAATTATAGATGAGTTTGTGTTGGGTACCTTCTGCTGGGCAGAGCAGGAGCACAAGTGAAGTCCCCCAGCCTGCAGTGCCAATCATCTGACATTGCAAGTCCACTTGCTGCTCTAGAAACCACCAGCTGCAAGTTCTCTAAACGAGCTGGGTTTGCATTTTTTTGTTTGGCTTGGTTTTTGTAGGGTGTTCCCCCCCCCCCCCCATCTGCAGTTCTGTGTTTTTTAGCACAGAAATAAAACCCTGCCAACCATGATAATTTATTAGCTAAATACCTTCAGATAGAGATCTTCAGATGATACACAGTACATTACAGTCAGGGGTTTATACTGCAAATCCAACATGTGCAATGTTTGTGTCTTTAAAAAATTGAATCCTTCCCTCTCAATGTAGACATCAGGGTGGTGAGAGAGAGGCTTAATCCAGATGACTCTATTGCACTTTTATCCCTTTAGTGAGGCCTTTAACCTTTCATTGCTTCATGGCCCTGTTGTTTTGAAATGGTCTTTGTCTGACCACAGAGAATCCCCCTGCTAAAGACACCTTTAAACAGAGATCCTGACAGGAGAAGGGGGATTCTGCTGCAATTCAGGCATGGAAAATAGATTTTTCTAGTTCAGATGCTATCACTCACTGTGAGTGTAGCAATTGGTTGCCTTCCTAAAGAAGGGTAAAGCAAAAAACCATATACTGGTGTAATCTGCTTAGAGGAGTGTAATATAGGTCAGGGACCAGTGTGTCCCAGGCCTGACCCTGACCCATCTTTGCACGAGCATCTATAGGCTCTGTCAGAGTGTGGCTGCTGATCAGGATTATCTGGGACCATCTCGAGCAGAAATGGGATCAAACAGCTGCAGTAATTAATAGAAACATAAACTCTCAAATGATAGTTTCCAAAGCAGAGTTTAAAATACATCTTCAGCACACACACATATTGCACAGAGCTGGCATGGACTATCCACCAGCTGGCAGGAAGGTGCTGGCAGCCTCACAATGCTCACACTCAGCTTTTTCTTGGGGAAAAAAAAAAAATTCAGATTGTGCTTGGTCATTTCTGCAGTCTGCTTTCATTACTGGAGGGCAGTGGGGCAGGAGGCTCCCAGCCCCAGGTCTGTGCTGCTGCTGGGAGAGCCCTCCAAGAGGAGATGTTCTCACACAGCACAGTCAGTGTTGGATGATCCCACATGCAGCTCTCATCCTGCAGAAGCTGGGAATTTTAGCACCAAGTGTCACAGCACAGTTCAAAGCAAAGCTTCCCTGGGGACTTTATATCAGGTGACTGTTGGAGGACAAATGTGTGACAGAATTGTGGGTTTGGAAGCAATGTGTTTAGAAAGAGTCAATATTTTTCATTAATCACAAACCCATTTAAGTTACACATTGAGCTACAAAAACCTGACACTTCATTCTTTCTCAGAAAACCATATGTCAGTAAATTTTTGTTTTGTTTGTTTTGTTTTGTTTTTGCTATGAGAGATGTTTCTCCCTTGGGTTTCTTTTGGCTACTGAAATGATGTTACCATGTAATGGTTGGGGAGGGTGAGAAACATGCTCTACAGTATAATAATTAAGATGAATAGATTAAACCAGCCATTTTGCTCTGTGTTTCATTCAAAGGATTCAGATAATATGGAAGCACCTCAGATTTGGAGTAGTACTGTGAGGAGTGAAGCAGTGAAAAGTTGGTTCTCTGACTGTACCTTCACATTAAAAAAGGGCATTGATTTTGCTCAGCAGAGAAAAAAGGGAAACTCTTGCAGCAGCACAAAAAAAAATAAAATTGAATATCTTACTAGTGAACCATAAATTTTGGTGAGTTTTTCATTTTTTATATGTGTCTGATGATCTGAGCCACATGTTTCAGCCTAATTTTCATTACAGAAATAACAAGGTGGTTTTTCTGTGTACAAATAAACGATTCCCATCATATCCTAACCAGCACAAAGGAAGAATGGAGCACTGGGTTTCAGACCTGTATCCTCTGCTTTGGAAACTGCTGTTCCTGGGTTGCATCTCCTGTCCCTCTGCTATTATCACAGTTGGATCTTTTTGCATCCTTTTAGCAGAGAAGAAAAGAAGGAATCTCAAAAGAGTAAATGTAAAATCAGATCTCCGTGAGAGCAGGGGAGTATTTTGAAGGCCAATATATACTTGTGGTTGACACAGCTCTTCTTTAAAGGAAGTATTTTCTTGAGCACACTGACATGGATTTAAATTTTAGGAAGGGGAGGGTTTTTGCATAAAATGAGGTGGTTCTGGGCACCTGCCCATCTTTTGGTCTGGTAGTGGCTGGTGCATGGACAGAAGCCATCAAAGGTGAGGTTTGCTCTCAGAGGGAGTTTGCACAAGGCAGCAATGCCCCCAAGGAACAGAATGAATTTTGCTGCTAAGATTTGCTCAGAGGAGGTTGCTGAAATGTCACTGGCATATTTTTCAGGTTCTCAGGGATTATGGGTGCATACATTTTGGACTGAGGGCACAGCAGAGTTTATAAACTTGTGTGCAGCACTGAAACCTACTAAACAAAGCCAGTGTCAACTCAGGGGAGATTTTTGTAAGAGATCAGAGCAGAGAGAAGCATTTGAAATGGTAAAAAATCCAACGTGTTCCGTGCTGGATCCCTTTGGCAGCTTCCCACATAGAGTTGGTTTCTGTGTTAGCTCATTTTCTGCTGCCCTGCAGTGGAGGGAGTTCCTGAACCTGCCTGTGCCCACAGCTTGTGGCCTCAGCAACTGCTGAGCTGAGATCATCAGAGCTGCAAGAAGCCTTCATTTCTGTCAAGACTTTCCTGGAATTTAGGAACAAGAAGCTTTTTGGGGGCTGGGTTTCCTTCTGCCTCTTTTTTTTTTTTTCCTTCTTCTTCTTGCTTCTCTTCTGAAATAAAAATGTAATAGAAATAAGCATTGCTCTGAGCCCCCAGAGGGGACACTTATGTGAGTGTAAGTGTTGCTACAGCCCCTGTTTTTTGCAAGTGCCTTTTTAACTAGTGCTTCAGTGACTCAGCTGGGAAATCCCAGCTCCTGCATAAACCAAATAACCAAACTTTCCAGCAGGGCCATAATAGACTGAGATGCTAGATGGAATGGGCGCAGAGGGAAGCTAAAAGCAGGATATCATCATTAAATTGCATATATTCTGTGGTCAAACAAGGCCTAGCTCAGCAGAGCTTGTTCACCTCAAGACATTATTGTTATATAAATCATTGAATCAGGGATCACGCAGTATTTTGGAAGAAAGTTTACTTATGTGATACATGCAGTTCTGTGCAATAATTTCTTCCCTGGAATAAGCCCTTGCGTTATGCCCAAACAGTTTGTCATATTTGTCCTTTTTTGCTATGAAAATCTACCTTGCCTTACTCTCTCTTGTGCAAAGAAATATATGGGCTGTTTAGTTAGCAGATAAAGAACTACTTTATTATTTCAGCAGAGGCTCCTTTTTGTGCCCAGTCTCCTTCTGGAGTAAAACAACATGGTGTGAAATCAAACATCTGGAGTTTGGGAAGTCAGCTCTGATATTGAAAAACTGTAGCCCACAGGTCTACCAAACCCTCCAAGTGCCTCCTGTGTGGGAAACAAATTTTATGGTGCAATAGCTGGGGACCATTTGTTAGAAAATGGGTTGATAATTCACTCTGGGAGTGAGGGGTGTTGCTGGTGTTGCTCAGGAAAGTGTTTTGAGCCAATTATATCTCCCATAATTTCAGTTTTGTTGTTTCATTTCTGCAATGAGCATCTTGATCTTTGAAAATTTCCTTTTGTTAGTAGCTGGGCTTGCTGCCTGAGCCTTCTTTTCTTCAATAAGAGATTTAATTAAAAGAAAAAGCTGTCAGGAGGACAAAATTATTTTAAAAATTTGACATCGTACTTCAGACTGCAGGCTTTTTTGTGTTTAGTTTTGTTTTTGAACCAACATTTCTGGTAAAATGCTGCCTGGCTGCCATGGTTTTATCCTGCCCACAGTCTGCACTCTTTTCCTGTTTCTCCATTTGCCTGGTGCTGCTTCTGCCTCCCAGACCCAGTGTCCGACTGCACTCCATTGCAGTATTATTATTTTTGATTTGCTCTGTAGTGATTCCTAGAGGCTCCAGCCAGGAATCTGCAACTGTGAGGCCGCATTCAATGTCCAGATGTATTGAGATGATCTCTGCATTACACATTCGCAATCAAAAAAAAATCATAATGCAAATTATAAGACTGAAAACAGCTGCAGTGGTTCAGCCCAAGGTCCTTGTAGTCCAGCATTTTGGCTCCAGCTGATGGGGCCATAAGATGCCTGGCAAAGGGAAGGAGAAGAGCAAGATACTTGATATTCCCCTACTTCTTTCCTGGGTCTGCCAGCCACCAGCCATTAATGTTAAGCCCAAGGGATTTTCTTTTCCCTCTTCTTTTCAGACCACGTTGGATTGAGCAACCTGGCGCACTGGAAGGTGTCCCTGCCCTTGGCAGGGGTGTGGTATCAAGGTGATCTGTAAGGTCCCTTCCAACCCAAACCATTCTGTGATTCTGCAGCCCCCAATGGTTCTGTCCTACAAGTGCTTTTCCATCTCCTCCTGAATCAGCTCCTTGTCCCCACAGTGCTCTCCAGGGAGAGTGCACAGCCTGGGGCTCTTGTCTGTGATGATTCTGAACCAGGATCCTGCCTGGTTTTCCTTGGTGTCTCCCAGTCCTGGTGCTGGGAGAAGCAAGCAGTGCCCAGTCCCTGGGTGGCCTCAGGACATGTTGGAGGCTGATGTCCACCACAAGCTGCAGCATCCTTCTCTTGGTCCTTGGGTGGCAGCTGCTCCCGGCTTTGATCATCCTGCTTGCATTTCTCAGAAGATTTTCCAGTGGTTTTTTTTCCTTTTCATTTTAGAACAGAAGAGTTTCAATTCCTGTTTTTGCTCTTCAGTCAAATTAATGTCAGTGTTATTCCAAACTTGGAAATATTTTTGGGAGAAGACTTCATTAGGTTTCTGTAGTTCATATGTTCTGTTACAAAAAAGGGTTTGGTATTCAGCAACTGGCAATGTTTATTACCAGCTATGTTTCTTTTTCTATTTTTCTTTGTTTTTTTAAGTTCTTGTTGTTGTTGTTTTCAACTCATTTGTCTTCTTTCGTGCTTCTGAAGGTGTTCAAATTTGAATAGTCAAATAAAGAGATTTAGGTGAAAAGCATTGGATATTGTTTTTTTGTTTTTAAGGACTTTGGGTGCTCTTAACTCATTAAATCAATACTTTTGAAACTCCTGCTGTGTGTTGGGATGGATACCAGTGGAAAGTATAGCACTTGTTTGATTTTTTTTTTACCATGTTTGGCTTGGGAGCAGCTTTTGCCTTCTGTCTCTCCACCCCTCTCACCCTCCAGAGACTTGCAAAAGCAGTACCTTTATTATTTTTCTTCTTTTTCCTGTCATCTGTCTGTCTCCATTTGCTCAGACAAATAAGTGATAAACAGGAATGATGATCTGTTTAACACCACAGGAAGAATGTGGCATTATGAGACAAGAGAGACCTCTTGTTTACAGCAAGTTATTTTTGGTAATTAGCCATTTGTAGAGGAAGATGAGCCTCTGCTCATAAAGTCAGCATGCCATAATTTAGGGGGCTCTGAATGGAAATCTACCATTTGCCTCAATTGGAAATGGTAATTGTGTGCATTTAAAAATGAATAAATGGCTGTTGCGTTTAGAAATAAATAAATAATGGATTTTTTTCTTCCCTTGCAGGGGGCAGACTGACCAAGGATCTGAGGCATTATCTCAACCAGAGGTTTCAGAAGGGGTCACCAGACCACGACCTGCAGCAGACCATCCGGGACAACCTTTATCGCCACGCTGTGCCTTGTAAGTTGTCACCCTGGGTTTTCTGAAGTTTTTCTAAGCCTTCTGATGTCTGCATTCCTGTAAAGAACTTCTTGGTTTGCATTCTTTTATGGGTGAGAAATCTGATGGACTGTTGGTTTGTCCAGTGTCATTGGAGAGGTGGCACTGTCACCCTCCAATCCACAGTCACTTTTGGAAATTTATAAATGTTGGAATCAGAAATAAGAAGTGCTCTTTTTACCTTGGGAGAGCTGTGTGTGCTCGTCGTGTTATTTTGTGTTCTGTAGTGCCAGTAAATGACAAACCTTGCCCTGCTGCACTCCCTGGGGCAGAATATTGTGGGAATCTTTAAAATCAGAGGGTTTTGGGAAAGCTGCAAAAGGCAGACCTCAGAGACAGCAGAAATGTGATTAGAGCTAAGCAGTAGCCATGAGATTGGTCAGCAGAAAAATTATGTAAGAAGTTAGAAAAGTAAGGACAATTAGAACAATGATCTGTGTATTAATGCTTGTCTAGAATAACTCCCTAAACTGCAGAAAAGTTTATCTAATGAGATATTAGGAAGTTCTAGGCTTGATAATGGAGCTCTGTGCATTGTGTTTTAAGGCTTACAAGCAGGTATTGTATTTGAAATAAGCAAGAATTGTTTAACCAAAGGTACCTGTGCTTATAGTGGTTGGATGGAACCACCAATATGCTTTTGGTTTGTGTGATTGGTCAAAAACATATAAAGGAAGGTGTAACATTAAGGTCTTGGTCTGCTGCCTAGGATGTGAGCTGGTGGCATCCTCCCATTGCCATAACCATGTAATGAGAGTGATGCTGGAAAATACAACAGCTCAAGGCATGTTCCCAGCAGTGCCATCCTGTTAATGATTTGTACAGAGCCCCCAACTGATGATAGAATTCCATCTTCATTTTTGGGGCAGCCTTCCTGTGGGGGAGACTGTTTGCAGTTTGGGCAGGCTTCCATGTGTGACAGCAGATAGGGTTGAAAAGGAAAATGATTCATCTCTGAATGAGGCTTTTTTGATTACCTTTTTGGAGCAGTTGATGGTGTGGTGCAAGCCTTGTGATGCCTGCTTTGGAGAAAAGCCCTAAAAAAAACTGCCATGAAGTGATTGCTTGGCTTAGAAAGAGTCTATATTAATATCAGAATGGTGAATGTTGCTTATTGGTTTAAAACCTATGAATATAAAACAGGCTTCTATTTTTATTTCCCAAGCAGAATTTTATTTCTGATGCTTGTTTAACTTGTAGAATTGAACAGCATTTTATGGCTGGTTGCCATTGTTGAAGGCATCTGCCATTGCTGGAAGGTCATCCTTGATTCATGTAGGAGATAAGGAACAGGAGTTAGCAAAGCTGAGAAAGAAATGCTTATTTTTCACTCAAAAAAAAAAAAACCCCCAAACAAAAAAACACCCCACCCAATACACAACAACAAAACCTAAAACAAAAAACCAGACCAAAAACCCCAAACAAGCAAACCAAAACAAAACAAAAAATCCCAAACCAATTGAAAAAAAAAAAAAGGCAAAAAAAAACCAGAAGAAAAACTAAGAACTCTGGAGCATGGTAGTCCTTAGAAGGTCAGAATAATTACTAAAATGAGATTGTCCTTGGCATTTTGGGAAGACATAGAAAGAGTGTAGAGTGATCATACTCTGTTGCACCTCAGTTTGACATTCTCCAGGTGGCAGGGGACACTCTTCTAAGGAAGAGCTTTTTTTCCTTAATTTGGCTGAACTGTGGAAATAATGATATGCCCTTTAAATCAGGCTGGAATAAGTAAACATCTTAGTTATAGATACTGAGATAAGCAGCAAAATAATTTGAAGATTTCTGTCTCGTTGTGAATCAGAGATTGTTTATCCTGGTAGACTTATATAAATATTGAATAATTATGCTGCAATTCAAAAATCAGTATTTGCCAACAAATATCACATAGTGGTACACACAGTAGTAGTCATTTTCAGTCTAAGTGTTGCATGCAGGAGGGCTGTGTAAGACCAGTTAAAATTGAGTGGTAACACTGACAAATGTTGATTCTTCAAATGGCAGATGCTGTTATAACACCATGGAGTTTATGCTCATTTTATCAGTGAAAAGCACGAAACAAATTATGTTTAAACAACATGAAAGGACATAAAGAATAAATATGGATTACTGTTTACTGTTGAACACTTCCATTTGCCATTCTGTCAACGTGAAATATGATTATTTTTCAATCACCTAACTTGGCAAGCTGCAGATTTTTAGGGCATACTGCAAAAAGTGCCTTCCAGGAGAGCACGTGCAGTGCTAGGCTTGGGAGATGCAGTGTTGTGATACTAATGCCCTTCTGCCTATGTGTGATATTTCATTTCCTAAAACAGCAAATAAAGCAAATGAGTGTGAGTTCTGGGGAAAAATTTTGCACGTTACCAAGGTTACATTTTGAAATGCTTTCCATTGATTCCTTTATCTGATTTATCGAACTTGATGGTGAGCTAAGCTGCTTGGTCTTGCTTTTGATTTAAAATTAAGAGCAGTGAAAGTGATTCCTGCCTTTTTAAAATAGCTGGGGGAGATGTGGGTTGTTGGTGTATCAATAAGAGCATAAGTACTTATGTTTCACTTATGAAACAAGTGGAAAACCTGAGAAGTGGTGTAAGTTGTGTCTCCCCACACTTTCTAAATTGTTGGGCAGGTAGCATTTAATTTTTGCTTCATTTACCATAGGGATGGCATTAATGGTAGCTTTTAAGAATGATGCTAATATTCCTGTGTGGCTTGGAATGAGACTGCTGCATGGTGGTTGGGATGCTTTACAGGTCTGGAGATTAATCTGGCTGTATGCTCATATTTTTATTCCTTGGTACATGTGACCAGTAAATCCAGAGCGCTGGACCAATCTCTAGTGCTAATGGATTATGAAGCCTTGTATTTTGAAAATGGAATTCCCTGATGCTTATGTGGTAAACACAAACAAGAACACAAGGTCACTTGGACTGAGCATGCTTGGCCTGACAGCTGCTTTTTATTGCACTAATATAAGGGCTAAATGAAGTGATAATTAGTAAATGCCAAATGGAGTAAGGTGCTGTTAACCTGTTAGTGCCCAGATATTCTGGTGAGAATAGCTTGTGATTCAGCCCTGATTGGTTTGGTGCAGGTGGTGAGAAAACCCAGAATGTTTCTGTTTCCCACATAGCCCTGTGTCCATCGTGTGAAGTTGTGGCAGCTTTTGTGGAAGACAGAGGTCAAGCAGAAGGAAGGGAAGATGTAAGATGCTCAGCTCAACCTCATTATTTTGTAATGACATGCTGATTAAGCATCATTTAGATTTTTTTCTTTAGGAGAGTTGGTTGAGAGTTTGATTTATTTTCTGGTGGACCCTTGAGGATGAGTGGGATGATGTCAGCTCCCAGGGACCCTATGAGCATTTGCCTGTATGGGTGACACAGGATGGTTTTCTGAGAGATCAGAGGGTTTTATCCCCAAATGTGTGAGCCATCATAAACAAATGAGACCTTGAAATGGACCCACAGGTGAAGTATTGTTGAAATAAGTTGGCAAACCACACACACATTCCTGCAAACTGAATTTTTCCCCTGCTCCTCAGTGCCATCTGCCCCTCCAGCACACTTCCCCCGAGTCCTCATCCCCTCAGCTCCCAGCTCCCCACTGAGCTGATTTCTTCCTGCCATGCTCTGTAGTAAACAACAGCTGTGATAGGATTCCAGGTGGCCTCCAAGTTTGGTTGTTGTGAGTCTCGAGTGCTCTGCTGTTCCTATCACACCAAACCCACGGGTTTATTTACAGAGCCAAGGCATTCTCCTCTGAGTTTGCAACTCAAGCAGCAGCATGAGCTAGGACCAAGACAGAGTAAGGAAGAGAGGCAGGGCACCTATTCATATATTTGGATGGTGTATAAGTGGTTATAAAGCCATGCTACAATGAACAAATCTTTGGAAGAGTTTGTGTAGTTCAGCTTTTACTTCACATGAACCATCACTGGGCTGTTACTTCCTTGACTTTCTTCCTGAGGCTTTAATTTCATTGTAAACTTCACCCAAGCCTTTACTGTGGAATATTTTTGTCTTTTGCTTAAGAAAAATCAGTATTTTAGAACTTGAGCAAAGTTATTCTCATAGATATTCAGATGAGTTGCTGTTTTCATTCCTGGCATGCAGTTTCCATTATCAAAACTAAGCAAAAGTCCATCAATACATCATCTAGATTAGTATTATATTGGTCCAGTCTCTAACTATCCCTTTTCCTTCTTTTGTTTGGAAATACCACATTTTTCCTGTGTTTTGATGTGCCTCGTGAAGGGGATCAGAAATAATGTTTTGTTTTGGGGTAGTTAATGGCTCCATTGAGATTGGGCTATATTGTGATATTGTGAGATGGCAGCAATTCCACAATTACCCCTTGGCCATGCCTCTTCCAGAGGTGCTTTGACTGATGCAAAGACCTGGTCCTCACCTTACTTCCAGAGTGGATTTTACTTATTCCAGCTCAATTTTGCCAGCCCGAACACTTGAGAGCAAGAGGGAAGGTTTATCAGTTGTGTGAGGCATCTTGGTGGGGCACCCTGTGCCGCATTTGAGTCCATCTGTGCTCATAGAATTTGTGCGATTTGGCTGGGGGTCAGTGATGCAGTGTGGTGACATTCTGGCTTCAGGTTTCAGAGGGTGTTTCTAGGAGCAGGACTTTCCCAAACAGGATTGTTGTGTGTGAAGATTCACCTGTGAAATTTGTTGTATGTGAAGATTCACCCAGTGGAATTTGTGATTAGTTGGAAGTTCATGTAAGAGTATATCCATTAAATAGGTGTTTCCAAACGGCCCTGCTGGGGATATCTGTGCAATAGAGTTTATTGAGAAAGATATGAGATAGCAACTCACTTTAAGGTACTAATGCAGCAGCCTGCCCCAACCACTGTTCACACAAGGCTGAACATCCAGGATTGTCTTCCTCTTTTTGAAATGATGGCAGAGGTTATCTGTTTATTATAAACATTCAGTACTGGCTATTTGTCCTATACTCAACAACCTGGTAGCTGTTTTCAGAGTGCATCGTGAGGAATCAGAAAGATGATAGTTCCATAAAAGTTTATCTCAGCATGTTATTTGATTTTGGTTTTTATTTTTCCATTTACTTGATTCTCCACTTGTTTCAGTCCTGTGTGGCATGCAGGGGCAGCTGTGGTGGGTCTGGTGTCTGTACTTTTACTTGCCAAAGCAGAATACCTGGTGTAGACTGACTGAAATAACAGCTAATCCCATTTCAGTCCTGTGCAATTCCTTTCCTTGCCAGGCTGCAGTCTTCAGAAGCAAAGCTCTGGAAGGTGCAAGGTCTTTTTGATGGTAGATGAAAAGGCAACAGTGGCTAGACTAGAGTTAAGTCAGACTAGACACTACATGGCATTCTTCTTTTTATTTTTCCCTTCTCTTCACAAAATTGGCTTTTAAAATGTCAGGAGTTCATCATTCAACAGTTGATTGACTTCCCCAAAACAAGTTCGTGTCCTGGGATTAACTGACTGGAGATCTGAATGTTAGAGATTTAGCACTTCCATTCCTGCTGTCTGTTCTCTCACCTTCCCAGAGTTTGATCTGTTCCTGTCCTCAATTACAGCACAGTAGCTCCAGCTGCTGCACTTGGTTTTAGAGAGGAACATGGAGCAAAATGGATAAAAATCAATAGTTGTAAGTGTGGACTGACCTGTGAGGAGGCTCAGAAAAAGCCAACAACACTCAGGCAGCTGGCTGGCCTGAGCTCTCACATTTCACAGGGAAGTTAGAGAGTAAGTTTCTCTATTCCAGGTGATCTCCTGGTGCAAAGGAGAAGTCTCCTTACAAAGCAAAACCTATAATATTGAAAACAGAACTACAGCTTTGATAGGACAAACTTTAGTAAGTGATTGTAGACTGCACATTGTAGCTTATTCTCTGAATTCAAGATTTTCATGGATAATTGAACTTCCAAAGGGCAGTTTATAAGCAGTTCTGCGCATAACTGCCATCATCTGCAGGTAATGGAGGACTGGAGGGACTGAATGGGCTGGGGTGTGATGAAACTCCTGTCAAATGTGCAGACTCAGGTGATTTCCCAGGATAGTTTATAAAGTCCTATAGCTCTGGGTACCTCCATAAGTATTTCTGAACTTCAGAATGAATTGATAAAAGGGATATGCAAACCAGCTTACAGAAGGCTCTTTTCATTAGAATAGAGAGCATAAAAGTGTATCAGTATACTGGGAAAAATTGCTGAAGTGAAGCATAAA
The DNA here is from genome assembly GCF_047830755.1 of Zonotrichia albicollis. Classification (NCBI taxonomy): domain Eukaryota; kingdom Metazoa; phylum Chordata; class Aves; order Passeriformes; family Passerellidae; genus Zonotrichia; species Zonotrichia albicollis. Next base: position 6,099,199 of record NC_133830.1, read on the forward strand.
GACCTTTATGTTACAAATGAATGTGTTTTTACATGTGTGGATATTTGAGTTACAATTTCAAAGTTATTTTTAGTTACTAATTTTTCTTAATGATAAACAGAATCACAGACAGTGCACATTATTTTTCTTTCCAGGCAATAAATCATCAGTTTATGTACACAAATGTTTTTGAATTCTCAAAAGCTTTCCAGACCTGCAGCTGTATTTATTATCCAAGGACCTTTTGTTGCAGTTCCCTTCCTAGAGGTGTAATTCTGCTTTTGTAATGAGAAATAGTTGCAGGGGCCATGAAATATTCATTTGAAGGCCCACACTGATAAGGTGAGGAGCAGCAGACTTTTTTCTATCACAGAAAAATAATTAATTTTTTACAAGATTTATGTTAGGAAAAAAGTTTTAATTACTTTTAAAATAGTGCCATTATCACTGGGTTGCAGCATATGGATACCAGCAGTATGTAAAAATAATTTTTCTTAAGAATGTTTGCTTGTGAGTTAATCTAACTCTGTATAATATGAGGTATATTTCTGTGCCAGCTAGTGTATACCCATTTGATTTTTCCTGTTTTCAGCTGGGACTGTATCCTGAGTACAATCACTGGCTTTAGAAAATCCTTGTACCTGTGTTCCAGGGAGTGCCACATTGCAGCACTGTCCCCTGCAGTTTTCAAGGATATAATTCATTCACTAATTAGTGAACCAGATGTGTTTTCACTTTTAAAAGAGACAAAAGTGCCCTGTTTTGAGCAACAGAGCCAATATTTCTGTAGTTTAGTTCCTTTCCATAGACAATCATTTTTGTTTAATCTAGAAGACTTCAGGACCTTTCTCCCATCTGGTCTGTCCTTTCAGATCAATAGCACATTTTGTGCCAGTCAAACCATTGTTTGGGGGTGGGTTTGTTTGTTTTGTTATTTAATTTTGGAAATAAAAGCACTTATGATGGCAAATATTGCTCCATCTGCTTCCCCATTTGTGAGGAATAGCTTTTTTGTGTTTCACTGTACACGCAGTTGGAATTGCATGAGGCACCAGAGAACAGCACAAAGCAGAGCAGCTCAGCCCGGGATGCTCTCCCATGGCACTTGCCAAAGGAGATTTGGGTAAGGACTGTGGGAAGAGATTACAGGGCCACTTTCCTTTGTTTTCTTTGTTGCTCCCCAGTGTACTTAATTTTGCAGGTTTTTCATTGCAGTTGCTTTGTGCTCTGGCAAAGCAGCTGCCAGTGGATATTTAGGTGCAGTGCAAACAATGTCTCTGCATTTGTTTTAAAACATAAAGGTTTCCAAGGTGAGAGTCTGGGACAGCAGAGAGTGAATCAGACCTGGGAGCAGGACTGCTGTTTGGGGGTTGAAGGGGTGGAGATGAATTTTCCCACATTATTTACTTCAAAACTCCCTCTGTCCTGTCACAGTTTATCATATGATGTCCTGATTAGATCTTTGGTGATGGCTGCAGTGGCACAGCTTTAGATTTCTTGGCAGTTTGATTTCTTTTCAGCTATCACCATGCATCTGTTCAAGGGTTTCAGTGTATTGATTGTGCTGCAAAGCAAGAGAATGAGTGCTCCAAGCAAAAGGATTGTTTTAAAACGAGGTAAAATTAAATGTGTAGCTGTTCTTTAACCTGCTTTTCCACTCACATTTGTATTTGGGCTTCACATTTGGTATTTCAATGAGTAACTCCCTGCAGAAAGCACCCATCACTGTGCAGGTATGTTTGTGCTTGGCTGTGCTGGTGGTTTCACCATCACAAAACTCCTGTGCTTTCCATCAAAGATGTCAGTGTTTAAAGAGGAACACCTGTAAAATCACATTGATTTGAGATGCTTCTGGCCCAGTGTGATCCCAGCTGACTCAGTGGGATTGTAGAGGAGGAGTTTCCTGTGTGACTCCCAGCCCTGCTCCCGTGACAGTCCCTGAGCCCAGGGGGGCAGTGGCAGATGCCAGCTCCTGATGGTTTGATGGGCATGAGGAGTTGTCACATCTCATCTTCAAACAGCTCTCCTTTCTTTAACATTCCATGCTTCCTCACATCAGGCATGCTGTATCTGTCCTCTAAATCCTTTTTGTCTTTATTTCAGCAGAGAGGTGATTAGCCATGGAATAATTTATAAAGCTGTTTAGATTCTGCTAGCTGGTTTTCTTTGGGGAAAGTCATATCCAGTACCTTTACTGGGAATAACTCTGTAAATTCACTGATTTCCTTCCCCCCACCCCAAGTGAATAAGAAGGTAGAAAAAATAGAACAAATATTTGTATTTCTGCCCCTATTGAAGGAAAAATAAATCTTTCTTATTAGTCTTAACAGTCTGGATGTATCCTTTTTTTATGATGTTCTCTTGAATAATTAGAGCTGTGAGTTATGAAGTCAAGATTCCTGGGTCATTGCCAGAACAGATTTATTTAAGGGGGACACTAGTTCTCTGAATTCCTTTTAAAGGGCTTTGTTAATGTCCCAGACTGCTCTTAATTAGTGATTTAAGAGGGAATACATCTGTTTCACTGAGGATTGTGAAAATTTTTATTTAAATGGAAATGCTTAATAAATGGTTCTTTAAAAGGCTAATGTATCTTCAAAATGAGGTGTGTATCACAGAGTAATCAGGTGAATAGTGATCTGGCAGCTCTTCTTGCATGGTCTTTTTCAGCTGAATAAGGATGAAAACCTCATCAAAGACCTTTGGAAGTATCATCTGCTCTTGAATTGTATTTCATACTTCATCATTCATTCTCTACCTGCGCCTTTTCATTGAACTTTAGTTTTAACATTCCATTTACCAGGGGAGAAAACAGTAAACAGAGGTTGATGTTGGTGAAAGGTATGAAAAGGCTTATTAGAGACATTGATGATACTTTGTTTTTTACCTAAGACCACCATGGCAATTCAAGTACCAAAATTTAAAGTTATTTAATGGGACATTTGTCGTATACTAAAAATGTGCAGGTGATCTTTGCTGTATTAGGGATTGGAACTGGCAAAGCTCAGAACAGAGGGGCTGGAGCAGATGCTCAGGGAAGGAGGAGCTCCACAGTAAGAAGCTGCTGCTGCTGCTTTTCGTGAACTCTTCCTTGAATACATGAGGAGATAGCTATTAATAAACACAGCATTACCATCTCCTACTGTTCACAGGGTTTTTGAATTAGCAATCAAAACCTTGAGACTAGATATTTTGACTTTTTCATGTAAGTGTTGATTTATGAGCCCATCTTTGTTCATGTTTTTCTAGGGTGTGAGTTTTTTAGTGTTTTCTGTTGTTCGGAGGAGGATCACACCGGAGAGCTGAAAATGTGCTTGAATAGTGAGGTTATTAGCAATTTTCCTAAATCCAGAGATGGAAGGTTTTCAGGAGAGCAGTAACTGTTGCTAGATGTCAAAGACAATCATGGAAAACCCAGCAGGACGCTGTATGTGCACAAGTAGGAAGGCTGCACTCAACAGTGGGGCAGAGCTGGACCCAGTTCTTCCAGGAATGTGAACATCCCATCGTGTTCATAAACACCTTTCCCATTTTTGCATTTCCATAATTTTAAAGATCTAGATTACTATCTCACTTAGCAATCCTCTGCGAAATTCCCGGTGTTTTCTGGAAGGGAAAAGCTGATGAGATGCAGTAGTGCTGCTCCTGTGTAACTAACCACACTGGAGAATCACACTGACAGACATTCAGTAAATTGCCCACATTATAGAACATTGATGATAACATTAAAGTGGTAAATTTAATATTATAGTTCTATTAGATTTCTCCCTCATTAACTCTGATCTGATAAACAACCTCCGGCATATTTTGGAGGTAATAATCACCTTACAATCACTCCTGCTCCTCTCTATCTGGCATTTCAAGCTCCTATAGATTTACAGCTCCTCTGTCATTTAATCTGTACTTACTCCTTTATTTCTCCTTTGAACTTGTGCTTACAGGCAGGCAAACCTTTTCTAGAAGGCCCTGGGCATGCAACTAACACTTCATAGCTAGAATAAAGTCATCCTAAATTCCATTCCTCAGATTTTGGACCAAATGGGTCTGAGAGAATGAAATTAACCCAGTGTTCAGGCAAGCAGGATGCAGGCCTGCAGAGGTGTTTTTAAGGGCTGGTACTCGGGAATTTTGACAGCAGTTGGTTGTGTTCTTGGTGTTATAGATGGATAATGAGATTATTGGCTCTCTCAATTAAGGGATGACTATTGTGTGAATTTAAAGAAAAGCTTTAGTGATGTATAATTATGTTGTTGTGGTTTAGATGTCCTCTGTTCTCCCCACAGTTCCCTTTCCCCCCTGTATTGTTGCCATCAGGCAGCCTGGGGTGTCCAGGACAGGTACAAAGAAGCTGCACAGGTATCCCTTGCATGGGGCAGTGGGAATGGAAAAGCTTGGGGGTGCTCAGGGGGTGGGCATGGCAACATCTGAGCTCCAATCCAGTGACAAGAAAGCAGTTTCCACTGATAAATGGCACAGAAGAGCTGACTGACAGACTTTGGAGGGGTCAGGGCTGGCTGATGCAGCCCCCAGGGGTATAAAAGACTGAGCATCCATCCTGACAATGACCTGGCCATGTGGTATCCATGAGGGGCAATTCCCAGCACTGCAAATTTTCCCTTATGTAGTCCTTGGTTGTATTTTTGTCAAGGTTTAATAAACCTTTTTAAATGTTCAAAGTGAGCAGTTGTTTCTCACACTGGCTTTTGCAAACAGGTGTCAGAGCAGCCTTTGCAAGCTCTTGCTGGCCAAGTGGGTGGTGAAGAGGGGACCATGTGGGCACTGGGCACAGCCCTGCTGCAGCCAGCAGGGAGATGGAAATGCTGAAGGAACCTTTGTTCAGCCATGTCTGTCTGGTGGAGACAGTTTCCACTCCTGAACATTAATCCTCCAGCAGCAAACCCACAGCTTAACCAGGTAACCTTAGCTCCTCTCGAGTGGCAGGAGGCTTCCAAGGAGCCTCTTGTTTTCCTAAGTGAGTCATGGTTTGATCAGAGTGCTGTCTCGGGGAAAAGGTGGTTGTTATACATCACCTATCACAATGTAAAAGTGGAAAGCGACGCTGAAATGCTGACCCTTAATCTGAAGTGCACCATCTGTGTTTTATTTCCACATCTTGCTGAGTTTACAGTTATTTGAATTCACAGTTTGTTCCCCATTTGCTGTTCCCACATGGTAAGTGAATTGGATCCAAAATGTACTGATGAAAGAATGAGAACTCTGTTGCAGAGGTTTGTTCCTACCTACAAGAGTGTTCTATCTCACACTTTTTCCACCCTGTGAGCTAAATCCCAGCTGTAAAATCTTGTCTCAAGATGGCCTTCTTTCATGGTGGGAAGCTGGGGTTACTGTTAGGACAAAGGCTCCTTTCCCCATCCTGAAGTGATTTGTGATTTGCTTATGACATTCAGCTCTAGAAAAGGTGGAGAGTTCTTACATCTGACAAAGTATTTGCTTTGCTGTTCCTGTAAATTTCTGTGGATGCTTATCTGGTAATAAGCTCTTGCTGTTGAAGCACCACTTTTATTTAGTAATTCTTTTCTGTTCATGTGATCCAAAGTGTTTGATGCTAAATTAAGACTGGGTATAATATAATGATGAGAGCTGTAATTACAACTGTAATAGTTTTTCATGGTGCAACTTTGAACTACTCTGATTTTAGAATGGGCAAACAGCTCAAAAACAGGTTGAATTTCATTTATTCTCCTTTCCTTCTGTTTTTTCTACCAAGAGCAACCATTTTCTTAAGACATAACTAACTGTAAAAAAAAAGATATAAAATTTAAACATGTCGTATTTCAAAAGCAAGCCATCAAAATGCTGAAGGCTGTATAAACTCAAATACCTTCTTTGGCTTTTGCTGCAGACCACACAAGCTCTGAGAAATTGATTACTCTGGTACTGGAATGGGCTTTCATGATACAGAAACAGAGGTTTGCATTGAATTTCTTTCTTTGTGTGTGGGACTCTTTTTTTTTTTTTAATGAAAAAAAAAAGCCTTTAAACCCCAGATTAAAAATAAGTCATTTCATTGTTTCCGTTTCCCCCTCTTCTAAATCTTATGAAAGAGTTTCCATAAATGACTGGAGAGCTGCATCTCTGAATAAATCTAAAGTAAAATGCTCCATTTCTTTTTTTTAATAAAGAGGCTTTTTTTCTGGAATGTTCCATGTAGGTACTGCCTCATTGAAGTTTCATCTGGTTGAGAGAGTTTCAGTGTGGCTCTTGCAGATTTTTTCTATTTTGTGGACAAGGAATTCAGAGTAATTTATTTTCATATTGCAGTCTTCCAAATTTACTGAGTGCAATATTCTAAACCCAACATTATCAAAGGCTTTGGAGTTCCCACAGCAGCTTTGAGTTGACCAGACATATACCCAAAAACAGTCTATGGCTCCAAGAGGCCAGTGTTGAAAGATCAGGAAGGTGATCTTGAGCAAAGAATTTTTGTGGGTTTTTTTAAAACAAGAGACATATAATGGGCCAGCACCTTGACCCAGCTGGTGTTTTCATGAAAATACTGATGTCAGATAAATTTAAGACTGTTTATAAGCAGTCCAATCTCCTGTTAGTGCGTGGCCATGTCTCCTATGAAGGTAATGCAAGGGTTGCTGGCTCGGTGATGTTTTGCCCTTACCTAGCTCAAGCACTTTTGAGTACATCAGCAAGAGCGGTCTCTGTGTTTGCTGCTGGGTTTAGGTGGGAGAAGATGTTTTCTCTTTCCTGGCCTTTCCACACAGGTGCTGTGGACCTGTGAGCTGTGTCCTGTGCCCACAGCTGGACAGAGCAGCTCTGCCAGCGATGCCTCTGGGCTGGTGTGGCTCCAGATTCTGCTTGTTCCAGGAGCAGAATGGGTGCTGCACCCCTGGGCCATGGGAGCAGTGCCCTGTGCCCACCCTGCAGTGCCATCCTCAGCATTCCCATTCCCTGCCTGTCTCCCTGCAGCTGCAGGGGAGCAGCTTTCCTTGCAGGGCTGGAGTCCCTCAGGGTTTCCAAGCTGCATCTGAGCTATCATGTCCTGTGAGATATGTGGAAAGCGTCCAAGACGGACACCTGCTGGCTCTGAAGCAGTCAAGTGCTTCTTCTAAAATATCTTTGCCCTGTTCTGGATGTTTACTTTTTAAAAGACACAGGCATGTGTTGGCTGTAAAAGAAAGGGGGGGAGGGTGGGGAAATCATTGTTGCTGCTGTCACTGAAATTCCCTGCAGACTTAAAAGGAAGATGAAAGTTGGTACTTTAAGAGAAACTTGAAGCCCTTGGGATGAGCACGGCAGAAAACAGGAAGATGCTCTGTATTCTGTCCCATTGCTTGCAAAAATGAGTGCTGTATCTCCTGCAGAGAGAGAGACAGAGCCAGGAACACATATTTGCATCGTTCCCCCATGCTTGAGCCTTGCTAACTAGGACAATACCATTTTGCACTTCCCTGGGCATATTTTCAAACAGCAGCTCAATGCAGGTGATAGAGGGGAAAAAAAAAAAGGGTGAGGAAGAAAGAAGTGAGGGGGGGAAATCTGCCTTGTGGTATTTCAGATCTCCAGTATACACAGGTGCTTTTTAATCCCTCTGGCCTACATATTCCACAGCCCCTAGGAATAGAGGAGTCGTGATGTAATGCTCTTTTCCTCACACTCGCAGCTTAAATACAGATGGAAATTGTTGTCATGTGTTAGAAATGTCACCAATAATATAAAAGGCAGGCTTCTGCATTCTCCCTTTTGCACTGTCAGCTGCTGCTGCCAGCTTATTCTTCCCTCTCAAACCTATTGTCATGTGGCAGAAACCCTGATGTAAGTAAGCCCTGTCCTCCCCCTGCTTATGATCCCTGCATTTTTTATTCCCCTCTGCTGCAGTGCTGAGGATCATTACATACCACGACTTAAAGACAAGACCTCACAAAGGAAGGATTAATCTTGTATTTGTGCTTGAATTTCGAAGGACTCAGGCAAGTGAGAATGTTCCGTTGTATTCTCTGTCCCTTTTCCTCCCCTCCCCTGTTTCCTAGATGCGAAGGGAGGGATGAAAGGCAGCGATGGTGCGGGGCTGGGTGCGCGTTCGCCGAGCCGCAGGTCGGGATGCGAGGGAGGCTGCGGGGCTGGCAGCCCGAGCGCAGCCCGGGAGGACAGATGGACAGATGGCTAGTGCTGCTTTTTAATTCATCAAGCAGGCTTTACGTGGGGCCCGTTGGCGAGCGGGTGTGCTGCGAGAAGCGGGGTCAATGGGCACGAATAGGCTGAGCTCGGGAGCAGATGCCTGCCGAACAATGGGGCTTTTGAGGGAAATGCGGGAGGAAGCGTGGCGCGGGCTTTGTGCTGCCTCCGCATTGCAGGTTGGAACGGGGCAGCTCCGATTTAATGAAGTGCATTCCTAAACGTGCTCGTCAGCCCGGGCTGCCAGAGACAAGGGGACATGTCAGAAGGGGGCTTGTGGGGCCGGCGCTGGGGAGAGGGGGGGAGCAGCCATCCACTGATGGATCGCCCCGAACAATGCGGGCTTAGTGCTGGGATGGGAAAAACCATCCCTACATCCCCGTGCATGTTAATGCGATACAGCAGGTGCTGCTCAATGTCTGTCCCCGCATTGTCCTCGGGCGGGGAGGGGGCAGGAAGGAGAGCCCCGGCAGGGATGCGCTGAGCCCGGCTGGGAGCGCTGGCTCCGGGCGGAGCGGGAGCGAGAACGGCCCGGGGTCCGTGCCCCGATGGGTGCCGGGCTCAGAGAGGCTGCTCACAGCTCAAAGGCAGGGCAGGGTCCTTTTTTCTGCGGATATTCTCCCAAACTCAGAGGTGTGAATCCCCCGAGAGCAGTCTGGGTCAGCAAGGGGGAGGCAGGAATGGTGTCTCGGTTGGAATTCAGCAGTGAAAGAGTTAAAAGGGGGGGGCGGGAGGGGATATTTTTTTGAGCTTCTCCAGAAATCCATCGATTGGGGATGAGTTGGGGAAGCTGTGTGAATGGCAATAAACAAGGTGTACAACATGCATAAAGCCAAACAAAACATCTATGTCTGCTTCTGTGTGCATCCTGCTGCACTGGCTGGATGGACCCTTCCTTTCAGAGAGTTTTCTGTCTAACTGAAGTAACATCCCTAAACACTTACAGCCATGTTTGCCATGGCTTTTAATCCTTGAAGGGTTGGGGAGGGGGAGAGTGTACACAGTCAGTCATTATTGTATGTATTTCTTAATAAAAATACACCCATTTAATTGCTGTCATTGTGTTGTCTGCTCCCCTTGTGATTTGTGACATGCTATACTGTATTTGTCAGCAGAATGAAAGGGGTCTTTGTTCCCTATTCATATTATGGCCCACTGCATCTCTCAGTGAAAATGGAATATTTGCCTTTAGAGCTAACTTAGCTGGTGATCTGTGCCTGCTGTTACACTTGGAAGGGTTTGCTTTTTTTTGCTGTGAGCTTCAGAGGAATTTGCAAGCAAGGCTTGAATTATTTTACTTATTAATTTTTATGTATCAATGAGTTAATAGTGACAAAGGGTGATCAGCTTGTTTTGCCCACAGTTCAGGTAAAGAATGACCAGGGGCTGCAACAGCCTCACATATTGCAGCTGCCTTTCTGTGTATCCCTTTTCTGTGGATGAATGGCCAAGCTGACCATGAACAAGGATCATTGTGCACCTTTGATCATTTGTTGCTGTGTAAATTGCCAAAAAAGGTGTTGGAAAATAAACTGAGAGTGTGTAATATGGACAAGCTCGTGTGTCTGCTCAAAGGCTGGCCAAGGCTGCAGATGAATAAAGGCTGTTAGTGACTGGCCAGCTGTGGGAGTGACTATTTGGGGGTGCCAGGGGCACTTGGAGAGCACTGTCCTGGCACTGGTGTGCTGGGTTAGGTTCTGTATCGTGTAACATCACGATAACATCAACAGCATTATCACTTGTGATCTATTTGCTGTCCTTGCTGTGGGTATCAGTCTGTGTGCCTGTTAGTGGGAATGGTTTATAGGGCAGCAGCTGGAATTGGCAGCCAAAAAAGATTTAAGGCAGTGCTTGCACAGACAATTCATAAGACTTCTTCTAGCATGGCCTGAATGTATGAAGCTTGTTTTTAAATTTATCTACCAGGTTTAGCAGCTTGAGCTTTATGTTGTTAATTATGCTTATTTTCTATTCTGCAGTGCCCAAGGAAAAATGAGCAGAAAATGCAGAGGCTGGCTCAGCCTGGGAGGCTGCAGTGTGTGCAAAGGGCTGCTCTGTCAGAGGGGCTGCCTCAGCAGAGGGCTGGGCTGTGAACCTGTTGCTGTTGTTGTGTGGCTCCTTCTGCCGTGTGGGAAATCCCATCCTGGAGGAACTCTGGTCTGGAGAGAGCGAGGGAGCTCTGGGAGGTGCAGAAGCACAGGGAGGGTTTTCTCCTTTGCCAGCTGGTTTCCACTCATCCTTGTCTTCTGCTAAGTCCTGTCAGATGGGAGCAATGATGGATCTGTGTGGATCCAGGAGTGATGCTGCACTTCCTCCAGGGAAGCTGCTGTAATGTTTGTGAGCAGGAGCACAGGCAGCTGTTCCAGGAGCTCTTCAGCTCCTGCTGCTGAAGTGTTGCAGAGCCAGGTTTTGCTGTAATAGCAATAACCCTTTTGGTTTTTTTAGCACACTCTTCTAATGCAGGTAATCCAATGTGAAATATGAAACTTGGAGTATCTCTTTTGTCATTATTGAGAAGCCCTAGCACAGGTAAGGCTGTCATAGCAGTCAGTGTTGCAGAAAATAAAAAAAAGGAACAACAAAGCTATTAATTCAGCAGCAGAAGCTGATTGAGTAGTGTTGGGTTCCTGACTCTGCACCTGACAGTAACAGCATTTATCTTGAGCTTCAAGTGTTTGAAAGTTCCTTTGCTGCAGGGAAGGCTCTTCCCTGCACTTTGGAGCTGTACAAACACCTTTCTGCCAGCTTTCCATCCTTTCCATTGCACCAAGTCTCTACATGGTTGCACAAGAAATGCTTCTAAAACCAAGGCACATCAAGTCACTTCATCCAAAAGGTGCTGGGTGCTGTGGTATTCAGAAAAGCTTATTCAAAATGTGGTGCTATTTTCAGTCAAGTTCTGCTAAATCCTGTCCTGAAATCCTCTGAATGTTTTGCTCTTGAATATTCTGGTAAGCATGATGACTGGTTCACTGTGTTAATCCCATGTGGTCTTTCTGTCTGCAGCTAATCCTGAGCTGTTTTGCTGCTCTGCACACATGAGTAAGAGTCTGTCCCCCCCCTCCTCTTGACCACATACAGTAGAATTCCAGCTGACTGCTGGAAAATAACAGATCAAATATGCTGTTCTTCCTTTTTCTCATCCTTTAGTAGGAGAGTTGAGTTTCTTCTACTTGAAAGACAAAACCTAGAGAAGTAGGAGAAATATTCTTGGTCTGTGAGCTCTGTCTGGAGGCATGAACTGGCTCAGACTGTGCAGGATGTCTTCGGGAATCTCAGCTGTAGACAAATGTGGAAGAAAAAGCATGGTTAAAGCAAGTTTCCAAATTCACATAGATTGGACAGAATTTCTATTGCAATGTCACATTAATTAGAGATGAAGCTGGCAGTGATGGCTAAAAGTATATATTTTTTCCCCTAAAATAAAGTAATTGGATTTTCCTATTTTTAGCCTAGTGATCTTTTATTTTTTTATTGCTGAACCTACCTGTGGAAGATGGCTTGGCAAAATCTATCCCTTTGTTGTGGAAAAAAACCCAAACAAACCCTTTTCCTTTGGGACAGTTAGGGTCACCTCAAAATTATTACTTGAGCATGTTTCAGGTTTAGGAGAAAAACTTATGGAAGGAAGAGTGATAGTTTAACCTTGGGTTGATTCTCCCCACCCCCACTGATTTTACCCATGGACAGACATTGTATCTCCTGATAGTCAGATTAGCATATTTGCATAAATATGTTAATATCCATATGGCCTATATTGGCATGGTTGCCTGGCATTTATGTACCTGGTGTGTGTGTAATACAAATGCTTACACTTGCTTTTAACTATAAACATCAAAATATCATGAACAGGAGAGTCCATGATAACTAAAGTCAAAGTTTTTCTCAAAAACTATGTAATATTTAGTTGATGTAAAATATCATGAACACCCACTCTTTTCCTTAGAAGAGATTGAATTTTTTTTCCTTCTAAATAGATTTTCAAAGGATTCATTAAGAAAATGAAACCCAAGAAGAAAAATAGTTGACCCAGCAGTTCGAGGCCAATGAGGCAATTACCCAATAAATTTGTGTCAAGTCAGCCCTAAGTGAGCTGTGTCTAAATGACTTTTTTATATATATTTTCTGAAAATGTTCCATATTGAAGTAGGGAAAAAAACCCTGCTAGATGAATAATGTCATTCTGTCAGCAACTGGAATATGGCTGTGGATATCATTCACTGTAGAGAAAACAGCTTGTTGCTTTGCCTGCCTAAACAGAGGTAATGTCCCACCTGGAATTTGCAGTGTTACCACCCTCTTTGTTGGCCTGAGGAAACATTCAATCCATTGCAGATTGGAAATTTTAGTTTGTGGGGGATTTTTTAATGTGTTTTGTTTTCATCAGGGTACAACACTGCCTGTTATTGCATGTGAAGACGTGAGCCAGGCACACAAAAAGTAAAAGCTCTGAAATAACTCTGTGAGATTGTGATATAATGGGGAAAAAGTTAGATTTGCTCCTTTCCCCCCTGTGTTTGTATCTTCTTTGAGGCTTTCTAGAAGTATTTGGTAGGTTTATTGAGAACTCTCTGGCGTTGATTTTTAACTCTAATTTAAATGAATGGGCAGCAGCTGAATAATAGCCATGTAGAAGGTGCAGTTGGAAATGCAGTTCTGTCAGCACTGCCTGGTGATGGACAGTGTGTCACTGCTGTGATGGCATGCTGACAATTCAGCACCACAATGCAACCCTTGGTAAGGGTGGGGATGTGACTGGGGAAAAAACAACTCCTCTTCCTGATTATTGCAAGAGCCTGAGGATTGAGACATCCCCTGAGGCTCAGACTGAGGATCCAAGTTCTTTTCAGCAGCAGAAGCTGGGAACGGGCTGTAGCAGAGTATGCAGTGCTGATTGAAGATGTGTATTGAATTTAGGTTAGTGGACAAGTGTCCTGGTGTTGACAAAACAATAGTTTAACTGGTGAAAATCTGTCATCCTAAACTCTAAAGGGAAACCAATGGTTTACTACATTTGGATACATGAGTTAAAACTTTGCCTTTTCTTCCTCAAGACTTGATTTTTTTGAATTTTTTTTCCTGGTGAAGATGAAGTCAACTCAGTTTGAGTCCTAATCAGGAAGTGATTCAGAGTCTGTGCTCATTAAATCCTTCCCTTCACTCCTGGGACTGTCAGGGAGGATGTCACACATTACCTGCTGATGAGGTGAGGTTTTGTGAAGGAGATGAATGTCCCAGAGAGTATTCTCACAGTGGCAAACCACTGGGAAGCTGGAAAGGGTTTGGAAAGCCACAGTGAGGCTAGAATCAGAGTACTTGAGCTGGTTTTATCATCACTGTTAAGCAGCTGCTTACCCCTTAGAAAGAACTCATCTTTAGTTACATGTGATTTGGGGGACATGAAGGTTGAGCCCTGCTGTCCTCATTATTTGAAGTTTCAGACTTTCTTTGGGTTATTAGGGCACAACACAGAGCATTTAATTCCCCTTATCAGCTCCTTTAGTAATCGTTTGATTGGATGGACCCTTTTCAATTTTTTTCCATTTTCTTCTTTCTCATACTTCATGGATTCTATTGTTTTATTAGTTCACTGGCCTTTCTGGGTCATTGCAGTCTGAGTATTCTGACTTTTATAAAGGTCTTGGTGACTAAATATTAGTGACCTCTATTCATCTTCCCTTTGCTTCTCCATGGCAGAGCAGTTTGATTTTGAGCTGCTCTGGGTTACAGTATCAGTGAGTTCATTGCATGGGGAATCAAACCCCATTTCTTTTCCACAGATGAAGGTGTCCATTCAGTACATTGAGCTGCAGAGTTTCTGTGTCAGTGTTTGGATAATAGAATCCCTGGAAAAGAGATGGAGATAAGCTAATCCATGGAGCTTCCCCAGCCTAACTAAAATAATATATCATCACACAATTGAAGGAATATTGCTGGATTCACAGCAGTTCTACCAAAGCCCAACAAGCTGAGCATGATTGACTTGAATTTCCAAATTATAGAAGAGGAAGTGTAAAAGTTACCATTAGCTGCATTGGGGAGCTTGTTATACCAGCAGAAATCTTTTTGGAAAATTCAACTTTATGTTGGTAGGCTTGTGTTTTGAGGCCTTCCTTCTAGGGCACCATCTATGAGGCATTTCCCCAGCTGAGACTCTGCCTGAGGTATGAATAGACATCTTCCTGTGGAGAATTTGAAGTTGAAGGTTAGGAATGGATGCTGCCACAACTTGAACATTTTGCACATCATATTTGCCATTATCTGGGCAAGTCTTGTCAAATAATGTGTAACATAGGAGCTTTCCTCTTGCTCAGTCTTGCTTTCTCCTTCTGATAACCCTCTACCTCATTTGTTACTCTCTGCTGCTCTGTAAGTGAAGTGAGAAATGGGTTTTATAAAGGAACTAAGAAGGTCTGACTTCAGGATGTGGAAGAGTTCTTGAGAAATACCTACAAAAACAAAGAGAAACAAAAACTGTCTGAGCAACCGGAACTGCAGGCTCTGGTAGCTCAGAAGTGCTGTATTTGGGAGACTATATTTTAGCAGGTACTTTTTTCATGTTTACTGTTGCAGTGCTTTTTAAAAGGCAGGGAGGAGAAAAGGAACACCCCAAAATTTCAAAGGTCTACCTTCCTCCCATAGCCCTTGAAGCTCTTAAGAAGGGTCAGAAAACAACTGTGGGAGATTTTACCCATAGTATTTAAAGTTTGGGAAATGGAAATGGGAGTCTCTGAAAGTAGAAGCTGATAATGGTGTGTGTGAAATGGCTTTTCAGGTGTTGCTGCATCTGATACATGCAAAGCTTGCACTTTCAATGCAAGGGAAGATTTGAATGCTGCCCAAAAGTTGCTTTCATACATGGAACTCTTTGCATCTCTAGCTGCAAATGGCCCACTGGCACCATGGGGAGGTCTTTAAATTGAAGGACCTTTTTCTAATAAAAGGTCTGCTTCACTGTAAAAGAGATACTGGAGCTGTAGCATCTTGCAGCCAAGCTGATAAATGAGATATTATTATCTCAGTGTGTTCTTTTAGTGAAATATTTAAAAGTGACTCACTCCTGGTGAATTACCTGCTGGCTTCATCCTTTAGCAGCCTTATTGAATAGTTGCCTGTTGTAACATTCTTTGTAAAGTTAAAGCATGTCCCACTGCACTAAGCACTATTTCAGATATCCCCACTGTAACAAAAAATCTTTATATAGTAATAGTGCAAACCAATGACTCTCGTGGGTGCTTTCATAATGAGGTTTTATGGTGGCTGTTCTCTGATCCCTTTTCTTCTTTTTCAGTGTATCAAATCTACTCAATTCCTCTCCATATTCATAGAGCTTAACAAGTTTGCTCTTTGAACTCCTTCAACGTTCCAAATATCAGCACTTCTGACACAGAACAAGTTTATCAGAACAAACAGTGACTGAAAATAAGGGTGTCTTTGCAAAGCAAAGTGCTTGGGTTGGGATGGCTGAATGAGCCACTGGAGCCATGTCTGTATTCCTTGCCTTGAGCAAAGGCAGAATGAAAGGAATTCCTTTAAAATCTTAAAACTTTTGCTGTTCAGAAGCTGGACTTCTGTTTGGGTACTGGGGTGCTCTGTTGCTGTTGCATGGCAAGTAGTAACTTGGTTTCTTCTGGTCACCTGTCTACAGCACATTTTTAAATATTTCTGTTTGCCATTTGGTGGCCAGCAGCAGCACTTGCTGGTGCTATCTGAGGTTTGTTGTTTGTTTGCTGTTACAGCCACCAAACTAACAGGGCTGTGACCAAAGAGCACCTGAACAAACCTTGTGCTTTAGAACCATATTCCTTGGATATTCTTGGGTGGAGTGGAAGAAATCTTAAGCTCCTTTGATGTCTTTCCTGGCCTCATATCTAATTACACGTTTTTTGATAGTTTTCCCTGAGGAGTTCCTTATTTTAAATGCATTTTACAAATACACATCCAAATAAGCCTGGCACTATTAATTTTTGTAGTCTAGTTGTTTTGTGTTGCTGACCATCCCCTTGGTATTTGAACTTCTTCCTGCAGACACTATTCACTGTACTTCAAGAACTTGTGGTCTCTCCTCACTGAAATAGAAATTGTGGCTGGGTTAAACCCTTCTGCTTTTTCTCCTTTGATTCATACACCCAGTTTGACTTGGTCTGATTTTATTTGGGTGCATCCAGGCAATCAGAAGCAGAGGTGCTCAGGGCCTGCCAGTCTTGGTTCTGTGATTTGTGGTAGTCAGCTTTGCCAAACCTCATCTTTGTGCAGTGAGGGCTGGCAGTGAGGGGTGGGAGCTGATGGTCAGGTCCACAGCTGAGCAATGGGCCAATAATGTTGGTCTAATCTGGTGGATCTCCGTGAATTCTCTGAGAGCATTCTGTCTTTGACACTGGCCACCATCATCTCTGCATGCTACAGGCTCATCTACCTTGGGGAAAAAAAAAAAAGTGGGTATTGAGAAAATGACCTGTCCTAAGTTACCACAAGCTCTGTTAACAGGAGCTTGTTATGGCTGGGTGCAATGATTGACCTTCTGCATATCCTCCCACAGTTTGTCTCAATCCACACAATTGTTTTTGCCCTCTGAGGAGATATTTTGCTGGGTGTTGGCTGCATTTTGAGAAAAAGAGGGTTAAAAAAAGAGAAATTTCAAAATACTGCATAAAGCAACAGCAAGGAATAATCCTAGTTTCTGGAAAAATGCTGCAGGAGCTGGTGTGGATGCTCCTTTGGTCTGTGCTGCTCTTTGACACAGCTACAGACTGCCCAAACTATGTGCAGCAGTAGGACTAAAACAGTTCCTGTATTCAAAGCTTCTCTAGCTTAAAGTTTTATTAAAAAAGGTCTGTTGGGCTCTGCTTGCAAGCCCATACATCCCACACCACGCTGGCTGTGAGGTCTGATACCATCTCAGTAATTAAGTGCCAGCATCCTCCAACTCAGTGGGTTTAAAAGGCTGTCAGCAGCTTAAATGCCACCTGATATTAAATCTATCAGTCTACTTTTCAACATTGTGCAGCTGACCCCCAGGAACAATGACCATGGCAAGTTATTTGTAGATGGTGCCTGCTGCACCCTCGCTGCTGGGCTGCTTTAATTGCTGATCTCTAATCTTGCTCAAAAAGGTGGCAGTGCAGGAGAAGAAAGGCAGCACTACACTTACAGTGGTTTTTTTTTTTTTTTTTTTTTTTTTTTTTGCCCAGCTGCCATCAGTCCATTCTCTGGGAGATTTTTGATTTTGCAGTTGTGTTCCCTGTGCAGTGGTCAGTGCTCAGACCCTTCCCACATTTCCAGGTGTGGTGATTCCATCACTTCCCCAGGCAGCCTGTTCCAGTGTCTGATCACCCTTTCAGCAAAGAACTTGTTCCTAATGCCTAATTACAGCTACTCATACTCCCCCAAAAATGCAAATAGTGGCATGGATTTATCTCTCTCTGCCTTATTTTCTCCCATTGTAAGCTGAGGGTAATGATATGCTCCTTTTTTAAAGCTCTTTGGGATCTCTGGATGAAAAGCACTATGTAATTATTAAAATGCAGCTTTTATGGTGCTGCCTTTAGAGAGAAGGGGAAAAATATATTCACTTGGCAAAATATTGTGTGGTAGATGCAGCTTTGGAAATCTGACTTTCATTGTTAAAGCTAAAATTAAAAAGGACTGTTCCACTGTGGAGTGTCATACTAAAACCAGGCCTGTGTTGAGGCTGCATAGGAGCTTTGTGTGCCACTGGAAATGTACAAAAAGAAAGAAGAACAAATTGAAACAAAAGAAAGGCTGGTCAAAAATAGAATTAAGTGAAGCCAGGGATGGCTGTGAGTGCCACTTGTGTCTTTGGGACCCAGAGCTGCTTAGGCAATGTAACATCAAGTTCTCAGCAGTGCAGATGCTTCTGGCCACATCATTTCCATGGCCATTAAGTTCAAATGTTTGTCTGTTTCCTGAGATGAAAGGAGTGAGAGCTCTCTCAAAAGAAGAGGCCTGCAAATTCTAAAGCAGCTGTGCTCTATGCAATTTGCCTAGGAATTTTACCTCAAAATGCCATTTTTACCTACTTTGAACAAGGCAGAGGCTGATATGAATGCCTCATTGTTTTGTGTCAAGATTGTATTCCCAGAAAATACCTTTCAAATTATTTATTTTTTGGTAAATACATGTGTATAATTATAGATAAAGGCTAATTTTTGTAGCTGATTTTTGTGCTGTCAAATGGAAGCTGAGTGGTTTAATACCAAAATGGGACTTCACTTCATTTAAATCATGCCTATGTGCTTTTTATGTTTTTTACAATAGATTCAGTAGCTAATCATCACCTAAATTAGCTTTTCTAAATAACAAGCCATATTAGATAATCTAATGGCTTACTTGGAAACTGGGAAGCAAAAATGATACCACATTGAGTCAAGACTGTAATATTGAAGTTAAAAGGAAGGCAGAAAATAATGCCCCATTTGTCTGCCCATGTGCACTCAGCTTTGCTGATGCATTTCCTGATCACCAGAAGACTGGAATGCTTGAAGAATATGACTAATAAATTGAAAATCTAAAAAAAAAAAGTAATGAAAATTAGCAAATATATAATTTTTTTGGGTAGCAACATCCAAAGTGCAGAGTGATATCTTGCTGAAAACACCACAGAGTGTTCTCAATGCTCGGACCTTAATTCCAGTAAAAGCCCACCTGTGTGCACAAAATGAGAAGGAAAAACTCAAGGCATTGTCACCATGAGGGGATCCTCAAAATCAGGGAAAGAAAAAGCTGTGGAAGTCAATGCTTTCATTCTCAAGATCAATAAAAGCAGAGCATTTGGGGGGAAATTCTGCTTTCCAATGCATTAGGCCAAGCTGTTCATGCTCACCATTTATTTTTTTCTTTACAATATCAGATGTAGCAACATCAAACAACAAACAGCTCTGTCCATCACCCACCTGGAGGAAAGTAATGCACTGCAATGCACAGCTCAGTATTCCTATGGTCAGCCACATGATAATGATTTAAATGATCATAAAGCTGTTGTTTTTATAATACAGAACTTTAAAAAAATCCCAGAGAAATTATTTGGTAAGCTTACTAGTTGCCAAACTTTTCAGAATTCTTCTGCTGTGGAAATCTTTAGAAGTTCCTGTAAAATTTGTGTTATTTATTTGTAAGCCCAAGTAAAAATGTTCAACTAAATATGACCTCAATCAGTTAAAACATTTGCAGGTTACAGAACTGTGGCCAAAAGTTCTGCTTTTGCCAAGAAAAATAGTAAATTTGTATGTAGGTCTACATGCAGTTAATTTTTAATGCAGCCAGGTGTCTTTTTGGTGTTTCAAACCTGTCTTTTATTGGGCAGGACATACTGAAAATGGGATAGCTATGGAGAGCTTGTGGAAGCTTGTTTTGGAGTGAACAGAGCTGCAAATTTAGCCCTTAGTATTTTTCCAGTGGCCTTAAAAATGGCTTTTATGTGGAGAATCAAGGGGAGCATGTTGGCTTTATGGCCTTGATGCATTCCAGGTATGAGTTTTCCAGCTGTAAATTGTCTGAATTCTGGTTTTGGAGTTTGAGAGGGAAGAGTTGTGTTTTCTGGAACACACCTGCCTGTGACCTGGCCCCATTGGTGAGCATCAAGTGGGGCTTTGTTGCTTTATTGTGGCTGTGGGTGAAGCCTTGGCAGCAGGAGCAGTTTCAGCTCTGGTGTTGCTCTACAATGAACACTCACCAGCCTTACAGCTCAGTTTAAGCCATTTTCTACCAAATTTCCTGGGTTGCTCCAGGAGATATGAGCATCCTCTGACTTGGGGGTTAATCAGTCACTGGATTTTTAAAGTGTGCTCATCTCTTGGGCTTTGATTTGCTTATTTGTTGTGTTACTTATTGGATGGGAAATGCTTCTTTGAGGTGTACATGCGGTTATTTGTGTAAAGAGCTGCTGCGCTGACCCCTCAGGACAGCACTCCTCACTCTGGAAATGCTTCAGGAATCTGCAGGACACGAGCTAGAGATTTAAAGGAGCAAAGACAGACTCCTCTTGCCTCTCTTGAAACAATTAAGTATCTTGGCTTTGTTTTATAGCATTGCTACATGCAAGCTAGGTCCTGACAAACTTCTGAAAGAATGGGGTTGGATTCTTCCAGTCTTTGAGGCATCCAAATGCTTTAAATATCATCTTACTGTGTTGTTAAATGGGAGTTACAGCCATGGTGGAGGTATTACTGGGTGAAACATTCTCTGCTTGTCTAGAGAGATCAGACTGAATTGTAAGAGTGGTGTTTTCATGTGGCAAAGATTCTTTCTTTTGGATTGTTCTAAACTTGAGTTGTAACAGGAAAAATTCCTCCTGCATCACAAGAGAGGCTGTCTCCCAGTTTAACCTTCTCTGCTGGCATAAATCACTGCAGCTTTTTTTAATGTCAGGTCACAGGCTTGAATAAGCATATTTATTCATATCAAGCCACTGAATATTTTGAGGTTCATCTATGACTAACTGAAAGTCTTTAAAAATAGACCAAACATCAGAAAGCTGTTGAAATGTTTTGTGATATAAAGTCTACTTCAAATAAATTGGATGGTCTCAATGGCCCCTTACAGCTGGTTCATTCTAATGGATTTTTATCCTCTTTTCTTTCCCTGATGAAACCAAATGCAGCTCACCTCAGGCACGAGGTCGGATGAGTGCTTGATGAGATTTGCTAATGTCCCTGGTTATAATAACAGCCATGGGCCCACCTGATGTAAAAGGCCCCCTTTGGACTTATTTCAGGTCACATTATTTGCACATCCAGGTCACCTCCCCTGTGGGGACAGGCTGGGGACTCTCTGACACAGAACTGGGCATCTTACTGTCAACTGTATAAAGAATGAGGTTTGGTACATGGGTAACTGCTGTGGAAAAGCTTCAAATAAAAACAAAGTGATGGGCCACACATCCAGGATGGAACAGCTCTTTAGGTGAGGCTTCCCTTTAATTCAGGGTCTTCCTCAGGATTAAGAATGACAGTTCTCTCCTGAGATGGTGTTGGTTTGGAGATCCCCATTGGGGGGCTTTCAGTTGTTGAGATTGTGGTGCTCGTACTGGGATGCTGCTAAAATAAGGCTTGTGGGAATGGACCTTGGATCTGAGCTCTTTGGTTCTGTGCTTTGCCTTACTAGGAACCAGCACCAGTTCAGCCTACAGTTAATTCACATGGTTGAGGTGCAAGATAGAAAGGAGACACATTCTGAACAGTTTCAGTTGAGGATAAGGGATGGACAGTCCAGGTCCACCAGCCTACAGAGGTGCCAGAAAATTAAGATGTTCTTTTTTGTTTTTCTATTCATTGTAAAGGGATGAAAAGTTTCCTCTGAAGTTCATTTATGCTGTTTTAATGATACGAAGGATTTAGTGGGGCAGACAGTTTGAAGTGGAAACTGAATTCAAGAATGTTGTTGAGTCCTAACTGGGCAAGTAGATTAGGGACCACACATGCAGGCTTGAAAACATTTAATTTTTAAACCTTGTTATGTAAGGGGGCACAAAACAATGTGAAAAACTTGGGGCCACCCTTGCAGCTGGCATAGATCAGTGCAGCACCATGGATTTCAGGGCTGGTTGAGATCCTGGCCTTTAATCTGTCATCAATCTAATAAAATCGAGCTGCTCTAATTACCACCGTGTCAGTCAGAAATATGTTTGTCTGAAATGATAAAGCTGGGTTGGATCCTGGAGCCCACACAAGTCAGCAAACACTGTGCAAATCTGAGTTAAACCATTTGTTTGCCCACTTAAGGAGAGGTTGTCCACGGTCATGGTATGTGTGGAAAGACAGCGGGGGAGTGAGAGGAACAACTGAAACATATGGCCCAAGTGAGCTTTCTCTTTATTCCAATGCATCAGGATGAGACAAGCTGTTGAACCGATGAGAAACCTTCCTTAGATACCATATTTCAAGATTAAAACTGGGAGAAATTCAGTACCAGTGATCTCACATCTATGTTTGACTAAAGGTATAGAAAACCATTACATTGAAAGCAGAGGAAAAAAGCCCCCAGGCCCAGCCTCCCCTAATCCATAATAGCTGCATCATTATGCAAAAGAAAGCAGCAATTTCCCCACCAATGTGTCCATAAATGGAAACCTTATCAATACCTCCAGATGCTCCCTGCCTTTATGACACTATTAAGTTTAATTGCACTGATATAATGGATTTGTGTGGAACAAGGTCTTTTCAGGATCGGGTTTGGGGAGCATGCAGGCACAGGAGAGGGGTCACATACACTGAGATGTGCTCTTCACTGCACCTTAACTTCATTTTGACCTCGTGTTTCTTGAAGGAAAATGTGGAATTGGCATTTTTGCAGTGTGTGTGACCTCTGGAAAGGTCAAGATTAAGAGAACTTTATTGCAGCTGCACTTGCTGCAACTTAACGCTTTTGCAGTGGGAGTTAATTTAGTTTTCAGTAAAGAACATTGGATTAGTATTTAACATGAACATAGGAGTTACAATTCTGAGCTACAATTCTTGGGCCACTTCTCCCCGAGTCAATGGAAAGAGAATTTTAGCTTTAGTTTCAGGATGAGCAGAGACCAACTTCCACTGGGTCTGAAAATCCTAATTTGCGGTGAATCCAGGGAGAATCTTGATGTCTGTTCTTGAAGTCTTGTATCAGCAAAGCCTTTCCACTCCCCCAAACCTAATGTTTGCAGGTTTTATCAGCTGTCTTAGCAGGATAAATTGATCTTGTCCGCTCCCTTGTCATTAATTCATTAATTCCATTCATCTTGTCATTAATTCAAAATATCTGCTTTATTTTCTAAAATGCAGCCACTCACCGGTGTTGATGTATCAGTGAGATTTGACAGCATAAATACAGAAAAAAAAAAAAGCAACACTATTCTTTCTTGCCTCTCCCCCAGAAAACTCAGACACCTACAGGGTTTTCTTATTTCCAAACCAAGATACTGCCTCAGAGCCAGGAATGGAAAAGACACAGATTTTGTCATCTTATAATCTTTTTTTAGCTGCATGTGTAAATAAAGATACCAGCATGACAACCAGTGACTAAGTGCAGCTCACTGTGAGTAACACCAAGAGGCTGTGCCCCAGCTTTGCCTTGGCAGGACCTTCTGAAATGTCCCCAGTGTGAAGGATGCAAAACCCAGAAAAATTGTCATTGTTACAGGGTTGGTATCCCAAGGCAGAGGCAGCAACCTTACTTTCAGTGCAAGGGAACAACAGTAGTGACTGGCTTTGTAGGACATGCAGGGATTTAGGAACACATCTTCCAGTGCCCCAAAGCTGCAGATGCTTGGCAAGATACATGGAAACGCTTTCTTTCTCCCAAATTCTTCTTTGGTTTAAGGTGGTTGGAACTGTTGCTGACATGACAATATCAAAGGAATTGCCCTTCATCTAATACAAAATAAAAGTGAATCTTTTCTATATTTTCTGTATTGAGGGTTTGTATTTTTTTATGTTAATCTTGGAGAGCTTTCGCCTGAGACAGCTTTTTCTCTGCATCATCTATGTCATAGTTATGCTATATTACTTAAGCACTTCTGGAAATGGATGGAGTGCTGGCATTGGCTAACAGCTCTCAACAATCCCAGGGCCATCACCTGCACTTGTGTTCCTCCATCAGGTACTCTGCAGAGTGGTTTTATTGTTTTTCAAAGTTGCCTCTCTGAAGTGATAGTTGCTGTCAGAAATCTGTATCAGTCCTGGTTGAGACTATGTGGATAAATATCATGTATATATTTGTTTTTCCATTATTTTGAAAGATTCTTGAAAGTGTTTCTAGGAAGTGCAGAGATCTCTGCTTTTCTTTCTCTGGGTGAAGTATTCCTTTTTATTACCATAAGAAAATCTTTACCTCTTCTCCATTACTGTGTCATTTAGTCATCATAGGCAGATGAGTTTATCTTCTGAAAAGTGCCTTTAAGATGTTAAAGTGGTAGCATTACAATTTAAAATCCTTCTGACACTGCCTGTTCCACTGGAGTACTAAATCTTGTCTTCAGTGTGAATGGAAATCAAATAAAGCTTTCACTTGCTTGACAATTGTTGCAAAATAGAAGAAAATGTTCAGGCTTTCATATAGTAATGACTGTGTCATCTCAGTGCAGTTCAAAGAGCAAACCCTTTTATGCACACAGACAACGTTTACTTTTGAGATCCATTGCTATTTCCTAGCCTTTTCTGGCAAAAAAAAATTAACAAAGGATTTTGTAGTTACCATGCCATTTGCCACAGTGTCACTTAAATGATCTTGCTCATTCGCATCCTGAAAAAGGAAAGAAAACTACATTGTCAAAAAACCCCAAAACGTTGGGAACAGATAGACCAGAAACAAACTGAGAAGCATGGAAGGGTTTGGGGTTTTTTTTTGTCTTCTGTGCATGGTGGTATAGCTGACATCTGCATAGTGCCATGTAGGAGGGAAGAAAGAAATGGTTTATCAGTAGTTCCATCTCCAAAGTACCAAAGAGTGAAAAAAAGGGAAAATGAAAGCAGGGGAAGCAAGAGCTTCACAAAAGCAAAATCTCTCTCTTGCATCAGAGGCTTGAAAACAGGAAAATGTCATGGTTGAAAGGCAGGCATCAGGGTTGAAAGTGTCATGTGTGCTTTTTCTTCAGGTAGACAAAAAGCTAATAAATCTGCATACTCATTACTTCTGTAATATGCACTGATGGAGAGGGGATGATAAAATTCTTTACGGTTTTTTCTTCTGTAGTTTCTGAAATCTGGGTTTCCACGGGGTGTTGTGTATGTACAGGTAATCAATGCTGCAAACAGCCCAGGCCATGCTCTCTGGTAACAGAGGAACAACTGCCTGCTATGATTTGCCTGTTTAATTATCACTTTCATCATGGGTGCTCAGCATTTGTAATGGCAATTGATACAGTCATCAAGGCATAACGAGGAATCATTGAGTAGCATGAAATTCATCACATTTATTTAGCCTTTGTGACCCTTGGAGAAAAAAAAAAAGAATTAAATCTGTTTTCTTAATGAGTTATTGTATCCATGAGAGTTAAGGTAAAGCTGGATAAGAGGACATGACTTCTGACATGAGATGCAGTTTTGTCTCACCCTCTCTGCCAGGACAGAGCCAACCTAGTCAGGCATGCAATGGGTATTTTATGGGGGGTGTGTGTGAACTGAAGGGATTTCTTAAGAGTTTCCACCCTCTGTGTGCCATGGGAATAAATAGGGGCTGCTGAGCCTGCTCAGATTTTGGGACAAACTGACAATTTTCAAACCCAAAGGAAGGTCTCTTGCCTTCTGCCTCTGCTTGTCATCCTTGCGAGGCTGAGCTTCTGCTCTTGCTTCATCTGCACACATTTTAATCATCTACATCCCACTCCCACCAACTGTGGGATCTGCCTGTGCCTTTGAGCAGGACTTGTGGCAGCTGGCTGCCTTCTCTCCAAGGAGTCTGCAGTCAGTCCTGCAGGTTGGTTCTTCTGTTCCTGTCAATCCCACTTGTGTAAATCCAGACCAGACTGTGGTTTTCAATGTGCTGTAGAGACCACTGACCTCTCAAGCTTCTGTTAGCAGATTCTGGGCTTCAGGTTCCAAAAAAATGAAAATATCTCTTTGGGAATTAATACAAGAGTCAGAATGAATCCATGTCTGTGTGTCCTTTCCCATTTTTCCACTGCCTGAGTCAATTATCCCTGTGGTTGCATGGTGTATTTGTTGTTACTCATGTGGGGTAACCCATGACAATTTGTTTTTTAAACTTCAGCAAGGATATTGTTTTCCTTCGAGCCATTTCAAGATCTCTTCACAGAAACAAAAAATAAAATGAAGAGGTCAATTCCTACAGCAGTTATTTTGTAGTAGCTCTGTTGGATAAAACTGATTACTTACATGGCCAGTGAACTTGCGTTGCTTGTTTGACTTGGGTTGCATTGTATGAACTGAAACAGAAACCACATCCAGGCTGCTTTGGAGTGGAAGAATTCTGCTATCAGTTCAATCTGTTTTCCTTGTTGTTGTTTCCATGTAATGAAAAGATAAATATGCAAACATATTTACTTCATTAATTTTAAACAGTGCCAGGAAAAAGGCTCTGTCTAGGGATTGTGGAAAAATATTGTGAAAATTAGCTCTACATATTTTGCTTTCAGTCAACTCTGTTAATTAGGATCAAAGTACTGCAATTTTTAAAAGTTCTCACTGTTCCTTCCCACACATTTTCATATTTCAAGAAGATGCAGTTAACTAAGTCTGAGACTGTCAGTGACGCCCATGGGAATGAGGGTTCATGTACTAATAGCTGGGTACCAGCATCCCTGAGGCCTTTGAAAATGCCAGGATTAGCGGTGCAGGGAGGTCAGATGGGGTTGCCTGTCCCTTGGGTGGCCTCTGGGATGGAAATGGGGCAACTGCTTCCCCACCCATCCTCACTGCAGGGTGTTTGTGTGTGGTTTCATCTTCACCCTGGTAAGACAAGTGCTGTGAGGAAGCTGCTTTTACAGGTGTGAAACATCTCTTTTTTTGCATCAAAATGAGCAATTGGGTACTTGCAGGAGGAGGGAAAAAAAGGGGAAATAAATTGGGTTGGTACAAGGTACTGGTAGATTGTGGTTTTCCAAATGAGCTCAGTACCAAATGAAGTTTGAAAAGGAAACTGGGACACAGAAAGGTGATGTCCAGTCTCCCAAACCCTCTGCAGGCCATGGTCACACCAGAGCCATCCCGTATAGGAGGTGCCCGTGCTGTTTCATGTGCCTTTCCTCTCAAGCAGGAACACATTTCAATTTTAAGCAAGCACATAGTTATAAAAGGATGTTGAGTCAGCTTAAAAATCGTGCTGAGATAAATAATTTACCTTTATTGGCACTGATAACACCTAAAATTCTAAATACTATTTTTCCCTGTGTTTCAAGGGGGATTCATGACAATAATTTATGTTGCTGTGTTGCTTTTTCTCAGTTCAGTTGCAAGGGTTTTTAGTTTTGTGCTTTGATATATATTTTACTTCCCAGTTATTGTGCATTGAAAGATCACAGCATTTGCCTTTAAAACATTGTGTGAACTGCTCTGGGTTCACTGCTGGATCTCCAGCATTGGCCTGTTAAGAGTTTCAATGTTTAAATGCAAATGGTAGGTAACTGTTTATAAATCTGACAAGCACCTATACAATGGGCATAGATCTGCCCTGATTTAATCACACTGGAGAAGTGGCAGGAGGTTTATTTTGCCCCCTCTGCAGAAGTGTCAGCCCTCTTCCCCCTGCTGAGAAGCCCTTGGCACTTTGCTGGTCCATTCTCAGTGAGAGCAGCCTTGCCTTGTGATTCCCAAGGGCTGGGTGAGTAATGGCACACATCAAACACATGTTTTCCCAACCCAGTGACTGACAGCAGCACATCAGGATGGGTCATGGCTGAAGGATTGCTGCTGCTTAGCTCCAGGTGCCTTGGAGCAGGAATCAGCCTCATTATTCTTTGTTACTACAGCATCTTCCTGAGAGTGGTCCTGGTCTGCAGCCTGGCTTTAAAACAAATCCTGCTGCAGGCTCTCACTGCTCCTGACTCCCTTCCTTGGCTGGGAAATGCACGGGGCTGCACCTCACCAGAGGAGGGACAGGCTGGCCAGAATGGCCTTCTGCAATCCAGGCAATGCAAATTCTGCCTTTGGTGCCAGGAATTGTCTTTTTTTGCATCTCTTGAAACTTCAGTTTGTGTTCCACGTCCCAGATGGGTGACAGTATTGTCCCTGCCTTTCCTGGGACTCTTGCTGGTGATCTAATCTGGCTGGACATGCATAGCAGCCACCAGCCTTCCCTTGTTCTTGCTTCTCACAACCATCCTGGCTGCAGCTGCTGATACAAAGCACTGTTGTGTCTTGTTTTTTTTTTGGGGAGGGGATGTGGAGTGTCTAGTGGCTCAACAGGGAGATGATTTCCTTGCAAAGTGCTGAGCTATTCAGGTAACTTTTAAGTAAAATTCAAAATGAATCCGTTTCTGTCATTGGGTGCAGTCTAATGGGAGGCTGGTGTGTGGCATTAATCCTGGCAGACTTGTGCAGTGAGGCTGGGATGCATTTGTATGCAGGCAGAGGATTTCTAGGTGCAGGAGGAGATTGGAGGCTGATTCCAGATGCATTATAAGCAGCAGGCCATGTGTGCATGCCTCCATCCCCATCCCTGCATTCTCCTGGGTGGTGAGCACGGCCAGGGCTCCCCAGCACAGACACAGCCCCAGCTGCGGGAGCCACAGGTCCAAATCCCAGCCTTGTTTGGCTGCTTAATTCTCAGAAAATAACCTCCCTTCCTCTGTGTCCCTTTGTGCTTGTCTTTTTTAAACAAGTAGGAATGCTGCTGTTTGGTTCTTGTATATTGAATTCCCGACCCTGTGCTCTATTTAAGGGCTGACTATTACTTGTTACTTCACCAAAGTGCAAACAAAAAGAATGAGCTCTATTTAGTCCTTGATGTTTGGTTGGAGAACTGGGGGAAATTACCTTTAGGTTGAAGCAATAAAAGAAAGAATAAACATATATTGCATTTCCTAGCTAATAAAAATTAGATATGTGGTTTCCAATCCTCAGCCTGATCTCCCTTGCATTCCAATTAATACGAATAGCTTCTATCACAGAATATTAATTTAAGGCAGAGTTAAAAGAACTAGTTTCAGGCAGGTCATCTGTCTGTCTGCAGTAGCATGGGGTGGGTGGTGTCTTGTGCTCTCTGAGCAGCTCAGGTGTGCTGAGCTGCAGTGGGCAATGGCTGGAGGGCATGGGAGCCCCCAAATGGGCAATGGCCAGTGGGGCTGGGGGGCATGGGAGTCCCCAGATCTGGGGCAGGGAGAGGGGACATAAGAGAAGGGCTGGCAGCTGAGGTGGCAGGTTTGGGTGGGCCACAGAGCACACAGGAGCTGCAGAACCTCAGAGCTGCTGACAGGAAATGTCCTTTGGCTCCAGTGTGCCATTTGTACACACATCTCAGGTTTGCAAAGTTCAGTCCTTGGCAGAGACATGCAGAAAGCCTGGGGACATTGGATCCTGAACCTGTGCTGGAAACCCTGGATTTGAGTGGACTTCATGAGCAAGGCGTGGAGTTGTAGCCATCAGCTGGGAACAAGGAATTGAGGAGGGGGGCAGTGAAAGGGCTCTCTAAGGGGTCTGTGCTCAGGGGAATGTCCTCACTCCTGTGCAAAGGGTCTCAAAAAGCTGCTGAGGAGGAGAGATTCTCCCTGGCTGAGGAAATTCATGGGGCTTTCAGCAGTGCAGCTTGGAGGCTGCAGTGTTTGTGGGAAGAGGGCTGGCTCCCACCTGGCAAGAGTGAGCCAAACTCCCACTTGTTGTAGGGCTGAAAGGACAGAATATGCTGTAATGGATCACAAGGATTGCAAGCTGCTCTATTATTATTACTATTATTGTTATTGTAAAATAATAATAATAATAATAATAATAATAATAATAATAATAATAATAGTAGTAGTTTATGTTGTTCATTGAGGCCTGTGCAGATGAGTAGTTTGCTGCAGGTGTCCTCGACTTACAAGAAGCATCCTGCCAGTCTAAAATGAGTGGGATTGTGGAGCTGGTCTGACTGGGCAGCTCACCTGGGCAGATTGGATCTGAATTGTGATCTGAATTGTGCTGGTTTGGGTTTAAGTCTAGTCCATTACAGTGCATCTTTGCAGTTAAAATTAATAGCTGAAAATGGAGTGAATTGCATCAAGTGGGTCCTTGGATGTCAATCAGCTGCATGCCTGAGTCTGGCTCATGTTAGCAGTGTATCAGGAGGGAGGTGGCATTCCCATGGGTCCGTGGATGGAAGAGCTTCTAGTGTGTGACAAAGTGAGTTGTGGCTGCCACTTTCTAAATGCTTGTTTTATTCTTCTGTTTGTTTATTTTTAAAGAAGACAGGAAGGTGGGGGAGGATTGAGGACAGCTTTGTATTCCTCCTGTATTTGTCAGCTCCTGTCTTTCTAAAAATGTCAGATTTAAATTTTACTGTCTCAGTATTGCAGAAAAAAATTATCCCTGATCATTTTGTCTCCTTGTTTCCCCTAGAGTTTGCATCACCTAGTTTTTGTTTCAAATCATCCTTTAGGCCAGTAAAGAAATATCAAGGAGCAGAATTGCAGCTGTGGTAAATCTGCACAGCTCCCTCAGTGGGGAGCAGCCAGGTACTGGGCTGTTACTGGGACTGGTGCATGCATCCATATCCTGCCAGGCCATGAATCCAGAGATAATTTTCCAGTCCTAGAACACCAAATCAGTGGTAGGAAGTGATGTAAGGCACAGGAAAGCACAAACCTCCCTCCACTGCAGACATTTATAGAAGTTCCCCTGGGGTCTCGAGGGCTCCAGGGAATGGTCTCTTGGCTCTGTGCTTCTTTACTCTCATGCTCTCCTGAACATTTCCAGTGTTTCCACCTTCTCCTGTCCAAAATCAGCATTGCTGTGCTTAGCACTCAGCTTTTTCAAAGTAACAGCCCAGTTGCTTATGATCCATCCCCTTTTGGTCCATCTCAGCCCAGATGCTTTTCCCCCACACTTGCACAAACCTGTGTGGCTCCCTCCTCCCTCCCTGAACCTCAATGGCATCACTTTACACACAAGTATCAATTTCTGCATTGCTGGTGTCAGTTTTCCTCATGTTAAAGAAATGTTAAGCACCATTAACATAATCATACATGTCACTGGCACTGAACATACCTTCAGAGGTGCCTCAGTGAGTGCAATGTGAGCTGCCCTCCAGCTATGCAGAACAAAAGGTGGTGTGTTAACAATATTAATGGCTGCACAAACCAGTGCAGATGAAATCAGGCTTGCTTTTAATCAGTCTTCAGGGGTTTCATGTGCTGAGGCTATTTGTTTATAGTGGAGGCCAGGTTGTGCCAGAATCTATTAAGCACAGGGAAAATGATCAGTCCATTTTTTTTGCTCATTCCTAATGTGAGAAAAGGACACACTCCATGGCAGGGAAACAACCTGAAATGACACTTTACAGAGCATCTCTTGGTCTGAGTGAGGCTGGGATACAGCGATAAACACCGTGACAAATCTGTAAAAGATCCTTTTAACATCAGTGATTCTACTTACATCTATAAGCATCAAAGCTGAATGGGTTCTCTGGGGGAGTCCTCAACCTCTTCAGGGGGCTCTGTCTAGTAAGGGCAAGAAAGGGATTGTCAGGTACAGATAAATACAGCATCCCATCTTTGCTTGTGGTTGATATATTGGTAAAATATAAGTCATTCACCACTTACCTGGGTGAAACACTTCTGTGATTCAATACAAAAAGCAATGTTTCCATTAATAGAAAGTTAAATTCATTAGGAGGGTTGTTTTCTTTCTGTTCTGTGAATATTTGAAGTGTCATTTCCTATATATCAACTCTTAACTGTGATACTTTTATGGCATGGGGGATGCATTTTAAACATTATTTTTATTATACAAGTCCACAGAGAAGTTTAAAAATGAGAAGTTTATTATGGTAACACTGCAAGAATTTTCATGTTTCTGCTCCTGCAAAACAAACAAAATTCATAGTGGAATGTAGAAGTGTACCAGACTCCAAGTCAAAGTTTCATATTGATATTTTTCAAAACTAGACATTTTCAATATATATATTCAGTATATTTCCATTTTTTCTGTTTAAAAATGTTGTTCAGATAAGCTACAATATGTGCTTCCAGACATTGTATGTAAGAGCAAGAAGGAATATCAGAACAGTGTGGGTTGGGTTTTGTTTTGTTTGTTGCTTGGGGTTTTTTAAGCTGATAATAGTTCTGCAGTTTTATCTGCCTGCGCTCAGTACCAGAGGAACTAATTGAAATTTTAGGCCTGGTATTATACAGTGCAGATTAAATATCTGTTCCTAAAATCAATGACCATGAAGAAAATTCAGTGCATAATAATGCACATAGTTGATTACAGTTTGCAGACAACAGTGAATGTTGCTGTTTAGAATTGTGCCCTCTTCATGTACCTTTGTGTAATACTCTGAAAAAAGCCAGATTTGCTCTCCAAGGACACACACCCACGTGTTCCTTGCTTAGCAGGGGCAGATGTCAAGGACCAGGTTACAGGTGAAGCAATGAACTGAGCTCTTTGTACTACACTGATCAGGCTTTTACATTATTTCTTCCCCTCCTGTCTGCCTGAAATATATAAACATAGCAAAGTAAGTGTCAAATTAGAGTCTGAGAGAAGTTGGAAATCACCCAGTTGTGCTTCCAGCCAACTTCAGAGAGTGAGGTTGGTTTTTTTTTCTTCCTTTTGCAACACAGAATCTTGTGGATATGGGCTCCAACTGTTTCTCTGAAGTTAAGTTTTTAGGCTGTTTTAAGATTGCCTCTGTGCTTTTCTCCCCCCTTTGTTTCTTTCCACGGAGTCTTGGGCAGCTCCAGGACTACCCGGTGATCATTAGCATTTCAGCAGGAGACAATGGATGGAGAGGCACATATGTCACCTGTTCCGCGGTGACACTGCAGCCCTCCCTGCCCTGCGGGGTGCTTCAGGGATGCTGAGCATCAGGGGGTTGAGATTCCTGGAGAGAAAGATCTGGGGATTTTTCTTAAGAGCTAAATTGCATTCCCTTAACAAGTGATCAAATATGCAGGAAGAAAAAGATCTTATAAATGTCTTTATCCTGCTAAAAATTATTTTTTTAAGAAATACTAAGTTAAATCCTAGGAATACACTAAGATGTCTTTCACAAATCAAATGTGACAGCAAAGAATGGACTTCACATATTCAAGGTGATGAATTGGACTTTTTTTTTCCCTAATGTTCCACATCCTACTGCCTTTAAGGACAATGACAAACCCCTATTGACTACAAGGGGAAACTGTTTGGCTTTTTATCAGGGCTAAATTCTAATTAAGCCTGAAAAAATAGATCTTCAGCCAACTATACTTTACCATGCCAGTATCACATCTGGCCTGCATATCTTTACATTGTGCATATTCAATCTCCTGCTGCTGCTGGAATTTTCACGGCCTTTGCCCCGTGCTATGGGCACCTGGAGTTGCTCTGAGATGCTGAGCAGTGGATCTTGCTGAAAAGGTGTGGAAAGGTGAGGATGTTCACACTCTGGAGAGGTGCCAGTTGATCACCAGGGGGGCTGCAGCATCCTTCACCTTTCTCACACATTGATTCTGCTCATATGTGGGAAGTCCTTCCTTTCCACATTTTTACTCCTTGGGACTAAAGCTGTCCCCCACCACCCTTGGGTGGATGTTCCCCACCTTTCCCAGAGCGTGAGCAGCAGCTGTAGCTGTGGCGGCAGCATGGACTGCCCTTCCCTGGCTGGTGGATCACACTTCCCTGTGGGATCAGGGACAGTGACGTGCAGAGCTTATTAAATGCTCTGTAATGCTGTTAAAAATAGGTTAGAAACTGTTGTAAAATAGCTGATAGGTTGTTAAGCATGTACTGTTAGTTTGGTTATTATACTGTAAAAGGGGTTAAAAGGGTAGTTATAAGAAATAGGGTACTCAAGGTACCATAATACACCTAAGTAAAGTGCACCACGAGCCAGCCTGGACAAAACTGTAATGGCCCAATCAAGGCCTAAAACCTTGATGCAAATGAAGGATCAAAACAGGAACTAATCCAAAGGGACAAAAAACAGGATAAAAAGGGACTTCTGACCCACTGAAGTCATGCCCCTCCATCTGGGACATCGGGGACATCTCTGCATTGTAGCATCCTCGACAGGAATGGTCCTGCTCAGCCCCCTTGCTTTAGGCCTTTCTCTTTTTTTTGTAATATCAGCTGAAATCACTTCAGTACTGGGAGCCTGCTCCCGTTTTTATCACTGCAGTCCTGAAGTGACTTCAATCCCGCCTCCTGCTTCCTCTCACCTTTCAGGCAAGAGAGGTAATGAGTGAGCAGAGATGAGCAGAGGGGCAGTACCAAACCTTTGTGTTCAGACAGGGGCAAATTAAAGATAACAATGCATTGCTGAGGCTGGAAATTGCAGGCAGGCAGAAGAACAGCGTTACCTTTCCCCATTGTCAAAGACACTGCTCGCTCCCTGCTCACCCAGCTCATGGGTTTTTGGATTCAGTTCTTCCCCTGACTTTGAAATTAATTTATAACCCATTCCAAGAGTTTTCCTTTGTTGAGATGTTTCTTACTTCCTACAGTCAAATTTGGATGGTGGCCCCGATTAAAGTATCATTTGCTTTTGGGTATTGCCAGCCTCACAACATTAGAAAGGTGGGAATAGCACAGGAAGCATGAGGTTTGTTTCTTTGTTATTCTTTTTCCTTCCTCAGCCTTTTATTGGCTTTTCTCTTTTCTTAAGCCTCTGAGGAATTTCGGGAGTAAGTTCAAACTTCTCTCTCAGAGCCATAAAGTTCCTTTCCCATTTCAGAAAAGGAAGGAGAATTTATGGAGTTTTGTGGTTTGTGTGTGATGGCTGCAGGAGCTGGTGCTGTGATGCCATGGTGGGTTTCTGTTCCAGGGCTGGATGATCCTGCTTCTCTTCTGGTGTCAAACACCTGAGCAGTGCTCACCTCTGGCTTATATGGGTGGGGTACAGGAGCTTTCCAAAGCTGAACCGGTTCAAACTGCTCCAAACCACTCCAAAATGGTTCAAACCAGTCCAAACTGCTTCAAAATGGTCCAGACCTGGCCAAACTGGTCCCGACAGAAACCTGTTTAAACCCTTTCAGACTAGTCTGAAGTGGTTGGAACCGGTTTGAACTGGTCGGAACCGATTGGAATGTGTTCAAACCAATCTAAACTGGTTCAAACTGGTCAAAACTGGTTGGGACCCTTTCAAACCAGTCTAAACCAGTCCAGACTGGTTGGGACTGGTTTGGACTGCTTTAAACTGGACTGGTTTAAACTGGTTGGAAAGCCAACCCTATCCTGGGCTGCCCAAGGCGTGGTCAGCAGGTGAACAGAGGGGACTCTTCCCCTGTAATCCCCTTTAGAGAGATCCCAGCAGGAGCACTGCGTGCAGCTCTAGAGATTTTTACTGGGGCCTTTGAAACCTCGAGAGGGGAGATTTCACTTGGATATTTAGCAGCATTTTTTGTGATGAGGGTGATGAGTCACTGGCACAGGTGTCCCAGGGAAGCCGTGGTTGACCCATCCCTCAAAGTGTTCAAGGCCAGGCTGGATGAGGTTTTGAGCAACCTGGTCTAGTGGAAAATCTCCCCACTCATTGCACAACTAGATGGTGTTTAAGACCTCTCCCAGCCAAAATCATTCTGTGATTCTAGGATGTGCAAATTCAGCCATACAGTCAACCTTGCCATGGTTTCAGGTTCTAGTGTCTCAGTTTCATGTTCCTCATTTTACATCTACAATACCTCTGTTTACAGTAACACTTGTAAATTTTGAATATCAGCACAATTAGTCTGTATGGCTCCAAGTATCAGCACAATGCTGTGCTTTGCAGGGCTGACTGAGGAGGAAATCTACCCTATCTACTGTGTAGGGCTGTGTGGACAGAAATCTCTGCTTTCCAAATGCTGACATGAAGCAGGCAGCCATCAGGGATCAGCCAGATTGTTTGGAGAACTCTTCCAATTAACTGTGTTACTTCGCAAAGAGAGTTTAGATAACCAAGAGAAGCTGCATTTTATAGGATATATATATATATATATGTGTGAGTTTATTTATAGCTCCATATGCATATTGCTTCCTGTGTTAGAGGGGACAAAGAAGGACACTGTTGGTCCTAAAGATTTATTGGAGTGCAGGAAAGGGCTTAATTCTTCTTTACTTTGTGCAGTTACAGAAAAACTGAATGACTTTCATAAATGTTTCTTCTTCATGTTTGACCCTATGGGTCCTACCCATGAGTGTATTTAAGGGGAAGATGCCTCCAGCATGCTGTGTCTGCCACCTTTGCTCCCCACTCCCAAGGATGGCACAGCGGGTGCTTTATTTCTCTATGTGTGTTTGGGGGGGGAGGGTATTCCTATATTAATATCTTAAAATGGTTTATGGTGTGGAAAGGAGGAGAAACAAAGAGCTTATCACATTTTCTTCTTTAGAACAACAAAATGGAAATCAGTGGCTTTGTACTGATCAAGGATGCACTAACCGTGGTCAGCCTCACTCTCCAAGAATGTATCAGGCTCTCTCCAGGATCTCTGTCTGATGCTTTGTGCTTATTAGAAGTCTGAATGGCACTTCATTTCAGAGTGACACTTCATTTTCCCAACTGAGTCGATTAGGAAGATATCACCCATCCTCAAATCTTTGCGTTCAGTTTTATTTTTTTCCCCCTCCTTGCTTGGGAAGGGGACAAAAAAGGAAGGGGTGGGGGGGAAAAGAAGGGTGAGAGGGAAGGAAAAAGAAAGCTTTTCCCTTTAAAGTGAAGCCTTTCTGGGGCTTAGCCTTTTCCCCCAGGCTGGGGGGAAGCGAGAGGTCCGGTGAGATGATTGTCAGGATCATGTGGTGCGTGCGGTGGGTGCTGCGAGGGAGAGCCGTGTTTATCCAGGGCCATGTGGAGGTGGGCGGGTGCCTACCCGGGGACAGGGGACAGGAGAAGCTGGGCTCCTGCAGCAGCCACGCTGTGAATAGCCCACATTGACTGAACTGTCTAACCGGACTAATTTGCTGTGCCTGTGGGCTTGATAAAAGAAGCAGCTGCTGGAAAGGGCTCGCTCAGATGCATGTAGATGAGGCTGTGGACTGCCAGAAGGATCCAAGCAGATTTTTTTCCTCTCTTCCTTGCTGCATTTCTGCTAGGATCCCTCTACCTCCGGCTCCCGTGAAGTTGCATTGATCAGGTAAACTATTTTAGCTTTGGGGCTGGCTGGCCAGCGTGCCAGCCCCGGGATGGAGAGCGGGATGAGCGGGCTGTGCTGCAGGAACAGCTCCCTTTGGAGCAGACACACATTTTCACTGCTCCCTGCAAGCTGGCAGTCGGGGAGGCTTTGAAAATTGTGCAGCCATGTTACACAGCCACAATTATTTGCCTTTCTCTCCCCCTCTCGTCCCCGTTTAATTTTGCTTTGAATAAGGCTAAGTCTGGTGTTTCTCGTTTGCATCTGTCGATGCACCAGCCAGCCATGTTTTTCATATGATTATGTGCTGTGCGGGTCTTGCTGGGAACGCAAAGATGTTCGCTGTCCTTTCGGAGTCAAGCCCTTTACGTCTCCTCCTGGGGGGAGGGAAAAAGAAAAAAAGGAAAATATCTATAGCATGCTGCATGGATTCTGTGAGCGCTGGAGACGCGGGTTAGAGGGCTCGTTTGGAAGCAGGGGGAAGATGAGAGCTGAAGGCTCCCTACATCCCCTCACCCACCAAATTTGATTCTTTGTATTAAAATAGGTGTTGTCCCATATCATCCCCCTCCCCGCAATCCCTACCCCCTCCCGCATTTGCATCTATTTTTAAGTGTTGATTAAATAAAGCTATGGCTCAGCTGGAGAAAATGAAGAAGGAGAAGGATGAAAAGGATGGCCTTTTGTGTGGAGATCTTTTGTGCGGCTCACCCGCCCCCCTCCAGCTTCCCGGGGTAGTACCAGCAGCCTTTGGTTTAACTGGCTGCTGCCTGCAAAAACAGCTTGGCAGAATTTGGGGAAGGGGCGCGGATCTGGGGGGGTAGGGGGAGCTGCCGTGTGTCTGCTCGCAGCGTGAGAGAGATGTTAAACGGGATTGAGAATCTGCAGACTGGAAAATGCTGCACAATTTAACGGGAAGGGCATTACCTGCAGGTATTAACCCTATTTACCCACAGTCTCTTCTCTTTCTGCTTTTCTGCCCCTCGCACTCGCTGTGTGATAGCTCTTGCGTTTCTGCAGAGAGAGCCTGGGTGCTCTGGAGCACAGGGGTGATTTTACCTGCCACGTCTGAGAAATGCCCTGTAAATGCCTTCAAAACCTGAGTGTTCCATTTCTCCTCGAAGGAAGTGTTAGAAGGTGTTGTCCCTCCATGCAAGACGTGTCAATCAGCAGGGTGCACCTTATGAACTTTTATGAATGAGGATGGGATTCACTCACTGTGGATATTTCTCCACTTTTCCCCACTTCCAGTGTCTCTGCCCCAAATGTATCCTATGTGCAGTCCTGCTGTAAGTGTTGCCACTGTTGGGGTCACAGCTGGTTTGTTGTGGTGGCATCAATGGCTCCTGTGGTGTGGGAGGTCTCTGAGAGAGCCCTGGCATTCCCTTCTGCTCGAGGCAGTGCTGTTTTATCCCCACAAATACATCCAGGTCGAGATCCTGGTTAAATGGGGGTGATTTTAAGCTGTTTGTCACCTGCACTGGAGGGTGGAGCATCTCTTCTATATTAACCTTAGTTTCAGGCTCTGCTGTTTTAAAGATGTGGGGGAGCACAGTGCCTTGAGCATCCTGACCCACTGGAGACCAGAGCACTGAGCTCAAGGGTGCTTGTGCTGCTCTGCTTTCCTTCTTCTGTGCACACTCACACCTGAATACAAAAATTTGGCTTCACAGCCTGATTGCTGTTGGCCCTCACAGCCAGAACCGAGCAGGTTGTAAATTGCAATGTGCCAAAATGGGCTGTATCTAAACCCTGATTTTCTCCTTCTCATTGTACAAACCAGAATTAGGCTTGCAGTGGGGTAGCTTTGGATGCACATCATTCGTCCCTGCAGGAATATGGGGGTGTCATTGTGCAAACGTCTTCCAGGGTTTCAGAGAGAGTGCACTGGGTCCAGGCCATTCCTGGAGGGGATCTAACCCCTAACCCAGCAGCCTGAGCTTTGTTGTTCAGGATGTCAGTGCCTGATTAATCCCTTCTCTTGTGGGATATGGGCTGAGCAGAGATTGGCTATTGTCAATGTGAATTACGGAGTGGATGAGCATGTCATCTGTTGCTTTTAGAGGTATGCACTCTGAAATACTCATGCAGGCAGCTGAAACAAGCTGAAAGGAATCCGAGGGAAGGAAAACAGTAAAAATTGTGAAACTTCAGGTTGCCTGTGGGCTGTCTCACCAGAGGGGGATGCTTTGTGGGGATTCAGATGCCTCTGCTAGGTGAACCATATGAAAACATAAGTGACTCAGTTATCAGTAAGGTTAAAAAAATTCAACTATCAAATTAAAAGCAACAGCAGCAAGATATCATTGCATAGAAAGGCAGTTTTAATTTTCCAGTTTCTGGGTAAATTTCCAGCTATGATTTTTATCTGCTTTCTGTTTGCCTTTGTTTTTCTCCCAGATGTAAGCAGGTGAACATAGAAATGAAACAATGAGATGAACTGCACATAGAATATTGGAAACTAAAATTGTAAAATACAAAATTATTAAAAATGAGAAAAAAAAAATCTCAATTCTGCTGTCATCTGCCTTGCAGGCATAATTAAATCTAGGACCAGTTTTCAGGCAGAGCAGTGATTTTCAGCTTGGTGGTGTCATTTTTAAGCTCTCACTGGTTTCCTAGCCAGTGACTGTGTCTGGATGGATACATGATTGGAAAGCCAGTTTGCAATATGAGGTGCTGTGCTTCAGCTGTCCCTTCACAGCGTATTTGAAATACTGCTCTTCATGTGTCTTCTGGCATTTTGTAGGATGGTGAGGTTATCATACAGTCTTCTTAGGTTTCAATTAAAAGGAAAAAAAAAAAAAAGGAAAGAAAAAGCTTTTCAAGAATTTGGATAGTAATAAGTAGATAAAAAAACAAACAAACCCTCCATGCAGCTACCTAAAAGAGTTTCACCCATGATGTTGATCTGCTGTATAGGTTGTCACTCTGCTTAAATTCCACAGCAGAACTGTGACACCATCTGTTCCCTTTCACTGTGTGCAAAAAATGGTTTCCTTTCATTAGCATTAAGCTGCATAAAGAGACTGGAGATCTAGAAATATCCCAGTCTTTCCCTGACACATACCTTCTTATGACAGAGTTCATTGCAAACATCACTCCTATTCCTAAGAGAATGGGAGGGTTTTAGTTATATTTTATTAAAGATCTTTGAATAGCAGGGAAATAAAATAAAAAATCACCCCATCCATATACTGCAATGAAACCAGAAAGCTTTCTGAGATGTGTTAAGATGATGTTGATTCAGAACAGCTGTCTTTACTATTGCATGCCCTGAAGGCAGTAGGGCTGCTGTCTGCCAGTGTTGGTGGTATCTGGACTGCTTTGGGGCCTCTGGGATGCAGTGATTTGCTGAGTGTGGGTCAAACCCCACTGTGCCCATCCTCAGAATGTGACAGTTTATCTTCAGTAGTTCTCTTTGTGCTAAAAATTCAGATCAGAGACCTCTGTAAAGTCTTAGTAAGGTCCTTAGATCAAAAATTATTATTCAAGTTATGCATTTTGCTTTCATTGTCTCTTTTCATTGGCCGCACTGTGTTTTAATGTTATTTTAATGCCAATGCAGTGACCTGTTGGTGATGACACAGAGATGTGAATTCAGCACTGCCCTGTTGCAGGCTCATCCTCTGGCTACCAGGATAACCTGGTAGATAAATGCTAGGCAGAAGAAATCAACATCAGTGTTCTCTGAAATGCTATCTATATGTAAATCTGTGGTGCCATTTAGTCCCCTTTAAAAGTTGCAAAGCACTTTCAGTTCCTGTTTAGTGGTTGCTCCCTGTGAATTACATGAAGCAATGAGAGAGGTCAGCCAGTGCTGTCCTGTGGGAATGAAACCTCTTTTTGTTGTCGTTCCACTAAGCTGTTGCAAATAACATTGGAGATGCAGGGAACACAGAGCAAAACAAGGCACCACCATTGCACTGCATACCCAGTAGATCTCAGCATCAAATATTTACCAGGCACTGCAGATCTCAGTTGTCATCTCCTCGTGTGGAACAAGGCACAGAGCCCCACTCTGCCCCTTCCTCCCAAAGGTCCCAGAATTAAAATATTTGCTAGCTGTGATTAATAGAGACACCTGACTGAGCCCTTGTCAGGGAGGAGCCTCTCAGCATTTTGGATCAGGTTTAAGGATCAGACTTCAGAGCTTGATAAGCACAAGCCTAAGCTGGAGGGAGTGCAACATACTTAGTTTAAGCTTATCCCAACTGGTGAAATTTAGTTCCCTCGGATGTGACAGGGAACCAAATTTTGTAATTACTTTTGTAATTTTTAAGTCATGTTTGTTATGATATAAAAAAAGTTTTTGCCCAATTATCTTTTAGTGATTCCTGTGTCCTTTAAGCCCCATTATTTCCTCTCAGTTCTCTTTTTCAGTGGAGAAAAGAGCACTGTTGCTCAGGTGCATTTTGAAACTTCAGTTCTGGTGACATCTTCCATTCCAACCCAATTTAACACCACCCCAGCTCTTTCTCTACAAGCTGGCAGGCTGAGGTGAATGGGCTGTCAAGGTGTAGGAATTTGGCTTGTCATGCAGTCCCAGGGAAAGGCTTCTAAAAGAAAATAGGCCCTTGGATTTGGTGTTGTCTGAGCAGCTGGTAATTTCCTCTTCTCCCATCTAGTGAGGGGCTGCTAGTTCCTGATCAAAAGAGCAGCATGTCCTCAACATAAAACATGGTTTGGTTGGTGAGTTTATGCCTTTTAAAGAGACCTAGGTCTGTGGGATGCTGTGGTGCATGACCTGTCTGCTTACAGATGGGGCTGGCATAAGCTCTTCTCCACCAGGACCTTCTCTCCACCGAAGCAGCAATTTGCATTAAATGTGTCAGAGCTGAATAAGTTTTAAATTTTTCTCTTGTTACAAAATAAAAGGTCTGATTTTTTCTACTCAGTTTAATTGGAGAGAATTTGACTACAGCACTATCATGACAATGGTAAAAGAAAGGCAGGTCTTTGTAACTGACTACGCTGTGAAAGTCCTGGGAGCAAAATTAATCCTGTGCAAAGCAGTTCTGATTTGGGGAAACCCCCAGGAATGTCTCCTCTGAATTCTTGCCCAAATCACATTGCTTCAAGTCACAGTTCTTAAGATGGCCTACAAAAATACGGAATCTAATTTGTGGCAGCAATGTGTGATCCAGTGTATAAGGAGCTGATTTGAGATAGAGATGGAGGAGGGAGGATGTGTGATTTCAAAATGCTGGGCTGCAGATTTTGCTCATAATGACAGGGAGTTAACACCTGTCCTCCAGCAGCCTGTCCTGGCACAGAATTGCCCCTGTGGAGTCCTGAGGGCAGCTGAGCTTTCTGGCCAAGTGTGGGAGCGAGCTGCATCCTGCCCTGCCAGGGATGGGTGGTACCCAGGATCCAGTGCAGCCAGTGGGAGAAAAATGGTGTTTGGTACAAGGAGGCTTGGGAAGGGGTAAAGCCATAATGCTGAAATGTTCTGAATATCCCTCAATTCTGCTCTGAAAAGAGTCAGATCTTCCCCTCAGTGTGTGTTGCTGCATCTTGCAGATGTATTGAAAATCTGTGTTAGAGCTGTGAGCAATTAACACATTTCCTGAGGACACATGGAGAGAAACTAAACTTGCATGTGATCTAGCACAGTTCTGCCTTAATAGATCTTGGCTTTACCTGTGATTTAAAGTGGCTTTACTGACACACAGCCACAGTCAAGGGGTGCTGCTCTGGCTGTGTGGAGAGGGCTCATGGTGCCACTGCAGGCTGCTTACACCCCTGGTTGGAGCAGTTTCCTGGGATTGCTGGAATCTTCCCATTGCAATGGATGCAGGCTTTGACCCAAATCCAGACTGGCAGTTTCCACCTGGAAAAGGGTGATTTGGCTTCTCTTCATGGAGATGCCTTCAAAAAAAAACATAGGTAATGAATATGTTGAATGGGAAACAATTTTCTTTCCTACTAAGTATCTTAAGGAGCAAGAACATTTTTATAAGTTCAAGACCTCTTTTTGTTGAGCAAAGATGAGACACAAATTAAAAATAACCCTCACTGCAGCCAAAACACATGTTGGGGAGATTATGGGAGAACTGGCCTTTAATAAACTGGGTTGGTGCTACCACCCTGCTCCTGGAGCATGGAAAGCACATCGAGTTTGTGCACTGCTCAGTGGAAACAGGTGCATACTGAAAGGAAAAGCACTGGGTGAACATCTGCACGAAGGGAAAACAGCAGGTAAGAGGATTTCTTGGAGAAGAGGAAAAGGTTGAGATGAAAAGCAATAGAGCAACTTTTCTGATCTGGAGAATGTTTTTCAGGTAGTGTGGAATGGAGAAGGA
Source organism: Zonotrichia albicollis (assembly GCF_047830755.1). Taxonomy (NCBI): domain Eukaryota; kingdom Metazoa; phylum Chordata; class Aves; order Passeriformes; family Passerellidae; genus Zonotrichia; species Zonotrichia albicollis. The sequence goes on from NC_133830.1 coordinate 6,142,303, forward strand.
ATAAACATAGTGGATTTTTTGGAAGAAGGTTGCCAGTCTCAAGTTTCACAGATTTGAGATGAAAATTATGTGATCTGAACGTATCAGTGACTTTTCTCTGCAATTAGAGTTCCTGATAACTCTTGGATGCTGTGCATGTGCTAAGACCTCATTCAAAACATTCAAACATAGATTTTAGTACTGTGCTGGATTGGGGCCACCATGATAAATAAAAATGTTAATGATTTTCCAGGCTCATACTTAAAATTCAGTGGTGGAAGTTTGCAAACGGATTGTGCAGATTGCCAAATTAGGTCCAATTACTCAAATTTAGATGAGCTTAGCATAAAACATACAAATGTGTTCAATGCAGTATTCTGCTTAGGTCTGTGATTTCATTTCACCAGGCTTATATTTGCATGAGTTCATTAAAATTGGTTCCATTTCTTTTTTCCCTTAGCATCGCTTTGAAAAAGTGGTATTTAAGCTGGGGAAAAATAGTAAAGAACAGACTTGTAATTATAAAATGAAGCTAACTGGAGTCATGCAGCACTGCTGTGGTTCATTCTGTCAAAAAGGGAACTGGAGAGCTCATTACTGAGCCCAAAGTTCAAACTGACCACTCTTTATTGAAGGTTCCTGGTGTATAAGTCAATTAATTGCAACCTTCTACTCCATGGTTACCCAGTCTCTGCAAAAAAAAAAAAAAATTCCACTTCAGCAGGACTGCTCTTGGTTTGTATTCTAATTAATATTTATTTTTCTTATTAAAAATAAGAACTTGAACAAGGAAGCACTGCTCCTCTTCTGTTTGTTAATCCTTTCAGAAAAGAAAAAAAAAAAGAAAAAAAAAACGAAAAAAAAAAAAAAAGTCATCTCAGCCCAAACAAATGAGAAAATCTCCAGACAGACTAAAGGCTTTAATGAGGTTGTTACCTCTCTAAAGCCACATGACCCTTTCTAAAGGTGATGGCCTGGCATCTCCTGGAACATGGAGACATGTCTACTTGTCTGTATTAATGGCTTTATTTATTGTTGTATAAGGTATCCAAATGTCAGAATAATGTTTATGTTTATTTAGAAGTACCACTTAGTGCTCCAGTAAGTTGTGTTTGTTATTTGGAAGTTTTTTTATCTTGTTCACAGTCCAGATGTAAGAAAGAGCACTTACTCTGCATGCAAAACCACTTTTTAAAAAAGAGCTGTAATACAGCTCCACACCCCCAATATGTGTATCTGTATTGGCATAAGAAAGAATTATCCATGCTGTGAGTCTGAACACTTTCAAATAGCAGTTTAAAAAATACTCTCCAGCAGTCTCAAAGAAGCCCTAATGTTTAATAAATTGGTAATGAGCTGCTTTAAAAGTGTATTATGGTATCATAACAGCAACTTTGAAATCGAGATTGCAGACTGTTTTTCTACTGCAAGCAGGTTCTGACTGTCTGCCCTCACTCAGCCTTCTCCAAAGAATGGGTTTCAATTTGAAATTCCTTGTGTGTGATGGGAAAGGGTTGTTCCACTTCTCCCAGTCCCTGTCTGCTGAGGATGATTGCCCAAGGTGTTTCCTCTCATTCTCGTCTTTTGTCAAGATGTAGTGATTTTGATTTTGAAAAAGTGCTCTGGCTCTTGGATAAAATGGAGTATGTCAGAAATTGTTTGGTGTAGGAGAAAAAACATTGTTGTTTGGTCGACTGCCATGACAGTCATGCAGGTGTTTTCAGAATAGCAGGATTGTTTGCAGGATGTAGAAATTCCTGAGACAAATCCTCTCTGACCTCGGTAAACCTTAGTTACCGATGGGTGTGGTAGCTTAAATACCTTACTGTAGTCATAAAATTAGCCATGAAAATAGAATCTGATCTCTGGAGAGCCCAGAGTGCCCTATTTCCCCACTACTTCCCAGTACAGCACCCTTAATAATCAAAAGAATCAGTGTGTGCTGGATGTGCCTTTGTTGGTGCAGCCCCTTTCGGCGTAGGTGCTCCCGCGCCACATGCTTCTCCTGCTGGAAATGGGAACAGTAGCTCCATTATTTGTGGAATGATTCCTGGTGAATGCTAACATTGCAGCCACTTCCTCTGAGTGCCCTGGTGCTGTCAGTGTGAGTTTGTGGGGAATGCAGTCACATTTTATGTTTCCACGCTGTCACCACCGAGCCAGGCAGGGCAGCCTGGGCAGGGACGTCTGGCACAAGCAGCTCTCAGTTGCTTCCTCCGTGAAAGCTGTTGCTTATTCATTTCATTTGTTTCTCTTGCTGTGTTTTGGAATAACCCCCCCTACAAAATGCAGACCTCCAAGTGATAATTGTGTGAAGTTTTGAGGCTAGCCTCAGTGGCTGAGCTGTGAAACAGGGAGTTGTAAATAAGGGCTGCACTTACCCTTGGACAAGTCTGGAATGAACGTTCCAGCCTTTTCACTCCGTCTGTCACTTCCAGCCACACAATCAGTCTGAGTTGCCTCATCTAAAAAAAAACTAAATTGCTAGGTTTTTCATGCCTCCCAGGAGTGCAGGTAGCCTTCATGGGACAAGCACTGTGCCCATGGGACATCCTGGCTCTCTGGCCGTGCCAGCCCCGCACTCAGAGCTGTGACGTGTTTGAGTTCAGTGGGAGCCAAGGTATGTGAAAACAGTCACTGAAAAGAACATTTAATCTGGACTCTTTTAAGCAGACGTGGTTTGAGGTTTCTCTTTGCTTTTGGAGGTCAGAAGGGGCTCCCATCTGCAGCTCATTTGGCCAAAATCCATGTGATGGATCCAACGTTATCCAAACCAGGTTATCCAATCCAAACGTTATCCAAACCATCAAAACAACCAGGTTTTGTTGTGATGGAGGAGACATGGCCCAGTTAACATGACATCTTATGGGTGCCACCTCCCTCACAGGGAAATACAGGACATTTCTTCTGTGTGTTCTGGCTTGCTGTATGCATCACCCTTATTTATGTCATGGTGTTCTGTGCTATTCCTCCACGAGAAGGCTCTGAGCTGATGTCAATGCATTAACTCAAGAATCTCTCTCTTGTGTTTTCCACCTTGAGATTTAGCAAGCATTACCTAAATTTGGATTGCAGGACTTGAAATATTTCTTGGTCTTCCTGTTTAAGAGAGATGCATCAGGGCCATCTGTTTTTCCTCCAAATTTATGCAGAAGTAATGCTTCGAGTCCCTGCATTTCTAGAGAAAGAAATCAGGGCCACCAGTGTTGTTCAAATTAGAGGTTGGCTTAATTCAATACAACTTAAGAGATAAAGTACTGTGAGTTCCCTTAGGTTTGTTGAGAAACTAAGGTAAATGTTTACATAACATTAAGTGTTTATATTTATGTTAAATATTTGCGTTTAGCATTAACACAATACTCAATCTGTGAAGCTCTTGGAGTGTGGCTTAATGGGCAGAGCACAGCAGTTCAGGTATGTAGGGGGTGGTTGCAGATATGTGTTCCTGACCTTCTTCTGTAACCTTGGGGAGCTTTTTCTTTTCTGTAAAACAGGGATAACAATGCACCTCTGCTTTAGCAAAGTGTCTTTAAGCAAGCTGATGAAGTGCTACATCCAGCCAGGCCAGGATAAGAGCCTTTATCTGCTGTGTCAGTTATTCCTTTCTAGGGTGGCTGCTGGGGGAATAAATAGAACCTGCTCCTCTGTGTTACAGCCCTGCCCAAGTTCATGTCTGTTCTATATTTAAACATGCAGTTATATGTTTTAAGACACACTTCTTTACCAGTTTTGTTATTAAGCACATGTGCCTTTAATAGTGTCTTTGGGACCATAAAGTTTGAATGCTGGATGCAGAAAGGGGAGAACAAGGAAACCTTTTAACCTGCACATTATTAGAAATCCATTTCAGATGATCCCTGTGGAAATGTTACTGATAGTTTTGTTTCTGAAGGAAGACAGTAACTAGTCATGATTTTTCCAGAAAGGAAATGCTATGAACTGTGCAGAACCTAATGAAGGGGAAGTGGCTGATTTATTGTGAACAGTTATAGCTTTCTGATGTTCCTGGATTTTATGTTAATCTTGTTGTGTCGACTTTGTGTTGGGAATAATTGAGAAACATGGAGGATTGAGTAGCTTTTGTAGTCCATAAAATACTGTGTTGTGAGTGTAGATTATAGTCTTGATCAACTTCAGCACCAGTTTCTTTTATAACTTTTCCAGAATTTTAGCCATTTTAATACACTGAGTTATGATACATCATAAAGTTCAGTATAGAATTGTGTCCTATGGAAGATTGCTTTAAAGGAGAGGTTCCTTTAAACATGAAGAAGAGAGGACAGGAGGAAGCGAAACATTAAAGAAAACCCAGTCTATGTAAAGTGTAAATTCTCTCATTTGAATTCTGAGCATATGTTTCTTTAGATATGAAGACGTACAATGGCAACAGCACTGCTGTATTTCCTGCTCTTGCACAAACTGGGAATGCCACATAAGACCTACCATGCTGGGAATGATCAAAAGCCTCCCCCAGGTTTTTGGCTCATCCTTTGGTCTTAAAATGCCTTTTGAAGGCAACATATGTGGAAGAAGTAAGAGCAGAGGACAAGGTGCCAAGGTTTCTGCTGTGATGCCCGAGCACCACTGAATTGCAGGAGCAGCAGGGTGCAGGGGAGGTGAGCACCTTTGGGCATCCTTTGAGGTGCCTTCCAAAGCCCTGCCTGTGCTCCAGAATTGTCACCAGCCCGTGTTGTTTTCCTCCCAGCCGTTACAGGGCCAAATGAGCAGTGAATTTTGCATGATCCGTAGGTTATCTCTCCACAATGACTCCTGATCAGAAAGAGGCACCATGTAGCTCCTAAATAGCTATTTTATGAGAGCTCTGCTATTTTATGGGAGCTCTGCTGCAGTCTTTTAGGGGGAGCAGAGCAGAATGTACTGAGCTTAAACTTGTGCCTGCATCATCTTTCTGTGTTAACAGGAATTAACACATTAAAAAGGGATTCCAAAGGTGCATTATGTAAATCAGTCCTAGATTTCAGAGAAGATTGGCCTTTCTGTGTTAAATATGATTTTGAACAGTAAATTATGTGATTTGTATAGAAAGTATGTGGTCATGGTAACTGAGATACACTTATCATATATACCTGAATTCACCATCTCAGCTAAACTTTGAGCTTGTGACATCTTCTGCTTAAAAAGAGAAAAAAATTCCATGTCCAGTAAAAGAAATTTCATATTTTCTGCTTTCAACTCAGAAATTAATCTTCCACATGACATATTTCTAATATCACCTAGGTAGCTGGGAAATCCTCCTTTTTTCCTACCAAATTCAGTGTGTCAGAGCTGAGCACAGGATGGGTGTGGATTTATGCTGCACTGAGCACAGCTCCAGTTCTAGATGCCAAGATGCTGGGTGTTTAAAAAGGTTTCCTAGAGAGCTCAAGAAACAAGAGCTTGATGGTACTGCAGCATGGAAAGTTTTACCTACCCTATGAGAGGCCCATCTCTAGACTTGAGAGAGAGCTGTGCAATCAGACTTGAAAGCTGTAACACTTAAAAGCTCTCTCTTTATTTTTTTTAGTGTTTTATTATTTCCTGCTGAGTTCCTATATTGATGTAAAAACATGTTCTGTTACAGTGCACGTATTTTTATTAAACCAGAGTCTTTCTAATTTTTCTGTGCACCAGTGCAGAAGAAGGAAAAGCTGCAGAGGGCTTCAGCAGACTGGAATGGCCTCTGTATCTCCAGATGGGCTGTGATGAATAAAGGTTGTGTGAGTTTGTAACAGCTGAGGAGTCCCACTGATGTTGGTTCTAGCATGGCTTAAACTTAAAGCTAAAGGAGAGACAGCTTGTGCATGTTGGCCAGATTTAGAGCTCTCACTGGTTTTTATTCTTAGTTTAGTGTGGGGTAGCCTGAGAAGGGCACATTGGTCACAGGTCAGAGCTGTGCTGGGTGTGCAGACACTCAGCATGGAATCAATATGCAAGATTGCCCACAAGACATGATGCAAACTGATGTAGACAGGAAGGGACTGTGTGAGACAGCCTGCTGGGCAGTAGCTGGTGGTCCTGGCTCCTTGGCAAGCCACTGGCTGCCAGGAGGGACTTTGGATTTTGGAGCATTATGGACAGAGAAGGCTGGGAATCCTCAGTGTAGATGGATGGCTGCTCACCCCCTCTGTGTTACTGTGTACACGAGTGGGAGGGATGGAGCAAACACTGCTGGTGGCAGGTGGAGGGAATGAGGTGTCAGTGGATATTCTGCAACATAAAATTGCAATATGTAAGAGACAAAGGCATGAGTTAACTTATTAAGGTCTCATATTGACTAGTGTTTAAAGATCTCTCTCATCAGAAAAGAGATTCCACTTTGATTTTCTCAATGGATTCTCTTAGGATTTCTCAGTTGCTGTGATCCACACCTGGGTTGATTTTTAGTGTGAGGGTGGTGGGGTCCTGGTAGCAGGTTCCCCAAGGAGATAGCAGGAATCCCCAAGGATTCCCCACCCCTGGCAGTGTTCAAAGCTAGATTGATAATGCCTTGGTAATCCTGGTCTAGTGGGAAGTGTCCCTGCCACGGTTGGGACCAGGTGATCTTTGAGGTCTATTCCAACCCCTTAAGATTTTATTATTCTGATGATTGTCAGTTGGGCTCTCCATGAGCTTACCACAACTCTCGTAATCTCAGAAGCAAAGGTAGAAAGAGATTTTGTGCCACAGTTCTACTTTTTCACTCCTTCTGCTTGAGGGAAGTTTGGATTTTCTCCACCTTTCACCCTTGGCACTCTTCCATGTTGTTTTTAATTTCAAAGCAACATGGTGCTTTTTGCTCAGCTGGAAGAGTTGGCACATAGTTCTTTTGTGCAACTGAGACAATAAACTGCTGTATTAATCACTTCACACAAGGTAATAAACAATAGCAGAACTGTTGCTTTTCCCTCTCAGGTTTCTACTAAAATAATCCGACTTTCTGAAGGCCTTAGAAGTGGGATTATAAAACTGGATTTAAGTCTCTGCCTTTCCTAGTGTCTTCTGCCTGACCTTGCACCATGTGAGATACCTCTAATTGGCAGTGTAATTACCTAAATGTGTTCTTATTTGGAAGCAGGATTGTAGACAAACTTTGTGTGTCATGTACCTGGTAAAACCTCGTTTAGCTGTGGGGAAAAGAACAGTCCCTGGCATCCTGAGCCATATGGCTTTCTGTGAGATGTTGCTAGGTGCAAGCTGCCTTTCTTCTCTGGCAAGATTAAAAGGAAAAAATGAGCTAAGATTGCCCTTTGGGGATGGTTATTGATAGGATGTGAGAAGCCCTTCAAAATTCCTCTTCTCAACCTTGCTTATTTTGGGAACAGCACAAAGCATCGAGCACACACCACAGCAGATAAAGGGAATTTGGAAATCACAGGCCCAGACCAGTTTTTCACAGCCATGGGTTTTGATCTTTGGAGGTTGACACTGTTTTACTGTCCCAGCCCACTGCTGTAAACACCATTCTGGGAAGGCACAGCAGGAACAGGGATTTCAGAGGCACCACACAAAGGTTACAGGCTGGTGTGCCCAGGGAAGATGATGTCGTTCTTTTCTTCTTCTCTTCTGAGGGCTGGGAGACCCATGTAAAGCCTTTGTCAAGAAGATGTTACAATTAGAAAGTGAGCTGCACAAAGTGAGAGTGTGAATGCATTTAGCCCAATGCACAGGCAAGGAGAAATGAATTTTCCTCCTTTATTTCACCGTATTTAATTGCACAGTTGGTCTAAGGGGGAATTTGCAGTGCGGTGCTGCAGCACAGCTGGGCTCTGGTCAGTGCTCAGTGCTGGTAGCTGGGTTTTGAAAATCTCAGAAAAACTCACATTTTGTTGTTTACTTTTATTTTTGAAAGCAACAAGAGTTGCTTGCTGGGATTTAAATACACTTAAAACAAATGCCAGAACAGAGCAATCTTTCAGGTTAACAGCTAGCAATGTTAGTGGCAATATTTCTGTTTAGGGCAAGCAACGCACAAAGCAGGAGTGCCTGAAAAGCAGAAAACCACAGCATTTACAGTGGAGAAAGCTGTAGCTTTTCCCTACTGGGACATGGTGCCCATCAACTCAACAGCTGTTCTGCTCTGCAAGGACACTGCCAAGGTTATTAGTGTCTACAAATTGAGTGTCTTGCTGATGATCTTTTGTGAAGTGTTTAATTTCTAGGTGAAGGAAGAAGGGGTGAATAAATTGCTTTATCCCTTGTCAGAGCTCTTCTTTATGAAGTGCAGTCATTTTACTCCCAGTTTGGGATTGGCTTCCATATTTTTTAATTACAAAATTAAAATATTCTAATGATTAAACTCTGCTCAGGAGCAATAGCAATCTCAAATGTTTAACAAAAAAAAAAGAAGAAAGAAAAAAGCCCATACACTAAGCTTCAATGTGGGTCATGTACACATGAAGTCTATTACAATATGTTAAAAAACAAGGTCACTTCAGTATTTCAATATTTCAAGGTGTTTCTGCAGAATTTCTGTGGCCTGGTGTGCAACTGCAAATTCCCAGATGCACCAATGTTGCTACTATGAGGGAGAGAAAATGCCAGAGCTTCATGGAAAACTGTTAAATTCTTCAGGAGTGGCTGCCCAGAGTAGAATGGGCTTTGGGGAGATTTGCTTATAGCAGAAGCCTGCATGATACTTATCTCAGTGAATTGGGCAGACAGAATTGTAACAGGATCAAGAAGTGATCCTGAGCTGATTCTCAAGTGCTTTGGGTGTTTCTTCACTGTCAAAATTTACTTTTTTTTTTTCAATGTCAAACCGTGATTTTCATTTTCTTGAATATCACTCAAAATGCATGAGCTGTGAGCATGGAGTTGGCTTCCTACACAGTGAGAATTACATATGCTTATGTGATTTTTTCCATTAAAAACAATGGTGGGAAGATTCAAAATTCAGAATCCATAAGAGACAGCTTAATAAACACAGATGCAACCCAGAGGAGAAGATTTTCCTTCCAAATTGTATCAGCAAGAATTTTTAAAATAAAACCTGACCTACATTAGCAGTCCCACCTAAAATAGCACACCTTGCAGGTTATTTTCATGTGGTTTTATTTCCTAGCAGATTAGTGTGCTGATGGCAGAATTTCCTCTTTAATAATGCAACAGAAGCATGAGGAAGCAAAGGCAGAGCCAGAGACTCGTGGTTGGAAGGAATCTGGAGATTGGAAGAGATGGCAGAAGGTGCCTCTGTCTTGGGTGGAGAGAGAACTGTCTGTGGCAGATCATGGATGTGTGACTGGAGAGAGGGAGATGATGGAGAATGTACCAGTGAATCTGAAATAAAAAGCCTATCCAAGTTTGAAAGAGTGTCCAGGAGCAAGGGTGTGGAAGAGGGAGAGGAGGGAGGATGCACAGTCTCAGGTACAGGATGAAGAAGCTGAGTCTATCAGGTGAAATACAGAGGGATTTACAGTGATGGGAGAGATTGACACCAAAATTCAGGACTGCTGAGACAGCCAGGCTGGTGCCACTGGGCTGGTGATGCTGAGTGGGTTATGCTCTGAGGCAGCACTCATCTCACCCAACTGCAAACATCTGCACCTGGGCTGATGCTCCAGGAGGCCTTTGAGGCCAGTGCAGGTAGGTTGGTGCTCCTGGGGCTCACCGTGAGGTGGCTGCTGGCCTGAGCAGTGCCCTGGTTTCACTGGGGGTGCCTGGTGGCTCAGAGCACAGGGAGCCTGAAGCTCTGGCTCACCCTGAGGTGTCTGCCCTGCCAGGGGAAAGCTGGGTGACATCAATGCCACCCCAGGACATGTCCCAAGCTCCACTGCAGCTAATGGTGGGGGGACATTAGGGGACTTCACCTTTGTCAGCACAGCAGAGGAGAGATTTCAGTGGCAGCACAGCAACAGAAGAGGTTTCCAGCAGATCTGGCTGAGTGGCTGCTCTGAAAGCTCAGTCCTTTGGTTGGGTGCCCACTGAGTGCTAATAAGGTGCTTTGTGTTGCATTAGTTCATGAGGTTGTGTCAAAGGCTACAGAAGATCTTGTTAGTGGCTGCAGGAGGACTATGATATATTCTGATTTTGTGTTCCCTTCTCCCACAGGAAAACAGTAATTTAGCACTTTTCTCATGGGAACCAAACACTGGAATAAACTCTGGGGTCATGAAATCCAGTGACCCTGTTCCCTCAGGCAAACACATAATATCATCCCTTTCATAAACTGATCAAATATTTGATCTCACAGAAACCCAGCAAACTACAGGTTATGCTGACAAAAATAGACCAAGCTTTTGTAGAGGAGAAAGAGAAATTTCTCTGTGCCTTTCCCTAGCTCTTTTGTTTCTTGTTTTATGCACTGTGGTGTCAGTACTCAGGGCTTTACTAAGGCTGTAAATACAGATTTTTAAGAGAGCATTTGGATTTGTTTAGTATTTGAACATCTTTGTGCTGTCCGTGGCAATTCTCACCTATCTCCTTGTGGCTTTGAAATGGCAGTTGTGTTTATAAATGGCTTTAAGATAATTGATGAAAGGGGTGATTTGCATGGAGAACAAAGTAGTGCTGAAAATTCCCAGAGACCTATCCACACCTTTTGGTGCATGGGGAAATGTAACATGAAAAGGGGAAAAGGTTTTTTGTTGGGTTTTTTCCCTTCACATGTCTTTGTTCCTGCCCATGGAAGATGTCTAGGAAGCACAACTGCTCCATTCCCAAGATAGAATTTATTCAAATAAATTCCCAAAATTCTCTATTCCCAAATTCCATCTTGGGAATAGATCACAACTGCTCTATTCCCAAGATAGAATTTCTTTATTTTAAAAAAGTAATCAGTTGGTCAAAAGGATAAATAACCTGCATCAGCTTAAGTAAGTGGAATAAGGTCCCAGAATTTATATTCCCCATTATTATAAATGACCTTTCCTTTCCACCCTGCAGAGGCAGCTAGCTGGCTTGCACGAAGGTTGGGGTGCAGATCCATGGGTAATAGAGCTGGAAGGTTAAAAACAGACCTAAACTGAGAAATAAGTGTGAATATCTACTGAAGGTTTAGAGCTGAACACATACCTTTCTATGTGGGATTTTGAGTTGGTCGGTGGGGGGTTTTTATTTTTATTTGTAGAAGAAGTGAGCAGTTGCTCACAAAATAATGAAGAGAAGAACTCATCAACTGCCCACAAGGAAATTGAATGAAGTCCTCTATCAGTTTTATTTATTTATTTGAGGTTAGTTACCGTAAATAACCTTTGTAAAGTATTAAAAAAAAAAAAAAAAGAAAATAAAAGAAACTGGGAAAAAGCTCTTGGACTGGGAAGCCACCAAACTTTCCCAGCACCAAGGTTGGCAGAAGGTCTGGGGTTGAAAGCTGGTGCTGAGAGGCACTGGGTGTGTTTGGGTGTTCCGGAGGGCAGGATGAGGATGAGGATGCGATGGGCGAGCCGTAGCCGCTCTTGGCGCTCCCATCCCAACTCCGCATCCCCCGAGTGCTCTCCACTGTGGAGCTGCTCCCCATATGCCTTTTCCAGGCAGGAACCCTCCCAGACAGCAGCTCCTCAGTGCCCACTCGTGCAGGTTTTTCTCTCCTTCCCTTCTCCACTCGGGTCTGGGGGCTCCGGGTCCCTCCTGCCGCTCGGTGCCGCAGCCCCCGGTGACAGCGGCTGCTGATTGATGTCACGGCTGGGAGCAAACAGCTGCTGATTTGATTATCGCTGTTTCATCTCCTAACCTTTGGGAGCGTTGTGGGAATACTCGTTCGCCTTGTCACGCTTTAATGGCATTCGGTGCGGTGCTTCGCCAGGAACAATGGAGGAGTGGTGTTGTACGGAGGCAGTTTAGAGATTCCTGTTCTTTGTGTTTATTTACAGATACAGGGAGAGAAGCGAAGATCTTGCTGTACGGGGGGAATGGAAAATTCATCTGTTTGACTGGGAGCAGTTACAGACATAGATGTGCAATATGTTAATAAAGTAATTGTGCTATGTTGCTATAAAGAGGACGGCTTCATTATAAAATTCTTGGTTTAATACTGTCATTACAGCAGATGTATAGCATATGAACTAATTTGCATGCAGATAAGGAGGCTCTGACAGCTTGGTAGCATAATTACTGCATAGCATACAGCTCACTAGTGCTGGGAGCTGAAGCTGTTACTGGAGGGGTGCTCATGGGACTAATTACATAGGCTTTGTTAAATTTAAAATAGTGTGTAGCCAGGAAAGGGACCCTTCTCCTGTGCTCCATGGTGTTGTGCATGAAAGTTACAGAATCCTTGAACTGCTGCAGCCATTTTAAGCCATGCAAATCTCTGGATCTCAGCACTTCCCAGTGTAGTGGAGTCATTGACTTGCATTTAACCAGGGTGCCTGTATCAACTTTGAAAACTGATATTTCTGTATATTAAAACTCCTGTATTAGGTCCTTTGGATAAGTGAAGAAAACTATAGCTGCAGTAACTTTATTTTGTTCAGGATCTGATGGAAGTGATGCTGAATGGGTGAACTCAGGCTGGTGAATGGATTCTCCCCCCTCTCCTGGCTGCACCTATTGCCTTGCTGCATCACATCCGTGCCTTTGTGACTTGTCTCCACTTAATTTCAAACATATTTCTGCTCCCTTTTTTTTTTTGTCTTTGCTTTGACTGTGTCTGCAGTTTTTAAAGATCTTATTATTGAGGTTCCTTTATGGATTTCAAAATGTTTAATTCATTACTAAGTCATTATAAACTGAAGGCATTTTATTTTCCCGGGGAAATCGAGACAGTGCCACAGGAGATTATTTCCCCCCCTGCTACTGTCAGATTAGCTTGCAGAGAAGGGAGGAATTTGTGAATGCACAGTTGACTTTGATTATGTAAGCTGGAAACTGGCGAACAGTATGGATTTATTTCAATTCCACTTACTTTAAAAAGAAATACATATTAAATTGTGAGTGCCTTGGGGCATCAGACAAATGGGAAGCCAAGCAGAAAGTGTGTCTTCCTCCCTGACCTCTCCTGCAGAGCAGTGGCTGATGCCAGGTAGCTGGGCAGACAGAGCTGCAGGTTGTGCTGTGATGGGATGGATTTGGGGAGGATGGGAATGGAACAGGGGCTGGTTTATAGCCAGGACCAGGAATTCTGCCCTCAGGGAGGGGAGAGGCTGCTGCTGTGTGTGGGGCACTGCAGGTTCTCACTGGGATCAGCAATGGAAGCACTCTTGTACCCACCCTGGCAGTGCAGGTCCGGGGGATGCTCGGGCAGGTGCTGTCCCATCCTGCCTCCATCAGCTCCCAGCAGCTTTTTCCCCTGAACCCATCAGAGCCTGGCTGTCCTGCCAGGAGAGCCCTTCTCCCAAATCCTTACCTGCTGCCAGGATGTGGAGCCATGCTCCTAAAAATCCTCAGCATCACTCAGCAGCTCTGTCCCATTCGTGGGTAAGGACATTGTACTCCATTTCCTCCATACATTCCCTCCCTCCCAAAAATGTTGCAATTCTCACTCTATCTCCATAATACCCCATGCTAAACAAATATTAACTTACACTTTTTTCTTTTGTGCTAAATATTTGCCCAGGTATTTTATTTTGCAAAATTCGAGCTCATCCTTCTATGATCTGCTTGCATGTTGTTAATCTGAGAATATTAATAGCCTGCTGGCATTACTGCTAATTTGGAGTTCCAGCTGTGTAGTGAAAATAGTAACAAATTTTTGGAATGGTGTCTTAATCTTATCAATGTTCATTATGTATTTATTAATAGTAATTAGAGCCAGTCATAGTGATGCGTTTGGAATTTTTTTTATCAATCAAACAAGCATTTGTTGAGAGGATGATCATTTAATAGGAAATTCAGTGTAAATATGTAAAAAAATCAATATGGTAGGAGAAACAGTACAGGAAAACACTGAACTGATTTAACAGTTTTCACCAAAATTCTTGTCATGTTTGATCCTCCCTTTTCCACCATCTCCCAAAGGAAAGTTAATAAAGGTAGAAGAAGGGAAAGATCTTATACCTCTTTTTTAAAAAAATTGCTCATTGAAACAGTTCTAATTGGGCTTTTTTCCATATATCAGAGATTTCAAGGCAATTTTTTGCAGATTGTTCAGTTTTAATATGCACATGCATGTTGAGATTTTTGGTGGTGAACTTGAGTTATTTCAAAGGGGTTTGCTTTTCCAAAGGCCAGAAACTAACAGAGTTCTTTTGCAAATCAGGGCTCTGTGCTCTCTTGACTGGGTCTCAATCATGTAATCAAACCTTTCCTGGCCATTTGTGTTTCTCACTCCTCCAGATTAATGTCACCATGTCCCTTTAGGACAAGTCCTGAGTGAGTCCTTTAGGTCTCTTGCAATCACATGAACAACAAAAAGAGTAAGAGCATCTCTAAAGAGTCATGATTGGACTCTGTTGTTGTTTCCTCACCAACTCTGCTCCTCTGTGGATGCTCTTTAGGCCTGCTGTTGCCACTCAGGAAACAGATTATCCAGCATTTCCCCATCTTCCAGCCCAATCAGAGATTTCTCCTGAATCAGCAGGGCTTATTATCTCCAACTGTACATAATTATGGTAGAGAGGTTGCACCACCATAACTGAATAATGTCAGCATTTCTATTACAGCACCATACTTTTAGTGTCCTGAAATGGGGATATAAAATCTCACTTTAGCTTTATAGTCCTTCCAGTGGTGAGAGATAAGTGTGTGCAATCAGCCTTTAAGCAGTTAAAGAAACCCATAAAAAATTCCTCTTTGGGATGTCAGTTGTGTAAAAGCTTGTTACAAACTGGGGTTTAATGCACTTTGGCAAAACTATTAAGCACCTGAAGCTAGCAGGCAGCCATGAAAATATCAATAATGCACAAGCACAGAATGATTTGCAGGTTGCTTCAACAAAAGAAAAACAATAAAATATGTGGGCTCCAGTTTTAGCAAGTCTGCCAAAATGTTGTGAATATTTAAGGGTGAGGAATGACTCCTGCAGAGCTGTTCTACTCCAGGAAACATTTGAGTATACATATTTAACAATCTATTAGTACAGTTGTATAAAAACCTTTAATATATATTTAATCCTTTATGAAAATTGTTCTTGACATGTGAGAGGTCAGCTTTTTGCAGTTGTTTTTCTTTAAGTTTTTAGTGGTTTTGGAACACTTTTTGAACCCTTTTTGAACCCTTTTTCTCACTGCAGTCTGCTCTCCCTCCTGTTACCCCTTGCCCTGTTTGCAACATCATGAATTAAAGCCAGGAGGTTGGCATTAACCAAGGCTTTCTGCAGAATGAACCAGCCTGATTTCTTTAAAACATTCCATATGATCTTTTTCAAGCAGGAGAAGAGGGTGAGAGTTCATCCCTGTTTAAGAACTCGGATAGGAGTTCTGCCTCATGCTCTGCTGCTTATCATATTCATGCCAGCAGAGACCAGTGATGATTGCAGTGCTCTCTCCGAGTTCTGACACACTCCTAATTATAGCATACACTGCTGTAAACTCCAGAGGTGATAATGAAGCCCAGACCCATGTGTCAGCAGAGCTTTGAAAGGGTAATGCATTCCTGTTCTGCTCTACTGGTCCTTATTTGTATGTTTGCAGGCACCTAGACTCCAGCAATGATGTCTTGCTTGTTTTCACTGAGCCAAGAGGTGAAACACACAGAGCACTGGAGATGTGTAATTTTATCAAGGTAATTGAGTATTAACTATTTGCATGTCCTTTGAGAGATGCACAAGGAGAGGGGCAAGGGCAGGAAGATTTTCATACAAGACTTTGTATAAACTTGTTGCCCAGAGAGTGGTGACAGGTCTTTAGCACTTTGCTGTCTGATGACAAACTCTTTCCACTCCTGAGCAAGGGGTGTAGGACATGACTGACCCCTGCAAACCAGACTCACTTCTGCAGCACAAATCAGCATTGACAAAGTCAGGATGTGCACAGAGTAAGGGAGGGACTGCGCTGAAGATGAGTTAGAAACTTGCCCTAGGAAGCTCTTGGTGAGTGATGAAGACTTTTTTTTCTTTTTTTGTGATGAGCATAACTCTTGTGCTCTCTTGCACTTTGCTAATTGAGGTATGAACCTATCATGCAAACTTTTACATATTCTGCCCTTTAATCTTAGCATGTGAACCAAGCTAGCTCTCAGAGAGGGAGAGCTTTGCCCTTCCTTCAGGTTCTCCAAGCAGAAAAAATATAACTTTCCAAGCTTCAACCACTAGGAACAGGAACACCTTCATGTCTGGATGACCTGACAAATGAGTCCTGCTTCTCTCCTGCAGATGAATCAGTGCAGTCTGTGTGACAGATTTGGCCTTCCATTTCCTTTGCTGGTGACAAGTTTATCTTGAAGCAGATCATGAGGGTGCAGCAACTGGTGTCTTCTGCAGCCATCACTACCTGAAAAAAGGAGACAGAAGTGACCTTATGTCCAGTGTGGGAAGGGTGTCCTTATCTGAACTTTTCATCCATCTTTGGTGGGAAGGTTGGGGCTTTATTCCAAGGTCCCAGCTACTCATTTGAAAGATAGAGTCACTTGACTCTTGTGGATGTGCTGCCTGTGGGCCAGGGGTACCAGGAACACCTGTTATGATGCAATGTCAGTCTCCAGGAGAAACAGAGGTTGTCCCCTGCCTTTGCTGTGGGGTAGAGGCAGCTGAGGAAGAGAGAAATCTAATTTAGCAGAGGTTTAACAGCTAACATGCTCCAAAAATTTTGATGTGTTGGGAGCAAATCTGACATAACTGAAGTGATACAAAAAACAGACATTTTTTTACTTCTGATCTCACCTATTTTTGTCCAAGAGAGGGACTGAAACCCTAGTTGTGAGAGAGGGGGAAATTGTATGAAGTGGTATGAGAAGGGAAAGGAAAGGTGTTCCATGGTATCGAATATCCCTTTGGGAGGTGGGGATGTGCAGGGGCTTGGGGAGGGCAGCTCGGAGGTGAGCAGGGGCTGGGAGCCAGCACTGCTCATCTGGGTGGGAATGCAAACTTTTAAACCTTTAATCTGCAAGGGGAGGTTATGTAAGGCTGCTGTGGAGGTGGGAGGCTCACCGGGCTGGAGGTGAGCGGGGCCAGGGGAATCATTGGGATCTGGGACACAGAGCGGGAGCAGCCGGGAGCTGCAGGGTAAAACCCGAGTTACAGGCAGGGAATTGCCTCTTCCTGTGTTCCTGTGAATAAAGGGCTCTGTGAGCCCCCTGGGACTGTGCCCTGGGAATGCTGGGGTGGAACAGGGAGGAAAGCTGGTCTGGCTGGGGAGTGGGAAGGGTCAGCGGGGTCCCTGTCCATCACTGGAACTGCTGCGGTGAAGGGCTCGTCCTTATAGATCATCTGTAATTATCTATAATGAACATATTGATTATAGCGTTATATATGGCAATACATAGCAGTTCTATATAGAACAATTGTATAATGATATATATATATATATATATAGATATAAAATTTATATATTGCAATTATTAAATACAATCCTGGAGTGTGCAGAGCCAGGCTGGGTGGAACAGTGCTGCTCCAGCAGTGAGTCCCACCCTGCACCCTCCTCCATCATCATTCCTCTCCCAGCCCTGCTGGGCTTCCAGGATCTTGGGGAAAGAGTTTGTGTCTGGACAATGCTCTCAGGCACACAGTGGGGCTGTTGGGGTGTCCCGTGCAGGGCCAGGAGTTGGATGATGATCCCTCGATGATCCCTCCCAACTCAGATATTCTGTGACTGAGAGTGTGGCTCTGTCTGTGCTGATCACAGGTGTGTAAAGGTCCTTGGCAGGATTTGAAGCTGAGTGTTGCTCATAATCCAGACACATGATCTCTTGCCCTTGGTAAGATGCAGCACCTGCCCTGACAAATCCATAAATACTTGGCTGCTGAGCTCTGTCCTCGAGTGACTGCAGCGTAGATTGCACTTTGTAAAAACTCATTTCAAAGAGGCCTGCTCTAAACAGATGAATGAGTTGGCTTGGATACCTTTGAAAAGAAAAATCCTCTTCTCCCAGCACTGGTTACAACTCTGACATAATTTACAACAGCATTGTCCTCTTGAAAATTCTGCTACATGATTACAGTGTTGCCAGCACCTGTGATTTTCAAACTTTAGAGGAGACCTTGAAGGAGGTAATTTAATCCATTCCTCTACCTGAAGGCAGGAGCAGCTTTGCCTAAGCACCATCCATGAAAGATGTGATAGGGAGTGTTATTTTTCTGCTCTTCATGGTTTCAAAGCCACTGACCACTTGTAGCAGCTAGTGCAGAGCCAGTCCTCCTGCAAACTTGAACTTTTGATGTTGAGCTCTCTCAAAATCTGCCTGTTAGTGCTATAGTTTTTAACTAGACATTTAAATCTTACTTTGGGAATCTGAAGTCCTTTCCAGAACTTGAATTTTTGATTTTGAGCTCTCTCAAAATCTACCTGTAAGTGCTATAGATTTTAACTAGACATTTAAATGTCATCCTGGGAATCTGAAGTCCTTTCCATGGGAATGGTGTATGGGAAAATCGGATGTCAGTATGTAAACAGGTGCCATCAGCAGTCCGCAAAGTTATTGGCCTGTGTAACACAGAGTATACAAAATAAACTCCTCACTTTCCTCTGCACTACAGTTAGGCCTGGGAGGAAGAAAAGCAAGCACTGGATGTGGGAGAATAAGCAGCTTTATAAATCCAGTTCTATAAATATTGTGACCATTGCAACCTGACTAGCAGAGATACCACTCTAGATTAATTCATTTTTTTTAAATTTGCACATTGTGGTAACTTGTAGCCATGGCTCCAGGGTAAGCTAAAGGTCATGGGATAGTACCTCAGGTAGCCTGTGGATACTTTCAGCACCTGAGCTTTCATTGTGTCTTCTCAGGGCCACGCCTCCACGCTCCCACTGATCCTAATGGGAATGGTTTGCACACACCAGGTGGGGCACAGACCTGGAAATCACTCACTTGTCCATTAGAGAGGCTGTATGGACAGCAAGAGTCACAGCTGCCACTGTCTGCTCTGAAGATTCCTTCTGAGTGACCCTGATCTGGGTGCCATGGATGGGAAATACCTGGTTAGGTGTGGTAGCAAGAGGCTCTCATTGATCAAAGCATGTTTCTTGAAGTTTGACTTTTTAAAAGTGTGTGAATTCATCGCTGTGCATTTGTCTTTCAAAAAAATTCCTAATCCAAGCTGTGGCTGATCAATGGTTGCATTAATTATGCACAAAAGGGTCAATTCTACCAGCCTTGTTCCATTTGAAAGCTGCTTTACCCTGGGAGGAATTGACTTGCATTATGCAGGTTGGACAAATTCACCTCCAGTCTGAACTTCTGTAAAAGTCTCCAGGGAAGGTCAAGTTTCTGTTATTTTCAATAATAAATGAGATTTCCCATTGAGTAAAATGATCCAGGAAATCAGCTTCAGCTCTCAGAATAGCAGTGTTGTGGTCTCTGATGGAGGGCTGGGAAGAAATGATAAGAGTTAGAAGAGAGATGAATTAATCTCTCCAAGCTGCAGGTTTTACAATTCCAACCTAGTAGGATTGGCTCCCAACACAAGTGTTAATAACTTTTGATTTGTTTTGAAGGTTGTCTCTGAGTTGTGATTTTCAAATACACTTGTTTACAGTCTTATCCTATCTCAAGTAAAATTTGTATAGGTGAAAGACAGCTACAACAATAAAAGAGAAAGTGGTATTTGTGTGATAGACAATGATTTCTCACAGCTCACAGGAATGTCTTCCCTCCTGCATGCTTTTCTGCCAAATGGGTGTTTGGAAGCGTTAATGATTGCGTTTTCCCCTTCACCTCTGGAAGTAGCCTAATTTGGCTGAACAGTCAGAGGGGAAAAAAGAAATAATTAATGTGATTCATTCATCTAGAAAGTGTAAAGCAGAATTTAAATGGCAATAGTGGTGGAAAAAATGCTGCAGTGAATGTTTCAAACTTCAGATTTTCTGTTGAGGTATGAAGTGATCTGAAAGGAGTGAGTGGCAGTTCATCAAAAGGATGTGTGTTTTCTTCTGACACTGTTTTATTGGCCCTTTCCAGTTATTAATCTCAGAATTGCTAAAATACATGGGATAATGGATGGTTGCTGTTCAGAGCCCTAATTTACTTTACTGCACAGTCACTGTGGGAAAGTGCTTTAGCTACTTTGCCTCTTTTGTATTGCCTGGAGAAAGAATTTTCCCCATGTGTTTTGCTGCAGAAGTCATCTGTTGTTTTTCAATGTATGCACATAAACAGCTCTTGCCATTATGCCTGACTATTGAGTCAGCAGTTCCCTGTGATGAAGCCATCACCAAGGCCTGTCACGTTTATCTGCACAGATCAGCATCCCAGAGCAGTAATGCTCTTAACTCCCAAACATTGTGTGCTGGCCACAGAGCTGTGGGACACCAGCGACCTTCTGCTGCTTCCCTCCTAATCGGCTCTGGGCTCGGGCTGCCAGCTTGGCTGTGCTGTGCCTCCAGAACCCATCTGGGAAACGGGCACAGTGTCATCTTCCCACCTTGCTGCAGGTATTTCGAAGGCAAATGTGCTGATAAATGAGACCTGCTTGGGTTTTTTGATGTATAGTGGAAGATTGGATTGGTTTATTTTTATTTTAAATATTTAAAATGTCTCCAATGAAATGATGTCTCATTCATTGACTTTGGTCACTCTCATCCTGCAGTGGCAGAGGTAGCAAGGATTTCTCTCTCTATTTTTATTTTTTTTTTGTTTTTGTTTTGCCTTTCTGAAACTCATCCTTGACAGGATGAGAGAATATTTCTTTTAAAAAATGGTGCTGTGAGATGGAACCCCTGGCTCTCTCCAGCCCTGTCATCTCCACCAGTGTCATAGGCAGCAGTAAGGAGCACCTTCAATCACCAGTGCCCTGACTCAGAACCAAAAGACAATTTTTTTTCATTTTTCCTTTTTTCCCCACAAAACATTTATTGTCCCGAGGCTGTTACCCTGCAAAAGCTTGAGCATGTGTTTAACACCAATCAGGGAAATGGGTCTTGAAGCAATTGGCATCCTTGTGTGCTTTGAACTGAGCAGGTGATTTGCAGCAAGTCCCATTATCAGTTCTGTACCAGCATCTGTCTGCCAGAGTGGTTTCACCTGCATCTCTCCTCTGAAGGACTCAACACAGCTGTCAAAGGATAAATGCTTCACACTTTGAAAATAAGTGCTGGAGTTTAGATTTAAACTTTATTTTTTTAAATAAGGTCTTATCTGTCATATGATACTCTTGTGCTGAAGAAAAGAGCAGTCTATCTCTGGTAATCACTCGGCTGTCCTCTAAGTCAAATAACACACAGACACTTCTGAGAGAAAATCATCTCAGGGTTTTTCTGAAGCCTGCATCTGATTGTGTGCTTCCAGGCATTCATTTCCCAGGCATGCGGTGATCCAGCAGCATGAGAAATCAGATTTCTGGGGAAACTGTCTTCTCAGCACCTCAGATCACAGCACCCTCCACCAACCATGTCTAAGCTGAGCAGGTAATTGAGGTGTTGAGGATTTCTTGCTTACCCTCCCCGTAATGCCAACACAACTGCCAGCTAAAACCTGGTGGTGTTTTTCTTTTGCAGGGAATTGGAGGCAAGACAAAGAACAGCTCATTTGTTTGGGCTGCCAGACAGTTGCATGAGGATAATTATTGTGTGCTGTTTATTTATGTTGGACTCAAACCAGTGGTGGTGGGGACCTGGAGATGCTCTGGAATTACTCACTGCAGTGAAAGCTGGAGCTGCTGGTGTCACAGCTCCCTGGGGCATCTGGTGGTGTCTGCTGCCCACTCAGCACCAGCAGAGCATTGATAAAGCAGAAAATTAATTTAAAATGGCATTTAAAATTGGGGCACTTGCAGAAAATGATTTGCAAGAAGCTAATAAAGTGATGGAGTGTGTAATGTGATGGAGTGATTGTTTTGTGTGAAGGCAGAGCTGTAAACGAGTACGCAGGGACATTTACCAGAGAGAAGGTAGAACTGGAGGTAATCAGAGGAAATGAAGCAAAGATCATTTAACCAAGCACTGGAGTATTTTATAGGGGTGTTTCTTGGCTTCAGCAAGGCAGAGTAAAGCACCCTGTGAGAGTGTGTCCTGTGAAACTCCTAGGTGATGGCAGGATTTGTAGGCGAGGTTTTTATTGTTTGTGTACAACTGGAACAGCAATAAAATCAATGGAGAGGCTTGTATACATTATCAATAACATGACAGTTAATTTTGGACTGCACAGATGCAGAGTTATGCACTACCTAACCAGGAGGCTTTTGCTGTACCAGGAAATGTTTTAATTAAAAGTGAGGAGAATGTATTGGAACTTGAATTTTCTTCAGTATTCTATTGCACATAGAAAACAACAAGTGTTTTCTGTGTTAGAGCTGGTAGATTTGGAATTTGTAGCAAAGAAACTGTAAATAACAAAACAGGTTTTATTTTAGTGAGGTAAGAAAACATTTTAAATGTATGTATTTGATTTCTTTTACATTTTAGCATTCCACTTATCAATAGGGATGAATCTGAAACTCAAACACCAATCAGCTTCTTAATGTTTGGTATTTTTTCAGCATCTTGAGCTGTTATCTAATCAGCCTCACAGAAGGTGAACCAGGAGAATGTTTTCAACCAGCTTAAGTGATAGCAATCATGGAGGACTGAAGCATGCCTTGCATACAGAGCTACTAAAAAAAAGTGCAGGAATTGGTAGCAGTTAAGAACAAGTAAAATTGAGGGACAGGATCTGTAGGGAATAGTGCCTAAATGTGCATATTGCTGGGTAGATTTGCTGTCTGTTCTGGTCCTTCCCTTGAGTTTCACAGCAAGTGCATCCATATGGTTACAGGAGTGCATTACATTTCTATAGTCTGCATCCTCCTTGCTATAGCACAGGCATTGGCAATTTTTGGTCAGTATTGAATATGAAGCTGGAAAACTGCTTAAGCAAAGGCCAGGGAAGATTTTTGAGGAAAAAGGAACCATCTGAACCAAGGGTTGATGAGTGGGCAGAGCCAAAACTTGAGGAGCCACAGGAGACTCTGACTCTCCCAGAGTGTGATGAGGCTCTCACAGTTCAAAGTCCATTAGTTTTATAGCATTTCATGGCTCTGGGCTAGGGGAGAAGGTATTCCATGGAGACAGTGTTTGCAGTGTATGTTGTTCAGGGGAAAAGACTGCTTTTAATAACTATACTGATGTCCTGTGAAAGTGTGGTGGAATGGAGATGGTGGTAGTTGTGTGTGTTTGTTTTGTTGGGGTTTTTTTGTTTGTTTGTTTGGTGTTTTTTTTTTTGTGATGGGGAAGAAAATCTCTCTGACTCTTTCTTTTCAGTAGATTGAATGTGGTCACTGAAACAAATTTGAGGCAAAAAATCAGTATGTTTTCTATGACTCTTTCTTTCTGTGGTGTAATTTTACAGAGATTAGACTAATGAACTGATCTTCCTGCTGTTAAGTAAGGTGTTAACTACAAATTAGAGGTCTGGTGCAAGAGCAGTTGAAGTCAGAAGAAGGAGTTTTATATCACACCCAAACAGGGATGACCCACGTTGTGTTGTATCTCAGCCATACAAACAGCAAAAGGAGGTAAAAAAATCTCTGTTGAGGTAGCTGAGCTGTTGGACATCAAATAATCTGAAATTTAGTACTCTGGCTTTTAAGTGCAGAATATATCTTCATGGATATACGTGCACATATGTATGCAGATGTGAAAAGCAAGCATTGTTTTTGAATAAAAGCTGAATTGAAATACTGCAGGTGTTCAGTCTGTGTTGGAAATGCCATTTATTATGGGCTTAATGATGGTATTTGATCTCAGGGGCATGTTTGAAGCCTTGAAGTAGAATAGAAAACAAGATATCTTGTTTTGTGGAATTTAAGAGGTTTTGGTATCCAGCTTTAAAGAAAAGAGTTACATTTTTTTATTGCAATAGCGGTGTCAGCTTGTGTAGTGGTGCTGTTGAGGAATTCACCTGGTCCAGGCTGCTGGGCCCAAAAGATTGAGATGAAGATTGAAATGCAGGCTTGGGTGGAAATAGCCCAGAGTGAATGATCTACAGGATTAAAAATAACCAGCTACTCAGGATGCTCTGTAATTAGCCACTGTATGTATTTAATTTACCACCCTCAGACAACCTTTCCCAAGACAGACATTTCTACTGAAAGTAACTATGGTAATTTTTACCAAGATGAAAGGTGGACCTTTTGGAATAAAATTGTGTGCCATGGCTGCAGAATTATCTAAGCTTCTAAAAATGTATATGTGTGAGAAAAGGAATATAAGTGCATGTATATAATCACCTTGTTAATTTACTGTCAGCTAATTTCACTAGCTGTAAGTTGCATCCACACTTAGATAAATGGCAATTTTCATTCATTTCTGTGCCAGTATTTAGAAGCAGAACATTACAGTGCAATCTCATTACTACAGCTTTATTGATTTATAAAATTACACTTTATTACACTAATCCATATATTAGAATGAATAGAACTGTGCATAGCTACAGCTAAGGTATTCTTGCCAAGGAGGTACATAGTTTGCTTTTTCATCAGCAGTTCACAATTTAAATTAGTGGATGTCATGCTGTTGGACTCCAGGAACACGGGATTAATGGCAAACTCATTAGTTCATGAAGTTTAATCTTCTTGGTGGGTGTCCCACCTCGTGGGAAATAAGAGGGATTTGGCTGCAGGTGTCTGTGAGGTAAAAGCAATCACTCAAAGAAAGGGATCCAGAGCTGCTGCTATTGTGAACCTGAGAATATTTATTATTTATGCTTTATTTGGTGCTAGAACACTCTTTTCTTTGCTCAGGAGAATGCAAATGAATGCTCTAAGGACCCATGAAGAGGCTGTGACTGTGTAGGTACCACATGGCAGTGGAACCACTGGTGGTACTTGGGTCGGGGGGTGATGCTCTGTTGGAATATTTGGCATAGATCCGTAAACAAATCTTTTTAAAGTGGCTTTTTTGGGGAGTGTGGCAGGTTTTATACCTTTGCTTCTCATCATCAGGCAATTATCAGGTTTTTTTAAAATTATATTGCAGTGGGGACCGAACTGGCTGTGCCTGGCCTTGCCGTGGTGTTTCACAACACACAGAGATGAGCCTGCAAAGCCCCAACACTGTGGCCAGTTATTTTTGTCCCTTTTAATCTGTTAGGCCCTGATCCTGATCTGTAGGGTTTCCTAAATCCCATTGATTTCTCCAGAATTAGGTTCCTGGAGTCCTCTGAGAGCCTGGGTTTGGCTGGTCTTGTGCTATTAACCAGAAACAAACCCACATTCTCTACCTCAGAGCACTCCGAGGATAAATGTGTTGAAGATTATCTGTGTTCTTATTTGGTGGCTGGGAAGGCCACTGAAATACCAAAAATAGATTTATAAAGGACAAAAATAACTCGCTGCCTGGAGGGTTTACACAATCTGAGCTGTGCTGTGTGCTTTGGCTGAATCACTTCTCCAGGGAGGCTCGGGGCAGTCCCTGCCTCTGTTGGGGAAGGGCAGGGAAATTTAGGGAGATGGGCTGGACACAGCAGCTCAGAGAGAGGGAGAGAATCCTCTGTGTGTGCTGGGGGTCATGGGCATGGCTGGTACAGCCTGCTGAGCAACAGGGGCTCCTCACAAGCTGCTGCTCTGGGATCCTTCTCTGGCCACTCTCTGGAAAGGCAGGTGGGAGAAGGAGCTTCCCTTCCATCTCCTCCATGGATGAAAAATTGCTGTAGACAGCAGCCATGAAATGCATTTCTCTGTGAAACATGTCTGTAGAAAGGCACTTCTGTCTTGGTCAGCTCTTTTCTGGGTTTAATCAGGCATTCCTGCTGACCACAGTGACAGAAATTTGCTTTTATTCCTGCAGTTGTGTGTGTGGCCAGGAAGAGTCAATCAGCATCTGTTCCTGTGTGTGCATCATTAGCAGGGCTGGGAGTTAACTTCTAATGGCAGGCACATTCTTCTTTGGGTTGAATTTCTGCTCCTCCACCAAGACACCTTGAATGCCTGTCACGTTTTTGGGGTTTATTGCTGGCTGGAGAAGGGATGGACTGAATTTAAAATCCCAGAATGGGCTGCCTGAGTTTCGAGTTTCAGGAGAAAATTGTATTTATAAGCTGAGCATGTGTGGTTTGTAACAGATTGGGCCTGTCTGAAATGCCCATATTTTATGTAGTTACAACTATGAGTGACCCCTCACCACAGGTACATGGGGTTACAGTGTATAATGGATTGCACAACAACATCCAAATACAATCCCTTTTACTTCTGTTGGGGTAAAAATAAGGTATTCTTAGTTTGAGTGACCCCAGAAGTCAGTAAGATAAGGCAGTTCTGTGTACAGTGTCTTCTTGCAGACAGGTTACACTTTATTTTTGTGAATGTGGATAAGGCTGTTTTTAGTGCTGTGCTGCTGATAAGTTCTGCTGGAGCTTGGCTGCTGATCAGGTTCCCTCTTGAGGAGTCAGACCAGGCTGTCTCTGTCTCTTCCCTCCTCCATTTGCTATTAGCAGATCTGGGAAGTTTGTTCTGCCTTCCAGTTATCTGGCGCCATAGGTGACAGATGCAGGAGAGCCAAAGCAAGCTCTCCAAATTACCCTGTGATGAGAGGCAAGAAGGTGACCTCCAAACACAGTGGGAGGGAAAAGGGGCTGCTTTTCCTAATGTTTCTTCTTTAGCAGCTGAAGGATTTTTCCATGTAGGTGATGAGAGCAGTCTCTTCTTGCTGAATGAACAAAAATAACAAATTTTTTTATAACAATGGGAAGAGCAGCACCTTGCCTTCCTCCCATCCCAGCCTTCCCAAACCTCCCACAGCAGCACTTGGCCTTGCAGCCTCCTGAGTCAGGAACATCCCTGCACACTTCACATTAAATCCTTATTTACTGCAGTTCCACCCACTGCTGCTGACCACCAGTGGCTTGAGCCTGTATAAAATATGGTTGTAGCAACTCTTATCATTACTTGGAGTGTACAGCTCCCACATTATATGTCATTTTAAGAGATGCTGGCCAGTGGAGATGAGGAGCAAATGGCTTGTGGTTTGATGAGATGTATTTTGGTGGCTCACCAGATTGTCACTGCCAGCCAGTGGAACTGGAGAAGGAGCTTGCAGAAATTGCTGCTTTGCAAATGGGAGCTGTAGGTATTCTGAACTTGAAGTGGTGATGTCCAAATGACTTGCTAGGGGCTGGTTTTGGTGCACACTAACAAGAACATTTTTCTTTTTCCATGGAAGCTATTGAAGTGACTGCAGCCCCATTAAGTCTTATTTTTAGATTACAATAAGCAAGACTCTGATTAATTTAGCAGCAGGGCATCAGTGAATATTAACAGCTTAACTTGAAGGCCTGGTAGATTGATAAAGAACTAAACAGGCCCTGAGCTGTATATTAACAGTCTGGCCATGGTATAATTGAGGCTCGTGTTGGGTGAGTGTCAGCATGGTTGACAGGCAGCACAACAGCAGATTTATTTGTCTGTTAAATGGGCACTTAAATTATTCAGCAGAGTAGCTGATAGTCATCAGTACATCTGAGCCACAGCCCAGTTATTCTAGGCATGTGTGCACAAGCTCTAATTAGTTCAGGTACAGCACTGAGCTCTCCTTGGGCAAACTCACCTGTGTCTAGAAGCAGTTTCTCAGGTGGTGTCTTCCAGCCCATGAGGAAATCCCTCTCCTGTGGCACAAGCATTAGGGATGCATGAATAAACTGGGATGCAGATAGCTTGGGGGTGATAACCAAACCAACAGCTGGGCAAACATTTCATGTTAGATGTAGTTTTACTTCCCCAGCCCACAAAAGAAAGTAAAAACTGCAATGCTACCAGTGGCCTTATGTTTTTGTTTTCTTAAGTCTTCTGTGCTTACAGGAAATTTGGGGAATTCCCCTGTGAAGGTAATGTATCTAACTAGCTGTGTATGCTGTGGGATATGCTAGCCAAATCAGACCGAAAGCTTATGAACCATTAAATGTGCAGAAAGAGTTGGTAGCCACTCAGTTTCCCCTCCAGTTCCTTCTTGTTGCAGCATTAGCAATTCTGAGGTAGTAACAAAATGGACATGGCTCAAATTAATTAGCTAAATTGGTACCTAAAGGCAATAAGATTTCATGCCACTTAATATTTCAATGCAAACAAGACAGGCAACTAAACATATTTAAATACGATTGGCTCATCTTCTCGAGTGGAGTATCTTATCTTTTGTTTGGGCTAAATACAGCTCTCATTGTGCTCAATTTATTCTGCCATTAGCAGTGGTCTGACCTGCTATTAGCTCTGATAAAAAGTAGTCATCCCCTTCACTGAAGACCATCCTGTGGAAAGGATGTTGAAATGCAATTCAAGGGAGGAAGGAGGATAGACACACTTTGCTTTTGTACATAATTAAACCGTGCTAGTGATGGGAGACTTAATTACAATGGGAGTTTATCAGCAGAGAGCTGCCGTGGTGGCCAGCAGGCTGTGCTGCCGCTGGCCTGTGCTCTGTGCACACACAGCCTTGGAGCAGTTGTTCCAGGCTGCGAGAGGGCTCTGGCTGGAAGGTGCTGATTATTCCCAGTGTTATTCTGGGAAAAGTCAGAGTTTGTGCCTCTTGGCTTTCTTCTCTCCCCCCTTTCCTTGCCGCCCGCCCTCTCCCCCACCCTCCTTGCGAAGCAGCCCTTCTGGCTTTGTTGTAAGTGTGGTTTGTAATCATTGTACACATCCCAGATGGTTCATGGAAACTCTTTGAAATGCCATCTGCCAGGCGTGTGTCCAGCCGGCAGCCTGTCATTCTGCTCGGAGAGGAGCGGAGGCGGGCTCTCCCTTCCCCCTGCCTGCCTGCCTAACACTTGCTCAGATGTGGAGCAGGATAACAGCCCGAGCATCTGCAAGCAATCTCTGCTCCAGACAGCAACATGGAAACTTGCTGGGTTTTTTTTCCCTTCACCCAGATAAGATATCCCAGCCAGTGCAGTTTTTATTTTCCCCGGGTTTGCTGCTGAGGACCAGCTGAGGTGACAAGTGTTATCTCTGTGATGCAATGTTTTCCTTTTCTGTGGTGACTTTCCTAATGCTTTCTCTGTGTGTTGCAGGCACAGCTGTGGTTTTTTGTTTTTTTTTTTTTTTTGACTTGAACATATTCAGGAAATTAAGAACACTGAGATGAAACAAATAGATCCATTAAAATGGCTCAGAGGAATTATGGCAGAGATATAATTGTCATGTCAAATAGGCAGCCAGCGCTAGTAAACTGCTGACTGCAATTTCACCGCTATAAAAATTCAGAAAGAAGGAAAAAATTATTAATAAATATGCTCTGTGGGAAGGTAGAGATAAAGAGGAGAGGCTTTAAAAGATAAGGTGAAAGCAATCCTGATCTTTGTGTCTCATCAATGTGTTAGCAGTTATTGGGAAAACACAGTCCCAATCTTTGTCATTCGGCTCACATGGCTGGGGGTGACGTTTCACTGATTGATGAACAGTGCTAGAGATTCTCACTTCCATTGTGCTCTGGGCATGGGACAGCCACAGCAAACCACTGGTCAGAGTTATTGGAGTGGCTTTTCATCCTTCCTGCCTCCCCCTCCCAGCCAGGTTTAGGGGAATGGGGCAGTGGCCAGCAGACACGATGCCCTGGGGAGGGTCCTCACAGCCTCAGTGGCAATGTCATGCTCAGGGAGGAGATGTGGCATTGGGCTGTGATCATCCTGGCTGCTGGGCGTGTGCTCCCTGCTCCTGCTGTGCCAGGGAGGGACCTGGGCGAGCCTCTCTGCCTGCCTTGGGATGGAAGCACCAGCATGAGGAGAGAGGGGCACATGGTGCAGCTCCTGCATTCCTCTGGACTAGATCTGTGAAAGAAAATTGTCTTCCGATACAATCTACCCAGTAAATATTGCTGTAGCATTACTATAAGCATTCAGAAATACAAAAAATGCAAGACTGAGTCCTTTTCAAATAGGAAAGAGTAATTCTGCTAGCAGGATACAGATATCCATCACTATTTCCATCTCCTTCCTTACTTTTTATCCTTCCTTCACCCATTCATACAGCTCCAAGAGGAGGAATGATGGAAAAAAGCACAGGAATTTATAGACTCTCTGAAGGCTGATGGTAAATAATAAAAAAGGGAGTTTCTATTTTGAAACAAGAAATGGAGGATGTTAGAAAAAGTGGATGTCAATCAAGGAAATTAATCTAGTGATAGTCTTTCAAGGGTGTCACACTGTCAAGACTGACCTCTTGAGCAGTCTCTCAGATGAATAGGAGATAAGCAGACTTTCCGTTTTCCTGGCACTTGAGGAAAACATTTGCCAGATGCAGGCATGGTAAATTTATGCTCTTTCAACTTCTGAGAACTGGAATCTTCCCAATTAGTTTTCAGAAGCTCAGCTTCTTTATTCTTTCTTCTGTCCTTTTATAAAGGGTTTAAGAAATTGTATGCACTGAGAAGACACTGCCCAGGGGCCAGAAGAGTCCCTCAGAAGTGAGAAATTATGCTTTGTTAAATGTTAGGTATGGCTTCCACATCTTTGAAGTTATTCCCAAGCCAGCAGACTGGTTTCAGCCACAGCATTCAGACACCTCCAACTCTGTAACTCTGGTCTTCCTTCCAAAATTCAGTTTCCTGTGCCATCTGTAAATCTGTCATTTGTATTTAATCTCAGATGTACAGAACCCAGAGTGATGGAAAATAAAGGCTGTTGAACAGAAATGGATCCTTATCAATGAAGCAGTGCTCAGTGACCTAAAATGCAGCATCCCAAGTCATCTTAGGGAAAAAAAAAAGTCATGAAATGACTCATGTTACACTGTGCTTCAGAGTGCTGTAAATTGGCCAGAAGGGACAAGAGTTTCAGAGCTGGCAGAGTGGCAGTGATCAGAGCCAGTTCTCCATGGGCACTACAGAAATTGTTGAGTGCTGAAGAGAGATACTGAGTGTGACTTATTGCTCAAAATATTCCTGAACTGGAACCAGCTTGTAGGTGAACTTCTGTGAGAAGAGTTGTCAGGTTGTCTCTTCAGTGAGCATGTGTGAATGGTGCATCAAAAACACCTCATGGTACTTTTTAATGCTGAATAAAAAATAATAGAATGAATAGAGATAAAACAGTAAGAAGAAACAAGGGAGAAATTATGTTTATGATGTGAGAGAACATTTGATGAGCTAGTGATACAGAAGTAATGGAAGCTGGAAAATGGTTGCCTTAACTGGTAATACAGATTGCAGTATTAGTGAAGTATGAGAGACAATGCTAACAGCAGAAAAGTAATTGCTGACGTATTCCCAGTACCAAACTTTTCCAGCTGTGTTTCTGGACACAGAGATGAGAGGTTTCTTTGCCAAAGTCTTTCTGAGAGCACAGGAAACATCCCTCAGTTGTTTTGTTCTAATTGGTGCCACTGGTTCAACCTGAAATCTGTGTCTTGTTTTTACATGGGCTCCTAACTTCAAACTTCTTTTGACCCTTGTAGCTCCCAGAACTGTGTTTTTCAGATACTCCCATATCTTTGTGAAAATTTGTTACTGTCTCTTTTAAGTCTTGATAAGAAAACAACTCTGCTAATGTTCTGATTTTCCTTTCAGGCACAACCCGCCCTCCGAGAGAAGGAGAAGTGCCTGGTGTGGACTATAACTTTCTGACTGTGGAGGAATTCCGGGAGTTGGAGCAAAGTGGGACCCTTCTGGAAGTAGGAACTTATGAAGGTATGGAGCCAGGGGCAGTGAAGAAGCACTCCAGATACCCATGGTGGGACACCACATTTGCATCACTCTCACTCAAGTTAGGACCTTGCTTTCCATCCCATGCTCTGCTTCCCTTTTCTCTGGAACATGAGAGAGGGAATTCCAGTTTTGTTGTGCTTTCATCTTCTGCCTTCAAGTTAACTGCCTGAAAAGATGAACAGTAGGCCAGGAAAATCCAATATATAATCTTGTAACATACTGGGGCAGTGTGCATTTATCCTTTGTGTCCACTAGGGCTCTTCTCCTTGTTCAGTTTTTCTTTCCTCTTGCTCTTTCTCTTTCCTTGTCTCTTCCCTAAATACACTTCCTTCATCACCCAGTTGTGTGTCACTATGCAGCGACATGATGCACTGCTTTTGGGGTTTTTTTTCCTTATTCTTGGATAATTGCTTATAACTTGGGTCATTGTGTTGATCCTTTTTTACAGCACAACTTTGCAAACAACAGTACTGAGACAGCCAAGGGGCACTGAAATGTCACCAGGGTGAGAGCAAAAACAGCTCCAGAGAAATGCAAGGCAAATTGGCCATTTTTAGGTACACAATCGTATTTGTGTAACTAAATCTGCAGTCTGTAGCTCCTTTAAATTGAAATCACTTTTTGGAGTTGGTTGGGGTTTTTTTCCTCAGGAGAACATTCAAATGTACCTCTTGACAAGACAATGAAAAGAAACACTTTACAGGTTTGAAAGTCCTTCCAGTGTACTTCAGTCATTTCATATTTCCATTTGAAAGAAGTTTAATGGTTCTTTCTGTAAATCTGAGAGATTGAAAAAGCCCTATCCTTGCACCCTTATTCTTTATAACTAGAAATATGGAATACATTTAAAAATACAAACTATATACAACTAGCCAAAATTCTTTGAAAATTGAATTTCTGCTCATCAAACACGAGCAGAAGAAATTATGACATGTGGCTTTGGTGTTCAGGGTCTGAAGAAAGAGTCCTGAAATACTGTTTGTCTACTTCTTTAAAAACTCGTTTTTAAGGGCACCTTTAAACCTTATGCTGACTCCCAGCTGCAGACCTGGTTTGCATGAAGATGCTAAATGTATAATTTGGTTTCACTCTTCCACTTCTCTGAGCTGATTAGCTCCATCAGCACCAATGCTAACGTTCCAGCAGCAGCTCTTCTCCAAAATGAGCTTTTTCCTCTCTGTGTTTCTAATTATAACACCAAATTAGTTTTCTTTGTCGTGGTGCTCGAAATAGATCAGCTGAAAGGCCTCGCCATTGCTTCCTGATCTGTTTGTTCTAGTGACCTTTCCACTTGGAAAGACAAAATGGGTAAGTGTCTGTAAGCTGGCTCCTGGGACATGCTGGGAATTAGTTCTCAGGAAATGCTGAACCCACCTGGGACAGTTAGAACACGGTCATTTCATTGCTTATGTGATTATGTGCAGCAGCAGCTCAGCTGTTTGGGTTTCATGGCTTGCTCTTTTCAGCTGCTGGAGATGAGGATGATTTCTCATAAGTCTAATGTGTATTTCATTTCTGTGGGTGATAGAAGTGCCTGAACTTTAAAGGAATAATTTGTCAGAAGTGCTGAGAAGCTTCTTTGCCCGTTGACATCAGTGATGCTGGTGCATTGTCGTTCTGGAGTGCTGGCCCTTGGAAGGAAAAATCAATAAGAATAAAGCAAATAATGATGATGCATGTGTGCACATATGCATCAAGACACATTACTGTTTGATTGTAATGTGAAATAAATAGAGTTCATTTTTCACTTATGGCTTAAAGAAATTATTTTGCTGCCTTCTGAGATTTCTTTAATGGCTTTGTTGTACTTTTTTTGGGAACTCTTATTTTACAGCTGTATTGATCAAGACAGTGTTGATCTTGATTAGATCTTGGAAGATGGGATGATTCAGACTTGATGCTGCAATTGCAAGCTATTTTGTCTATTAAAAAAAAGTCTGCCAAAAACCCAAATCACAAAGCAAGTTTGACTTTTAATGGCCAAATCTCTGTTATTGTCCAGCTTTACAGTTGTAGATATTTTAATTATCACTTTTTTTGCTGCATTTTGCTGCCGTATTTTTTTAATAAGTGTTCCACCATGATAAATTTGGCTGTATTTTTGATCTGTGGTGGCTTGTTCTAAACCAGAAAAATAAAACTCAACACAAGAAAATAATCTTCTAGTTCTACCTGCTGTGCTGAGTAGAAATCAGAACAATTGAAGAGGTGGAGTTGCGTGTGATTTAATGCTCTCAAGTGATTTAGAGATGAAAGAAGAGGGATGCTATGAAATGGACAATAGGGATGAGCAATGGGGAAGTTTTTGTGTGCCAGCCACAAGCTCATGTAGCTCAAGCAGGGTGGTGGTTTGGGGTCACTGTGGTCCCAAAGACCCTTCTGGCCTTGTAAGTCTGTGGTAGTGGAGAAGATGGACATAAAGTCACCTGGATTCTGTCACTGGGAAAAATCTCAGTGAAGAAGAGGCAACAGAAACATTTAATAACAGCTGCTGAAGAGAATTCTGGGGAGAAAAATTAGAAAACAGAGAGGCATCAGAAGAGGGGTAATACACAGGACTTTGATGCTGATACAGATACTATTGATTTGGAAAGAATAAAGAACAAGCAGAAGAGAAGAGTTGGAAACCATAAAAAAGTAGAAGA
The DNA here is from genome assembly GCF_047830755.1 of Zonotrichia albicollis. Lineage (NCBI taxonomy): Eukaryota > Metazoa > Chordata > Aves > Passeriformes > Passerellidae > Zonotrichia > Zonotrichia albicollis. Next base: position 6,176,474 of record NC_133830.1, read on the forward strand.
GTGAATCAGGTTTTTTCAAAGAACAACCTGGGTTTTGAAAGTGCTCTAATTGCAAAGAGAAAGTGCAAGCTGACAGGAGAAAAGAGGTGTTGCTGACCTGAAGGGCTTTGTAATGCCATTATTATTTCTTCTGGTGCACTCCAAATAGGTTCCTCTGGGCAGCTTTTGATTCACATCCCAGTGAAGGCAGAGCAGGCATGGCAGCTGCTGTTCTGGTCACCTCTCATCTTTTGGGTGTGTTCTGCACCCAAAAGGCTTCAAAAAATGTAATCAGGTGGGAGGGGGCATTGGCGAACCTTAATTCCTGGAGTTTTAACATCCTGATTTTTAACCATAAAGCCCAGAAACATTATTTTTCCTCCCCTGATGAAAGCTGCATGTTGGTCACATGAATCCAGCAGCTGGAGCTGGAGGACCTGCCCAGAGCTGTGGTGCTGCCCCAGTATTGGTGATTTTGCCCCACGTGTGTGCTGCACACAACCCTCTCAAGCCAATTAGAAATTCCCATTGACAATATTCATTAGGAAGGAAAATTCTTTTTAGGCTGCACATTGTCTAGGCCTTCTGGTGGATAGGAAATCACTGTAATTGTAGTCTCAGGCATTTATTGACTGTTCCTTCAGGGCAGAAAATACTGATGGATGCATGGAAGTAATTGTGTAGGTTACTAATTATTTAGCAATTACTTCTGCATTTGAATTGCAGGCTCTCACAGGCACCCCAAGGGAGGGCTCTTTTGAGCACAGCCACCGCTTCCAGATTTTATTCCCATTTTTTTCCCCAGCTGCTGAGTGGCCCTGGGCAGATCAGGTAGCTGCTCTGTACTTCAGGTTACTGGCCTGAAGAATATTAAAACAACACTTACTTCTCTCCTCATTAATATTTCAGCAGATCCCCTGTGCCTGCAGCTATCTGCTGTTTGGAATAGGAGGGGGAGAGGGGAAGCCAGGGTGTTGTGGAGGGCTGTGCTGCATTCAGGCACTCAGCCCTGCAGAGGCACACAGGGACATGGGCAGGGGGATGCTTTTTGAATGCTTTTTGCTTTTCTCACCAGGGTTTGGTGAGGCTGTGTGAGTAAATGCCTGCCCAGCACTTAGTGATCCTCAAAAGAAAAAGTGCTGCACTCTATAACATGTGAAGGGTTATTACATTATGGAATATTATTGTCAAGGCATCATCTTTCATTCTCGGGACAAGTGTTATGTGACTGCCAAGAGAAGTAATAAGTAATCTGCATTAGGTTCATGACTGAGATGTAATGGGGTGACTTGCTAACACTCTCCAAGTATATAAAACTATCTGCTGTAGACAGGGTCTCCGATTGTGGTACTTAATGATTGTAATAAATTACATTAATAGTGCAGTTTGAATTTCAGCCCAAGTAGAGAGGTGTATTCAGCAACATGCTTCAAATCAAGATGCCTTAGCCTAATTTATCTGATGTGCTGGCTCTCCTTGGGCTTCTCTGCAGCAGCCACACTACCCCAGCTGCTTTAGCAAAATGGGTGGATTATTTTTGCTGGTGCCTTTGCAGCCTGTGGGTGTCACCAGCTCAGTCCTACCTGGAAATGAGAGCTGAGCCTGTGGCAGGCAGAATGTGAGGGGAAGATGGGAGAGGAAGGGTGGCAGATGCTGGGGATGCCCTTGCAGGTGAACAGCAGGTTCTGTTTAATCAGATGATTTTTGTCTCCCGACTTAGAGATTGTCACAGTAAATCATAATGGCTTCTTTAGCATCCTTATAATGTGTCACACTGAATATCCACACACTAATATCTGTGCATTGCAGAATGATTCCTCTTGTATCTTTGGCTCTTAATACTTTTCTTGCCTTTTTTGTCTTGTTATTTTTTAAACCACTGGTAGAGAAAAAAAGGCAACCCCTTGTTGTGTAGATGCACAATTATCAGTGCTAACTAAGCATGAGTGCTGCTGTACTGAAGTGTCATCTGATAACAGTGCCTCATTCTGCAAACAGCTGAAGTGGTACCTGAGTAACTCTTGTTCTCTAAAAGCAAATATTCAAATATCTGATAGGGGTTTAGAGTGCCTTTGAATTTCCTGCAGCACTCCTGACTGTCTTCTACCTCTCTCTGCACTTCCAATAACAAGTTTCTCAATGTGAGCTCTGTCAGAAATAGTTCATTAGCACTCGTGTTTTAAAACAGAAACCTCAGGGTAAAGGTTCCCTAACAGTTCTGGCAAAAAAGAGATATTAGTGAATTATGTTGAGATATGGTGAATTAGTTGCTTTCTTCTTAAGTTAGAGTTCAGGTTATTTCAGGCATCATTTACTGTGTAGCCATAGTTTGATGTGTTGAAGGCTGTTCCCAGCAGTCCAGGCACATTTTGGCATTGGTGTTTTTTGGTACAGGATGTTCTTGGGGCCCTCCATCAGTGGCTGCTTCTGGCTGGTGTTACCCTGCAGAGGCAGCCTGGGCTCCCCAGCCTGCAGCATTTCCCTGCCACTGCCTTCCAGAGAGGGGAGGTGCTAACGGGACACATCCTCATGGTGGGACTAGACACATAAATATTTAACTATTGGCAAGAAGAGTTTCATGTTGCAATGGCTTGACAGGGTGTTTTCTTTATTCCTGCAGCCCTGTGCTAGGTAGGGTGTTTCCAGCTGCTTCTCCTGCTTTCTGCATGCACCATACACAAGTACATGTTTATTTATGTTCCTTATGTTTTTTTTAATCTATTTGAATGTGGGTATAGCACAGCCAGTGTCACGGAACACCCTGAGCCTCCCCAGCCCCCTCCTGGGCCATGCTAGCAAGGTTGTACTGTTTGTTTATTACTTTTAGTATCATTGCTTTGGTTTAGGATTTTTCCATGCCTTAAATGTGCTTGGATGCACTTGTACCTGAGTGCTAACAATAGCATGTGGCAACACCTAGTGATAACACTGCAAAAATGAGGAATAAATAAGAGTGATTTCTTCTGTGGGTGACTTTCTCCTGTGCTGCCACTGCCTTTAGGACACTAATTGAAGTATATGTTAAATTTCAGACCTATTTGAAATGTGCACTTTGTAACAGTTTGACTTAATAAGAAACCCAAACTGATCTTTCACTTAACCTCATCATTAATAACCACAAAAATTGACAGAGGATCTCCTGTTTCAAGCAAATGTAAATATTGTGGGTTAATTTCTCTGAGCTCTCCTTCATTGCCTGTTTTCCTTCCGATCCAGCTGCTGCATCTGCAGCCTCCTCCTGGTTGCCTGGATACTCTGAATTTCCTCAAGGCAATTGCTAATCAATGTGCAGTTGCAGCTAGGTGAATCCTGCAGACAGCAGCCAGATCTGTCATCTAGATGTGGAAATCTGTAGCAGAATGTGATCTGGGAGGAGAATAGACAAAACACCATGGCAGGAGCTCTGCTCCCAGGAACCAATCCATCCTGTGCTAATCAGACACAAGCACTCCTGCTGGATTACATGAGCAGTTCTGCTGAAATTAAGGGTCAATTGTTTATGTTCTTGTACAGTGTAGAGAAAGGGAGCTGAGTCTCAGAAAATAAAACAATTACATTAATAATTGCATTTCAAGTCTTTGTGTCAAGGCCTCGCTTGATTTTGCTGCTTATCTCCAAGTGCCTTTCCCAAAATACCCATTTCCACCAAGACAGAAAGCTATGAAGTGCTTTTTGAAACATGAGCTATTAATGGAGTCCTTGTTAGCACAGAGTGGTGGCTTTGAGGATGAGATGTACTTGTCATGGACACAGGGCCCTCTGTGCTGCACTGAGGCTTTTGAGTTTCTTGGGATTTTTATAAAATTAGAATTCATATATAGGCATCAGTAAATTCACAAAAAATCAGTAAATTCTTCTTGGTTCTTTGCTGAGACACAGATGCACTCCCAGTCCCAGGCATAGATATCTTTCCACCAGAAAGGAGAATGTGGAGGAAACACCTACAGGTTAAAGTAACTCAGATATGTGGTTTGGGAGCACGTTCTTCAATTGCTGTAATTGCACCGTCAGAATTAATGCTCAAACTTGTGTTTGACCTTACATTTAGCTACTCTGCCTTCTTCACCTCTCCATGTCAGCTCCCTGTCCCCACCCCAGCAGCCTCCGTGGTCTCCTCTTCCCTCTCTCCTTTAATGTCTATTCCACTTTTGAACCTGTGTGATTGTGCCTCTCTTCTTCTGCATTTCAACCATTTCTTGTGCATTCAACCCATTCCAGGAGCAGCATGGCTCCTGGATGGATGGAGTCCTTTCAGCCCAAATAGAATTGAATTCAATGGTGTGAATTCAAGGGTTTTATGGAATAGATTCATAGATATTTTACTTAACTAGTTGGTGCATTTTTGTGAATTGTGTTTTAAATCCCAGGTCACACAAACAATTTAAGGTGAATTTACTGCCCATCAGGGGGAATACTTATTAAGAATGCTTTGTTATTTGGAATATAAGACAAATTTTCCACAAGCAACACTGTCAGTCAAGAGAACTTTCTTTTCAAGTTTTAGAAAATTTGCTTTAATTCAGGACAGGGTGGAAGCTGCTGTAGATTGCTTTCATTGATTATGATCACTGCTTGAATTGGCAGAGCAGGAAGTGTTATGATGATGAGAACTTGTCTTATTGTTGTGATAAGCTGTTACCAAAGTCTAATTACTGGGTGTGATGCTAAAATGTGTAAGCTGCCTACACTTAAAGATAAGAAGATGAAAAGAAACAAACTCGTTCCAAATAGCTCTTCTGTTTGGAGTTTTTCATTATTATTGTTATTTTTGTGCACTCTCCTGAGTGGTGCTTCAGAGTGCATGGATTAAGTCATGGATTTGGCTGCAGATGCTGCCATCAAACTTCAGCTGTGGTTAAGTAAGTTTTAAGCACCAAGGGACTGAATAAAATAATGGTTAGTGAAAAGTGCTGACGAGGGATTCAGTTAATGGTATGTGCATCTGTGGAGTGAGTGGGTTGTTATTAGCTATTAATTCAGGTGCTGGAGGCGGGATCCAACTGTGATTAAGGGGAGGGCAAGGGGTAGAGGCCCATTTCCCATGGGAATTGCACATGGGAATGTGCCATTCCTGCCACGCTGGCTGCTTCAGAGCTGGCATTTCCGCAGGACAGTAGAATTTCCTGCACTCCTGTCCTGGAGCTCTCCATTGTCTGGGGGACAGGGACATCCTGTTGGGGTCAGAACCCTTTGCAGAGCTTCACCTGAGCTCAGCACCCTGGGGACTCCTGCCCTGACTGCTGTGCTGACTTCAGAAAACGTTCTGGGATCCTCTGGGATGACAGATGCTTGTGTATGCACATGTAACATGCTGTTAATAATTAGAGCTGATTGGATATTCACTGCAAATTACACTGGCTATGAAGTTAGCCCCTTCTTTGGGCTTACAAGTGGCTCACAAAACACTGTTGAAGCCTATTTTTAAATGTATGTTTCCTCATAAACATTGATAGATTTAATTTGAACGAATAATGTCAAGTCTGAGTGTTGTGAAACTCTTGCTGGGCTGTTCGCTGTCAGTTGTTAATGGAGCATGTTTGGATTTCTGAGTCAGAGTGTAAATATTTTCTATTTCCAATGTTGAGGATGAAACATGAGGTTTGGTGATTATTTTTACCAGTCCCCCCTAATAGTGTGTCTGCTCCCACGTCCAGGCCCACATGCCACATCTTCAAAAATAACTGCATGGAGAAGAGAAATAGGGCTGACTGCATCCAGCAAACGTGAGGATGCAGTCAGCCCTAAGATAGCATTTCCATTTTCTCTCATTTTCCATGTCACCTGGAAGCTGGGCTGGAGCATTCTTTTAAAGATTTTCATCATGAGCTGAGTTATTTCCCCAACCTGTTTGTCCTTGTGGGAATCTGAAGGAAGAGCTCTGATTTTTTCAAATATTGACTCAGGCTTAATCTGCCTCCTGTGGTGAAAAAAGAAAAGTTCAGCCCCAGTGGCTACATCTCCCAAAAACCCCACACATAAAGAGTCATGCTCAAATTCATATTTGTTCTTTTAATATGCTCATTTATATTTACAGGGATCCTCCAAGACAGCACACTGTCTTGGTAGAGAGCAATTATTCACTAATGTTAGTACCAACAGCCATGGCTGGTTTGAAAAATGACTCATGATTCTGGTGTAAGAAATCCTGAAATACTTCAGAGAATCCTGTTTTTCTGTTGAGGAACAGCTCTCTGTGGACTGGTAGGAACTCCAGCTTTGCTGTTGCTAGAGGAACTGAAGAGGAACAAAATTCAAAGATATAATCATACATTTCTCCTTAATTGGAGGAGGGATGGTGCCATCTGTGCTTTGCTCTTGTCCAGGGGAAATAAAACCCACACTATCAACATCTACATATCCCCTTCATCCTCCTTGTTGCATCCATCCTAAAGAATTTAACCAGTTAAAACAGACCCAAAATAACTTCTGCATAAAATGGTGATGTGCAGTGCTATTAATAAAATTCATTTTCATGTGTATGGCACACACATGGCTCTCTCTGCTTAGCAGTTAATATCCTTAAAAAACTTTTTTTTCCTCTGGAAAACCAAACAAAGCAACAACCTAAAAAAAACCCAAAAAAAAACCACACAATCCCAGAGTAGTGTTGTTCTTTATGAGAAAGAGGATAGATGGGAGCAAGGTTAATTATCCTTTTTATTTTTTTTTGCCCACCTACGTTTATATTTTCCCTTTGCACTCCCTCTCCCCCATTCCGCCTCTTTTTGTGTAAAACAGTTCTGCAGTATGTGGAGCATAAGAATTATTTCTCTAGCAGAAACTGCAACCTGCTTGCAGAGCCTCCGTACCCATTAGAGGCTCTTTCCAGAAGCAGTAATTTCCTTCTCCCCATAAATTATGCATCAATGTACATTTGAGATTCTGAGCTGATGAACAGAAGATGAAAGCGCTGCTGCTCCCGTGGAGCTGCATCCACGTCCTTGTGTACAGGCTGGAGCACACCTTGTTCAGACAAACTGCACGTGTTGCTGTCCTGCTACTCCAGCTGGAGCAGAGCTGGAGCTGCTCTGGCTGCTTGGGCCTCTGCTCTGTGAGAAATTCCTTCACAGAAGCACAGAATAATGAGGTGAGGAGAGACCTCTAAGGTCATCGAGTCAAATTTATGCCTTAGCACCTCAACTAGACTACAGCACCAAGTGCCATGTCCAGCCTTTTTTTAAACACATCCAGAGATGGTGATTCTACCACCTCCCTGGGAAGAGCATTCCAGAACTTTATTATTCTTTCAGTGAAAACTTTTTCGTAATATCCAACCTGTACTTTCCCTGACGTAGCTGGAGACTGTGTCCTCTGGTTCTGTCACTGCTGCCTGGTGGGGCATTCAATGAAGAATGTAAATGGATGTATGTTTTAGAGAAGGATTTTGCACTACTGCCACAACTGAGCTATTTGGGAGGGCATCCTTTGTGTTTTGTCACATCAAAGGGCATAGGGAAAATTTTTAAGCCTACCCTTGGAATCTGAAGGGTAGTTTTATGTAAAACTGTTGCATGTAACAGGCCATTGTGTAAAAATTAGAAGATTCACCTTGCAATGGGTCTGAAATACCTCTGTGCTGTGCTGGCATGAATGAGCATGGACTTATTCTGTGTCTCTTCCACAGTCACTTAAAATGGCAGGGAGGCAGTCCAAGCACTCTGCACTGTTTCCATCACAACTGGTGATGGATTCTGAGCATGTGTTGGCATAACCCCATATGCATCTGTGTCCCTTCAAGCTTAGCTTTAAGGTCTGGGTCTTTGCTTCTACCCAAGTTGACCCAACTGCTGAATTTCCACTTTTAACAAAGCTATGTGGTATCTTTCCTTTTCTCTCCTTTGACTAAGTTTTCTTCTAGAGAGAAAATAGTGTTTGCTTTCCAAATGCAACATCCCCCCTAAAAGAACCTGTGTACTAAAGCAGGCCATCGAGCCTTTCATCACTTCTCTTGGTGATAGCAGTCATGAATTTTTTATTTTCTGCAGGGCTCACTCCAGATCTGCCACAGCATTGTGTGGGTGCACACATGTAAAAAGGCTACTAATTGAAATTCAGATGTAACGAGATGAAGTTTTGCTATTCACCATGACTGCCTCTTGTTTTAGCCCATGTACACTCAGTGCACCTAAACAATACAACCATTGCTTCTCCTTTTAGATTCGACAAGAATAACTAAAAAGGCAAGAAATATTTCTGTCTGCTGTAGAGATGAAGCATGCACCCCCAAAATGGGAATGGCACGTGTTAGCTTCTTTATATACTTATCTGTGGGGAGGGACAGAAATTTAATGGAACTGTAAAGAAAATGAAATGGAAAACTTACTGCTATAAACTGTTCTCTTTTGAAGATGCAAATGTGTCTCTATTGCCTAGGTAACTATTATGGAACGCCGAAGCCTCCAAGCCAGCCCCTCAGTGGGAAAGTGACTTCCACCAATGCTTTGCAAAACCTGCAGTCTGGCTCCAAGCAGTCGACTCCAAAGCGAACCAAGTCTTACAATGATATGCAAAATGCTGGCATAGTGCACACAGAGAATGAGGAAGAGGATGATGTACCTGAAATGAGCAGTAGCTTCACAGGTAAAGCAAAAATACTGCTGTCCTTCAGTTAGAATATGAGGGGAGGGCTTTTGGAGGGTGTTTTGTAGAGGGGATATTGTTTTTAATGTGTTTTCTGCAGAGCTGTCAGTGTCAAACAGAACTGGCAGATACCCAGGTGTGATCGACCACATGCACAACTGGATCTTTCCAAAAAGCCTTGTGGGATTGAACTGGTTGAGACAAAAATGTGGTAAAGTTCAAATCCATTAATTGCAGAAAGGTCAAGGAAGACTTGAGCTATGGTTGATAGCTCTGAACAGTATGAAATGACTCAACCAGGTTTACATTTGAAATTAATCATTGCTCCTTCCTAAATATGTTGCTGTCCTTTATCCTTCCTTGCATCTAGAGCTGCCCATCACATACAGTTACTGTCCTAGTGCCTCTTCTCCAGGTACCTCCCAGCACAAGGAGTGCTGCTTGCTGCAGGAGTGAGATCTGGAGCATGGCTGCAAGTTCTGTATTTCATGAAGGTCTTGTGTCCTGCTGAGCACAGATCTTGTTCCCACCATGGCTGCCATCAAGCCTGGGCTGAAAGATCACTGGAAACCTTTGCAGTCTCAAGTCAAGTGCTGTTCAGGCAGATTCAGACTAAGACATCATTGGAGATCCATTGAGTTTCAACAGAAATCAGCTGGAAGTTTGTGAAGCTCTGAGGGCCAAGAGCTCTTCCCCATGTCCCCAGGCCTAGTATTTGTTAGTGCTTAGGGCATTGTTACCTCAGCTCAGTTTCAAGCACTGAATTCATCTTCAGGGCTCTTTTTGAGGCAGGTACTGTGCAAGTATTATCCACACCTTCAAGGCTTTCCCAGCTGCTTGCCTTGGGAGCTCACCATAACTGTTATCCACCCTTGTCCTCGGATCATTTTTCTATCACCATGAAAATTTTCCTTCTCAGCCTTTTGACTAGAAGATCTGTCCTGCTGGATTCTACCTGCCAATGTCCTGGCTCTAACATCTGTTTAGAGCTTTAAAAGGATTTAGACTGAGATTTAGTTTTGGCCTCTGCATGCCAAACTATCAAATGGCTTTTGAGGGTTGTACCCTCTTTGGCTGCTACTTGCTATATTTCCAACTCAAATTGCTTCTAGCCAGCTTAATTTCTCACAGGTTGGAATTTCTGTCTCTGCTTACCAGTTCATTGACAAACCAAGGGTGGTTTCTCACATGTTGTGACATGACAGCAGCCTCAGCCTTTGTCACGGGATCTGATTTCGGGAAGAAGCTGGTGGGAGATCTGTTATTTGATTTCCTTGCTGCCTGTCTCAGTTTGGTGTCCCTGAAGTAGCCTGAGCATCATTTCTCTTCCTTGTTTTCCTTTGCAAGATGAAATACTGAAAGATGCCGCTCATTTGTCACAATGTTATCACACCCTGGCCCCTTGCCTTCATTAAATGAGCACAGAATCAGGGAGAGAGTTATTTCTCATATACCAAAGTGATTCCTTATGCTTATTTCTCATGAAAGTGTGCTAGCCATATTAAAATGTTCCTGCTTCCCTAGGAGACCTCTGGGTAACTTGTGTTTTCCAGATTTTGGCATGTTTGTACTCTCAGTTTTTAGCTGGCGATGATTCTTTTCACGCTTCTTTATGTATAAATACCAAACTCCAGGAGGGCTGAAAAGCAAGCACTGAGGGTACTGGTATAGTCTAGATGTTTTCCTTCCTGTTCCTCCCAGTGTTCTTATCTTTGGGTAATGGTAGCACACAGACTGGAATAATGAAGGAGCTGTTTCCAGGGCGGTGGGCTGTGAAGTGAGGATGTCCATGGTCTCTGGTGTGGAGAGCAGGGAAGATCCTGTCTGGGAAGCCCCTTCAGCCCCACTCCTTGGGGACTTGGCAGAGAGTGACACTGATCTCTGTTTTTTGCTCAGTGCATTGTCAAGCTGTGCTTGTACTGATGTTCTCAGGGGATGTGGAAGTGCTGCCATAAATTTTCAACACCTCCAAGAGCCAAACAGAGAAAGTCCCTTTGGTGAACAAAGGGCTCATTTTAGAATTTGTCCATTGTTGCCAAAACCTCTCTGTGAAGGAGTGAGGGCACAGACCTGTTTATTTGGGGAGCATTTACTGTCATTAGTGATGCAAGGGGATGTGCAGCATTGTTTCATGGATACAGCTCGAAACTGCATGGATACAACATCAGAAATATTTCCTTAGAGGGAGAAGGGCCAGATACAGCATAAAATACTCCTTACTGACTTTGACTGCAAGGATACTGTGATAAGCCTTGGAATAAACCTCCTCAGACAGCAAGAATGGGCACTAGTGAGCAGCAACACATGGACACATGGTACAGTGCTGACATTCATTTTAATTTTTAATTTAAAATAACACACCGCACTGAAGACACTCACCATTAGCTTGTTGACTTTGAGCTTCTGGCAACACTTTGCACTTGTAAAATCTCTTTTGATCATTCTTCAAACAAGAAATTTTATCCTCCTAATCCTGTCCCACAGTTGGCACTGCAGGGGTGAACCTGTAAGCCTGCTTGAAAGCACACTGAACACCAGCGAGCCGTGGCCTCAGACAGCCTGGAGGAATTTGGTAGCTCAGCAGGGCCTGCTGGAGCTGATCACAGCTCCTGGTTTGCTTGGCTGGCAGAGGGTGTGTGGGCAAGGAGAGCTCACCCCTGCTGCCTCAGAGACTGCCGGGGCTCTGCCCTCGCTCCATCTGCTGCCGCACCTCGTGCGTTAAGAGGCAAGGAGAGGAAAACCGGCAGGATAAACCTGGACGAGCAAACAGGGAAGGAAAGGACTGATTGTCACTGATTGTCAGTTGTATCTGTGTGTTTGTTCGCAGCAGAGTCTGGTGACCAGGACGAGCACAGCGCGCGCATCGGGAGAGAGGCAGCGCCCACGTCCGCGATTGAGAGGCACACCCACGTCCCCACCACGGACCCATCTCAGAGCCTCCCCCAGTACCTACCTCCTGCTGCCGAGGATAACCTAGGTCCTCTGCCAGAAAACTGGGAGATGGCCTACACGGAGAACGGAGAAGTCTATTTTATAGAGTAAAGCACTTTTTTGTTGTTCTGATTCCATCTCCCCGCCTCTCTTTGGGCATAAAGTGAACCTCCATGGATGCATTTTGTGTGTGTATTAAATATTTAGTGTATGCAGTTAGGCTGCAGAGCTGTTAGCTCTTTACTGCTTCTGAAGGGGGTTTGCATTTCCTGATTGGATTAACATCCAAATCACTCCTGAGTTCCCAGGCAGAGGGAATTGCTTGTTTTATGAGGGTAGTTACAAAAGCAACAGACACTTATAAAATACAGGCTAGTTGTTTTCACGGGTGGGATGAAAGCTCCTAATTGGAAGGGCAGAGACTTCATTCTGTGCATAATGCAGCAGAGACAGGGATTCCTCCAGTCCTGTGCAGCAGAGACAGGGATGGACTTTGTGTGTGCTGTCCCCTCATCACAGCAAAGGGGCCAAATGTGTTAATGTTCTCCAGTGGCTTGCAAAAGGTAAAGCTCGGTGCAGGGTAGGCACAGCAAGTTTGGAGCACCTCAAACTCTGCAGTCTTTGCCTAAGAGCTGATTGCTGTCAGCAGTTTTATGATGATATTGATTTTTTTCATGCCATAAATAATAGTCTCAAATTATACTTGTCTAAATTTATTGAGGTAGGAGTAACTTATAAAATAGGAGCTGTTAGTGTAAGAGATGTCTTGCACAGAGTTTAGCTAGACATTAACACTCAATTAGCCTTTGAAACTCAAACCCTTAGCTGCCAAGTAGAAGAGGGGTTGAGGAATTGATTTTGGATTTGATGGTCTGTTTAATGCAGTTGTGGAAACCCAACCAGAAGCCAATGCCCAGTTACTGCAGAAGAACTTCCTCTGTTAATTGGCCCTGTCTCCTGTGGAGAGTTACACTGGATCAGGGCTGTGAGGGCAGCAGTCCTGCCTCACTGTCAGGAGAGGAGACTTTTGGACAAGGCCAGGGGAAAGTTCAAGAGCAGGTTTTCCCTTGGCTGCAGTGGCAATGGAGCACAGGAAAGAAGATTGCTAGAATATCTGAGGAGCTGGGATGACTGAGGGCACCACAGCAGCCCTTCTTCAGCTGGGAGAGGGCTGCTCTGAAAAAGGCCCTTTTCCAGGGCACTCTCAATTACCTGAAGAGGCTCCAACAGTCCCTGAGTATAAGACAAGGTCAGAAGAAGGCAGAATGCAAATTCTCATCAGATGAAACCAGGATGAGTACATTACCCTGAGCATGGCTTTCTCCCCTCACTGTGTCCTCAGGGTGCCTCGTTACTTGATGTACTCTCTGCCCTTTATACAGAGAACAGCCTAATAGCCTGTTCAGCCAGCCACTTTCCTCCTTGGAGGAGGACAGATGATGAGCAGTAAATGCTGGCCAAGGAGTCAGTTGCTCCCCTTTTTGACCCCACAGGGGCCCCTGCTGTCCTTCCTTACAGGTGCTTCCATTGGGGTTCCGCTGCCACCACCATCAATTTCCCCAAACCCACCCCCTTGGCTGCTGGGTCTGTGGTCTCTGAACAGTGCAGGACTGCAGCACCTCGAAATAATTGTCAGAAGAGTCATGTGTGTGTTGGAAAAACACAGCCTGTAATACAGGCCTGTGTGATGTGAAGCTCTGGGAGCAGCACCCGCTCTCTCCCTGCAGTGTGGTTTGAGGAGATGCTCCCATGGGGCTGATTTTGGCTGGATGCACCACTGAATGACTGCTGTTCTGTTAATTCTGAGGACACCCTGAGCCTAGAAACCATTTCGTTTGATTTGTATTAGATTAAGAAAGTGAACTAATGAGCAGTGTGGACCCAGTCTGCTCCAGCATCTGTGGTGCTTTGGGTATCGAGTCAGGGTGCTGAAGGGAGCAGCATGAGCTTCTTGCACAGAACCAGTGCAGGTCCAGTGGGGCCAGGGCTGTGTGTCAGATAACCAACCCTGATACAGCTGGAGCAATTTGGTTCTTGAGATATGTTTCTCTGGAGCTTTAACTGGGATTTTCATTTTCCCAGTCCCCCGTTATCTGTGCATGTTACAGGTCTAACACAATCCTTTCCACCTGAGAGTGTGATCTGAAAGGTGTTTAGCTAAATTTTCAGTGCCTCAGCAAACTGCACTGTTGTGAGCCTTTGCTTAGCAAAGTACAAAATTGCAAGAAATATGCAAATATTCTATTGCTCTCCTCCCACCACCCTCCTTCTCAGCTAGACTGCAGACTTGCTTATAAATAAGGGGGCAGAGCCCCTCTGCTTTATTTTTGCTAATTTTCCTGACTTGCTGAATTTCTGCCATTCAGTTTTCTAGGTGCTGATCAATTGCTCTGAAGCACACATAAGGATTAAACACATTTGCTCATCCTGCCTTGGGAAGGCTGGGGAGTAGGATGTGTAAAACAAGGACCTTTTATTCACTCACTCAGATCCTGGGAGCAGGGCTGGCCCCTTTTCTTCCAGTACAATGCAAGTGTGCTGGTTGCTTGTTAGTTCCTCAGGGATCGTGGCCCTCATTATAGAACCCTCATGAGACTGTTGTGAGGCTAAAATTCAGTTTGTAAGCCTCTTTGAGACCTTGAAGGAGAAGAAAATAGCATTACTACACTATTGAAACTTAAAACTGTTAAGCAGTGTTAGAGGCTAAGCTAGATAAGTGATACCTCAGGGACTGCAGGTTGTGTTTAAGATGACACCAGTTTGCAGAAGAGGCATTATATTATCAGATTGTCTGCTAATGCAAATGAAATTATGGGAGAAAATAACTTCTAGAAAAATGTATTTTAAGCCTGTTTACTATGCAGCCTTCACCGCTGGGACTGGCATCATGAGGCTGTCAGGGGACTTGTGGAAAGGAAGAGTTGAAAGTAAAGCTGTTCAACTTCCATCAAAGGCTTAGACAGAACATCTTTATTTGTGTAATTATAAAGTTTTCAATCAAAACTATTTTCAACTAATGCTTGGGTCAACTCTAGACATGTCAAAGGTCTTTTGTAGGAGCAAAGCTCACTGCATAATTTAGTGAGGAAAGGAAACTTCTGCCTTTAGCTCAGAGAACAGCTCTGGGGGTTAAAAACAAGCCACCAAAGACAAAAAATTGGAAATTAATATTATAATATTGCAGCATTCACATGCCTCTTTCCAGTCAGGAGTGCTGATTTGTATATTTTTACTTGTTACCTTTGTGTTTTCAGTGCCAAAGTTCTTGTGATTTGGTCGACTGGTTTGTACAACATCAAATTGTAGAGCTGTTTCTTTGAATCAAAAGTATGCCTCCAGGTCTGTTGAATAATAAAGAGGATATATACTTTTATGTCATGGATACTTCAACTCTGCTTTATTAACAAAGGTTGTATTTCCGTTTTTGGTTTCCAGCCATAACACAAAAACAACATCTTGGCTAGATCCACGGTGCCTGAACAAACAGCAGAAGCCTCTAGAAGAATGTGAAGATGATGGTAAGAGACTAAAAATAGTGACATAATACTGTGTTTGGTCCATTCCTAGGTGACTCTTTTCCTTTTCTCTTTCTAATAACTAGTGTTCAGAAAGACTTTTAAAAAATTAAAAAAGATATATTAGGAAGTACAAAGAGACAATGTTGTAAAATCGCTGTGAATGTAACACAGCCACTGAGGTGCCAGATCATTTAATAAAAATCAAGGAGGTGCTACAAGTAAGTTTCTGCAGAGGCATTTGAAAAGCCAGTGGTGCTGAACAAGACTCAAAGCTGTCTGACATGTTTGCTTCTTGGATCTCTGTGTGGGAGGGAGTGACTGAGGCTCTGCGTGCTCCGCTGTGTTCCGCTCCAGCCGCCCGCTTCACGTGGATTGAGAGAGTCATGTTGCTGTTTCCCTGTCTGAGCAGAAATAACTCAATTGCTTCACTTGTGCTGTTAAATGCTGACAGTCTGTGCAGTGTTGTGATTGCTGAAACAAGTTCCGTTTGAAAGGGTAGATTTCTGACACTGAAAATTTGCACTGAGATTTGGTATTCCTTGAGATGTTGGAAATGCAAGCCACTGTCCGATTTAGAGCAGCCAAATGCAGGAATGTTAAAGGAGGTCCCTTCCTGGACTCCTTTATGAGATGTTGGAAGAAAAAGTGAATTATGAAAATAGCTTAAATATTTGGGAAAACTTGTGAGGGAATTTTGGTCTACTGACCAGGAAAGGTGATGGTATTGAAAAACATAATCTTGGCTAATACAGGCCTGTCATGGTAGACACTTCTTAAAAATTGAAGGGTTTCCTTTATCAGTGTTGGTGCTGTCCTTATTAAATCAGTTTTCATAATACAATGAACCACCTACAGGTGTCAGTCATCTTAATAAAAATCACAATTTTATTTCATAAAAGAATCAACTCAATCCCTTTTCACTGTTAGGTTCAAGTCTGGCCTCCAGAACTGCTGGTACCTGGTTTTACACATGTAGTTGTAAAAAAGATCTCCTATCTTTCAGTTGTGAGATTTTGCAGGGTGTGAGAATTTACCTCTGCAGTCTAGGCTGCTGTGATGAAGCAGGTCACCAGCTTGCTAGAGCACAGTGCAGGATACCCTCAAACCACAGGGATGTGCCAGGCAAGGAGCAGCCAGCGCCACAAGGCTGCAGAGGGGGACTGAGCTCCTCTGTTACACAGTTCTTCACAGAAGGGAAAGTCTTACTCTTGTCCTCTTAGCAATTATAAAGCAAACATTGGAATAATTTATTTAATTTGGAATAGAAACATACAGCTGGTATTATTGTATTTCATTGAGTTCATCATTTTGGAGAGCAGTGGCATCTTTGTTTATCAACTCCTTAAAATCAGCTAATTTCATCTTCCCACACACCCCTTCACTTCATTCACCAAGTTGCTCATTAATGGATATTTTTAACATTCACTAGTTAAACCAGTTGCTTCATAGTTACAGTAGTGCTCTGCAATGCTTTGCTTGGCTGCTCTAATCTTGCTTAGCACATAATAATAATTATGTTTTAAAAAACAGGGAGGGGAGAAGATTAGTTAGGTTAGTTTTGCTTTGTCATAGAAGCTGGATGTTTTTTGGCAAAGGTCACTGTTGTGTGTCATTCCTTAAGAGTCAGTGGGATGACTCCTCTGTTTTGTTTGGTGTGTGTGTGCATGTGAGCTGCCAGGCTCCTCCCACCCTCTCTATAGATTTTGTAAATGTTAGATATTGTTTCAGATTTGTTTGGGTGCAGTTGCCTTGTGCTTTTGTTTCATCAAGATATGTGTCCCTTTTTACTTGTTTCCCATTGTTCAGGCTATCAAAGGAAATTGCAATTTTTATTTCACACTAATGGTCCCAAACAACTGCTTTGATAGAGTATTTTGCAAAGAGGTCGTGGAAGTAGTTTTTTGGGTGTCCAGATGTTTTTACCCTACAACCTCTGTTTGCTTCTGTCACTCATTTATGTGGCTTAAACTTTGCTGTGCTGGGTCCAAGATTGTTTTTACCATCTTTGTTCTGGTTTTGTCACCATCTTTCATTTTCAGACTGCATTATTATTATTTATAGGCCAAGCAATACTTTAATCATCTGTGTCACTGTTAACTTATGAATATGGAGCAGATAATGATAAATGGAGCAACAGCGAATATTGATGGCTTTGTGTCTTTGAAAAATTATGTGATCTTTGTCCCAGGTGCCCTGCTAAAACTGGTGCATTCCTGTCTGTGCCTCACCAGTGCATCTGGACTGGGGCCTGTGCCTCCAGTTAAACAAGGTTTCATGCCTAAATCATCTGAGTAGGACACTGAGGTCTATTAGACCTTGTGTGCACATAAATTTAGGTGCTTTCTTGAAAACCTTGCTATATTAGTTCCTTGTTTAGGTGCAAGGTTTTCCTCTCAGATACCCTCATTAGTGTCCAGGTCTGGCCTTTTGCTAGATCCATGTGTCTGTAGAACAGATTGCAAAGGTTGGACTGTAGGATCTGAGGGAAAAGCCTCACTACAGTGAGAATATCACAATTTCATGACTTTGCCATATCAAACCATGACATGGAAGTAGTCCATTGATGAAGATGTTTTGAGAGTGCAAGAACCACTTTTTTCATTATCTGCATCAGATCCATCAATATTCTGGTCACTGGAGTGTGCTAAATGGGAAGCTTGGGCTTGGTGTGTAGAAAATTAGTGCTGGTTCTGCTGTTTGCTCTAGGGAATTTCTTGCTTGGGGCTGGTATCTGAAATTTTCTTTTAATTTTTTCTGTCTCATTTACTGCTCTTCCCTTGGAGAAGAAGGGGTGCACACGGAGGAACTGGACAGTGAACTAGGTAAATCATCCATCTCTCATTTTGATACTTGATTTCAACTGCACTGTTTTGAGCCTTTAATTACTTTCTCCTTTGTATCATTTTGCATCTTTCAGGGGTTTTTTTTAATTTCAATAGGAGTAATTTATCAGTAAAACTTCCCCAGCACACAAAGCATTTATCTTTCCCTAGCATCAGATCTGCAGTGCTTTTCTTACTGATTCAGAGTTTGAAGAAAGCTAGAGAGCCCCAGTCTTGCAAGGTTGTTTCGAAGCTGCTTCCTCCTGGACTCTGCAGGAGTTGGGATCTTTTCCTTTGGCATCTCTGGCTCCACGATAAAGCTCATGGATGCCAAAGATGAAATGAAGTAGCTCATGATGCTTTTTCACTGGGGCCCAAGACATTTCCCAGACAATAGAAGCTAAATGTGATTCAGAAAGTTTAAGTATTACATCGGATGCTTCAGCTGAGCTTGTGAATGAAGCAGCTTAAAATTTCCCCTCAGTCAGTGATTTTGTAAACAGATGATTTTCAGTGATGTGGTACACTTTTATTTGCTGCATCTCTTTGTGAAGAATGCTGTCTAGATATCTAATCTCAGCAGTGCTCATTGTGTTTATACTGATGGCAGAGGTAGTTGTTATTTCTGTTCAGCTATGCTCTAGTGCACTCGCAGAGCTGAAGGGATAAGAGGTTGCATAGGATTTTATTTCCACCAGGACTATTATTGCTTTTTAAAAGGACTGTAGTTACAGTTCATAGTTCGGCATACTGGAGGAATTGTATTAGCAGAGAATTAAGCTCTGGTTTCTGTAATGACTTGCAAGGAAGTGTATTCTGCTCCCTGCTTCTGTGTGATGGATACGGTATCAGCAGCCAGCAGTGGGCTTGGAACACTCCTCCATGAATGGTTCTTCTGAATAATATGCCTGGAATAAAATGCCTAACTTCTCATAGAGCAATTTGAGAGAAATGACAATTTAAAGAAGAATGCAGTCTCTTTAGTGGTCCATGAATGTTATGTGCAGCTTGCACAAATGATCAGCAGCAGACCAAGTAGCATCAGAAGTAGGTGGATGCACATCAACAATCTGCAAAGAGTTCTCACTAAGGTCTTCACAACTAGTGACTTAAAATGAGAGGGAGGTTTTAAAAAAGCAAATTTAGAGGCAATATTGAACAGAAATTAGCCTTCTTTCAGTCTGCTATCAGGAGCTAGTGCAAGAGCAAAGCTGAAGAAATAGTTGCAGGAAAACTCATTAATTGATAAGCCTGACCCCAGACCTGCAGGCACTTATGTACACAAGTGTTCTGCTCCAACACCACAAGATTTTCCCTTTGTTTCAGTGCAGATAAGTTTTATTGAGCTCACAGCCCATCAATATGCTGTTGAGATGTGTAAATGTTGCAGTATAAAGAAAGACATTTTCAAATTACTCAATTGGTTACAGCAATATTAAGGAGAGGGCATGAAAACTTAGTATAATTATAGAAACTCAGGTTAGTAAAAACTGGTTGGCAAAAATTTAACCTATAAAGCAGAATTTGGCATGGCTTGGACCAACCCTCCTGGCTTCACAGGAGCAGTAAGAGCTGAGTGTGCTGAGTTTCTCTCCAGCTCCTTCAATGCATGGCTGCAGCTGAAATACCTGGTGTATAGAGAAATAATTTCTTAAGAATCCATCCAGCCCCTCTGTATGTAGGGCAGGATACTAGAGCATCTCAACAGGAATCCATGTGCTTATCCAAAGCTTAAAATTGTGATATTAGATATGTGCCCGTTGAATTTACCCACCTGCTGAAACATGCTCTGAGACTGCATTGGTGCTGCATGGATGTACCAAAATAAAAACCACATGGCTCACTCAGGCTCCTAATAATGCAAAATGTTTTTTGAAATCTCATATTTGTGATAAAATCTAATGCTCTGGGTCATCTTCAGTTTGGCAGGAGAGATAAATAAAGGAGATGAATAATTTAAAGCAGCTAGACTGCAACATGGCTATGGAGAATATTGTCTTTTACTTTAGAGAACTTATGGAAGCTTGTAGGAGTTGAAAGTGCATCTACATAATCATGAAGAAATGTGTTAAAAGCTGCAGTTTTGTATATTGTTATATCTGAAAACATGGAGATTAGTTCCTTTGAAAAAGCTGCAGAGATAGTAAACTGGAAAGATTTTGGCATTTTTGGGTTTAGTAAAGTGCTGGTATTCTGATCTTTTGTGAAAATACTTTAAATAGGAAGAAAAAAAATACATTAACTATCAAAATCTTTTGTGAACAGAAGAAAGAAAACAATTTTTTTTTTTTTTTGCTTAAACTTTAAAAATAAAAAAGCACTTAGCAGTCTAAAACAGACAAAAGATATTTAGCATGAGAGCTGCTGGAACTCATTTGAAGGCATTTGTGCATCACTTCTTTCCCTCATTGACTTTTTTTCTTTCGCCCCAGCTTGATCTCTTTGCCATTCTACCTTCACCACAGTGCAACAAACTAAATTGATACAACAGCTTGTGATTTTCCCAACTGCATGCTAGGTTGTAATTGAATCCCACTGAAACTCTTGGAGCCAGTCCCAGGGTGCTCTCACCTTCTGGGACTCCTCTGCAGACCTGAGAGTTCCCTTTGTGAAAAGACTTTCCAGATTGGCCTCCAGCTTTCTGACCTTTTCTCAGATAAACTTGCAGGGTGTAAAGGAATTTCTAATTCTGAAGGGTTCAATCTCTGCTGATAAAAACATGGAGTTTTTTCATGCCCAGAAGTTAGCATTGGCTTGCATTTAATGGCTTATGTCTCAAGGAATCCAAAGATGTTAAACACAATGAGGATAAAATAAGGATAAGAGTGGAAAACCTACCTTTTATCTGCAAATAAGGGACACGTGGAGCAAAACCTGTGAAAGCTGATTTCATCTGATCTCTAGCCAATTCTGAACACAAACATAAACTTTGAGTAATTATTCCATGTGTGTTGGTATAGATTCTGTTCCTCTCCAGTCTTGAGATATTTCTATCCTTATGGCAACATTATTCTAATTAATGGACCATTGTTGATTATATTGGCTCAGCAATTGATGCCATTAATGGAAATAAATCTCTGCATTTGGTAATGAACAAACATAGATTACTGTCGGTGTTGACAAATTTCATGTTAAATTTTGACAAATTACTTTGCATGAGCTATTTAAACTTGTATTATCCATCACTGTTGGGTTTTTCTATATTTAAATGAACGTGCAAAATTTGTGGGACCACATGTGCACAGTCCATAGTGTGGTGGAGGTTTAAATGAGTGGCACAAGGATCAGGCCCTTAAGAAACACATACAGGTTTAATAACCCTCAGTTGGATGCTGAAATGATTGCATTACATTCACTAATTACAGTTAAAGTACTGTCTGCAGTCTAGAAAATCAACAGGAACAAAAGCAGATCCATTTAAAAATGTTAATTTCATCTTCAGAACAGTTTTTTGTCAATTATGGTAATGAAAGGAAGGAAATCTCTGTTCCATGTGACTGTGGCAGTGTGTGTTCTTACATGAAGTGTTGTGCAATGAAATGCACCTCCTGTGTGGGTTCCATATGATGGCATACATGTTAAATCTACCTTGTCCTGGTTTTGTGTTGGGCTCATGGCTGAGCAGTGCAAATCCCAAAGAAAAGAGTGAAAAGATCCTCTTTTCTGCACTGGTGACCATAAATGGCTTGGCCCTGGTACAGGAGGTGGAAGTTGTCTCTGTCACTGGGCTAGAGTTTTTGCCATAGTCTCACCCACCTTCATGGGTTGGTGTTGAAATGCCCTGGCCTTTCCTGCATTGATTTCCCCTGCACTGCTCCCTCTGGCCATGGCCATGGTGGAGAAACCAGGGGGGCACTTGAGGCAGTTCCAGACAGGAAATTTATTGAGCATTTGCTCATTTAATGCAAAAGGCAAATCAAACATTGACCAGTGTGGGTGTTTTTCCAGTGATGACCCAGCACAGGGGGCTCAGGCTGGAGTGTTGGTGTCACTGTGCCAGCCCTCCAAAGGGAGCTGTGATCCTTCTGAAAAGTACCCAAAGCAAGGCCTGATCTCCTGATGAGTTGTGCACGTTGGGCAGGAGCAGCTGCCTGTTGGAAAACACCTGCCCTGGAGGTTTCAGTAATGCTTTTTCTATTTCCAGAGTTGCCTGCTGGTTGGGAGAAAATTGAAGATCCTGTATATGGTGTCTACTATGTAGAGTAAGTGCTGCTGCCTGCTCTGGTGGGGCTGTTGTGGGGAGGAGGGGTCCCTGTACCCCCTCTGTGCTTTGCTGGTACCACCTGAGGCCAAGGAGGAGGAGGAGACCCTGGCCCATGACAGGCTGGGGGATGTTACGGGGTCTGGGACAGGGCAGCCCTGTCTGGCCATCCCCATCCACCCCAGAGTGGGCTATGGGGGACAGGAGTTCCCTGGGAGGGGGTTAAGCTCAAAGAAGGCAGGAGCAATCCAGGGTTGGAATGTGCAGGAGCCCCAGCACCTCACAAATTATAATGTTCTATCCAGAGAACATTAATGAGTGTGCATTTAGCTGAGTTTGGAGTTTGGTGGGCTTTGTGCAACACTGTGGTCACAAAATGAGTGTGCAAAGCAATCCACCAGCCTGCTGGGTCAGAAGATGCTCAAAAGGAGGATTGGAGAAGATGGTGTGACCAAACAGCCGTGGCAGAGGCTCTTCCATCAGGCTGTGTGATTGTGAATACAATTACAGGTTTAATGGGACTGTCTGTGGAATTGGAGCAGCCTCTCCTTTATCGACATGTCAGATTGCTCCTTTGGGAAAGCAGAGATCCGAGTTCTGTTTCATCACTGACCCCATAAAATGAATTTTTAATTATGTGTATACTCCTGTCTAGTAGGATGGCCTATGATAGCCCTCAGAGTAGACATGGAATACAGTTTCTGTCTGCTTTGGCTCATTTCTGACCCTCCCATCTGTGCCTAGGGAAACAAGGTTAGCAAACTGTGTAATTAAGGCTTGACATTTATTTACCAAAGACATCCAGAATATTTTCCAGCTATTAAATGCCATGCCAAGAGATCTTTACAGGATATTGTCCTGTCACTTTATATACACATGCCTGTTAGTTTTGTGGCACTCCTTACTGATGGAATTAAATCAAAAAGTAACTTCAATAAGACAATAATTTTATTTTACTTGCTGTCTCTAAGCTAGCATGATGGCTGTAATTTCAGCATTTGTCTCTGTCCCTTCAAATCAGGCACTTTGTTATTACATAATAGTTTTTACTGAGAGACAATTGTATCATGAAAAAGTTTATATCATTTTTAAAGTAGTTATAATTTTTTCTTGGCTCTCCAAAGATATCTTGAAATGGGAAATCTATTTCAGTGAGTGAGTTAGAGCTCACTTTCAGTGAGGTAGAACTCACTAACTTGTTTTTTATTTAGTAAGTTAAATATTTTTCTAGTGATTTAATATTGATCTTTAACAGAAACATTTCTGAATATAAATCCCTGAAGTGCTTCTGTCACAATTACTTGAAAATATGGTTGGTTTTCACATGGGTTTTTTTATAAAGGCAGACTGGATAGGGCATATAATATAATAGCAATTACTCTTAATGGTAAACTTTGCTTTGTATACAAAGACAGGCTTTAAGGTAATATATTTTTTGAGGTCTTCCTGTTCCTCTGCTGTAGCAAAATCTCTACTGAAAATAGCTCTTGAGCAGTTGTTGAGGCATTCAGGGAGTCCCAGCCCTGCCCCTGCCACCACAGCATCTGTGGCTGCTGTTCTTCACTGGGTTTAATAAAGTGATGAATCCTCTGTTGAGTGCATGCCTTGTGTGCTGTGATGGGACTGGGCTGATTATTTTTTCTCTTCCTGGAACTGGTACAAAATACTGGTTCTCAACATCTCATAGTGCTCAAAAGCTGCCTGAGGAAAGCAGCTGAAGTTTCACTAAATGCTGGTTTCCACTGGGAGTATTTGCTGGTGGCTCATTCTGGATAGATTTTGATCCATTTGGAGCTCAGCTCACAGCTTGCATCCCTGCAGATATTTTTAAGACACCCTGTGTGCATTGATCAGATTGCTGACAGATGTTGGGGTTTGGTTTGCTTTGTTTTGTTTTTAACTTGGGTGAGCCAGGAAATGACTGCACCTCTGGGAATCTGATTAAAGCAGGGATGATACAGGCCTGTCTTTTAAAATGCAATCAGACAGTATGCCTTTCCTGCTTTAATCTCATTTTTCACAGATAGATCACTACTTTAATGTATTTGAAAGAACTACCCATCCCTACTTGAGACATCATATCAATACCAGAATCTGCTTGTTTTTCTAAATACTCTTTTCGGATGAGCCTGGCTCCACACCACTGCTGTTGGGTTTGTTTGGGATTTTACTCCTTTCCTCAGGAAGAGGAGTTCCAGTGCCTGGGCCTCATTCCTGCCTGTTGCACCAAGGGTTTCATTGCTAACTCTTTGCTCTCTTCCATCTCCAGCCACATCAACCGCAAGACGCAGTATGAGAACCCCGTCCTTGAAGCCAAGAGGAAGAAGCAGCTGGAACAACAGCAACAGCCTCCAGAAGGTTGGCACCTTGAGGGCATGCTGGGTGGGTTATTCATGGGGGAATGTCCTCCCTGGCATCCTGCCACTGTTTGTGCTTCCCTCCATGGCAAAGTGATGTGCATGGCAAAGGCTGTGTCTGTCCTGCACAGAAGGTGCAGCAAAGAAGGAAATCTAAACTGGATCACTTAAGTGTAGAAGTTTTCTATCTTGTTAAACAGGATTTTTCTTTGAATGTCCTTTGTTTCCTCTGGAAAGTTTCTGGACTTCCTAGAGACAGCTAAAGCAAGTTTTCCTCTTCAGTCTACTCCATCAAGTCAGTCACTGTAGGTGTTGTTCCAGTCTGCACTGGGACTCAGGCTGTCAGAGGGGATGAGGAGTGGGCTCTTACATGCACTAGATAAACCCTGAGTGAGAGACTTCTTAAACCAAGACCTTTGTATGTTGTCAGACTCTAAAATCTGAAGTAATTTCCTTATTTTGAAACACTTTATAAAAATTATTTTCCTCCCTCCTGGCCCCTTTTTTTTTCTTTCTTCCTTTTTTTTTTTTTGTTCAAATGGAGCCCATCTGCAGTGAGGGCCCTGTGGTATTTGGGTTTGTTCTTCTACTTAGATGCCATGAGTGGCACATCATGGCATGTAAGCAGAAGTACTTACGTGCTGTGATTTCAATTTCATGTCAAGTCCACTGAGATGCAAATCACATCCCAAGTTTCAGTGTGAGATAGGATGTCCCAGCAGATGGCTCAGTTGACCTGGATATAGAGATCCTTCAGAGCTGGTTTTTGAACATCCCATTCATTGTATTCCCTCTGTCTGTGACTCTGTTTCCTCTCTTGCCATGCTTCTCGCCTCTCCTCTGCTTGAGCCCCACGCTCCCAATGTGTGCAGCAGCTCCTAGTGCTGTTGTGAAACCAGTAACATTTCCCTCTCTGCCCTCTCCAGAATGGACAGAGGAGTGTCCATCTCTCCCTCCACCTGCTGCTCCAAACCATGTTTCAAACAACCAAGAGGCAGCTCGGGAAGCACCAGTACAAGGTAACAGCCTTGTTAAACCAGTTGTAAAAGAGCAACAAGGTTTTTATTCCTGAGAATTCCCTCAGCCACCACAAGGGCAATATTTCCATGACTGGTGACACACCAGGCCCTGTGCCTGCTTACCTGAATTCCCAGATTTTGAGGCTAGTTTATTCCAAGACTGCATTTGTTGCTGAGTGCAAGAGGTGAATGAGATTTGGTGCACACATCAAAAAGAGGATTGTGTCTATTCTTCCAAGTTTTCAAACACAGTGGACTTACTCAGAAGTTGTACTTATGTACAGGTGCTCTGGGCTATTACAGCCTTATTTATTGTGTCAGTGGTTACAGACCAGTTGTTTGCCTTAAATAACTCACCGGACAGGACATGAATCATTCCTGAATTTGCAGCATGAGCTGAAGCATTGCCAGGTCAGGTCACCAGCAAAGGCAGGGAGTTCCACTTGTACCTGTGGCAGTAAAGTGCTCTCTGGTTACAAGTGGTTGTAAGTAGGCTTAGTTTTGACTACATCTGAATTGCATAGCAGGTGAGTAGCATTGCCCTGGTCTGCAGGAGCCAGAGCCTGGGGAAGGTGAGAGGGAATCTGGCTGGAATGCGCCTTCCTGACAGAGCTGGGAAGTTCTCCCATGGTCTCTGAAGGCAAATCTGACAGGAGTGCTGCTGTCCCTGTCAGCCTTTTCTGCCAGGAAAAGCCAGGAAATGCTCTCTGCAGCAGGAGGAAGCAGATCAGCCTTTCCAAAACAGACATGGGATTTCACAGCACCCAAATCCCCCAGCACAATTCTAAGGGGTATTAGAGTACATTAGAGAAATCCAACCTGGTAGCAAGGAAAAACCATGGGAGGTCTGAGGCTGGCACCCTGACCAGCAGGCACCTGAGTGTAGAGAAGTCATCAGAGTGCCCCAGAAATGCTGATCTTCCTCCTGGAGGCCTCTGTGGATGCCGCCTTTGCCTTTCCCACAGTCAGGCTGAAGCAAGGGCTGCCCAAGCATCCACACATGGCAATGCAAAGGAGCTGTCACACAGGGCTGATGTTGGGAGCTCAACATCACCCAACAACCCAGTCACCAAAACTGTGCAGCAGTGTTAGAGCAGGGCATTAACCTGTCTCAGCACCACTCTGAGTGACATGCCCTGGTATCTGCTGATGACTCCTTTCCTCTTTCATTCCTTCCTTTTCCTTTCTCACTGCTGCTCCTTCTTCTCTCTCTCCCCATTTGCAGCAGTTTCCATGCCTGGAGGTTTCCATCTCTCCCTCTGATGGCGCTGCTGGCAGGGACGTGGGCACAAGGAGCCCTCCCTGTGCCCCTGGCAGCACTCTCACAGTCTGGGTTTTGTAGATAGACTCACTTCAAATGTGAGTTCTGTAGGTGGGATGTAGCCTGTGGTGCTGCTGTCCTGCTGCTGCAGGGCAAGCTCAGCCTGTGTCTGTGGGCAGACAGCAGCAAGCTCTGCTTGTTCTGCTTGTCTTTGAACCAGAAACGAGCCATGCTGCACTCTGCCCCTCAGCTGTGAGTGTTACCTGGGACTCTGGGCTGCCCTTTGATAGTCAGGGCTTTTTTGCAGGCTGGGGTCTGAGCAGACCATCTGCCCACGATGTGCAGGATTTCCATGTTCCTCTGCCACCCTTCAAAGGCAGAAAACTACAAGTCCTCACACTGCCTCCTCATGAATAATCTTCAAATATACATTTGTTCCTCCCAGTCAAAGGCTTACAAATCTCAAATCCCCTCGTTCTCCCCTGAGGTCTCCTCTCTGAGCAGAGGCCCACAGCAATGCTGCTGAGGTGTTTGAAAGAGAGCCAGGCCTGCTGGCTGTGATACCCACTGCTGATCCCAGAGTTGTCACCAGAGGGCTTAGTGGCACAGGCTAAGCGTTAAAAACAATTAAAAGTGCAAAGGTGTTTAGTGCTGGCACTGTGAAATGCAACAGCCCTGATCCCTTTGCTGAGCCTGTGCAAAATGCTTTGCAAGGATGTGCTTTGGTCCGTGGGGCGCCTCTTTCCCTCTGAACTGTGCTCCCAGAGAGCATTCCCAGCCCTCCAGCACAACTGCTCTGGTCCTGGGCTGCTCTTTGATTCAAACTTCACGCCAGCAGTGTTTCATCCACAACAGGCAAGGAGCAGAAAGGGAAAAGACTTCAAACAGTGTCTGAAGAACAACATCAGTGTCCTCCCCTTTTCTCCAGTGGAGGTCATAGGGCAGTAGCAATGGTGGGGCTAGGGGTTATGCTAAAGGGTATCAGTGTCTTATCAGAGCTCAGAACTTGCTTTTTGCTCAGTGGGTTGGGAGAAAGTCAAGTGGTGAAGAACATAATGATGCTTCTTTCTGCAGAAACTCCCACTGCAGACTCCTGTAGGAGGCCCCCTAACCCTGCCCCATCCTTCCCAGGATGGATACAAGCACCTCAGGACAGAGATGAGACACACATCCAGCCCAGCATCCCTAGCTTTAATACATTCCATTCTTTAAAGCAGCATGTTTTCCCTTTTGTAGCCTTGAGGCTTTCGTGAGCATGACCACAGCTAACAAAGTGCCAGGTACTGGGGTTTTCTTCACATCTTTTACTGCCTGCCTGGATCCAGGGAGACAGGCTGAGTGTGATGAGATGAGATAAGAGGCTGCAGGAGTGAAGTGCAGTCCTGTCCCTGCACGCGGCTGTGTTTGTCCATGGACTCCTTGCAGTGGGGAGGAGCAGAGGAAAGAGATCAAACATTCTTGCCTGCCTGCTTATAGATTTTTTTTCCAAACTTCCTACACAGGAAAACCTTTTTTTACACGAAACCCTTCTGAGTTGAAAGGGAAGTTCATCCACACCAAGCTAAGGAAGAGCAGCAGGGGCTTTGGCTTCACCGTCGTTGGAGGAGATGAACCAGATGAATTCCTCCAAATCAAAAGTTTGGTGCTTGATGGTCCTGCAGCGTTGGATGGCAAAATGGAAACAGGTACTGATGCTTTATATCAAAATCATCACTACCACTTTGGTTTGTGTTTTTGCAGCTGGTTTGAGGTGATGGCCATAAAGGACTGCAGTCTTCATGCCTTTCTTGGGGAAAGGCATTCAGCTTTCCTATCAGCAAGTAAGGAAGTGAGATTCATTGAAGAATATATCCAGAATCTTGGAAAAGGACATTTCATGTATTGGAATTCCATCTCAGTGTCAAAATACCCAGCTGGGACACTGCCAGCTCCTGCTCTTCCCACACTGATCTGAGCAGAGGAGCCAGCAGTTGTGGGGCTCCACATCAGGCTGTGGGTTCCTGCTCCCTGCTGTGGGTGATGGATTTTTGTAGGGCTGCACCACCTTGTGTTTGTGTCTCTGCCATGCTGCTTGCCTCTTTCCAAAGCTACTCCCAAGGAATGGGCAGAGCAGTGGGCTAATCTGCAGTTTCCCTGTGTGGAGGCACCAAGGGCAAATTCATTTTGCCGGAGATCAGGTCCATCACAGTTTAGTTGCAAAATATGAAATATGGTTTAGTGGTGAGCACAGTGTTGCTGGGTTAATGGTTTGACTCAATGATCTTAGAGGTATTTTTCCACCTTGATTCTATGAAATCCTCTTAGGCTTTGTCTGAGGTCAAAACTCCTCACTTTCAGCTGAAGCATCACAGCACTTGGTGTCCCTATTTTGCAGCCCCAGTGTTAATAAAATGACTCATAACTTTATCAATATCTGGATTTCAGGCTGAAGTATGAGACATGACATGTGGCACTCACTGTGTCTGAGCAGTTGGTATTTGAGAGCCTTCTGTTACAGCTCCCATGTGCTCTCAGTTCTGTTTCTATCATATGTCAACGTGTAACAGTGAGAGCTGGACTTCAAAATAGCTGTGAAACGGCCCATATACCAGCATTTAAATTTATTAATTTTTTGCATGAGCCAATTCCATTTTCACTTCCAAAAACATTTATGTACATAAAGGCTTTATGCCATGAATCCACTGAGTTTTTTCTCACCCAAGTATCACCACTCTGTGGCATTCACATTCTCTGAATATGATTCCTTCACCCAGGGTTTTCCTCCTGAGAAGCTGAAAGGCAGAGAGAGACCTCAGAGAAAAGAAAAACAATTCTTATCCCATTTGCTTCTCCTGTCTTGTGCTCATGTGGAATGTGTTTGGAGATTGTGTACCCACAGGTGATTGTTTCATTGGATTCTGGTGTGAGTAGTTTTCACTCATTGGGTAATAGGGGTCAAGCTGTGTCAGATCTGGAAAGAGTCATGAGTTTTGATTATTATCTTTTTAACATTGAGTATCTTTTCTGTATTCTTTAGTATAGTATAGTATTCTTTAATATAATATAGTATAATGAAGTAATAAATTAGCCTTGTGACAGCATGGAGTCAGATGCATCGTTCTTCCCTGCCATAGAGCTTGCTGTGAATTTACAATACTGCTCCTTTTTCTTGTGCTGAAATGTTGCTGTTGACTGTGAGTGGTACCTGTGGGTGCTACAGATCTGCTCTCAGTCTGTAGCCCTCTAACCCTGTGGATGCTGCAGGTCTGCTCTCAGGCTGTAGCCCTCACTATCCTGCAGTGCACAAAATGTATTTCCTTGTCTGTCTGTCTGTGTCCGCTGCAGGGGACGTCATAGTCAGCGTGAACGACACCTGTGTGCTGGGGCACACTCACGCCCAGGTGGTGAAAATCTTCCAGTCCATCCCCATCGGAGCCAGCGTGGACCTGGAGCTGTGCCGGGGCTACCCCCTGCCCTTCGACCCCGACGACCCCAACACCAGCCTGGTCACGTCCGTGGCGATTTTGGACAAAGAGCCCATCATTGTGAACGGGCAGGAGAACTACGACTCCCCGGCCAGCCACAGCAGCAAAACAGGGAAAGTGAACGGCACAAAGGAGGCCAGGCCCAGCAGCCCGGCCGAGGTCTCCTCCAATGGACCCCACGGCTACCCCAACGACACGGTGTCCTTGGCATCCTCCATAGCCACGCAGCCTGAACTCATAACTGTGCACATAGTGAAGGGGCCCATGGGCTTTGGGTTTACTATAGCAGACAGCCCCGGTGGGGGAGGCCAAAGAGTGAAACAGATTGTGGACAGCCCGCGGTGCCGCGGCCTGAAGGAGGGAGACCTCATAGTGGAAGTCAACAAGAAGAATGTGCAGAGCCTCACTCACAACCAGGTGGTGGATATGCTGATTGAATGTCCTAAGGGAAGCGAAGTCACGTTGCTGGTGCAGCGAGGAGGTAAGGCTTCAAAACTGCTTTGAAACACCTCTTCTTGAAATTAGAAAAAGGAAAAAATGCATGTCACGAAAGATGTGCTCTCCTAAGCTTCTCTGTAGATTTTTTTTATTTTTCCTGAGATGTAGGAACTGCCCCAAGTTGGCAGTTGTCAGGTCACATAGGTGGTTAAAATTATTTATTGTGTGTTGGTGCACTGTGGGGGATGCTCAGGTTCCCACATGCACACAGAGCTGGTAAGGGGCAGGAGGGTGGTGTGGTTACACCTTTGCTTACATAACAAACCCTGGTCTCATGCTCAGAAAACCTGAGTGTTTTAAATAGAACACAGACATTCCTTGAGCTATTCTGAGATATGGAAAAGGCTGGTAATATGTTCTGCAATTTGCAGTCTTCAAAATCAGATACTTAATGACTCTTCATTGGGAAGGATTATACCTGGGATACATTTGGGAGCCTAGAAGAGAATTTAAATTTCTCCAAGTTGTAAGCAATTGCAGTGTGACTTCTGCCCATTTGTTTGCTGTGCCATTGGTAGCTGAGCTCATTTTCTGGTAGCACTGCTGAGGCCACCAGCAGGTACAAAACCCATCCCACAGGCAGCCTACATGGAGAATGGCTGGCAAGTAACCTATCAGTGGTCAATCCATGCACAGGAGCTCTTTCCCTGCATATAGTAAGTGCAAAGTAACCTGAGGCAGCACTCCTTTAACCTATGGATTGAGATTGCTGGGGTAGGGTCAAGCTCACAGCAAAGTCCAGGTTGGGTGTGGAGTGCAAAATCAAGAGTAGAGGGGTCAGCTCTCCCTCCCTGCCTGGCACTGAGGCTCTCAGAGGGACAAAGGGCTGTCCCCACTGTGCTCCCTGTCCCATGCAGGTTTTTATGGACAGAACACACATGGGTGCCCTGTGGACAGCAGGAATGACCTCCCTGCAGAGTTAAAGGGACAGGTAGGTGCTGAGCACAGCCAGAGGGGAGTGTGTGCTATAAAAGTACTTCCCTGCTGACTTTTCTAAAGTGTTTTGATTGCAGTAAACACCAAAAGCCAGTCCATTTTAACAACAGACAAGTTGTTTCCTGAATTCACAAGTCTGGTTTGTTGTTTTCCAAGACTTATTTCAAGGCGTTGAATACATTGATTCTGCAGTTAATAGCAGCTCTGGAGAAAGCACTGCCTTTCCTATACTCTTTTCTTTCCAAGTGCTTACTGTATTTTTGTATTTTGATAGTAAATTAGAATGTAGAGAACAGAATGTATTAAGAATTCTTCAATTTTCAAAGTGTGAGTTCCTTGAAGACTTTCAGTACTAGAGAGATTTTTAAAATGCACTCGATTCTCATGATTAATATATGTATTATGGAGAAAATATGGTTGGAAGAAAAATAGCAGCTATTATTAATCCTCCTGGAGAGTGCATATATATCTGGTAACACCATATATTAATTATTTGAATTGTGCCTGACATTTAATAATCCTCCTAAAGCCTTGAAGGCATAATGAAAAGTTTTGATGAGGAAATAAAAGCCTAGTTTTAATAAAATAGTAAATAGTTCCCTGATAATCATGTTGAATCTTTTTTTAATTTTTTTAAATTTAATCAAGATACTAACCACATTTGCTATCACCTTCCTAGATAAGGTGCCATGTCATTCTCCTTGAACTGCCTCCCTCCCTCCCTCAAGGTCCTCACATTTGTATCTCAGCACAGAGCACTTGCAGTTTTGAATTTCATGCTCTTGTGGTACAGAACTTGGAGATCCTGGTGACCCTGGTCCACATTTATTTTTTGAAACAAGGTTCTCCTCACATCCAGAGGCAAGCTGGACCAAAAGGCGCTCAAGCTATGGCAGAGAAGCCAAGCAGTATGCACAGTAGAAGCCTCAGACCCAAAACCTGTAAGGTTCGTTTAAGACTTCTGATGTTGAGGGGTGAGAGGCTGGACATGCCCCAGCCATGTGCACTCAGAGCCCAGAAATCCATCCATCACCAGGGCTGCAGGTGAGAGGGGGACCCTGCCCCTCTGCTCCACCCCACCTGTAGCACTGCATCTAGCTGGGGGCCACCACTGGGACCTCCTGCACCTGTGGGACCAGCCCAGAGGAGGCCACCAAGATGATCAGAGGGATGAGGGCATGAGTAGCTCTGCTGTGAGTGCAGGCTGAGAGCTGGGGCTGCTCAACAAGGAAAGAGAAAGCTTCAGGGAAACCTTACAGCACCTCCCAGGACATGAAGGGGCCTACAAGGTTCACCTCCTAGGACATAAAGGGGCCTACAAGGTGGCTGGAGAATGACTTTTCACAGGACAGGGAAATGGCTTTGAACTGAAAGTAAGTAGGTTTAGATTGGATATTGGGAAGAAGCTGTTCCCTGTGGGGGTGCTGAGGCCCTGGCATAGGGTGCCCAGAGCAGCTGTGGCTGTCCCATCCCTGGGAGTGTCCAAGGCCAGGTGGGTGGGATTTGGACACCCTGTACCCAGCAGGGCAGCTGGAACTCGATGATCTTTAAGGTCCTTTACAACCTAAACTATTTTAAAAAACAAAGGGGGAACTGGCTGAAATCCACCTGGCACTCAGAGCTGCTGCACTCAGGTCCTTTCCCTGTAACCTCACCTCGTGTTGCCCCTGCCAAGTCTCTCTCAGCAGCACCATCCCCAGACAAGGCGCCGCTCTTTATTTTGGTGTGATTGCAGAAATGTATTTGGCTCAGGTGTCTGATAAGCTCCTTCAGGGCTCTTGAAGCTGTTCTTCAGCTTCTCTGTCACTTGTCCTTTCCTCCTCCTCCCTCTGGTGTCCAGTGAGGAAAGTGCTCAGCTGCTGTCAGGATCCTTCCTTCAGCCCAGCTTGCATTCAGTCCTGCTGTGCAGGAAGCATCCCTGCGACGCCAAGGCTTTTATCCAAGAGCTGCTGAAAGGATGTTCAAAGTGATTACTAATCAAGCAGAAAAATATCAGAAAGAGATGTGCAGTATACAGGAAAAGCTCTGCCTGCTCCAAGCTGCTGGTGCACTCCCAAAAAGGAGGTCTAATTGTTAAAATGCAAACGCAGAGTTGCTGAGAGCAGCCTGTGAAATATTTACTGTAAAGTGTGTTCAGCTGATGCACTGGCTTATGGGAGAGGGCAAATCCTGCTGCTGCCTCTGAGTGAGGAGCACAAGGATGATGAATCCTGATTATTTCAGGAGGGGTGAAGCTGAAATGCCCCCTCTGTATGCTCAGGTGTCATCTAAAATTGTTTGCAGGATTGGGGTAAATACTTCAATACCAAGGCAGATCACTGACAATTTGCTTTCCAGAGGCCTTGTAGAAAATTTACCTTGTCTGTGTTCTGGTTTGATTTTTTTTTTTAATTTCCTTCTCCTTCCTCTCCTCTGTAGTATCAATCATATTGCTGTTGTTTTCCTTTTTCCACATATTTTATCCATATTTTATCCACATATTTTCCTCTATCCACATATTTTATCCACCTATATGTGGATAAAACTCAAAACCCCTGATATGAGGGGTTCAGAAAGAGTTCAGCCCACCCCAGGGTGCAGAGGGTTGATTGGGCTGACTGGAAAAGCTGCTTTTGCTTAGCAAAATGAAGGGACAGAGGGGACAAAATAATTATTGTCTCTATTAGGCAGGAGAGATAGAAGGTACTTAAATGAAGGAGCTAGCTGAACAACTGTGTGTTTGGCTGAGAGTAATTTAAACTGGAAATGAGAAGGGGGTGCCAAGCCATTAGAGCCTGTAAGTCAGACTGGAGGAGGCGTGAAGGCTTTACTGCCTGAAGGTGAAGCTGAGCACGTTTGAAGGGGACAGGACATGGTGCCTGCAACAGCAGAGGAGATGCTTGATAACCCAGCAGCACCATTTGAGAGCTCTGCACCTGAAAGTAAACCACTGCTGCTGCTACAAAATGCAGAATTAAGCACATGTTTTTGTCCCTGCACTGGAAATTGTGATTACATACCTTGGTTATTTTAAAGAATTATTGTTAAGGCGGCTGTAAAAGGTACAACTTTATTTTGAATGTTTGTAGCTGAAAAGGTTCTTTTAACCTTGTACCTACCAAGTACATGAAGTACTTTCTGCAAAAAAAAAAAAAAAATTGAAAGCGAAGAAACAAAGTAATATTATTTGCCACTTGAAATCCATTAGTCATTGAAGCTTTGCCTATGCACTGTAATCAACTGAAATAAGCAATTCTCAAATACCTCTCCATTCTGCACAGACTCTATTCATAATACAAGAAACATTTTGTCACAATAATTTCCCTGCTTCCCAAGGGACTTCTATTCTGGAAGTTGTGCCTGTGTTGGGACAGGTGGGGGGCTGTGTCAGAACAAGTTATTCTGCAAAACTACTGTGCTGTATTTTTTGGAATCACTAAGATCTAATATTTGTTTCAGAGAAAATTTTAATGTATTTTATGCTTTGTGAATTGCCCCTGATTAAAGAGGATTTTTTTTTTCCTTTTTTACCTCTTTTTTTTAGGTTAGTCTTCGGATTAACCAAAATATATGTGTTTAGTTTGTGTTCAGTTCCAAGAATTACACTGAGTGTTCATGCAGGTCTGAACAGACAATTTACCTTCAGAGCTCTCACAGTTGGTGCTTAGTTGCATCTTTATTCACTGGAAGGTCAAAAATAGCATAAACCTTAGCCTGATCTACATAATCCCCTGGAAGATGTGTTCCCACTTTGGTCCAGATCAAAGTAAAGGCACGCAGGTGAAATGTCACTCACATGTCATGTGCAGATCAGTGCCATTTCTAACTGCTTTCCCTAGTGCCAAACTCATATTAAACTGGGGAATGGAAATACATCTTCTGATTAAAAAAAAAAATATATATATATATATGCTAAATAGATTTATAGATATACACAAGAGTGTCAAAACTAAATATGTTTTATGGGAGAGGAATCAATGCAACATCTACTTGTCTAAATGCCCATCAACTGCTACCTGAGCCACCTCCATGTAAAGCCCATGGTAAATTCCCTATTTATGGTTCAACAGAATGAAAGGTGCTTGTGGGAAGCTGTGAGGTTGGTGGAAATGGGGAGAGGTCTGTTCCAGTAGTCCTGCTCACTTGGTCCTTACGTCAGTGGGTTAAAGAGGCATGGACCTTCCCCTGCTGGAATTCCCACCTGGAAATGAAGTTTCCTCTTCCTTTCTTTAGCTGGAACTGGATCATTGAGAGGTTAAAAAAAAAACAAGAGAAGTGGTGGAATTAGAGCTCCTTTTCATTTGCTATCCCTAATGATGTAAAACCACGGTATAATTAGAGCTGCAATCAGCTATTCAGTGCAGGCTTGAACTCTTTTAAACAAGCCACTCATTGCTGTTTACCCTTTAGGCTTGCAGCGAAGAGTGAGTTGAAAGTCATGCCACTTCAGCATTGAGCTGCCAGAAAGTTTCAAACTGTCTTAGCAGCTGCTGAATTAGTGGGAGACTGAGTCCAAACTGCATTTGGGACAAAAGTCACAACCTGGGATTATCTGATGGTTACCACAGAGCACATTTGCCAGTGCCAAAGCTTGTGGGATGGGAAGGAAAGTTGACCATTTGCAGCAGTGTTTTCAGCCCCAGCAGAGAGGGAGCAGAGTTTACACTGAGGTCTTTGTGCTGTTTTTATCCAGGAGCTCCCTGGAGCCCATCTGGCCGAGCACAGAGCTGCTGCTGCCAGGCGTCGTTCATTGCCACTGTCATGGTTGGTTTTCTTGTGACTGCTCCTTCCCTGGAGCCCCAGAACAGGGGCAGGTCTAATTCCTTTCTGCCCTCTGGTGTGCTCAATTGACTTCTAACCTATTTAAAAATCCCTTTTCAAATCAACTCTTTTTTCCTTGTCTTACCTTCTGTCTATGACCACCAGCTCCCAGTACCTTCCACTCGGGTATCTTCCACCAAACCTGTTTGTTGAATCTTTCAATTTGTCACTCAGTAGAGGTTGTTTTGAGCTGTATGCTGAAAAATACCTGATATTGTGGTACAAGTAATACCATCCAGGCTCATAGGCACCCCTCACTGGGGTTTATTTAGGATTGATTTAGGAAATCAGAATTGCAGCATGCTTGAAGAAATATATGTCCACATGTAAGGCTAAGATTACTTTTTCAAGTTCCTTACTTTGTGTTCCAGGGTCATTACTTTGTAATTCCAGAGTTATGGATTTCCTGGTTAAACTTGGAATATCATTTGGTATTTAAAAATCTGTCTTCAATTGTTTCCTCATGTTTATTTTTGTTACTGTTTTTTTTAAAGAGCTTTGCCTGTCAAGAAGGCAATCAGATTACTGAAGCTGGTTTACAAACTGTGTTAGAAATAAAATGTTTTTAAAAGTTTGGCATTGTGCCTTTTTGCCATTTTCTGAAAACAGAAAATCCTGGTAAAAAGGCATTGTTAAAATTTAGGTACAGGGAAAAGGAGCAGGACGGAGGGAACCTTTAGTTGGAGTAGCTGAATCTTTTTTTTTTTTTTCCAAACCACCAAGTCACTCTTTGTTATTCTCTTCTCTCTGTTGACTGGAATTATATTCTAAGAAGCTGTTCAGATTTTTAAAAATGTTTAAAGCAAGTTTGATCTAACATTTGCCATTCTCTCACAGCCTTATTCTGATTAGGCACTAGTATATCAAGGAGCAGGTAGGAAAATCAGTTGAAGTCAGGAAAAGATGAAATAAAGGAAATATTATAACCTTAGGTATTTTTAATAAGAAGTTTGAAGTTCCTACCCCTCATTAGAATTGCTTATGTGCATGTGTTTCAATCCAGTGTGTGAGTTAATTTTCCTGCAGCACTGGGGAGTGTTAGATACGCCTTTTTGGGACAATGCTGGGTATTGTTATGCAGCACCATACACTGATCTCTGTAATTGGTTTTGTAAAGCAAGCAAGCAGAAACTTGTTTTCTCTTTGTGATAAAAATAAGCCGAACTTAACATTTAAAATCAGGTCGTCTGATTAATAATGTAATATGTTGGGATTACGTGGTGTTTTTTCTCCTTCAAAGTGCTTTACAGGTGTTAATCTTAGTGACATTAGTAGTTTGTTTTTGATGATCTGAATTTGTGAGGTTTGGGATGATTTTGCTGACCAAAATCACAAAGGGGGAGGTTTTTGGTGGTGCTGGAGTCCATGGCACAGCTCCCATTAGACTCCAGGAGGCAGCAGGGTTTCACCCAGGTTTTTCACTCCTAGAAATGCTGCAGCCACTAAGGGTAATTGTTGTTAGCATGCTCAGACACCAGATAGTTTAATGTATGTGCCTAACATTCATATAAATAATGCATTTGCAGGAGCTAATGAATTAACATTGCCAGGTCCTGCTGGAGTTTTTCAGTACAAGGCATCCAGTTGAAATAGTAATTGACAAACCCAAATATCAAAAAGTCCATGTGTGCAAAAACCCTTCCTTAAGCTCCCAAAATTCCAGATATAAAAATACCACATTAAAGTTTTTTTTTAATTTTATTTATTTCAAACTTTAGTATCATATCTAACTGGCCATCCTAAACCATGGGAGGCCAAGGACTTCAAACAAAGCACGTTGTCCTATGAACATTTGATTCCGAAACAAGCAGCTTTATAATATTATAGTTCTGATAATGAAGGAGACTCAGCATTGCTGGAGTATGAACATTTTAATTGCCTGCAGAATTTCCAGCTATTGCTGGTGTTATACATGTGAATTGCTGACACTAATCTGTTAGGCATTGGAGGCCCAAGTGTTTTCCCCTCAGCTGCCCTTCATTAACTCCATTTGCACTGATTTTCTCCTAGAAATGAGTAAGCAAATGAAGAGATTCCTGTGAAATCTGCTTTTTGGGTCAGCATCCGCTTTACATGAGCTAGCCTGCATTTTTGTGGCAGCATGGCCTATCTATGCTATAGCTTGTGTCCCCCAGATATATGTGTCATCTGAGCTCCAGAGTTGCTTGGAAGTGTAAAATAGGATAGAACAGTTGCTGATTCATTATTTGGCATTTTGTTACAGATTTTGCATTTATTTCAAGGGTTGATACAATCTTCTAAAGCCTTTTGCTATTTCATGAAGAGTACTTTAAGGCCAGGGGAAAGCTGTGCTTTAATCACTAAGGAGATGAACAATTAACATGTTTGGAATAGGGAAATCATGTCAGTTTTGTGTAGTTCGGTGTGCTGACAGCACAATAGTGGTGGTGTGCACGTTACATGCATGGCTGCCTTTCTGTGGCAGGGAATCTGGATCTGCTTGAGCATCAGTAAGAAAACCAAAGCATTTGCTGAATGCAGGAAGAAAAAAACATGGCTGAAATCTCCTCATCAGGATGTTTTATTGCCAGAACCATCCTGTCTTGCAGAAAGCAGTAGGCTCTGAGATGAGAATAAAGCAGGTTGCTTATCAAATGAAAGATTAGAGCTCTGAAACTCTTTCTAAAAGGTTTTTTTTCCTCCTTAGCTTGAGGTTTTGAAAGTGCTTTTTTTTTTCACCTTAGGTTGATTGGGTTTTGGTATTAAATGCTGAAGTGGTGTTAGTGGAGCAACTCAAACCCACACGGTGTTGTTTTATATCAAATGTGATGTGATGTAACACAAGGTGGCACAGCAGAACCTAATACTGTGCATTAGATAAGGCAGATTTAGCTGGAGATGTGCCTCCCACATCTTCATCAGGATTTGCACGGCAGGAAGCGGAGCAGACTTGGAGGTGTGCAGCAAGGAGGGTTTTGTTCCACTTTCTTTTCCTCCTACCCTTACATACTGCCTGGGTGACATTTTGGTGTGCAAGTAAATAATGAGTTTTTATCAGCCACGCTGCAGGTAGGTGCAGTAGCTGCTGCCTTGATTTGGCATTATAACAACCAGCCATAACAGAAGTAATGAGGTGTCAGAAATCCAAGAAAGGTCTCTGTTTATCACTGTAATTAAATACATTTGGAGAGTCATTAAAAGCAATAGCAGGTGGGCAAAACTGAGGAAGAAGGATGACTTTGTAATGGAGTAGTCAATGGTTTTGTTTTGAAATGGATTGCTTTTAAATATCTGTTTGCATGTCTCTAAGTCTCTCCATTCTGAATTTAAATGTTTTTCCCATTCTGCATTAGGATTTTATGTTTATTTATTTTAATGGGGTTTTTTGCCTCGGTCAGATAGATTTATTCTTGTGATGGTGATAGTAATTAGGTTATACCAGCTTTAAGAGTCAGTTAAGCTGTGCCTTTAGAGCCAGAAGACCTGCAGTGCATCATAAGTTTGGCTTAAGAATTTGGCAGGGCTTGTAGACCAGAGAGACTTGGTGGAGGAGGCTGAGCTTCTGGGAGGTGACCCAGCTGGGACAGATCAGGACCTGGTGAAGCTGGGAGGGATGTGCAGGTAAATATCAGTCCCCAGAAGTTTTCTTTCCATCCTTCAGGGTTAGTTTCTGAGATGTACAGGTTACATCCTTGAAAGTATATCAAGTCGTGATCTATTTTAATAGAAAACTGTTTTCAGACTAATGAAGTGATGTTTTGTCAAAGCATCCATAAAACCATTGCCCTCTAGTAGAGCTTTTTAGCATGCCATGTGTATGTGCACTGCCCAGGTCTGAATCTGCCTGAGCATTCTGTAAATGCTAGCTGATTATTAAGGGATGTTAAATATTAATAGCAGCATCCAGCTAATGCCAGGAGCCTCTGTACAGGCTGCTCTCCAGATATGAGACACAAGAATCAGCCATAAGCCACCCAGTTTGAGCACATGGATTTACACCTTGTGGCAGTGCTGTGCTAAGTCTGAAGACAAACACTCTCAGTGAGCAGGATAAATACGGATGTGACTGTAGCAAAATATGGTTTGGCACCTCCATGGTCATGGCAGCTGGGGACAGGAGTTATGGGACTGGGTACCTTCAAAACTGCAGCATGCCTCAAAAATTGTGCAGTGGTTTCCAGAAATAAAGCTTGTAAGTGATAGATTTTGTGGGCTCCTGGAAGAGGAAAGTTTCCCTCATGGATAGCCACAAATGTATGCTTATGTGTATGAAAAATAGATACATAATATTGTGTGTCCACAGCCCCTTATCTGTGTAAGAAGAATGTGGGGGTCTGTAATTACTTTCCAGTTCTAGTTTAGCCTCTGAAATTCGTGAGATTTCAGAAA
Organism: Zonotrichia albicollis; assembly: GCF_047830755.1. Classification (NCBI taxonomy): domain Eukaryota; kingdom Metazoa; phylum Chordata; class Aves; order Passeriformes; family Passerellidae; genus Zonotrichia; species Zonotrichia albicollis. The sequence continues at coordinate 6,217,190 of NC_133830.1, forward strand.
TTTAACGTCTATGTACATATTTGTTTAAATATCAACAAAGTTTTCATCAAAGCATATGACTCTGACAGCTTGAGCTTTATGATAAGCACTTTATTTAATGAGCTTCAAAATAAAAATACAAGAACTGCTGACATGATTTCAACCATAGGCTGGATGGGTAATTGTCACACTAATTCTCAATCTCTTTATTACCTTACTGTCTTGTAATTATCTTATATATATATATTACTGCATAGTTAAATTTATATTTTCATAGTAATTAAATAGCATTTTATTAGCTTGTATCTTTTTTTATTGCTTCTAAAATCAATTCTCATTTGAGATGCTGAAAATATGACTGAGACTTTAATGGCAGGGAATTGTTCAGCATCCCAACCAAAAATGAGTATTTGAGGCTAATAAAATTTAGCATCTTTAGAGCATCTAGAACTGAAATTCTTCTTAATGGCAATAATATTCTATGCCTCATTATGCTTTTCGTCAGTGACAGTGGGGTAATAATGCCCAGGATGATCTCTTCAAAACATTGCTTTCTTGGCATTAGCATTGCACATTAGCATCAGAAATATAGCATTTTTCACTGCATTTGGTAGTTACCAAACTTGATTTATGGCAGGGCTATATTACTGCAGTGTAAATTATTCTCTTGCTTAAAGCTTATATTGCATAGCTAATTTTTTTTTGCTAGTGCAGTGTCACTCTTGTTATGCAAATCACGATGACGAGCAGAAAAGTTTGGCAGGGACAGGTAGGGGATTTCTTCTTGATTTTTTTCTTTCTTCTCCTTATGCTTCTTGATTTTTTCCTTTCTTCTCCTTATGCTTACACAGACTTGCCTCTCTTGCTACTGATTGTTCTGGTCTGGAAAAGATGAACTTCCATCTACTCTTTTAAATAGTATTTATTCTTTATTTGAAATTCGTTGGCAATGGATCATAGGGAACCAAGGGCATTGCTTTGTCACCACCGATCTCCTGTCCCCTGCCCCCCCAGCAGCATTAATGGCCATTAGCTTTAATTATTTAAAGTTCCTTGTTTTGCACACAGATCAATGCTCAATGCCAGGTATATGGCTGTGCACCCCCTGACTCCAATACTTTACCTAAATCTCATCTTTCAAAGTGTCTGTTTTCTTTGATACAGCCTTTGGTTTTTATTCAGCACGGTGTAAGTGCTATTTAGAAAGCTTGAAGGTTTTATTTTTTTTTCCAGGCAGGAACATTTTCTCTGTAAATGTTAACCTTGGGACACAGTCCGAAATCTTTATTTTCTTGTGTTTTCCTTCATCCCCAATTAATTTTCAGCACTGGTGCGTTCTGGGCTGCAGATGACATAAGGGCAAAACCTCATGGGTGACCTTTCCTCGTAGACTCACCTATGGCTTGTTTTGCTATTGGATATAGATGGTCCACAATGACCATCCAAGGTGTTGGATGAGTTAAGGAACTCTGAGAAGTGAAGATATGAAACAGCTGTTCTCTTTCATGTGCAAAACCTCCCCAAAAATGAAAAGTGTTGAGCAGTAGGTAGACATTGTAAACCATACATAAGATGATAGTCAGGCCTCCAGACTGGCTTTTAGCAATTCCAGGAGCCTTTGTCCTGTGGGTGGGTTGGGCAGAATACTGGATTGTTCCAAGTTCAGTTGAAATCCCACTGAAATATATAATTTGTGTGTGTGTGTGGTGAAAAGTGAAGAATTCACAGCAGATGGCCTCCACATGTCCAAGCTGCTGGGATGGGCTGACGGCACGAGTCCTGTAGTGCCCAGAGATAAGTCTTCCTTAGCATTCAATTTCAGATCATTTTGACCCACAATCTCTAAAACATGAGGCTGTGGAAGAGGGCATGTTGTGTCTGGTGTCCATTTAGGGTGGACAGTTTTAGGGTGTTTGTGGCCTTCTGACCTCTCACCAGAAGCAGGCCCAGGCTGTGGTGTGGGTTTGTGGTCACACATTGCATTCTGTGTATGCTCAACAAAGCAAAAGTTTGCCATGTTTTGTGGTCTACCTGTGTTACTTAGGTTGCTCAAAGACAAAGGAGTTGAGGAAAAAATGTCCCTTTAAAATTTGCATGTTAGAAACAGCAACACTTGAGGTCAAGTTTTGTCCCATGTGTTCTTCCATGAACTCGTCATAAATTGGGTTAGCAACCTTACAGCTTCCCAAAAGTTTTACCACTCAAGACTGCACAGTTAACACAAATAAATATGAAATAAGCTGGATTATGGATTTAATTCACAGGTCACATCACTCACAACATAACACAGTGTCATGCAACAGAAGTATAGCTCCTCATGGGTAGTGGCATTAACAGTGCTGAAGTCATGCTACAAAACTTGCTTAATGATTTGTGTTTTTTCCCCTATGTTACAAAATGTAGTTGAGCAGATGGATGCAGCCAGCTGTACACAGAGCTTTAGGGAGTACTGGGGAGAAAAGAGAAAGGGTTTTGTTAAGATAAATGTAATAATCTCTGTGATAATTAGTTTAATTTAGATCCCTGCATCTGACTCATTTTTGACTAACCTTGTATGAAGTCTTTCTTGCTTTGCTCATGGGTCTGTGAATTTAGTTTGATTACAATCCCTTTTTTTGTTCTTGTGGATTGCTCACTGATCACTGATATTTTTCATTAAGCAGTTGCTTTATTACATTGTTATTTAGAGGGAAGTAATTTGTGTTTTCTAATTAATTTAATTCTAGGCACATTTAGCTACAATGAGCCCATTCAAGGGGTTTTAGGTCATATTGACATTGTTTACCAGATGTGCTCATTTGTTTTAAAACATTGTTAACTCTGTGGTGACAACAGCCTTGTGTGATTGCTTGACTCTTCCATCTTCTCTAATCTGTATGTCCAAAACCCCCCAAAATTAGAAGGTGCATTTCAGGTACTAGTGAGAGATGCCTATAGGCATCAAATCACAGGGAAATTATATTGCAATGTCAGTATAAACTATTACTATTCTAGCTTCTTCTAGCCAGGGATGTGAAGCTGTTTATAGAACCACCAAAAAGCAGGATAATACAAAAAAGATGCAGATGGGGTGTTCAGTCTATGCTTGGCCCATTTACCTCTGAAAAAGTTGCAGTGAGGCTTCAGGAGAGAACAGGGAAACCAAGAGGATGAGCTTCCAAGCAAGGCATGGCATGAGCAGTGCTGGAATTCCATGGTAATGGAATCCTAAGGCCAAATTCACAGGCTTGGGAAATGTTTTCACCAGAAGCTTTTTGGAAAAGCTCAGCATTTCCTTGCTGGTGGAGCTCCCAGGATTTGGGGGTTATTCAAGCACTTGGTGTTCATCCCTGTTAAATACTGTATCCATTCCATCATCTGAGTGTGAAAACTCCCCATTATGCTTATCATTTGCTCATTTGGCCTGCTGTGCCAGGAACTGGAGTTCTAAAATGAGACCCTAATTAGATGAATAAATAATATTTTCACAGGAAAATGTACAGGCAGGTTATTCCCCTGACTATAAGCTTGTCCCATGAAAAGCTACCAACATTTGTTAACATGTTCTGGAGTCACTTATTTTGGTAAGAAGTAAATTATTGCTTGTTCTGCAGCAAAGTCTGGCACAGAGCAGTGACATTGTAAGATTCATTGGCCTCTGAAGGACCAACCAAACAATACCCTTGATGTGTTTTCTTTTATTTTTCAACTGTTTTCCATCTCTTTGGGGTTGGAACAACCAACATTAATGAAAAACTTTGAAGGAAAGGTTTGTTCAGTAGTTCATACTTACTAAATTTTAACATTTAAGCTTTTGATGCAATAGACTGAATTCTGATACAATTTGACCCAGCAGCTCACCTGCATTTCTGCTTTATTTTTTGGAGGGAACGTTTAAAATGTTGCTGATCTTTTCTGTCTCATGCTGGTCTGTTAAGGGTGTGTGTATGTGCATGGGGATGTGTTCCATGTATTGATTTAATAGGAAAGATCATCTCTTGGAAAGGGAGAGTAAACGTGTGTGCATGCATGTGGAATGAGGGAGAGAGAGAGGAGAATCTCTATCTGTCTGTTTATCTCTGTGATAAATGATGCCTGTTAAAAATGTGATTTGCCAGGAATGTTATGAAGTGTTTTCCTCTTTAAGGGTATTATACAAACACAGTCTCTATCAGCAGAAATGAAGCTGCAGTCTCGATTGTTTAGTTCAAACAGTTTGATGTTTCATTGTCCCTCAATCAATCAGTGCCTGGAGGAGTATCAGCTATTGGCTGGGAATGCATCAGAGTGACATGCAGAGCACAGATATTCCTCAAAAGCTTGAAAATATTTCATTTAAAATACTCCTTACAGTATGCATCCCAGTCTGAGAGTAGCAGCAAATAGAGCTCTGATTATCATTTTTAATTGTGAATCTTCCCTATTCAGTGCTAACATTTCCCAAATTACCTTAAAATAAGCATCTTCCTAGACAGATTTGTAATTCGCTGGCACTGCTTGTTTTATTCTCTGTGTAAAAGTTATATGAGGGCATGGGGTTTAGAATAAACAAAATGCATAAAGTAGAAAACGTAATGCGGCATAAATGCCACATAAATCACATCCTAAAGACAAAAGCAGATTTCAAACATCTGAATTACTGAGCACTTAATGTGGAGTGTAATCTGTGTTTTGGTTTATGTTTGTTTCTGGAGTGTCACACAGAGAAAAAAAAATATTGGGGGGGTTTCCTCTGTGTTCCAACAGCAGGGGAAAAGGGAGGTCTTGACCCCAAGAAAGAGCTTTTCCTGCATTGTAGGTAAATCCCCAGGCAAGTGTCTCCTTTGCTGCTGGCAGCTAGGCTCTATGCACAAGTAGCTGATTGAAATATCACTTGAGTTCTCTTGCTCATCACAGACTGAGTAAGAGGCTGCTTCAAAATGCAAAATTATCCTTGAAAAAACCTTCCCTGGTGCCCTCCCGGTGTTTGTTCCTTTACATCACCTGCAATCTGTGTAAGCCCTGCTTCCCCAAGCTCGCTAGCATCCCCCCCAGGGGTCAGGGCACTGTTCTCAAGCCACAGCTCTCTGAAATTGTACCTTACAGATAAAATCTCAAAGATTTCTACTTAGGATGGACAGGAAGGAAAACCTGTGTTTTCTCAGTAACATTCATAATTGTAGGGAGAAAAGCATATTCTTCCTCATGCTTTTGTTTTCCTTTGCCCAGCCCACACCTCCCAACGCACATTTTCCATTCAAAAAAAAAAAAATCAATTCCTAGAGAAATACTTTTTAAAAAATCAACCTGTTTCCCCTGCGCCGCCGCGATTGGTCCGATCAGAACCGCCGAGGCGATCGCGTCAAGAGGAAAGAGCCCCGGCTTAATTGTGAGCTAAACCTGCTGTAATCCAGGGGAGCATTTGAGATTCTGCCCAGGCAGGCGCTGGGTTTGGGCAGCGCTGAGGGCTGTGGGTTTCTCTCTGCAGCACAAGGCAGCATAGCTAATGCAGAGAGAGCTCTCCCCCCGCTGCCGCTTCCCCGGCTCTGGCTGGCTCTGCCTCTCGCCGGGCTTTGATTCGATATGAACAGACTGCTAACTCCGGTGCCAGAGCGAGAGCTGACATAACTCTGCAGATGGCTACCTTCGGATCATACACCTAGGGATGTTTTTTTTTTCTTTAAGGGAAGGTAACGCTTAATGCTAATGTTTATTTTTCCCTTGTTGCCATTTTTCAGGACTGCCGGTCCCAAAGAAGAGCCCAAAGTCGGTAAGCACTTTTCAGCTACTATTTCTGTCTGTTTGTCTGCTTTGAAGGGAAAAAAAGCATGAGTTCGGCTTGTTTGCTTTCTGGGTCTCGATTGTTTTAAGTTGTCTTTCTGTTGCAACCATGATTACCTTGCACGGCTCCTGCTGCATGGGGAGATGAGAGGGGGATGCAGTACAGAAGGGGGACTTGTTCGCAAATAAAGCCTCAGGTTTACAAATCCGCTTCCCTGACAGATGAGCTTCTCTATCGTTTAACTTACCAAAAAAAAAAAGCTATTGTTTCCTTTTGGAAAGATGGGAGGCTCCACCTTCTTGCTAGATACCAATTCCTGTCGGGTGCTCATAGGCACCAGCCTTTTCCATTAACTCAATGAGTTTTCTTGAGAACCTTTGGCTGAATTATTAACAGAATAGGAAAGCACGCACCTTGTCGTGAGAGACAAAGCATGAACGGAGCATGGTTACAGTTCCCAGGGAATACAGCCAGCTGTCCGAGTGCTCCAGCTGCTCTGGAGGCATTTCCATACTGAGCAGGATTGTCCTGCAGGTGTAAGATTCCTCTTAGAAGGAAGATCTTTTAGAAAAGCAGTAACAGAACAATATTTCCTTGTCCTCCCGAATGGATTTCCATGTAAAGCGGTTACCTGGAAACATCTTAGCATCTCAGCTAGCAGCACAGGAAGCTGTGATCTCAAGTATCGTTAAAGCTCCATGAATGATATTATGGAAGAAATTAATGTGCTATTTGTGTGCAACAAAAAGCAATGTTTTATTTTTAAAGGGAATGAAATACCTAAAGCCTGAAAGTTTGTGCTTATCTGTTGAGAGTGGGGGAGAGACAAAATTCTCTGCCAGGAGCTTTGGGGAAGCAAAGCAAGTGAGGTATTTGCCGTGCTGTAAGATGGTGTGAAACTTCACCAACAGTCCCTGGTGGTGCCAAAACCCTCAGCTGGGCACAGCCCGCCTCACTGCAAACCTGGGCAAAGGGTTTAGGAGGTGGCTGAGCAGAAGACTCTTGCTTTTAATACGAGCTCTCTGCTCATCCAAAAAGAAAGCCCTGAAATAATTAATGTGATTCTGATGGCTTAGGGCAGCGCTGATTAAAGTCATGTGAGCGCAGGCCTCTTCCATTGTCAGCTCGCATTAATGTTGGGAGGCAGAAGCGCGGGGTGTGCTCCTCGCGGATCGCGGTGCTGTCACACGCGGGGGCTGCTCCAGCCCTCGCTGAGCCAGGAGCCAGTGTGGAAAATACAGACGTGTCTGGCACGTTTCTGTTCCCTGCCTCCACCTTCTCCCCCGGTCAGAGCGGGATTGGCTGCACGCGATCTGGGCTATGACTTCTGTCATTAAAGCGGCCCTAATCCATCAGCCGCGGTCTTCCCCAGGCGTGGATGCTCCCACTTTGCCACACTCACAGCGGGATCCTGCTGTGTCAGGCACCTCTCTGGCTGGCAGCTATGCACAGTGAAAATCTGAGCAGCATGTAAATCCATGGCAGGATAATCCAGCCTGGGTGAACAAAGAGGCTGCTTACAAACAGGTGTAGCTGTGCAACAGCAGATTTCTCTCTGCTGTTTGCTCTGAGGAGCCTGTCAGCCTGGGGAAAGCTGGCATTTCTTTGCCTGCCTCTCCCCAGCCTTTTCAGGGCTCCTTCAGTGATTTTTCCTACAGTCTAGGTGGTGCTGTTGCCTCTAAAGTGCAGGATTCCCAAAAAGCAGAGCCTCCTGTTCCCCTGGCTGCACAGGGGGTCATCACCAGCTCAATTAGCAGTGATGCTGGACTCACTGCAGCACCGTGAGCGGCCGCTCCTCGGAGGGCAGAGCCAGCAGGGCTCAGCCGCTGCAGCCGCTCCTTCCTCCCCAGGCATTGCTGACATGCGGGGACCGAGCGTGGAAACCTGGGGCACAGTGCCTCAGGGCATCTCCAGGGTGGATTTACACCAACCCACAGCTCCTGTGGCCAAGGCAGCAGTCAGAGGCAGGGAAGAGGTGGTGTCTAACGCTGTCCTTGGTTTGTTGAAGGGCTGCTGCTCCACTGCAGGGAGTCCAGCCAGACCTTCTGGCCATGAGGATTCCCACTCACAACAGGCAGGATCCAGTCCTGCCCCACTGGCATGGTCCCTGTCTGGGATCCCCTCTCTGAACTGTGCCCATGTGTTTCCTGGGGATGCCCTCAATCCCAGGGACTCCCAGTTTGCTGCTGCACTGGCAGGGATGGGGTGAACACAGGAGCTGCCATCAGAGCCGTGTGCCAGGGGCTGTCCCCAGCACAGCACAGCTGTGGGGGGACGTGCTGCCCATTGCCCCCGTGCCCTTTGCTCAGCATTTCCCTTTTACAGCACTCCTTGTACAATAAACAGGCTGCAGTTAGAGGACAGCACACATCGAGCTGGGAGCAGTTGGCTTTGATCTTAGCTTGTGCTTGTTTTTTGTTTCTTGTGCTGCATCAGGGAAGTCACGACTCAGGTGTCCATCTTCTGCTTTGCTCAGGAGATGAACCCTCTCTCATTCCCTCATCTCCTTTCCCGAAGCCCAGACACATTCCCCACTTACTGGCAGTGCCTGATATTCCTCAAACAAATCCTATTTTCTGTTCTCAGCCCCCAGCCCTGCATTCCCCAAAGGCCAGCTTCAGGCTGGTGGTACCTCCTGGCTGTGGTGTTAATGCTGTGGAGAGATTTGTTGGTGCTGGGGCTGTGACACAGCCTGGGAAGTTTTCTTGCCTTCAGCTCAGGTGTGCTGGGCTGTATTTGTCAGTCTGTATGTATCTTCTGACAGATTTTCCTTTTCTTGGATTTTAAGGACAGTTTTTTCAACCTTGGTGAAAGAATTAAATTAGTGAAAAACCCCTTTTCAGCCATACATTGGACTGGATATGTTCAAGTTCTTTATTCCCTTTCCCCTCACCAAGTACATGCTCCCAGCAGCTCTCTGTGCTGCTCCTTTTTTCTTTTCATTTCCTATTGATTATTTTTTGCATGAAAATGGATAATATTTTGTATTGAATATCTAGAGATGAACATTTAAGCCTGAAAATTCTCTATAATAACATTTTCCCCTGCAATTATCCTGGTATAACATGGATGAGCACAAACTTTTTTTTTTTCTTTTTTTTTCCTTGTTGCTTGCATCAAAATACTCCACAAGGGGGCAAAGATTCCCACTTCCAGCTCAGTTTGCTGTCACTGCCAGGACCAGCTTCTCAAAAAAGCTCTACAGCACAAAATCTGCATCTAGATCATCAGAAGATGGGATCACTGCAGGGGGGATAAAATGCTAAACTCTTCCAAAAATGTGATGTTTTTCTTTTGGATTTAAATAAGTGCATTGTCAGCATAGCTGACTTGTGATCAAAAATGCAATTCCTATGCACAGCTAGTCCCAGACAAGAGATTTACCACATTTTTTGGGTGGATAAGCAGCACCAGGGACTCTGCCAATAATTTTGGAAGAGATATTGGTTCCACATGAGTCTGTACAAGACATCCCTCTTTATTCACAGTCCAGGGGTTTGGGTAGGGCCTGAGAAGCTCCGGCTTCCCATGTATTTATTTTGTCCTGGCTAAAACAGAATCAGTCTTTTATCTCATCACTTGTATTTAAGTGTGCAGTCAGCCTGAATGGACTCAAGGTAGTCACCATAGCCTTGATTTCTAGCCATAAAAGGACCTTTACCACCACCAGAAGGTAAAAATCCTGCTGGTGAGTCTCTGATGCTTATCAGCAGCTCTGGAGGAAATCTCTCAAGAATCAGGGGGGCTCAGGTAGTTCAGTGGCCCATGCTCTTCGTAGCTCCTGGCAGAGGTCAGTGCAGTTCAGCTGATATGGAAGCCATGATCAGCACCTCAGGGTGAGCTCAGAACCTCCTGCTCTGTCACCAGCCAGACCCTGAGCTCACCTGCTGCTTTCCTGGCCAGAGAGGAACTGTGTGTGACCTGAGCAAGCTGGACAGTGAGATTCAGACCCAGGAGGATTGCGCCTGAAGCTGGGCACAAGGCAGGAGATGGACAAGCCATCCTTTCATTTGCATTTGGTCAGCTCATCCCTCTTGGGAAAGCTCTGCTTTTTGTTTACCAGGGCACAAACTTCTTGTGAGCAGGATGGTCAGACCCTTGCAATTCCTCATGGCTATGAGGTGCTGAAGCTGCTGCAACATGTGCAAAGAAGTTTGGCCTCAAACCTTTCTGGCCTCCTCTGGTGATATGAAAGTCAATAAATGCTGTCTTGGATTAATTTAATTACATCCATTCCTTATTACCATGGTTATGTTGCCATTGCTCTCGTCCCCCCTCCTAAATACAGATGTTTTGGGCTTTTTGAAGGAGTTATTTTTTGGAAAACCACCAGTCCCACTAAAGAGGTTATCACCTATTTCTTGAAAAATACCTATTTTTGCAATTGTTACTTTAGTTTAATTAGAGGTAGTTTTGCTTAAGATGTGCTGACATTTCCATTTGCAATCCAAATACAAAACAGAATTCACAGTTTGTTCAAAATGTAAACCTTTTCTATCACAAAGTGAGAGCACTTCTTGAAGTTCAAACTTTGTTTCTTTTTAAATCAGAAAGCTTTCAGAGAATTCTCATTATTTCCCTAAGGCTGAATAAAGCTTCACATTTTAGTCCCTGTTCTCCACATTCTGTAACCAGCTATTTCCAGTGGGATCAGCCTGAAGTTTCACTGGATTCTTGCAGTTATTTTAGTGGTTTGGCCAAACAAACCAATCCAGATGGCTGGACTGAGAGATGGGTTGTTTGTTTTTTTTTTAAGTTGATTATCCCCAGCATAGCTGTTTTAAAATGGTTTCATTAAAAATTGAAGGGCTGCCTGTGAATTAGCTTCATTTACCACTTAAAAAGCTAAAAATGTTGGAAATTGGTTTAGATATTTGTATTTGAAAGTCCACAGATGAGTAATCACAGCAGGTAAGCTTTGTTCAAAATTGCTTTAAAGGACAAAGGCAATTTCATATTCTAGTCAATCGAGATACCCTTTTAAAAAGATGCTGGTGGTGGATCAACAACTCAAATGCAGGGCTGAAAGGTCAACATTATTTGGGCTGTTGAAGCTGGGATTTTTTTCTCAGTGTAAACCTGAAGAATGTGCAGCCTCACAATAATTTTACCTGGGGTTTTGGGTTTTTTAAGGCTTTAAAAGAGGGCACTTTGTATGGTTACTTTCTCCTCTGTAGTTAATTCAGCTGTTGTATGATGGAGTGTTTGCTGCCTGGGGTCTTGTGTTCAGAGTGAGCCAAGGGGTGCCCAGAGCCGTGGCCAGTGAGCCCCCCATGCTGATCCAGTCTGTGTCTGCTGCTGGCTTCTCTCCCTAGCCCAGCTTGGGTTCCTAGAGAGAAGTATCTGAAAGCACAGAATTCTGTTGCACTGTTTTCAGATACCCTCTACCAGCAGGAGGCTCAAATTCCCACCTGAGGTTTATTGGTGCTTGTAGCTGACCCCTTTTAGCAGGGAAACAGTGGATGTTGGATAAACAACCTGTGGGATGTTGTTTTTCTGCCCACCTTCTGTGTCACAGCAGCCCTGGGAGCACAGTTCCCTGTTCCAGAGCAGGTGGAGATTGCACTCAGCCTTGGTGGCAATCCAAGGTTCATCTCAAAAGAGCATTAAAAAGCATTTGCTGCACAGTGTGGGGAGCTCTTGTTGAGGATTTTGCTGCATATTGACTAGTACAAATCCTGGCAATGCAAATGTGACTTGTGCTTCATTTGAGCTCACAGTTGTGGATTTGAGTTAGGAACTATATACCTTGCTTAGCTAAATAGTAAGCAGTCAGAACTCTTGACACACTGCTTTGGAATAAGCCCTGAGTTTAGATGGATGCATTTTTTCCTGTTTTAATATATTTAATTAAAGCATATCAAACTTCAAATAGACATTTTCACATTTGTTAAGGTCTGCAGAAGTCCCTTGGATGCTCTGGGGAGCAGAGCCATTAAAGGTATACTCAGATGTCCACAGACTTGTTACGTAGGGAGAAAAAGTGATCTTGCATAGTAAGGGCTGTGCTTGCTTCTATTTCAGAGGGACAGTCTGAGTTTTCACAGTGAAATCTGGTAGTTCTTCCATTTTCTTTCAGGCTCCAGTTAGACTCAAATATTATCTGAATGGAAGGTTGGTGAGATTTTCTGCCTTAATTTAGGAAAAAATAAGTGCGCTGAAACTAGTAGCCTATAATGAGATTTAGCTCTGTCTTATGTGTGAGATGGAAAAATGCTCTTTTTTTTTAATGATGAATTACTTTGTTTTGTATATCTCTTTCTGTCAGTCTGCCTATCAGAATCTGTCACCGGGGAATTCAGCTGTACCCAGCATTAACTGGGTAGCAGCAAAACTGTGACTTATATATTTACTTATGTGCATGCAGAAAAAAAGCCTGATCAAAGAAGGGAGAAAAATTGATGGGAAAACACCCACTCAGCGACCAATAACCGTCTGTTCTCTCCCTTTCCACTCGCTCTCCTCCTTACAGCAACCACTTGAAAGGAAAGACAGCCAAAACAGTTCCCAGCAGAGCGTCTCGAGCCACCGCAGCGGGCACACGGCATCGCCCGCGCACAGCACCCAGGTGCTGCCCGACTTCGCCGCCCCCGAGGCGCCGGCCGCCGACCAGCCCGACGCCGCCGGCCAGAAAAAGCCAGATCCATTCAAAATCTGGGCCCAGTCCAGGAGCATGTATGAAAGCCGACGTGAGTACGAAGCAGGTGGAGTTGCTAAGGCTCCGGCTCCGGCGGCTGCTGCCTGCGTGTTTTCTTTGCCGAGAAATGAATGGGTTTGGTTTTTGCTGGAGGTGTGGGGATTCTGCTGGTTGGTTTGGTGTCTGTCGGTGGGATCCACTTGGTAGAGATGCAGTTTGCTGTCTCATGAGGATTGGGTTTAGATCATCTCTAGGTTCATCTCTTAATATGAAAAATCCCTTTAAAATTAAAGACCGTCTTTTCCCCTATGTTTTTATTGTGCTTTCAAATTAGGCTGGAGGAGAGTTTTTCAAGTTTGTTATCCAGATCCTAACCTCTTTTTTGAGGTTAAGACTCATTATCTGATATGCATAGGAATTTCAGTCAGGAGGGGAAGTATTTAGTTTGCTGAAATTTATATCAGATGCCTTTCAGCCTCACTCTGGGGAGGAGAAAATCCAGCTGAGCCATTTTACTTTGACCAGAGTGGACACTTTAACAATACAGATATTAAATGCATATTGTAAGTGGCTTTTATGGCAATTAATAATCTGCACACTTGGCTAATAATTCAACAGGGTTTTGACTCTGTTCCAAGACCATAAATGTGGTTTCAATCAGTTTCTTCTTGGGAAACAAAATAAACACATTGCCTTTGCTTTAATTGCACTGCTGAAGATGATCAAATCTGTAAAAGCTTCTTAAAGAGTTAGAGTGTTAGGTTCATTTTGAAAGGCGGTAGTTACTTTAGTTAGAGAAAGGGGAATTTCAAAGTCTCAGTGCTCTGAGAGTACCACCCGCTGTTTGATTTTATTGTCTAACTGGAAATTGGTAAAACCAGTAAGAAATTAACCTTTACCTCAGAATGAAAAATGGTAGGACTTTTTCTCACTGATGAAATGAATCACTTTGAAGTCTTATATCCTGGGAAAATTAAATCATGAGTCACAGTTTCTTGGCTGAAGATGCCTCTCTTTGGATTGAATGTCTCAGCAATGCAGTTTGTAGGTGTCTCTGCTTTTGTGCTCTGCCTCCTTTCCCATCCTTTTCTGGGGATTGGGCGTGCTGACCCTGCAGGCTCTCAGGGCACGCTGATCTGCCGAGTGCAGTGACAGAACTTGTATGTGCAGCTTATGGAAATAGCAAAAAGGGGTGAGAGCTGAGGGACAGCGGCTGCTGAGCCCTGCAGAGCTGTGGGCAGAGCCCCTCCAGTGTCCCATGGCACTGGCCTTCCCACTGCCAGCCCGCATGGTTCCTGCTGGCACTGTGCTGCCATTGCCTCCGACCCCCTGCAGCTACTTAGCTAATTTCTAATTAACTGTTTAACTCATACTAATTAGTCATCAGTATCAGCTTAGCAGCCTTAATTCCTGCCTGTCTTCTCTGATAAGACCCAAGACTGAGCTGGAGAAAGCCTGAGGTGCACAGGCCGTCGCCCTTCTGTGTCACCTCCAGCACCATGTGCTGAATCCTCCCTCTTTCCTCGATGGCTGCAGTTATCCTGTAGAGGTTTTGTCCTTGGCTGGGACTAGAGCCCTTCTAGAGGCCTTCTCACAGTCTCTTGACCTGCTGGCTTCCCACACTCCTTCTTTTCCTGTGCCACAGTCCTCACTGCTTGGGCCTGTTCCTAGACTGGGATCTGCTAGATCCCTTCAGCTTCCCTGACTCAGCTTTCCTTAGTCCAGCATCTCTGTAGTGGGGCTGATCCTCTTCTCCTGCTTAAGTCCTTGTTTCTTGCCTCTTCTACCAGATAAAACCTGTTTGAGCATTGGTGCTTTTCTGTGACCTCTTCATCCCCTTGCTGTTCCTTTCCAAGAGGATGTTTTTCTGAGATTTCTTGGTTTCATAGTTAGGGGTTTTTGGAGAATGGTGGAAATGTGATATGGTTCATATCTGCTTTTAAACCATTAGAGGTGTCCAAGAGCCTGTGAATTTCCAACCCTAAGCTGGAGTGAAACACATTCCCTGGGGATTAACCTGCACTCTTAGCTAGTGACATGGCTTTGCTGTGGGCAATGAAATGTGAAGAAAAGCAGGAAAGATAAGTGAAAAATTGAGTTGGATGTGCTTTTTCTACTTTTGTGGTCTGATCCCAGAGCATGACTGGTGGTTTTACTTTGAGGTCAGTGGTCAGCTCTTCCTTGCCTCACCAAGCCCTTATTTACCACCAGTCTCATAAGCAGAATCTGTGTCTCACAGCTGAAGCTTGGCTTTGCTGCCCTGGGGGCTTGGGGTGAAGCCCTGTGTTTCTTTGCCTTTCTTAGGAGCCTGAATCATCCCTTGGAGACTCATTCCCAGTTTTTCCCAAGCGTGGCTCTCGGGTTATCTGCAGGGAGCTCTGCTGACACTGAGCATCACAGTGTGTGATGGGAGGAACCATTCCCTGGGGACTCCAGCTCTGCTGTCAGCTCCACCTGTGCTCTTCCTCACATTTTTACCCAGCTGCAGTTGGGTTTAATTCCAGTGCCACCTTTGAATGGTGGGGAAACAGCCATGTCTTCTCTTTCTCCTTTACTTCACCCATTCCCACAGGCTTTGGGACTGTCATCTCCAGTGACAGCTTTGGGTGCTGGGTGTAACTCTCTCTCTGCAGCCTTCTGGTGGAGGAGTGAGCAGAAGTGAGTGAAAATCTCATGCACAGCAGGAGGGTGTCACCCTAGTGCCAAGGCTGAGGGTGGGTGACACATGCAGTCACCAGGGAATTTGGGGGGTTCTAGAAGGCTCCACCACTTGAGGAGCCCC
This sequence comes from Zonotrichia albicollis, assembly GCF_047830755.1. Taxonomy (NCBI): domain Eukaryota; kingdom Metazoa; phylum Chordata; class Aves; order Passeriformes; family Passerellidae; genus Zonotrichia; species Zonotrichia albicollis. The sequence continues at coordinate 6,232,328 of NC_133830.1, forward strand.
CAGCACAGCTCTTCTGCCACTCAGGCCTTGCCCGCTGGTAATTGCTGGCCTTAAAAAGCCTGAAAAGGGGTTATAGGATGTTCTTCAGGGTTTTGAATCCTCAACAAGTGGTCTGAAAAACAGGAACAAGCCTTTGTGTTGAAGTATATGATGAATTTAAAAAGGACAGAATTTTAGAGTGTTAGATCATCTTAAGTGTTTTATTTTGTCCCATTTTTGAAATTGTTGAGCATAAAAAGAGCATAGTGCAATTTCTCAAGTGCAGTTGACACAAGAAGATGAATTCATTAGCTCCAGCCCAGACAGATTTTTTTTTTTCATCTAAAAATAATATTGTAAAGAGGTTTTATTCAGTATATGAATTCCTCTTCTCCAAGATATTTCTAAGAAGTACTGAATCTGTAATGAGTACTGCCTTTTTCTCTGGGAATGCATCCCACTGTTACTTACATTAATAATAAGAATGTAGACACAGAAAGCAAAGGCAACATTTTAATATTTCAGAATTTCTAAAATTCATTCCTCCTGTACTTGAGTTGTCTTTGGATCAGTATTTCGTTCAAAAAGACTGCATTTGCCTAATGTGACCTGTCTCACTGAAGTCATTGATAGAGAACAATTAGGTTGAAAAGCACCAGCTAACCCATAATTGTGTAAAAGCATGTGTTTTTATGATTTACCCAAAGCATCTTAATATCAGAAAGTGCTCCAATTCTGTGGGGGAGAGCCACAGATGCTGCTTGTTTAGGAGAAGGAAAAAAATAACAAAAATTAAGCTAGAATTACTAATGCAAAGCTAAGGAAAGGCTCCATCACTGTTTCTGGACTCTGACTGAGGGGAAGCAGATTAGAGCTGCAACTTTATTCCACAAATGTGGGTTAAAGTTCCTCCATGTGGAGCTCCCTGGGGCAAGGGGATCAGCCCTGCAAGGTGCTGAGTGTTTGGGCTGGGGCCCAAGGAAGCTTATTTCCAAGCTGAAAACCCAAAGGCATGCTCTAAGGCTAAGGCTGAGCTCAGATGTGCTGTGCTGCAGTCTGGCCCAGGGTGACCAGTCTTTGCTGGATTAAGATGTTTGAGAATAGCCAGCTTTGTAGGAATGTGAAAGCAGAGCATTTGGTGGTGGTAACAAATGCACTCTTTGCTGGTGCTGAGCTTTAGCTGCCTGAGCTGCTCGTTGTGGGTAACTCATTGCTGCTCGTGGGAGTTGTGTACATGAATCAGAGGGAAGGACAAACCCGTAAGATTTGGAAGCTGAAGCAGCTCCAAGATCCAGCAATGACACACTTGCAGAGCACTCAGAGAGAGCAACAGCTATTGAGTGGCTTAGCAGAGAACCACAATTCAGGAACCTCGCACTGTTTTATTGAAATATATTTTTATAATATGCTTTTTACTTTTCAATGTATTATTAAACTTCCTTAAAGATTAACACAATCTGTTGTCAAATTTTTCTCATGTGGCCTGATTGCTTTGCAAAATACCGTATCCTACATATGGCCATCTGTCAAAACAGCAGTGACAAAATGAATTAATCTGAATTGCAGATGTGTTAATGAATCCCTTTGAAGGGCTTAAGCATTTAATTAAAAGTAAAGCAGAACACGATAGAGAATTTTTAAAGCTTTTAAAATATTCGAAGTTATCATTAATATTTGAATTTTATTTTCAGGCACACAATTTGTTTGAGAGGATTTTTTTCTCCCCAAATATAATTAAAACAATACAAACAAGCCTTGACCCTAGCGTGTTGGCTCATCAGCACTTACATAGAACTAAAAATATTTGCACAATGACACAAACATTAGATAATTTCCCCTTAAAATAGAAAAGAAGAATACACTCATAAATTTCAGAGTATTTCAGAGAGTATTTCAGCCACCTTCTGATCAGACTGAGTTGAAAGATGATTTTTAGTAAAAGCCCTTTGGCAGGGTTATGTCCTTTTATTATATTAATAGTAGACAAACAGTTGCAGTGATACTCTTGGGCACACAGATGTATCCGTGCCCTTGGAGAATGTGTTGCTAAAAGGGACCGTGGTACTCACGTGAGCTTGTTCATCTTGTCAAGAGCTCCTGCTGAAGCCATCTTTCAAAAGCTTTCCATGCCACCACAAAGGGTTGATTAAAGGGAAAAGACAAAAAATTTGCATTCTCCTTCAGTGGAATAGTTTAGAAAATGGATTTCTTGCAGATATGGAGCCTTATGAGATCTGTGGGTAAATTGCAGGAATTGTCAACTCAGAAACTCTCCATGAGCTTCAGTGAGACTGTCCACTCCTAGTTTCAGATTTGTCCTCATATACTTTGCTGAATCTGGGCCTTAAACATTTTGTGCTTTGCCAAGCTCTGAGTCACTGAAAGTGCTGCTGCCTCAAATGAGCCAGTGACTAAAGCAAACTCACACTGATCATTCTTGAATCCATCTTATGTTGAAATTGATGTCACACTAGGCAGATTTTTATTTTATATAGCATGTTAAAGTTTGCATAGTAAAGTTCGATTAAAATTATCTGTAATTAAGAAGCATGTTCATTTTTCATCACCACATATTTAGAATTTCTTTTAACATTAGGTGAAGATATTTCTATTTGGAAAACTAACTTATGTCATTAAGTTGAAAGGTTTTTTGTAGAAAAGTATGTTTAAGGTGTTCTCACATAATTTTTTCCTCTAAGGAGAAAAAAGATATACCTGCATGCATGTGTATAAATGTGTAAATTCATATGTGTGTGTATTTTATATCTACACATGCACAGAAATGTGAAACTTATTATGTCATAATCCACAGTAGCTATAACCTCAACAAATTGTGCATGCAAGCCTAACATGACCCATAAAGTCACAATTAATTAAATGAACTAACAAGAAAGCAGATACATTAAGCTTTGCAAAACTGTAAAATTAATATTACAGCTATGTCACCTTCACCTGCAACTGGACTGAGCAAGGGTGAGAGAGAGAGAGAAATCAATTCCACGAGTTTTGGAGAATGTAAGACTGTGCTGAGAATGTATCTGTGTCTTGTGATGTCTTGTTCTGGTGTCATTGCTGCTCTGTGGTGGGGGCTCTTCATCACCAAGGGAGTCTGGCAGGGCCATAAGCCAGGTTTGGCCAGCCAGGGGCAAAGCCTGGCTTTGCTGTCCTGGCTGGATGGTGTAGGTGTTCGAGGGTGGGGGTATCATACTCTTGTTTCCTTCATGTGTTTGCCCACGTGGCTCATCCATCAATGGGGCTGCATCACCCCCCTGTCCTGACATTCACAGAACTCTTCTTACCACTTTTGCACTGCTCTCCAAATCGTCTGGTTTAATTTGGGACAAACAGATTAAATTTTGCTGCTGTTAAATTTTACCTGTTTTGGCTGCATATGTGTTTTATCGGAGTCAGACATGCTTGAGATCAGTCAAGGTGCAGGGATGAAATGAATGACTCCTAGAGGCCATTTTCCATTCATTTTCAACAAAGTTTCAGCAGCACCATGTTCCCATTGAGTAAGGAAAGTGGCTCCTCAGAAGTGCAACTGAATAATGGGACAATCTAAAATAATTCTCCAGTATGGAACCTCAGAGGGTCTCACCTCTGAAGCTCGGGGGTGGATGGGTGTTCTGGGCTGTGCCAGTGAATCACTGCCCTGCAGAGCTGCTGCAAGAAGTGGTAAAAGGAGCTTTGTACTCATTTTGTGAAACAGTGTGTTGTCTGTATATCTGTTTATCTGTGTTCCACCTCTCTGAAATCCTTCCAGTGGAAGGATCACTATGTGAAAGAACCGGCTTCTTTGGGGGCAGACTTGTCTTTTTCTGTTGCTCTGGTCTGACATGGCTGGTCCAGCCTGGCCTGCTGTTCCCTCCAGCAGTGTTAATTGTGTAGCTGGGACCCAAACCAGGGCCATAAGGCATCGCTCAGTGGGACTGGAGGGGTGACAAATGGGAAGGTGCTGAGAGATGCCACGGACATGGGCCCACACCAGAGCTCTCTGCAGCAGCCACTTTACCTCTGACAGATCCAACACACACTATTAATTGTTTGGGGCCAGCCTGTGCCAAAACAGCCTGCAAAGGGCTGAGAGACGCTCCTGACTGTGTGTGCTTGTCACGCTCCCCTTGCTGAAGGCAGTGACAAACAGCAATTAATTCATTGTCTGGATGCTGTTGTGCTGCACGTCTGTGTGTGGCGAGCTGCCTTCAGCCAGAGGAGATGAGGCACGCAGGCACCCGGCGTGCTCATCACCCGAGCGCTCTGTAATTGTGTCTGGACAAAAATCAGCCTCCCATTCAGGGAGGGCACGGGTGTTAAGCTTGGCTTATAATTGCAGGTAATTAAAATGTAAAAATATTATCTGTAAAGCCAGCTTAAATGAAAATGTCGAAGCAGACGTCTGTAGCTTACCATTCACCTATGCTTTTAATTTTTAGTATTCCCAGTTGTTCAATTAGTGTTATATTTTAACTCATTGAAGAGAGAACTTCAGAAGTAACCAAAAGTCTGACAAGCACCGGAACAGACCCAAATTTTTGCAGAATAAGCACAGAGAGTGTAAAATCCAATTAGGGCCAAATCTGACATTCACTGATGCCAATGGAAAACAACCTGTTCATAGATACAGAAAGCTAGATGATGTGCCATTAAACATGCTGCATCCTGTGTCTGAAGAGGCACTTTTTTAAATTGGATTCCTGAACAATATACTTTGGTTTCTTTGCTGAAGTTATAGGCAGCTGACTGGTAAAGCAACAGCTTTTTATTATCATTAATTATAAATTTTGGGAGGGGATCATTACAAAATTAGTCGATGCTACAGATGCTATCCAATAAATATTAAATGAACCTGAAGTTGCCTTCTGATATGATATAATGTTAGCAATTAGTTATGCATTTTTAAAAAAGGGATGAAAGCAAGCATGAGTAAGTTAATATAAAACATTGCTGTTCAACAGCGCTTCAAGGTTAGTGCTTCACTGTATGTAATATTCATTGTAAAAACCTTGCTGGTCTTCCATACTAATGAGTAGGTGAGGTAGGGAGTTTTTAATGTTTCCAGCTGGTTTTATTTCTTCAGTGCTTTTGCAGAGCCTGCACACAAGCAAGTGAGAGTCAGGAGAGCTGCATTGCTTTGAGTGGAGCCCTTCTGATTTACACCAACTGAGGATCTGTCCCACAGTTATTTGAAGCAGAGTTGGTTGACAGATAGCAAACTATGCTTGGGAAAGTTAATTAAATAGTAGAAGTCATAACAAGTGGCTCTTCTGTCTCCCATGTAAGAGGAGGCAGCTGTATTGTTTCTGGCAGAGTAATTCTCTGCTGTACACATTTATTTATTGATGGTTTGAAAGAGACTCTTGCAAGGGGTAATGATGTTAATATGGACAGAAGGAAATATTATAATGATAAAGGGCAAGTCACAAGTAGATGCCTAGAAAGTAGAAACCACTGCATAACTTTTAATGGTAATATAAGTAATAATCCTTTAGTATTTAAAACTATAAATGTTGATGGTTATGTCTCTTTTTTTTATGTGAAAAGGAGGTGGTCTCCAAGCCCATCTCATTGAAAGGTTAAAATTGCATGGTCCATCCTTTTATGTACATCTGAGTAGTCCTGATTTGGGTAAAAAGGTGTAGTATTTTGATTAAAAATGATAGTTTTTCTTCTTTCCCTTCAGTTCCAGATTATCAAGAGCAGGATATCTTTCTATGGAGAAAGGAAACCGGGTTTGGATTTAGGATTCTAGGTGGAAATGAGCCTGGAGAACCTGTGAGTATCATGTTTTTGTTTGTGGCATCTTTCAGAAACACAACAGTAGAATGTACAGCTGTGCAGAACTATGCTGTGGAATCACTGCTAAATAGTTACTGGACTATATATGTATATATATATATATATATATGTATATATCCTGCATCTCCCTCCAAAATAACCCCAGAACTCCATAACAGAAATGGGTTTGGCTTCTCCTTCTACTTTAATGATAAACCAAATTAAAGCACATAGGTCCTTGGACACTGAGAACAGGATGTTCTGGTCATGTTTGCAAGTATTTTGAATGGCAGGTTCTCAGAATGCTCAGTTCTCTCCTTGAATTCAGTTAATTTATTTACCATAAATCCAGTGCCTGTGGGAGGTGTCATCCTTTCCTGTGCTGCACAGGTCACAGCTAGATAGTGGCAGCATGACTTTCCATGTTTTTCCCTGCCAAAATTATTTTGCTCATTTACGAGAAGAGAGACCACGAATTTGTCTCATGTTAGAGTAACTCCACAGAACTCACTGAGGATAAACCAAGACTGAGTTGGAGAATAAGCGTGTGGTGCAGAGCTTGTAAACGCTGCAGGCAACTGAAAGGGTAACTCAATCTCAGCTTCCCTGACAAGACCCTCAGTGCTATTAACCATCTTCCTGTCTGGTCACTGTCTGGTTGAAGAAGTTTCCCAAGGCCATCTGTCCTTAGAGTGAATGAACTGCCTAAAGAAACAAGATATCAATTTATTACAATTTCACAACGTGCTGTATTCACGCAGTACCGCTTTCACAGAAACAACTTCCCTGACCAGCAGACATTTGTCAACAATTCCATGTCCCTCCTAAACCAGGTCCCACTGGGAGTGCCCCTTGCTTGCAGCTGTGTGTTGAGCTGGTTCTCATGGCTGTCTCTCCTGCTGTGCCAATTCCCCAGATTTACATCGGTCACATTGTACCGCTGGGTGCTGCTGACGCCGACGGCCGCCTGCGATCGGGCGATGAGCTGATCTGCGTGGATGGGACGCCCGTGGTGGGCAAATCTCACCAGCTCGTGGTCCAGCTCATGCAGCAGGCAGCCAAACAAGGCCACGTCAACCTGACCGTCAGGCGCAAAGTGGTTTACACAGGTAGGCTGCAGTATCACCCTGCAGGGGTGGCTTTTCTTGCCAGGATCCCATCTGTTCAGCAAATGGTCTAAGGAAAAAAAAGCTTCTAGTGCTGGGAAAACTCAAGGGATGGACTGTTATTTTTCCTCTTTTGCCTGTTTTTAGTCTTTTTTGTTCCTGATCAAATAAGTTTTAAGTATTTTTTTCCAGTCGAGACTCTCTCAGTTGGCTTTCCCAATCTCCATAAGGTTTCTGATAAAATGGGGAACTGTTCAGTTGCAATGTACGATTTTTAGTTTGACTTATGCAGCAGACACTGTGGCCAACTGTTTGTGCTTTCTGTATACTTCCCAAAATAAATGTGCAGCCTGATAGTCACCCTTAAACTGGGAGTGAGGGAAAAGATGATGAAGAGTTCAGAGAAGGGGAGGCAAGGGCAGAGTGTGAGTGAGCTGAGGTCTCTGGTGTGTGGTGGCTGCTGCCCCAAGCTCAGGGCAAGCTTCGGCAGTAAAGTGACCTCAGGATGGGAAACTGCAAAACATTGTTGGTTCTGGTGGGCCAGGGCATGCATGTTTGTTGTCACAGAATCATAGAATGGTTTGGGTGGAAAGGGACCTTATATATTACCCATTTCAAACCCTTCTGCCATGGGTAGATACACCTTCCGCTAGAACAGGTTGCACAGGTCTAGAGAGTTTTCTGTATGCTGAGTTACACTGGGCATTGTGTACATGCTGCACAAGTGCAGAATCTAAATGAACAGAAAATAAGCTGGTGGAAAGACAAAGATGCAAAGAGAAGTGACACTGGTACCATTTTGGCACCCAAATAAGTGATTGAAAAACATCATGATAGCAGAGAAAATGAAGACATGAGCATGAACTTTCTAAATAATATGTAGCCATATGTTTAATACTGGATGGTAACTTTTGAGTGCTGCCTGTCCCTTTAGGAACTCAGGTGTGGGATTTGCTTTTACTCACTCAAAGAAAAGGATATTATATAGCTTTTCAAGTTTAGCATCATCAGATAAACAGGCAGTCATGTACTTTGATCTTAGAGAGAATCAAAATAACATTCAGGTTGGAAATTAGGTCCTCAGTGGAAGGTAGGACTAGAAGAGTACCTCTGAAATAGCTCTGCATTCTTATCCAGGCCTGAGTTCCTTCTGCACAATAATAAATAAATGTTCACTTCTCATTTCTTTCTTTTTTCCCAGTGTGCATAAACACTAGGTTATGTCTCTCCTCTGACAGCCTGTCTTTAATTCCTGACCAAGGTCTGGTGTGAGAGAAGCTTTAGAAGAGCATTGGGAGGAAGGGGAAGGGCAGCTGAATTTTGGTATTGTTTTTGTGTGTAGATTTTTCTATGCAGTTTTACAGCCTCCAGGCCAGAAATTACCATGAAAGATTTAGATGCCTGAGATCTCTCTTGATATTTCATTCAGAGGCATGTTACTGCAGATCGAGCTATTTCTGAATCATTGCAAATGTGGACACTTACTCTAGGATAAATTATTCAGAATCCCTTCTTTCACCTTATATTTACAGGCTTTTAAATTTCAGCAGAACTTTGTGGAGAAGCCTGTGCCTGAATTTTGGTCCCTTGTTCCTCCTGTCATCTGTATGCCTGTAGAAAAAGATTGTTCACCTAAATGAGTACTCTCTGTCCTGAGATTCATGTAGGGGAAATTTTATGCTCCTGTTATCTGAATATGAAGAATGCTATGTATTTAGTACATACTTTTGAGTATATAAGCGCAGACAGGACTTCTATCTATGGATATTTTAAAGTCTTTTTTTTTACATAATGAAATTACAGGTTTAGATTTTGTTTGCCATCCATTTTCATGCTGATGCTTTTAAGATCTTCAACTTAATTTTGATTCACCAACTTGGAGAAGTGACCTGATTAGCAGAGGCAGCCATTCAGCAAGGACAAGTGCAATATGCTGCTCTCAGCTGCACAAATGGGCTGTGGAGAACAGGCTGAGTAACAAGAAGTGGAAGCTATTGTGGGCCACGAGCTTTATGCTGAGGTTGGCTCAGGTGAAGAAAAAGACTGTGCAGGGATGTAGGCAGGGGGAAACTCTCCTGATTTCCCAGCAGATGATGGCTTAGTGCAATATGGTCCAGCACTTGAAGAAAGACATATTTGAGTTGGAGAGAGCCCAACTGGAAGGAGTCCAGAAGACCAGGGAAAATAAGGAGAGCTCTAGAAAACATGGTCTGAAAGGAAATATTGAACAAATTTGGATTCTTTAGCTTAAAGCAGAGGAGGGGGAGGAGGTATTAAACTTCCCAAGACTATAAGAGGCTGCTGCAAAGAGGAAGGGAATAATATGTTCTCCATATGCCTGTTAGATAGCACTAGGAATAATAGCCTTATGTAGCAGCAGGGAAGATTTAAGTCAGATATTGCAACCAATAGATTGCTTGGGGAGATATTTAACAGCTGATTAGACAAACATCTGTCAGGACTGATATTAGGTATAGTTGGCCCTCACTCGAGCAGAGTCTGGACTAAGCAATTTTTTTGAGATTTCTTCAAGCCTTGTGGTAGCTGATTAGGTTTTAAACTAATACCCCTTCCAACTTCAGCTGCTGTTAAACACTTGTCTAATATCAACATTAACAATGTTTAACGTCTGTAGCAGACTGTACAGATGATTCTGGTACAGTCTGCTGTTCTTCCATCCAGAAATGCTTGGTTCACAAGTTGTTTTGCTCATGTTGAGAGATTGTTATTACTAAAGATCCCATTAATCAAAGGCAATCACTGCACTAATTGATAGCTTTCAGTTTAAAACTACACAGAAGGTGGTGTTGTGAGATATGACTGCCTCTCCTTGTGGGTTGTGCATATATATGTACAACATACATATGGCTGTACATATATAACTGAATGGGGATGCAATAGCAAGAACTTTTGAACACCTTTGAACTAATGAAATTCAGGTTTAAAATGCCACAGAGCATCCAAGCACGCAGCACTGCACTGGTTTAACCAGGCTGCAGTTTGGCAGTGGATGGCTTTGGCTGAATGAGCACACACAGGAGAGGGTGAGCAGTGTGGGCAGGGCCACCACTGAGCAGAGCCATTGAAAGCATGGCCATAGATAGACAGAATAAAGCAGGTGATTTTCTTTTACCCTTTTCTCAGTAGACACCCCTCTCCAAGCACTGTTAGGAAAATTAATCCACAAACATTAGAGTTTTATGTCCAAAAAGGAGACAGAGAAGTCCTTTTACTTTATTCAAATAAAGGGAGAGGCCATGGGGCATTCCCCTGGGATCTCTCAAATTTTTGGAGGATGCAGCCTCCTTTTTATCCTAATTTCCCAGCCACATTTCCCTTCTCTCTTTCCCCATTGGCTGAGGTACTTGAGAGGTACAAACTTCCCAATATGCCTGATACCAAAGATTCCCCTTCAATGTATAACCTTCCCTTTTAATTTTTAATTCTTATGGAATTTAGGGGTTTTTCTTCCCCATTGTTTCTTTCATCTTTCAATGTCTAATTTCATTTATCAGCAAACGTAAAGTTTATTAGTAAAAGCAAATATCTTCTTCCATTCATCAATCAGTGGAACCCTTCCCATTATTTCTTTTATCTCCCAGTGCTACTTTTATCTACCAGCAGACCCGCAGCTTGTTTGTAAAGACAAATTCACTATTCCTCTCAGCACTAAATGGTGTGTTGGGGAAGATGAAACAGGAAAACCTTATAAATATGATTGCCTGGCAAAAGATTTTGAGAATATAGAAAAACTAAAAGTGAAATTGAAATGAAAGCAAGCTTTGACATACCTCAGTTACTGAATGATGAGAAAACAGTGGTGTGGCCAGCTGAAAGTAATCCCCTTTTGATGAAACAATACTCTCTGCTTGCAGAAAGGTGCAAGGCTCAGAGCAGACCCTACTAGCTTAGCAGAAAGAGTCCAAAGAATAGTTTTTAGAGTTTAAAATGTAACACAGTATGGCAATGTAATGATTCTTATAGGCTGTATATAAATGCTATAAGATTTGTATCTTGTATGAGATTGGTTAGTGAGAATTAGAATATTCAACACAGAAGAAAATTTATTGTATTGTAACAGGAACCTTCCTCTCTTATCTTCTTATCCTCTCTCTTTCTCTTTACCACTCTCTTTACTTCTCTTGGGCCTGCTCTGAGCTGTGGCTGGCAGCTTCCAGCAGGGCCCTTCACCCAGGCCCTTTGCAATAAACCCCAAGTTCCAAGCCCTGCCTTCAGAGATTTCTCATCTCCTTCTGTCCTGCCCGTCCTACCCCCATCACTCCTACACTGGGGCAGCCTGCTCCAACACTCTTTCTTCTCCCTTCCCCAGTTCCCAAGGCAGAGAATGAAGTCCCATCCCCGGCCTCCTCCCACCACAGCAGCAACCAGCCGGCCTCGCTGACGGAGGAGAAGCGGACGCCGCAGGGCAGCCAGAACTCGCTCAACACGGTCAGCTCGGGCAGCGGCAGCACCAGCGGCATCGGCAGCGGCGGCGGCGGCGGCAGCGGCGTGGTCAGCGCCGTGGTGCAGCCCTACGACGTGGAGATCCGCCGCGGCGAGAACGAGGGCTTCGGCTTCGTCATCGTCTCCTCCGTCAGCAGGCCCGAGGCGGGGACGACGTTCGGTGAGTCCCGTGGGTTTTTGGTTGCACCTCCAGTGAGAGGCAAAGCTTGCAGCCTGAGGAGGTGGGTGGGGATCTGTTTGGTTAAAAGTCATGAGCATGCCCTGATTTATGTAGTTATAGCAAAATCAGAGGTAAAGACTCCGTAGGTGTTGCCTCCTGGGTGTTGTTCGGCACTGAGTTGAGAAAAGTGAAATGACATCCCAACGTGAAGAGCTAAAATGTCACCGATGCAATTCCTGATGCTCACTTTATGGGAGAGCCTCTCTGGGGTTTGCCCTCTGGGAATCCTCTCCCAGTGATGCTGTTTGCCAGTGCAGAAATATAGCAGGTGGAATGAAATATGTCTCGTGACGGTGGAATCAAGCCAGTTGATTTAAAAGCAGTAATGCTTAAACTGATTAACTTCTCTTTGGCAATCAGGGTTATTCTGAACATCATTATGTTGTGAGCATGCTGGTAGCTGGAAAGTTTTAATTAATACTGCTTCCTGGTGAGACATAAAATGGGGAATACTGTTAAAAGAACTGGATGTTTCTTTTACCCATTTGACCTCTTCCCAAATGCATTTCTTCAGAGTAGGAAGAAATTAAGTTTAAGCTATGTCACATGTAATATCCTGACCTAATAAAGGTGGCCATGGTTTCTGTCTCAAGACATTCTTTCTGCTAGGCAGATACCCATTTCCAGGGGTTGCTGCAGAGGAGATGTACATAAGCTGGTTTTGCAAATATGCCCAGAACAGCCTATTCTCAAGCAGAAGTGTCACTGCAAGGAGGAAACCAGTCAGAGATGCTATTTTCTTCCCTTTCCATCTCCTCCAAAAGGAGGCCAGAGGCAGCATCCACTTGTACTTTGTAAAGGAAGGTGTTCCCTTAGTCTGTGATAGGGGTGGAGGGAAAGGAAGGACAGAGCACTGTCCATCTTCACAGTGCCTCCCACAGCAGTGCTGTGGTTTGCAGAGAAAGTTCATTGCAGACTCCCTGTGCAGCTTGAGTGCTCCTGGGGCATGCAGGTGCAAGAAGTGGCCTTTCCCTCATTCTCCCAGGCTTTATTTTCTGACATTTCTTGCCATTACCCATCAGTGACGCCCTTAGTAATGCATCAAGGGAGCACCACCACCTTTGCTGGTATTGATGTAGAACAGGCCGTTTCTAGCTCTGTTCTGGGAAGTCTGGCAGCAGAGATTTCCAGGGGGAATTCTGTAGTACAAAACTAGTGCATTGAGTTCTGTCAGTTCTCAGATTCTAGGCTCTCTCACACTGTCCTTGCTGCTGGAAACTGCTCTTCCAAGATAGGTGTTTTGGTGCCAGGACACAATGGTGTAATGTAAAAAAGATCAAACTGAACACAGTCTAGAACAGAGAGCGTGCTTTTATCTTCTGAACAGATTTGCAAACTTGTCTAAATAGCTTTTACTGTATGAAGATTATGCTGTTAATTCTTCTCTGCAGAGAAACCTTGACCTGAGGTTGTTAAAAGTTGTGTTTACTTTAGCCCAAAATTCTTGCTAACTGGAAGTTTTCTGTGCAGGGGCTCCCAAGGAGATCTGTTGATCTGTGACTGTTTTTCCTTTAATTTTTTCAAGTATATTCAGTTTTTTTCCTAACACTCCGCATGAGATGTGTTCCCTCTGCTGTCTGGTGCTTGCTCTGGACCTGCTTTGTAGATTTTTTCTTTCATGGGTAGTATTTAGAGATGGGCCAAACTGGTTCTAAAACCCACCTTGGTCACTTTGGTGTGGGCTCTTTCATCTATATTTAGTGGATTGGATAGAGTAGAAACTCACATCCTCAAAACAGGATAAACTGCAAACTGGATGGGGCTTTGTATTACCAGAAAGAGAAACATTCTAACATCATGGTAAAATCAAAGACAAAATAAAAAAAGAAATCTCCCTAATGTTTGTAACTAATATAACTACTTATAACTAATATAACTTTCTGCCAGTTTTCATTGCATCTTTCCAACCTCACGTATCCCTGTCTTAGCCTTTTCTTCTTTATGGTCTTTCTAGTGTTGTCATGTGTGTGTATCTCTAAAACTACTAATCAAGTGAAGACTACAGCAGAGATGGGAAAGTGCATCTTGAGGGTGAATGTATTGTGGATGCAAAGTGTGAGATGACCAGTGCTGTGTGCCCCAAGGCCTCTTGCCCACACAAAGGAGCTGTAAAAAACCTCACTGGATTTGTCTAAGTAATGTTGTATATCCCCTGTGTCCCAATTCTGCATGTTATGAACAACCCAGTGTTTTAGAAACAGAACAACTGCATGGAACAGGAGGAGAATTTTGTCTCCAGAACACATTCATCCTAAAGTGCTCTCACTCTGTGTGTCAGACATCTCAATGGTTTTGTGTGTGGTTTTAGAGGTATTTTAATGAGGAGAACCTTATTTCTTCTTTGTTCCCACCTGGTGCATCTAAGATCATAAAAGAGGAAGGGTTAGTAGAGGCTGAGGTGGGTGCCAGCACCAAACAGGTTACCTTTGTCAGTCTTGGCCCATCTGTAGTGGTCCTGTGCCTTCCCTGGTAGTACCTTTATTCACAATGGAAGAAAAGTGTTTCATGTTGCTTCCCCATGCAGCGCTGGTAGAGTGGGTCTGTGTGGTAGATAGGGAGCCACACTCCCTCCTAGGCCTAGAATGATTTTATCTTTCTAAATTGAGAAAGAACAAAACATTGGCAGAAGCTTGAACAGCAGTTGGCTTAGAGAAGGACTGTAGAGGCTGACACTGATGTAATCTTGGAGGAGGAAAGTTGAGTTTTCTACAAACAGTTTCAATTTTTTTCTTCAAAAACAAAATCAGATTTGGGTTATGATGGAGCTGCTAAGTGCAGTTTTAGCCAATAAAAATTGCACCATTTATTAACAGAAATCCACTTGGGGGGAGTTTTGAGGGATTAACAAAACACCTTTTTGTGGAAGAAGTAAAGTGTTGTGCACTCAACTAGTTGATTGCCAATGTTTTGAACACTGGCAGCAAAGCTATCCTATAATAACTTTTGCTTGATGCATTAATTAATTAACCCTTAACCTTCTCTTTCCCTTTTCAACCCTTTTTTTCCTTTTCCCCTTCACCATATTCCCACATACGTAAACAATAAAAAACCAAAACCAAACCAAAACAATACCAAAAAAAACAACCCCCAAACCGATACAAAAGCGGGAAATGCATGTGTGGCCATGCCTCACAAAATAGGTCGGATAATTGAAGGGAGCCCCGCCGACCGCTGCGGGAAGCTGAAAGTCGGTGACCGGATCTTGGCCGTCAATGGGTGCTCCATCACCAACAAGTCGCACTCAGACATCGTCAACCTCATTAAGGAAGCGGGAAACACCGTCACCCTGCGCATCATTCCAGGAGATGGTAACGTATCTGTTCCCTGCTCTCTTGCCTCGCCCTCTCCTTGGCGCTGTTCCCCGGGATTTTTCTGTCGCGTGGAGCTGCAGAGCCGTGGAGGGGTTGGTTTCCACTCCCGCTGTGGGAGTTAGTGGTGAGGGAGGTTGTGAGTCTCCCGTAGATTTATTTTTTGTTTCTTTTTGTAGAGGTGGTTGGTTTTTAACAGGGAGGTGCTAATTCAGCATTAAAAAAAAAAGAATTTTCTGTTCCATGCATCTGCCTAAAATGATCTTCCATAAATTTGATGAATCTCTTGATACACTTTGGTTTGATTCTTAGTTTAATAATGCAACTTTAGAATATTTGGGAATCACTTGTTAGTATGTGTGGTTCCTGAAGCTTTGTATAGGCACAAGCAGGCTGAAGAGTAAGGAGATCACAGAAAGAGATAAACACTTTGACATGTTTTAAGCTGTTTCAAAAGCAGATTTGCTTTTATTTTGGGTAAGTTGCTTTGGGAGCAAGCTCAGTACATTTTTAAATGACTACTTAAATGGGGATGGTTCTGAAGTTGCATTTTAAGAGTTACCCTAGACAGAATCTCACTGTTTCAGATGAGAGGGAATGTGAAGATTCCCTTATTAAGTTGATACTTGGTGCTGATTTAAGGTCACTGAAGTAGTTAATAAAAATAAGGATCTGTGTTGTGTGTCAGTTCCATCAAATTAATCCCTGGCTTGATCCCCAAATAGGAACTGATCAGAAACCTGTTAAAGTATCTGCAGCAGAACTAAAATTGCTATGGTTCTAAATTCTGAGTATTTTCTTTGTTTATTGTGCTTCTCTGCCATGGATGAGCTCAAAGTGAGAGGTCTTTGGGCAGAAACCTTTCCACATTGCTCCCCACAGACCAGGATGAGAAATGATCTGGTTATAAATTATTTCTGTTTAGGATGATCTGTTTTGCACAAAAGCTTTATTTTCCTTCTGTCTAGTGAGTACCAGGTCAAATGCTATATAATCCTCTGCTCCTTGGAGTAAATAGGGTGTTCATGAATAATAAAATGGCTGTGAATCCAGCTAACATCTGAGCTGGCCTGTGTATGCCTGTTTTGGAAGATAAACTGAGAGAGGAATTGTTCATTACCTGTATTTTAGTCTCTGATAAAAAGGAGGGTGAATCTTTAAGTAAATAAAGTGGTTATTTTGTAAAAAAGCAAAATCATCTGAGAACTAAGCAACTTCTAAATTATTTAAGAATTTTTTAAGAATATAACCTCCTGACATAAATGCTGAGCCAGTCTTGCTCATGCAATGATGTGTCCCAAATATCATGTAAATTGCTTAGGTTAGGGAAACATGTACCTGTGATTGACATCACGTATTCCTAGAGGAGATGGAAAGCTGTTCTTTGGGGAAAGGATCAACTCTGCTTTCATAGCAATTCAGGCTTTGAGTCCTTTTATTTACTGTCACTTTGAAATTCCAAGTCAGAGTGCCAACTTTGCATAGTATTACCTGCATTTATTTTCCAAAAGACAGTAAGACCCAACACTCTCAAAATCTCTGAGGGGTTTGCTCTAAAACCCCATGAGATACAAGAAATCTGTCTCAATGTTGTTTTCTTTTTGATGTCTTTGTATGCTTTTCTTGATTTGTTGTTTTCTTTTGTTTCTTTTTGAGTGCTTTTTTGGCAAATATAAATGGTCTGTGTGCTTCAAGGAGGGGGGAGCATAAATCAGAAGCCAGTTGTCAGATAAACATGAAACTAAGGTGCATCACAAGACTCACAATAAACTCACACTGCTAATCTCTTCTAACATTATTAAAAACACCAAGGGTTTTTGCTTTGTAATAAGTCTTGCACAAGTTAATTGGCACAGATGACTGCAGGATTGTGTTTGCAGTGAAAGGATGATGCTTTACCACACTTCCAGCAGATTCACCGATACAGAATGCTGGAACAGGACAAGCTTAGATTAGGCATGTAATTAGTGACAGAGAGTTTCAGGGCAGAGCAGGGCAAGGAATCAATGAAATGTGTAGGGTTGAGAACATGCAATTATAATTGTACTAAAGATAATTTTTGCTGTATTGTGTTCCAGTTTTGCATGGTGGCTGGCATGTGTCCTGAAGCAGTGTCTAAAACACTGGCAAAATTATGCACAACTCCTGACTCATGGGAGAGGGTGGGCTAAAGATAGATGCAGTACAGTGGTGTGAAGATACATCTGTACCAAAGATGTGTTGTTGCTCTGCTTGGTATTATTAGTGTGACCTACTAAAGGGTAGGAATCTTGCATTCTCTTTGAAGCCCATCTTCATCTGATCTCCAAATATTTGTGGAAGATTTCAGAGGCTTTTGTTCTGGATGAGTACAGAACACTTAACCATGTTTTGGGGCTTTCTTATGTAGGAGACAGATTTTGACATCAAGGCATCTTTACAAAATAAACAGAATTATTTCTTAAACCCCAGCAGTGTAACTACACGTAGGGACATCCTCTGACACAAGCCAGCTGTCAGTGGCACATCATCTCAAGGATGTGGTTTGGTCATGCCTACACCGAGAGGTGCAGGCAGACCCAGGAGCCTCTCTTGCTCTCTGAGCTGCTGGACACAAGCCAGCTCTGGTCTGGAAGATGTTTCAGCTCCATATGCTGAGGGTTTGGGCATGTTAACTTGGGCACAGCACTGCAGGCAAAGGAGCTGTGCTCTTGTTGCACCCATCTGTTTAAGTGGTTCTTCTTTTTCTCTGACCCTTTTCCTGAATTTCCTTTGACATGCAAATAGCTACAGAAAGGAAAAAGCTACCCCTTATCTAGACTTCTCCAGAATTAATATCAATCCATGAAGGAAATGAAGTTAAACTCCCAGGATTCACCACATCTTAATTCAGGCAAAAACCCTCCCCTTTCTGCAATTTTGTATTACAGCTGGACTCTGTTTAATAATGCCAGATTTCTCCATAGCCAGTAAAATGAATTAGTGGATGCCTGTAGCTTGAGAGGCAAACAAGGGCAGGGTAGAAGGCCTTGTAATTTTATGTTGGAGACCCAGATGTCTCCATCCAGTTTTTGTCACTGTTGTCTTAGTGGCTGTGTATTCAGATTAGATTTTGGTCTTGAAAGGTGGATCATGGTCAGTGTTTTGTAGGCACTTGCAATCTGTGGCTCTCTCCTGGGTACAGTGGGTGTAGACAAAAAAGGGGGTCTCCTGTATGCAGAGCTGCTCTGCAAAGGAGCAGCTGCCTGTCACTGCAGTGGCTTTAGATACTACAAAATGAATCCACCCAACCTACAATATTTAGAGACTTCATTAGTTGGAATTCATGGCTTTAGATAACAGACAAAACTTTGTTCAATCCTTCTTCAATCCTTCTGTAAGTGAGTCTTCATGAATGTGTCTAATGGTCTGGGGGGGGGGTTCCAATCCAGATGTCCTAATTTAATTTTTTTTGTTGTTGTTTTCCAGTTGAGTGTACAGTTTCATATACATACTTATTATATTAATCTGGGGAATTAAGAAATTTGATCCCATCTCCAGTTCTATAAAAACAATGTAATGTTGCTTTTCTGTGAAATGCTTTTGCAAAACTCTTTTTTTCTTTCAGTGAATAGCCCGTGGTCTTCCCTCATAATAAAAACAAAATCTATTTTGCAGAATCCTCCAATGCTACTTTATTGACCAATGCAGAAAAAATTGCTACAATCACAACCACACATACTCCTCAGCAAATACCACAGGAGACCAGGTCAGATTGTTTTCCTTGAGGAGGGCATCTCGACATGCCCTCTCTTCAGTTACTTCTTCATCACTTTCAGGTCCCATGAGCTGTATTTTTCCTCTCTCCCTCTCATTCATTGCAGCAGGAACAACACCAAACCAAAGCAGGAATCCCAGTTTGATTTCAAACCACCCCAAGCAGCACAGGTAAGGAGTACCTCTCTAATTGTTTTGCTTACCACAGACTGTTGTTTCCAATCTGCTTGAGGGCTGTGTTTAAATAGTCCCCTTGAAAATTCCTACTGGGAAGCTGCTCTCCCTCAGTCTCCCAAAAAGAAAGAGGAATTTGCTGATTAGTTTCTTAATACGTGTTGCTGTTGTTTCAGCTGAGAAACATTTCCAACACATTCTCATCGAGACTTTGAGGGAGTAAAAATAAAGAAAAAAAGAGCTGACATTTTTAGGGCAGTAATAATTTTTGTGTTTGTTTATTGAATTGTCTGTTGTGAGGGGCCTCTCCAGAAACTATTGTTGTGTGCAAATGATAAATTCAGAGAATAAAAAAGAGGAAAATTTAATAAGGGGCGATAGCTGGAGTGTTCCAGCTTGCACAGACGGCATCTTATTAGAAAGATTATCTATCTCACTGTTAACTTTCCTTGCCACTGGCCATCCCAGAAGTAACATCTTCCATTAGGGACTTCAAAGCATCCCCATAATAGCATTTGAGAAAAACAATGCAAAGGCTTCTGAGCTTCTTGCTAAGGAATAAATTATGTGGTACCAACACAAAAAGCCACACCATGGCACAGGCTCACCCCAGGTGCCATCAGACACTGCACTAAAGCTGGCACTGGAAGGAAGGTTGTCCTTGCCTTTCCTGGTTGGTAGAACCTTTAACCACCTTCCTAAAATGTCCCCTCCTGCCCTGAGCACCGGAGGTGCTGTGTAACAGGGGTGCCTAAAAATGCACCACAGGACATGGCCAAGCCCACTCATTCCAGCAGCCCTTCACCAACCACCAGAACTCCAATATGCAGAGTGGGGTCTGAGGAAGCAGCAAATCCTGGCCTGTGTGTGAAAATTCAACTGATTTTCCATTTTTAATTATTACCAACAAAGCATTGCTTGAATAATTCCAACATGAGAGTGGAGCAGTACTTGACTTTCTGTTCAATTGTGTGTTTGCTGTCTTCTCTCCAGCAGGACCAAGACTTTTACACTGTTGAGCTAGAAAGAGGAGCCAAAGGGTTTGGCTTCAGCCTGCGAGGTGGCCGGGAGTACAACATGGACCTGTACGTGCTGCGGCTCGCTGAGGATGGGCCTGCTGAGAGATGTGGCAAAATGAGGGTAGGCACAAACTGGCCTTAAAACCACCTTGCTTTGGGATAAGCTGACTTCTCTGCCTCTCCCTTCTGCTGTTCTAGCTAAAAGGGAAATTAAATGTGAACTGAAAGTGGTTTCTATTTACTGCTGCTGATGGCATCTGTCACTCTTGGTGCACTGTCTAGAGCAGTGTGTGTTCAGTGGAAGATTTCACCCCCTTCTTCTAACACTGCTTTTCAAACTCTAGTACATGATCTATTGTTTAATGCCCAAGGGCACGTGTAGCAGTGAAAATGGAACAGCCACAGTATTTGCCTGCTAGTGGGCAGAGAGGGGACAGAACATGTCTATGGCCCAGGGGTTACAAAATTACAATGTAAGTTCTGATTAACACTAATTGTTAACTTCACGTATCAGCTAAATGACAAACATTATATAACAAGGACATATGTTTTAAAATGCCTACTGAAGAAATAATTCGACAGGCTTTATGTAGTCTTTGGGCCTTTGCTAGAGAATGCATTTTAACTTTCCCACATATGTCATTGTCTCCAGATATGGCATGTGAAGGGCATTTTCAAAATTCTTGTGCTAGGGGTAGATCTATGGGTCCAAAATTTTTGCTGATGAAAATATGATGCAAAATCAGTGCTGCCCTGTGGAATTCAATGCTTTGACAAGCTCTTCCATGCCCTGTTTTCTTCTCCTGATAAATTATTTTATTTGCAGAATCAGCTTTGCTGATTCATAGTAGGTATCACTGTCCAAGTTATATATCTATATCAAACTATATCCAAGTTAGAAACAGACCTGAAAAAGTTCTTTGAATATCCCAGCTGGAGCAGACTGAGAAACAAACAACCAGTTTGACTGAAGACTTTATAAATAATCAAAATTAAATAAAATAGCACCAGTTTTAACACTACTATTGAGCAATACAGTAATAGCAAAGCGATTTTCAGAACAGCAGTGAAATATTTTGATACCTCAAGCTTTCTCCATCATCTTCATGTCTCCCAGACTCCTACACAGTTGGCACTCACTGGAAGGAGTTGGGCAGGTTTAGCTTCACCTGATGCATTGTTGTTCCAGCTTTGCCATGGCCACTGTCTTGTGGTATGCTGGTAGGGACCCTTGTGGGCACTTGTTTCTAATCATGATCTCTTTATTGCATTGGCAGATTGGTGATGAAATCTTAGAGATCAATGGAGAAACTACCAAGAACATGAAGCACGCTCGGGCCATCGAACTGATTAAAAATGGTGGCCGCAAGGTCCGCCTGTTTCTGAAACGTGGAGATGGCTCTGTCCCAGAATATGGTGGGTCAAACTATGAAAACATTCCTTTCTTCCCTGGCATCACTCCATGAATATTTGTCTCAAGATCTGAAGCGGGAATTCTTTTTTATTTTCCTTTCTCACCAGTGTCTTACCAACCTTTGCAACTTATAATTGCCTCGCTTGTGCTGAATTTTCTACACATTTCATCCTTTGCTTGCTTCCATGGACTTGGGGCGCAGTGTAAGGCAAGATCATCATAGCAGTATTTTTTGGTGATCAGAGAGGAAAGCAAAACAAAACAAAACAAACCTTATTGTCTTGTCCAGCCAAAAAAGGAATGTTATTGAACTGTGCCAAACTGTTTCTCAGCGGCTGAATTGTTGTTTCACATAGGTCTCCTCTTCTAATCAATGCAAAAACTGGGATCCCGAGTTGCTATTCTGAAGCAGTGATTTATCTTTTTTGGTTAGGTTTTTTCTCTTAGTTCCTGTCTGTATCCATAGACATGAATGCTGAGATGGCTTATGAGATTTTGCCTTTCCTTAATATTTATGTAAATATTTATAAAGTTATTTGAGAAAAAGAAGGGGAAAAAAAAGCTTTACTGCAAAAATATATTGATTTGGCCTCCTGAGCCCTTTTCTCCCCCCTTAAACAGTCTGCTGGTTTCAACTAGTTCATTTGTAAGGTCTGAAAAGGTGAGGAGGTTATGAAAAGGTGCTCTTGTGTCTGTCTTGGGGGAAACAGTCAGTCCTGGTTTCTTACTAAGAATTGCATTAGATTTCCTTTTCTTCCCCTGGAGGTTGGATTGCTGGGTGGCTTAACTTAGCACACTATTTAATATTATAATTATGTCTTATTTATTTGAGATAATTGTCAAATATTGTGCCCTCGATGGAGGGCTACTCCCAACCAAAGGTCTTTGAGGTTTCTATAGAAACTGATGATTGAAGGGATGTCCTTTATACTTTCCTCCCTGTATTTGGGTTATTTCTGTGTCAGTGAGTTCTGTGTTTATCATTCTCTCCATGCCCTAACACCAGAAACAAAACCCTTCTGCACAATTTATGAACTAGACTTTATTTTCATTTACTGTACTATGTTTGAGAGTTTCTGCTCAGTCTGCTCATTATTTAACTTAAATTGACCAATTCAGAGTATAACCAACAAACAATTGAAGTGTTTAACGATATGGAAGGGAAGCTGTGGGTTTACACTTCTGTAATATAAATAGCACACCAGAAGGTTCAATGATGGCACTGAAATTCTGTAATGTTCTTTCTACTTTTGTCTTTTCCTATACTCCTTTGGATGTACAGTACTGTATCATATGCTAGACTGCATAAATACCCTGTAAATTAAGTGCTTCACTTCTCAAAGCATATGTCTGTTGCACTGAGGATGGAAATCCATCACCAATTTTCTTTTGGCTAATGCTAACCACTAAACGTTCGTTCTCCAAGCAAGGATTTAATATACAGGGGTTGCACTACTGTAAAGAATATCCTTGTAACATTTGGGACTCCTTTCTCTCTTCGTTCTGTTCGCTGCAGTCGCAAATGGTTCCTCTAATAATGTTAAGTTCCAATATTTTTCTGACTTGATTGGAACGTGCTTCTCTATGAGGCTGTATATTTTTGTAATGAGTTTTGTACTTATTTTTAATGTTGTGGTCTCTGGTGGACTTTATTTTTCGTTGTTGTTTGATTGTTACTGTTTTTTCTATGACATTCTGTGTCGCTGTTCCAGCTGTCTTTTAGAATGGATGCTCTCGTTGTCTGGGTTATTGAATCACCTCTTAGATGTCTCTTTATGTCACAATAATAACAACTGCTGTCTTTGCAGCCTTATATTTGGGTGAAGCCTAGACAATCTGACTGGAAAAATAAACTTTCTTTATTCTAAGATAAAATATGAAGATTTTTCTTTCTTTCATCTTTATTATAGGGAATCTAAATTTTCTACTTTTCTCTTTCTCTTTCTCTTACCTTTCTTGGTGCTGGGCTCTTCCTTCCTCAGCGATGATACCTCCTAATATCGCTGCATGTATGAGAAATGACAAGCTCGGGGAGTCTTGCTTCTACCTTATGGGCCATAATCAAACTACGGTTTGTAGCTAAAATCAATATTAGGTGTTTTTGTGCTGTGGCCTAATTCCCTCACATTGCTTTTCTGCTTCGCTATATTCTATATGTACAGCAATTCATCCCGAACACCCTGCGTCCCCCAAATTGTAAGTACACACACCACAGGACATGATTGAACCTCACTTGTACCTTGTGTGAGAGGCAGGTTGCCACAAGCCACGTGCTTACAGCCACAGGAAAGCAGCATGGCCTCAAAGTGCTCATAGAGCAAAACTGCCCACGTGTGAGTTGCAACGTGGGTTTTACTTGGAATTCACAAAAATCACAGCCCATGCACACACCGGCCCTCCCAAGCTCAGGACTGGAAGTGCCACCAAATGGGAGACGCTTGGCATGGTGGCAGGAGGAATGTAGAGTGTTTGGCTTGGTGGGAGGGAAGGCAAAAAGGAGAAAAAGAAGGGGAAAATAAAAAAATCTGTCCTCACAAGTGTTTGTGAGGGTTTTCAGTCATTGCCATCAGGGCACTCCACCTCAAGGTGGGTATTGGGGTGCAAGTGTAAGGAAGTGGCTAATGCCAGCCAAGCTGCCACGAAGGAGTTACTTTAAGAAAGAAAACAATAAGCAAAAAAAAGCAGCACTTGCATTAAGGCAGCGCAGCTACTTTAATGTTTTTCATGTTTGTAATGAATCATTCATAAACATCCGTTACAAATGACGGGAGTAATTGTAGCTTAGCTGCAGCACAGGGCTGGGGTTTAGTTTGGATGTTCTTTTTCTACTTGTGCTTTGCAGTTTGTCTTGCAGAGGCAGCTCAGCTGTATTTTACCTCAAATAAGACATGAAAAATAATGAACTGGAGATTAGATTTGAATCAAAGCCATCCTACATATTACAATATCTTTCCATTGCTTTAATATGAAAAAATCATAACTACTGTCATCGTTGTTTGAATCATTGTGGCAAAACCAAAATCTACCCTAGGACTTTACATAACATGGTACAACTAAGTGAGATTAAGCTATGCCTTAAATGAAATGGAAATGGCATGATTACAGTCTAATTCTCACACCTTCAAAATGTTATTTTACAAGGTGAAAACTTAATAATCAATTCTATTTTCTGTACATTTTCTGCTATTTGAACCGAGGCCTCCCACACCTGGAAGGCAGTTCTTTATAATGTCTTAAAAGACAAAAATTGTTTCCTAAAGGCCCTCTTTATTGGAAGCTATTAAAAAAAAAAGCAGCTAACAACCTGAACTACAATGGTTTTTTTCCACTGGAAAGAATATAGTATAACTGAAACATTATGAATTGGGCACGGGGAGAAATGTAAAGTGCCCCATGCCCAGAAGAGCATAAAGATGAGATCAGCTTGGACCAAAACATGGCTAACGATCAGAGCAGCACCAGTACTAACCTGTAACTCTCGTTGTTCACAGTTAAATTAACAAAAGCCTCGGTTAGCCTTCGCTGACTGCTTTAACAGTTGTTTGTTTTTGTCACTAATGAAGTCTGAAGAGTGCTAAGTGGTGTCACAGCGCCACGGAAGGCATCAATACCAAACCCTTTGCTGTTATTTTCTTTCAGACCCCAGCAGTGACAGGAACAGTCCCGCCACAGGTTCACAAAATGTATCGGAAATGAAACCCGCGCCATCCGACCGACGGCAGCACCCATCATCGGAGTCCAGTTATCCACCAGACCTTCACAAATCATCACAACATGGGGACAAGCGGACTTACGTTAGAGACCTAAAAGGCAGCAGAGAGTTTAGCAGACATCCCAATGAACACCACACTTGGAATGGGACTTCTAAAACCAACGACCACGTGCCAGGCAGGAAGACGGAGAGGTCGCCGGAGAGGAGGCACGAAAGGCAGCCAGAGAGGGCGGTGGTGAACGGGCAGAAGAGGAGGTCTCCTGAGAAGCGCAGGGAAGGGACAAGGAGCGCTGACAACACTTTGGAGAGGCGGGAGCGACTCGAGAGGAGGAGAGAGCTCTCTCCTGAGAGGCGCAGAGAGCGGTCGCCCGGCCGGCGGCGGCGGTCGCTGGAGAGACTCACGGAGCCCAGGAGGTCCCCTGAGCGGAGAAGAGAGAACTCCCTCGACCGAAGGGCCAAGTCGTCCGACCGGCGGAGGGAGAGGTCGCCCGAGAGACGGCTCAGGGAGGAACGAGTTGGCCACCGGGAGAGGGAAGAGCCCGGCTGGAAGCACGAGCCCAGCCGCAGGCACCCGCCCGAGCAGCGCAGGCGGCCCTACAAGGAGTGCAGCACCGACCTCAGCATCTGAGGGGCTCCCCGGGGTCCCCATCGCCTTCCCCACACCAAGGGAGCAGAGGAGAGAGTGGAACCAACCTGGCTTTCGCAGGCAACGAGACGTCCGCCACCTGCTGATCCTACAAACCGTTTATGCAGATGAAATCTTAAAACAAACAAAAAAAAAAGCGTTGTGCCTGATGTATAATATTAAAGAAAGTATTTTTCAGTGTATTCTTTTTTTTTTAATTACTTGCCAAATGTTGGTCCTAAAGGATTATAAAATTTTGTTTCTACATTCTTTGTAGATTTCTTAAAAATAATCCCTTTATTGGGCTACTTTCCCCTCCTCCCCAATATAGTAAGTGGGGGTAGCCAGTAATATAATATAGGCAAAGGATTTTATGACCAAGTTTGAATAATTTGATCCAGACTGTTCTCTAGTGACTCACTGCTACACTGTATGTAGAAAATTTTTTAAGGGTTGGGGGTGGGGAAGGAAGAAAATTGTTCATCTCAGTAGGAATGGAGCGCTCCTGCTGAACGAATTAAAAAGGAAAGAGACAAATGTTCCTAAAATTACAAGAACTGTTTGAAGAGACTACTGTTTCAATGAAGGATATTTATAATAATAATAAATAATTAAAAAAAAAAAAAAGCAACCAAACCCACACAGCACAAGACGATTTACAATAAGTAATTTGTAGATTGTTCCATGAACAGTTTATACTTTCAGGCCCCCCTGGACAGGATGCGCAGAGGCAGAAGGACTGGTCAGCACCATGCCTGTGTCACACGCTAACGTGGACTGTTGAGCTCTCATTAGCCTCAGCAACATGTAACGATGGTCTGTCATTAAGGCAGCAGCCCTGCTCATCTCCCAGCTGTATATGGACAGCAACCCCAGCATGCATGGCATTGTGTATCTGCTTGGAAGCAAGGGGAGGGATTGGGATTCTGGGACAAGGCGCAATGCGGTGGGAGCACAGTCCCCCTGCTCGGAGTGGGTGTATTCCTTCTGCTCAGGCCAAACCAGTGGGCTTTCATTTTGCCAAATTCCAAAAGCTCTCAATTCTTCTTGCTCTGTAGTGAAAGGGATGGTTTTTCGTTGTTTTGCTGGTTCATCCTTACTGAGACAAAAGGAGTGCACTTGCTGGGGAGGGAAAACAAAAAAAAAAAAATAAAATGAAATAAAAAAGTATCAAAAGAAAATCACAGGCTAAAAGAGGCAATCAGTGGGACAACCTGGTTGTGGAAGCCTATCCATACCTGATTATATGCTGTAAATTTGAGTCTAAGAACAGCAGCAAAAGAGAAACCTGCAAGTTTCTGAGTTGTATTTTTAAATTTGCAAGCTGTGTGGTAAGTCTGCTGTAGCATTGGTCTAAGATTTAATGGATTACTGCCTAGCTGAGCCAAAATGTTTGCCGTTACTGTTGGACCACTAAAGTAAACTGCTGCTTTTTCCAGTGCATTGGTGTGTACATGTATACTGACTCACATCCTCCATATGAACACAAAACCATTGCAAGTCTATCACTGTTGTTGCCATGGTACTGTAAAAACAAAACCAAGAAAGAAGATGGCCAATCATTGTGTGTACAGTTGAAATTGTAATTAATAGAGCCTGTTGGAAAAAAACCACAAAACTGTTGCCTTTTTCTTGTATAAAAGAGGATTTATGACAAAATTTAGGTGTGAGGAATGTGATTAAGTGTTTATATTTCTAAAAATGGAAAAAATTTGATTCAGGGGATATATTTTAATGTAAACTGAATCAGGTATGTAAAGCTGTTTTAAAATGGGAGACTGTATCAGTAATTCTAAAGCTTTTGTTGGTTTGAAAATATCATTTCTTTCTTCATGGTGGGCCTGCTTATGTATTATTAAGCACTTGTATGCAGTCTATACTCTCCAATCATCATTTCTTGAAACATGCTATAGGCAAAATGCTCTTTTCTGTGTTGATGAAAAGCAGTATGTGGGCCAATCTTTTTTATAAAACACTATGCATATATAAATACTACATTGTTCATAGCTTTATTTGACTTAATTTGGTTTATACATAACACTAGGATGAGTAGATGTGGACTTACCCAGTAAGAGCTTCTTTCCTTGGAACAGACACTATGTATATGATGTAGCAACAAAGAAGGAGAAAGTCTGTGAATGCTATTTTTATTATCAAATAAAGTTTTCCATACAAAGCATGCATGCGAGTGTAGTGATAAGATAAAGGAAGAACCACACCTTAATGTTACTTATTCATCCCTGCCTAAATTAATAAAACCATAGGTTATGGTCACCAAGGGCCATCAATTAAATATGTATTAATCATCCATTTAATATATATATTATCATTTGACAAGCCTTAAAGTAAAGTTTCCCAGTCTTCCAGGATAAAATTTCTTCCCCTAAAATAGTCAGAAACTGAAGGTTTAGGTGAAGCAGGGTCTGTAATTGTGTCTGAGGTTTGTGTCATTGATTCTTCATAACACATGAGCACGTGTGACTCAGAGAAAATCAAGGCAGCAACTGGAGGTTGTTGGTGCCATATATATATATATATATATATATCACACACACACATATATATATATCACACATATATATAGATATAACACATATATATGTGTGTGTGTGTATGATGTAAGTGTATACACACACACACACACACATATATATATTATGTATCACCAAGGCTGTAGGTTGCCCATCTCTTAGTTCTTAAAATGCAGAAAGACTTTAAGACTTTTAAGGTTGAAAAATGTTTCTCTTACATAGATTTTTAAAAGAACTTTTAAATCTTGCATAGTTTAACAGGCTCCACTCATCTATTTACCTGAAACTTCAAGCAATCTGCTGGGAGTCCTAGCAGCCAGAGAGAGTAGGTGGTGAAGGATTTGTATTTCCAATCATAGGGATTTGTCTGGTGCAGCCTGTGTCCTTGGGGGTATGGATATTTAAATTTTAATCTCTTATAGTGATCAATGCCTTTTTCTCTGAAACCATTTTGTAGTGGTATACAATGGTTATGCATTTTTACCTTCTGCTGTTGCAACTATTTTTCTTCTCCTTGTTCATGTTATAATTTATATGATCTTACATAGGTGAGTCTCAAGCTTTGGAAGAGTTGAGTCTCAGCTAAAGGTATTACATAGATAATACCAAAATTACAGAAACATTTAATTTTAAAAATACTGCAAGTTGTAAAAAACAAACTCAAAATGCCTTTTCAGTGGTGGCATCCTTTCTAGTGCTTCCAAACCCCCTGAGAGCTGGAGCCCTGCTGTGCAGCATGAGCACTGCAGCTCCATGCTCTGTGGTGCAGCCTTAGTCACTTTAATTAATTCCAGCCTTACTTTTGACCAGAAAATATTTTTCAAAACTTCTAAAAATGAAAAGAACCTCTTTTTAGATTGTAACTTGGCTCCTGTTTTGTCAAACAACATCCTACAACTGTGAAGCTGCCAAGAAGATGAATTAGAGTCTATTTCTTATGAAGAACTGGGAAGTTTCTGATGTGGTAGGTGAAAAAGCTCTGCAAATTAATTCTGTTAGGGTTTGGATTTGTTTTGGGGTTGAGTTTCACACCTTTTTCTATCAGTCAGACATGATCAAGTTCCTGAGCCATCAGTGTGCTCAGTCCTGCCATTTGCATTGATTAATTCCTAATTGGGAAAGTTTTGACTGCAGAAGGATTGTTCAGCCAACATGGGGAATTATGTGGGGTTTGATCTCTTTGGTTAGTCTTGCACAAAACTTCTGGGTTAACTGAGCTGCATTTGCTGCCTTTATACATTTTTACTCAGTTCACTCCTTGCATATTCATCCCTTGGCATTGGAGCCAGTGTTTTATTTAATAGTGATCTTGTGTTAAACCATCTGCTGTAATATGCTTGTTTTATCACTGGAGTAGTAATTATAGATACTGTTCTCCTCCTCACTTTGATACCTTTTGTTGCAACAGGCTTTCAGCTCTGTCTCTTGGCTGACTGTTCTGCTGAAAAACATTATAAATGGCTCATAATATGTTCAGTTTTTTGGCTCTCATAAATAGTACCAGGAAAAGATGTCATTTATGACTCACTGCTGCCATCTGTAAATGTGTGCCTGTTAGGCCTTTGGGATTGTATTTTCTTAAGATTTATTGCTAAAAAAAGAAGAGTGGGAACTAAAAAAAGTATCCAAATTTACTTTGTAGTTGCTGTAAATCTCGTGAGTCTGAGATGATGCCAGTTTCTGTTTTGGATGTGATGCTAATCCATCAGCATTCCTTCCTGGTGTATAATGAAGAGGCAGTAAAATGCCACCCAGATGGAAATGTTGGGGTTTCAGGACAGAGAGGAGTATAAAATGCGTGGTGCCGCAAGGACTGCTGCTCAATGAATGTAGAAATTCAATGGTTGGGACTGACCATGAAAAACTGAGCTTCCATTCAGAGATTTATTTTTTTTCCCCAGAATTTAAGGCATACTGTTTCTGAACTCCTGTGTCTGAATTCTCTATAAATGCCCCAAGCATATCCTACAAAATAGGGTGCAAATGCCATTAAAATGCAGTGAGGTTTATGCATGAATTCAGCCTCAGGCAGTGTTTCCCCCTGTATTTTGGCAGAGTTTAGACTTTCAAATCTGGGTCTAGAGGCACCAGGAGATGAGCTCTGGCAAGTCAGCAGAAAATAATGCCCTGGCCCTTCTGCATCCATGTCAAACTTCTCTGCACAGCCCTTTTGGTGATAATGAGAGGTGCAGTGATGTGCTCTTCACTGAAGCAGCAGAGATGAGCACCCACCATCCATGGTGCTGACTGGACAGATGAGGAGCTCCTACCCTCAGCAAATCTTCTTTGGCAGCATTTTCATTGCAAATCCTCCTTTCAAGGAACAGTCTGAGCCTCAAGATGCTGAAGTTGGAACGGGGGCGGTTTCATCTCCTTGAGAAGTTTCATTAGCTTTAATTTTTTGCAGCAAAGAGTTTCTTAAAAGAGAACTTCTGAGGAGGTTTTGCTGCAGCAGGAGGGAGAGGTCATACTCAAGCAAATCCAAATTGCTGGCCTTGTGCCTCAGCCAAGGTTCTTTTGGTCCATTCCTGAGGTGATGCAACTTTGGTGCTGACTGTAAGAATCAGGCTTATGTGGAATGGGGATTCCACCTTGCTTATGTAGATTTTGTAGACCAGGCTTCATCTCTGCCCCAGTTTCATCTATGATCAGTCTTAAATTTCCTTTCTTTCATTTGCATTTGTCAGAAATTTCAGTCTTCAGGTTTTTTGTGTGTCACTGGCTGTTCAGGCTCATGTGCCATCACCTGACATCTGCTGTGGGCTAAGGGCATATGTGTGCATATATTTGGATGTATGGCTGAGCTTAGCTGCATCAATTTGTTGAGTCAGGAAAACAGGATGGTGAGACTGTCCCTGCAAGCCTGATGGCTCCTGTTCATATGAATGAAATTTTGAATTAGCTGCCTTGCTTCTTTCTAAGGATAGTCAGAAATAGGAATGTCTGGAGGAGGAAGTTGGCTGAGGCTCATTCCATATGTGCTAAAGAAAATATTGATTGGATGTGGAAGCAGCTTGGAGAGCTTCTTGAGAGCTGGGGCTTTTGTTCCATATAAATGAGCAGGGGTTTTTTTCCTCATTGTTTCTCAGTAAATTCTTCTGGATCCTGTTTTTCCTTCTGAGACTCCAGTTTGCTTCAGGGACCCAGAGGCAACTTCTTTCCTCTCTGTTTGATCCAACAATTGTTGCCACGGCTTTGAAGTGTGGAGTCTGCTGGCAAAGCCTTTGCCTCTGTGACCTCTGAACTGCAGTTGTGTAACTCAGGGCTGCCTTCCAAGGACACGAGCAGTTTCTCTGCTGTACACTGCAGCAGACATGGTCAGCACGTCCTGCTCCTACTCCTCTGTGGAAGCAGAGGTCCTGACCACAGGCATGGAGAGCTGAGGAAAAGCCAAGAATCACCCTCTGAAGGTGCACCCAAGCACCATGTCCTACTGGTTTCCAGATGTGACATAAAAACTAAAATAAGTCATTAAATTTTGGGGGCTGATTCACAGTACTTGAATTCATTGTTCTGTGAAATTATTTACTGAATGGTTAGAAGATGTTTAAATATTCCCGTGCACATTATTTGCATGGTAACAACAGAAAGAGAACAAGAAAAGACCATAAAAATATTCATGGCATATGTTTTCTTGTTTCTTGCAGAGGATGCGTTAGACATCTGTTTTCCTTCTCCAGTCCCTTCTCTAGTTGGAATGATAACCTGATGAGACAGGTGTTTTTAGACAAAATGCTGGGGATGTCAACATGAAATCATTTTGCTGGAACCCCAGAGAAAAAGTGTAAAGCAGTTCTTCATTGGTCCTTGAAAAGTACTGTTTCATAAAAGTGGTACTTCATGTCACTTAATATACATTAGATAACCTGTAAAAGGTTTAATTCTTTATAAAAGAAAGTACTGACTGTGTCTTGCTAACATGCCCTGACTCACATAGGCCCAGTTTGTTTTTTAAACCTCTGACTGATTACCCAGCTTGAAAGTTGACTGCCACTGGATTTCCTTGTGCTCTTAGACAGCTTGGTCAGAAGTCCTCAGCTTAATTGTGCAATAACAATGCAAAAGTATGCAAATATGCAAACTATAAATGGCTCTGAAGTGCTTCAAGTGACAGCACACACCGTTTTGATGTTGGGAGCCTGGCACAAGCCTGTGTGAGGAACCTTTACCTGCTGGGCACATGCCTGCCTGGTGCCTTCCAGCTGCCCTCACAGCTGGAGCAGCTGGGCCTTGGGGGCTGCTGGGCTGTGTTTATTGCAGCACTCAGCACTGTGGGCTGGTAGGCACACAGCTCTGCTTCCCTCCTGAGTGCATCTCTGGGAGCATCCCAAACCAGATGGGAGCTTTCCTCCCAAAGACCTCCAGGTGAGGGCTGGTTCCTTCTGCTGAGAGCAGTGGTTAACACTGCCATCACCTGTGGCAGTGCATCAGCTCAAGTATTTTACCCTGAAATTCTGCCTATCCTAGAGATTAATCTTGGTTTGTAAGTAATATTAATGATTGTAGCTTCTGTTATTGCATATTGTGAAAATCCATATCCCTCTGCTTACTGAGGATTTCATTCACCTGCCTGACTCTTCTTATTCCAATTATGACTTAATAAAGAGAGAGCCTTCTAACAACTTCATGGCAGTTACAGATTATTAATCCTTTCTGTGACTGACGTGTTTCACAGCAATGAAGTCTCATGATTATTTTGCATCAGAATTTCTTTTTAAAAAGGATGCACTCTAATTCACTGAGTCAAAAATAGACACATGCTGTCTTCAGGTTTAGGTGTACTTTACTCCCTGTTCATTGTGGAAAATGATCCATAAGGACAGCTGTTCAGAAAGAAAAATCAATTAATTTCAAAGTGTTAAGTAATTAGACAAATAGACTGGTGAGCTTATTAGAAAATGTCCATCTGCTTGCTTGCAGTTCTCTGCAAAATGAGGTTTGGTTTACAGTATTTTTTTATAAATATGCTTTTTCTACTTTGTGTTACTCAGTTTGCCTTCCTACCTGAAATCTTCTATAGCTGCTAAAGCCTGATGATTTATATCACTGTCTTGTTGTATCTCTTTTGATAAAGTGGCATCAAGTTGGTTCCTTTATTTTTGGCATGTTCTTTTATTTCCAGCATGTGCTTTGTCTTTATCATTTTTTACTGCAAAGCAGAGCAATTCATTCTTTCTCAGTCTCTGGTTCCTACAAGGTCTTTTGCTAAAGGCAGGATGTTTTGAGGTTTTGGGCTTCATTTATCACAGCAGAATTGCATCAACAGTTTTGCAGCAAAATGGAGAAGATGGGTAAACAGTGAAAAGCTGAAGCAGCAGATTTCATACACCAGGCTATTAGCAAAAACTGATTTTCCAATTTTGCACAAAAACAGAGCAACTTTTGTTTGTGTGTAGTCCTGCCAAACCCACATTAACTGTATTTAATTTGATTGCTTGGAGTCCAGATGAAAATGCTTTTCAAATAATTAGTTGAGTGTAATCGTGGAGATCCTGATTCCCAAAAATGCCTTGCTGAGGAAAGCAGAGAGGCAGACGCCTGAGACTTGCAGAAGTCAGGGGACATAATCATTTAATTGAGAGCCTTCCTGAGCAAGGTCAGGAATGTTCATAGGAGTTAATGATCAGTGTTCTCTCAACCTATGCCAGAAACAACACCACTTGCAGTCTACTGATTAATGGTTTTCGTGGCTTCCTGTCCTTGCCTTTTTTTCTTGAGCACTCTGACAAGGATCTCCATGTCTGGGACTTGTTTCACATGGGCTATCAAGTGGCAGTGCCCCTCAGGAGCACATTCAGAACGTGGTTGTGGCTTTGTGTCCCATTGCTGTCCTCTCCAGCAGGAAATTCCTCTCCAGGAAGCTTTCCTCACATTGCTTTGCTTGCTCTGCTTTGTGGTGCTCGAGTTCTCCAGAGCAGAAAATGGCACTGCACTGAGGGTATCCATTCATTGGGCCATGCTGGATGAGAAGAGCATCTCTTCTCTCTCATAATCACTGGTAGCAAGTATTTAGAAGATTTGTTTTGCCACAGGTCCCCATTCCAGGCAATGCTCCCATCCCTGCCATGGTGGAATTTCATAACTCAGCCTCAGGTGTGTTCTCAGACTCAGGGGACGCATTGATATCTTGGGTATCACCAGATCCTGGCTGAGGAACATACACCAGGATGCTGTGCTGCCCTTTCCCTCAGTAAAGCCCTCTGCACTGTCAGTAAACAGAATTTTATATTGAAATTAAGATGCTGAAAAACAGAAATACCCAGAACTATGTGGGTGATTCAAATAAAATAGTGTTTCCATAGCAAAGAGGTAGTTATAGACTACATAATGGTCTAGAGTTATTAAAGAATCAAGAGAAGATGAAGTTTGAGTATTTTCTATGGTGGAAGTGAGCCAGCAATGGTAAGGGAAAGGCAGATGTTGAAACAGAGATAAAGCCAAGTGCACAAAAATCCATTTTCTTAAAACCAGCACAACAACAAAAAAGGCCTGTCAGAATGATAGTCAGGCCAGCATTTAGCTCTTGATGACTAAGTTAAGAACAAAAAGACTGAAAAAAACAAGCAATAAGAAAAGGTAAGCAACTTGAAAGAGATTTCCAGTCAAAAATGTTTTCCATTTCTTTTCTAAATTTTGTCAAAATGTTAACCTTTGAAAAATCATATTTTCCTATAAGCATGTAAAAAAAACAAAAATCCCACCCTAAGCATCCCACCCCTCAAATGTAACCATGTTTTTCCTCTCTTGGTACACCCATAAGAAGATCTGGCATTGGACATGTTCCTGTGTAGTGTGAGTATTAGAGATAAAGTAGCAGAGAACACTGAGGAAATGGGGAAAGCCTCAGACTGCTGTCCCCCACACGCTGTTGTGCTCTTTCTTTGCATATTTAGCAGGGTTAAAACTAGGTCAGAGTGGCCCTGCCATGTGCTGGGGCTGTGGCTGTGACATTAGCCCGGAGCTGCCTGTGGCTGCTGTCAGTTTGCAGGGCTGGTGGAGCCAGCCAGCCTCATCTTCCTCCTGCAGACCATGGGTAAAGCACAGGGAATCTGCAGAGGCAGCAGGAGGCTGGGGAGGGATGGAGGAAGCCTGGGCCAAGTGCTTGCAGATGCCTCAAGGACCAGCAGAACACTGATGGTGAGGCCATGGCCAGGAAGGAGCAGAGGGCTCTGTTGGAGGAACAGTGCTCACCCTCTGGGCCTGGATGGCAGCAGGGCTCATGGCTGGGGAAAAGGGAGGCTTTCATGCAGCCAAAGACTTTGTCATTGACATGGACAGGGTGGGGGACAAGATGTGTGGGCAGGGACACTTGGGTTAAATGCAGCTCTGCCTGTCAAGCACCTCATGTCCCCTTGCTGAAGGAAAGCAGGACACATTTCTTCCCCGTGTGATACCAGGAGCACATCAGCATGCAGCTGCTTGCCACCATTTGGTGCCCTCCCTTTCTGCTTGAGCCAGGGACTGAGCCTGAGCCAAGTGTCAGCATCAGAGGGGATGAAATGGGCTGTGCTAGAGACAATGGGATGGGATGGGACAAGAAATAGGATGCAAGAGGCAGCAGTGCCTCAGAAAAGTTGGGCTCCAGCAGTCAGAGAAGGGCTCTTGCCTCCAATGGTGGAGGCAGCCCAGTTCCAGTGGAGCCTGTGGACCAGAGGGTCCCAGTGGAGGTTCTGAAGGCAAGAGGAGACAGGACCAGCCTGGCTGGGAGCAGTCCTCATCTCTTGTGCTGCTGTTATCCTATTATCCTAGGAGAGACAGAATATTTCACTGGGAATATAGAAACCATTCTGTATTTTTGTAGAAATGGGCTCTTAGGCTTGGTATCCAAGCAGGGGCTGGCTCTGAGAGTGCCCCTGGGTGGCACACTCTGTGCTGGGGAGAATTCACTGTCCCAGCCCTGCAGCACCCATGTCCCCTGGGGCAGCTGGGGCAGGCTCCCACTGGGATAACTGGTGGTGGATTTGGGGCCAGGGTCAAGCAGAGCAGGAGCTTTCAGAGACCTTCCAGCTGGGAGCTGAGCAACAGCTTCCAAAAACTGAGGATGCAAATCTCAGTGCCCTCCCAGCCAGCTGCAGTGTGTGGTGCAAGAGATTTGGAAGAGAGGATTTTCTACCAGAGCAGATGGATCTGGCAGCAGTAGATGTGACAGTCCTGGGCAGATTCTCACTTTGAATGTGCTGGTTGCTGTCTCAGCAAACAGACACCTGCAGCTTGTTTTGTGTGCATGCACACATGTAGGTGCTCCCCAGTTTCCCTCCAGGATTTCCTGCGTGCTAAACATGGCCAAAGACTCTCAGGTTTTTTTCCACCACCAAACAAGTGAATCTAATGGGTTCCTTGAATCAAGGTTTGAATGCATCAGATAACCTGTCCTCATCTAAATGCAGTCTGTTGGGTTCTCCTGGCTCTTGGCAGCAGCTCAACCCTGGGGTGCCTTTCTCACCCTTCTGATAAAGGCTGCTTGTCAGATAAATCCACTGTGGCCTTGGGGTGAAGGGGGAGATGGCTTTTCCAAACTCTGAAGGTGTGGGGTGGTTTTCCCACAACATTTACGTCAGTCCAGCATCTGAAGAGAGTGTTTCAGGCTGGGATTTGGCCATGGGAAGTAGGAGTCAAGGTGAGCAGGGGCTCTTTAGTCAGTGGGCATAGAAGAGGGGAAGACAGATGGGCTGCCAAAAGCCACAGTGAGCTCAGTGTGCAGCAAGGCCTTTGGGTATTCCTGTCACAGGCACTGGTGGCCAACACAATTCAACCCCTCAGTGATCCCACTGGGGATGGGGGCACTGGAGGATGCCAGGGGCAGCTGTGCAAGTCAGAGACCCATCTGCACAGGAGACAGACAAGAATCTTCTGGTCCTTCTGGAGCTGGCCTGCAGACCATGGTGCAGCTGGCCTGCACTCCCTGGGGCAGTGGGGGTAAATCTCCCTTTGTGTTGGGGATGGGGGTGGCATGCTGGATGCTCCAAGGAATATTATACCTGAAATTCTTTATCAAGCACCCCCATGTTTATCTTGGAGAACTTGGAAGAGTTATGAATCTGCTGAGTGTGTGTCAGGCTGGGGTGGAGAGCACAGGAACAATGATTGCTGTGGCAGGCAATATATTATGGCTGGCTTGCCAGCTTGGAAAGTGAATGCAATTATTCTTTGTGTTTGCTTTAGCCAGGGATAAGAGACTGTTTTGCTTTCTCAGGTGTTTTTGAGTCTTTTAACTCTGCCTTTGTCTTGCTGGGTTTGGGAATTAGCTCCTAAGTGTTTGTGCATTCCTCCCTCTCAAGCTGGAGGTTATTTGTGTGTTTGTGTGGAATGAAGCAGGTTTTCTGTATAGGATATTACCTCATGCTCCCTTAATTGCTTTGCTGCTGCTGCAGTTTTGGAGGGGAAGTGGCACAAAGAAGATGAAGCAGCACTTCTGTTTGAGAGGAACAAAACCCAAAAGTGTGCTGTTTATTTAAGAAGCTGTTGCCAGGCTTGTGAAATCAGCCTTGGTTTGTATAGTTCTCCTACTGCAAGAGAGGAGAATAAAAAGAAAGCATTCCAGTTCAGGTTAAAGGACTAAAGGGCAAGACCTGAAAAAGAGACAAATATGTCCAAACAGAGGCATTCAGAAAACCACAGTGGCAAAAAATTTGTCCTTTCTTCTTGCATAAGCTGTCACCCTGCTAATGTGGCTCTCTGCTTCTAGAGCAGAATTGCTTTGCATCTGGCCAGCTTGGAGCTGGGGCACGGAGCATAAGTCTGTCAGTCCTCATCCATGCAGCCATGCCCTTAGTGTGACATTATTGCCACATGTGCAGCTGGTAATAATTTTTTGGGGGAGCATTATTGAGTTTGACATTGACAAAGCAAGGATTTTGTAGGATATCTCCAGATTTTGTTCCTGCAGGGAAGAGGAACCATGCTGTAATAATTCACCATCTGATTTACCTAGAGATGTCACATAATATTCCCTCTAAACGGCCTGCATGAGTAGAGATGGGTAGAGAGAGATATTTTTTGTTCCTTAATTCGCTGGGAATAATTCATTGCCTGACAGCTGTGCTGGTGCCACGAGTAGGTGCATCCCTCCAGAACAAGCCCTGACAATCCACTCAGCACCCACTTTGGCTTCACAGCATCTGTGCTCTTGCAGTGCCTCTGTTATGCAACCTCTGGGCCCCTACCCACAGTCTGTTGACGTTCATTTATTCATTTGATTTCATCCTCACAAGCAGAGCCCGCTGTCATTTCCACATTACAGAGGGAGGCTGGGAACATGTTGACACAAGGCTTGGGCTCATGTCTGTGCTCAGAGAGCAGATGGGGAAAGCTCTGTGCTCACCAAGGAAAAGAGGGTATTTAAGGACATCTTCCCTCTATATAGAGGCTCTGTTGGATGAGATGATCAGAAGTGGGACTTGGTTTCCTTGAGACAGGTCAGAATAAACATTTTGCCCTGTTTTTGCAAAATAAAACTCCACTTTATATGGGTGGGAAGAGGCAATAGCTTTGCATGGTTCAGTACAAACAATCCAAATGCTCTGAATATCTGAAAAATTCCTTGAAAAATGAATCTGAAAGGCCAAGCAAGAAGAAAAATGCTCTGGATCCTCCAAAGGAGCTGGGATCCAGTTTCCCTTGGTAAACATTAGTAAAAACACTGGAGCACTTGAAAATGGCACTCCCAGCTCTGCAAAAGAGGAGGAAGCTCCAAAGTCCTCAGAAAAGGAAAATTTTCAAGTCTCTTTTCTCTATAGCTTCGTGTCTAGAAGCACCCTTTGTTGTGTGAGGAATGGACAGCTTGCAGTAGGCACACAAAAAAGATTTTAAAGTGATTTTTAGGCTGGATGGTTTCATGTTTGCCCAGGTCTCTTGGGAGGGGACTGGATGGCTCTTACTTCAATTCTTCCTGTACTCATCTGTCCAGCTAATGCTCTTCTGTTCAGTCCAAATCCCCCACATGTGTCTCCCCCATTCCCAATTTGTTCTGGCAGCTTGACACAAGAAATATGGTGTGGATAAATTTCTCATTTGTATTACAGGATAAAACCTGCTTTTTAATTGTGCCATTTGGAGAGGAAAGTAAAGGTGGATAAAACTCTCCTTAAAAGAAAACCAGCAGATGTCATTTCATTTTCTGTGGTTGTCTGCTGGTTCTGGAGAAAATGGATCTTGGCTGGGAGACAAAACCAAGGAATTGGTTTTTCACCTGTGGAATTCACCTATTGAATTATATTCTACAGGTGAGAAAGGTTGCAGTGATAAGGGAAAAGAGGCACTTTCTTGAGGCAAAATGCAGTTCACCTGGAAACCCTGCCTTTAACCTTAGAACATCTTCATTTGACCTCCTGTCACAAACCAACCAAGGCTCTGAAATGATCCACTTTATCTCCTCACAGGTAACGATCCTGCCTCCCTGTAATTTTTATCCAAAGTAGTTATGCTGTAAAAATGTGATGACTGCCTCTGCAGCAATCACCTGCTTCTATAATGGGATAATTGCAGTTAAAGCTAATGTGGCTTTAATTTCATGCTATTATTGGGTTGCTGGTAGGTAAATATACAGGAGATGGTCTAACAAAGCAATTTGAAATCTCCCACAGTGAGCTGTTGGAAGGACTTATCAACCACGAGTGAACAGCACAATCTTAATCAATATTTGCAGAATTGCTGGAGAGGAGAAGAGGGGAGCTAAAATGGGATGGCTTGTCCCTCACTTTGGTGCTTTGACAAAAGCTCAGGGCTTGGGATTAACCATGGGGCCAGCACTTCTGCCATTCTGCTGATGCAAGGCCCAAGAATGGTGGCTCCCAGTCCTCATTTGCCAGAGATGTTGTTCCTGAAGCCAAGGTGAGGCCAAAATCATTCCCTTTCCTCCTGCTCTGGAAAGGCATTGGTAAGAAATGTTCTCTGAGCACCTGTGAGTGCTGGATGCTGCCAAACTCCCTGTTGACATCCCCTGGGCTGACTGAGGACCAAACTGAGTGCTCAGCAAGCTTGGACTTTGATATCCTCTTCCACTAATGGAGAAAAATACCGATTTCTTGGTCTGCCCTGCATGGTTTGGCATAAAAGCTGAGCTGCTGTGCTCCTGGAGGCTGGTGAGGAGCAGCACCTGGTCTCTCCTCTGAGGGGAAACTCATCAGGGCAATTAGAGAGGCCGTCTCCACACAGGTAAGAAATGGACTCTTAGTCCTCCACTGGGTGTGTTTTGTCCGTGGCTCGCTCTTTCTGCACAAGGATTTTTTTCCAGCACTGAAAGAACAAGTTTTTTTTGTTGTTGTTGTTTTTTTTTTCTATTATTCAATTTCTGCTTCACTCCCCTCATTTGGAAAGGAGGGGGTGCAGAACAATGCTGGATCTCCAGCTCTCTGGCATTCTTTGATTTCCCATATTGTCCAAAAGCTCTGTCATCTCAGTCAATAGCATGCTCAGCCCTTCAGCCATGCAGGGAGCATCAGCTCTCTTGTTAGTCTTCAGACACTCAGTTCTTTACTCTGTTTTTGCTTTTCATTTTTCTATCTGGCTCACAGCCATATTTTTCACCTTATGGAAATCCTGCCTGGTGTGTTCAGGCCTTAGTGGAGATACATGCTGTTTGTCAAGCAGCCTCTCCAGCTGCTTTCCTTCAATTCATCTCTGCTTAGAATTCAGCCCCTGACTTTCAAACCAGCTAGGATTGCAGCAGCCAAATCCTGCCAGATTCACATGTTAAAATTCTGTATCCCATGTACGTGGAAATAATTTAATAGCCCTGAATATGAAGTACAGATTCTTGTGCAGGGGATGGAGTTTTGACTCTGATTAAGCTCCTAAAGATAGTGTTACTATACTTTGGCAATGAATTTTTGGATAAACAAATTATTCTAGACTAATATTTGCCAAGAAAGAAGTTCCTTTATTTATGTTTATGCTTTGTGGTTCAAGCGTAGGATTACCAATTCCATCTCTCCATTTAATTAATGCTCACAGGGCAGCACCTAGGGATGCCCAGCAATTGGGAATATGACATTTGACTCAGCAAACCGAAAAGTCGTGGTAAAAAGTGATTATTGTTATTTAAAAATGCAATTACTATTTGGCCCAAGGCAGGTTTGGCTCTCCTATGACTGCTGAGGAGATGCAGGCTGGACATAAAAGGCTCTTGGTGCTGCCTGTTCTGGGTAATGTAAATGTTTTGTGACTTCCCTCACCTTAGCAAAGGTGCAGTGCCAACCTGTTACAGGAGCATTCTTAATTGCTCTGTAACAACACTTCCATTGTTGCCTGAGTATGCACTGTGGCCCTGCCTTCACCCCACCCCTGCCCTCAGAGCCCTTGACATTAACAGCTATTGATGGATGAGCTCGTTTGGACTTGTTTTGA
The DNA here is from genome assembly GCF_047830755.1 of Zonotrichia albicollis. Classification (NCBI taxonomy): domain Eukaryota; kingdom Metazoa; phylum Chordata; class Aves; order Passeriformes; family Passerellidae; genus Zonotrichia; species Zonotrichia albicollis. Next base: position 6,273,737 of record NC_133830.1, read on the forward strand.
ATCCACTCGAAAATTTCGTGTTTGAGAGTTCAGCGCTGATGTGCCTGAGTTCGGTGCTGAGGGAGAGGAGGATGCTGGCAGAAGGGGAAGGAATTCCAATGGGAAAAACAGTTGGAAGGGAGAGAAATGTTTCTCCTCGCCACCTCAAGACCCAGCTGGTGGGAAAGAGTCAGAGGCAGAGCTGGGAATGGAAAATGCAGTACAGATGGGGATGGGAGGGAGGCACGTATTTGGCTTATTCCTGAAGCTGTGCTTAGCAGTGGATTTTCTTCTTGTCTGAAAATTAACTTAGTTAAGAAAGTGATATCTGTCTTACAAGGAAAAATATCTGTTGTACATGTGATGGGCTGAAAAGGATGATGAACTTGATCTTATGTTTCAGACCATGGAAACTTAGGGATTTGACTTTTTAAAGAAATCATGTCCTCCCTCCCCACCTTTCCCACTCTGCTCTCGCAGCTCAGGCATATGGAAGAACAGGATTAGCACAGGCACACAATTCTGACTGACATGGAAAGGCGGTTTTCACCTCAAGGGAACTGAAAAATATCATCAGACACAGGTTGGATTATATAAGGTCAGGTGCTGTGTGAGACTGCAGTGAGCCCTGCCACGTGCTGAGGGCCCATCCACTCCCCCAAAGGGCTGGGCAGATCAGCAGAGGGGGCTTAGGAGAAGTTAAGATGACATAAATTAATCTCATATTGCTTTCAGCATCCCTTCCAGCATATGAGCTCCCTCTCAGCACCATTTATTAGTATTAATACCTGCTCCACTCCTTGCATCACATCTGGATGGCTGGCAGGATACAATAGAGGACAGGAAGGATTTCTGTGTCTCCACTCCATGGTCAGGAGCTGGATGCTCTGTTTGAGCCATGCTTGCTTCGATGGCAGTTTGTAAGCCTTTGCTTGAAGCACTGCCACCAAGTCAGTTGTACAAGCAGAGCTGATCTGAAATACAAATCCCTGATAAATCACTTCAATGCTGACCTAATGAGTTCTTCATGACAAGAAGATTTCTGCTGTGGCTCATTCAACAAGCTATTTTTTATTTTCTATACCGGTTGTGAGGACTGAAGAAATGGTTTCACACAGAAAAATGAGGAGCAATGGCACTTTGTGAGATTAATTGGTGACTCTATTGGTCTCACTGTCAAACACCAGATGTTCTGGCTTTTGTAAAAAAAAAAAAAAAAAAAGTGGCTTAATTTAGATTTACTTCATTAGCTGCTGATGTCACTGCATTCCACCCTATTCAAATAATTGATAAGATTCCTCTCTTTCCTTCCCAAGAGACTCATTTGCCTCTTTGAATTAATCATGAAAGGTTGATTTGAGGAGGAGTGGGACAAAAATCTCCAACCCTGCTTTTCTTCTTTCCTCCTTGCAGAGGAGAGCATCTCAGGGAAGGTCTGGATCCACATGGCTCATGGACAGGGGAGCAAAGCCAGCCCTGTGGGGCTCCTCAGCCCATGCCCTGTGCAGAAACCTCCTCCTAAAGCAGGGCTGAGGGACCAGCACAGCCTCTGGTGATGCTGACACTCCCCACTCACATCAGGAGTGCTGAAAACCATACTCCAGCGCTGTGCTAGGGCTTCAAGCACCAGGAAAAAGTGTAAGAGCCTCTTCTCCCTCATTGTGGGAGGGCTGAGGTGGGGAGGCTGATCCTCTTAATAATTGTCTAATTTTTTAAACAATTATTTAAGAAAAGTTTATTGATGTTTCAAGCAAACTCATGCTGCTGGATGCTTTGGGGGTTTTTAATGGCAAAACCCAGAGCTTCTACACAGCCACAGAAGGGCTGTGTAGGTGCCAACCCTGTCCTGTTCTTTCCTCCTGGGTTCCCAGCCTGGGATCCTGTTCTCCTGCACTGAGCTTCAAGACCTCAGTGCAAGATGCAGATGGAGCTGTTTGAGGTCTTTAAAAAACGGTGTTTTAGATGACTAATTATCGTGAGCTGACTAATAGCTAATGCTTCTGGGCACAGCTGTACCTACAGTAGCCAAACATCTTTATATTTGCTAAAAATGAGGAGGAAAAAAAGAGATGAATTTTGCCTAAGCTGGAGCTTTTTCCAGGTCAAGTCTCTTCTTATTTAACTGTTAATCTTGAAGTATTACATAAAGTTTGGGGCTGTGAAAAACTTCTGCCAAGTCAGGTCTGAGTTAATTAAAAGGAAATCTTTTCTCTCTGGAGGTGCTGTGTCAATCTGGGCAGCACAGGGCCATCCCACGGGATCTTCCCAAGGAGACATCTCACACACCTGCTGCTGCTGTGAGTGCAGGGTTTGGGTCTCTTTGGGGGAGGATGCAACGACCTCCCTCTAAAATCTCCACAAAGCCCCAGCTTTGTGGAAACAGAAGGTAAAAAGCACTGCTTTAAACCAGCCACAGGGTTTTGTACTGACAGCAGTGAGATTTAAAGTTGCTGTTCAAGGTGAGAGCCAGGGTGCCCAGAGAATCAAGGCTGAATCGTCCAGCAGTGCAGGAGAGGCCACACTTTTTGCTGAGATGTTTGGCTTTGCAGCAGCGGAAGCTTTTCTCATATCCACCATGTCCCACCTTGGACTGCTGACCCCACAGTCTCACCCAGAACCAGATATTTCATTGCCCTTCTGAGCCATATTGTTGTGGGTTATTTTTTCCCTTTCTTCCCAAGAAAGTTCCTGTGTTGGTCACACTGGTCAAGATTGGGTTTCTCACCAACATTTTTGTTTTCTCTTTTCTCATGGGAATTTCCTTCCACAAAGACCTTGAATTGTCTGTGGGAGCCTTTGGCAGGCTCCTTCAGGGCTCAGAGAAAGAAAGATGAGGCCACACATCCATGTGCATTATCCAGCATGCCAGCAGTCACCTCTATTTCTGTAGCACCTGTAGGAGCCACAGACCATGCATTGTGCAAAGGCTGCAGAGGATGGAGGAGGAAAACCCTCCTGGCTGCTGTAATTCAGCCTTGCTCTGTTGGCTTGTGACCCCAGGCGTGCTAACAAATTGTGTGTGTCAGAGGCAATAAGTGATGTGAAAACAGAGGATCACCGCGTGTCATTTAAAATCACAAAAGGTTTAAAATATTTGCCAGGCTTCAGTCAGTTTGCACAGGATGGCCTTTTACTTTTATATGTGGTAATGGGCATGTGCTTGGATGTAAAAGCTTTCTAATAAGCCACCATTTTAGGAAGCTCATTCCACAAAGGAGTCTCAAAACCAAACACATGTTGCCACACTGGCACTTCTACTGGCACATGAACTGTGAACTTTAAACAATTATTTAAGAAAAGTTTATTGATGTTTCAAACAAAATCAGGCTGCTGGATGTTTTGGGGTTTTTTTAATGGCAAAACCCAGGCTACACCAGCAGGGATAGATTTAATTCAGTTATTTGTTTGGCTTTCTTTCTGGGCTGACTTCACTTTCCCCCATTCAACCTTTTGCTGACTCAAGCAGTGGTAATCAAGGTTTGACACCTGCATGTCTTTAATTGTAGGCTGGCATCTGATTGTAGGAGCAGTGCATTCATTGTAATAACCAGGAGAAGAAAGACGTGTGACATTTTTGGGAGGGAAGGTGCGTGCATGGTAAAAAATCAGGCAAGTACTTCAATTCCCTATTGACAGCCAGGACGTGCCTTATCAGCCACCTCATCGTGCCTGTGTTGAGCTATCAACAGCTGTGATATCACAGCTGTCAGCTCCTACAACCTTGAGACTTATGATTAACAGGATTTCCTCTTCAGTTATTAAAGCAATAACAAGAGATGCTCTGTGGGAAGCAGCAGAATCTGTGACAATTGAATGTGCTGTTTCCCTGAGATACATCTCCACTTATTTGCTGGCAGGAGGCATTAAGCAGCACACTTTGAATACCTGTGGGCAGGCAGAGCTTTATGGGCTGCAGCTCACCAAAGGTGAACAGGGTGAGCTCCCTTGATGTCAATATCAGTGTCAGACCAATGCTGAGGCTTTGGCTCTGTGTTAGCTCTTCAGTGTTTTGTCTCTGGTGGGACCTAGAGACAGCCAGGGCTCTGGGGTGGACGTGCTGGGACCTTCCTGTGGACTGACTGCACTAAGGACATCAAAGGGACTTTGAATTATTAAAATGGCCTAACGTTGGGTGTCTAGAACGTGCACTAAATAAGACAACTTTTGAAAAGGATAAATTCAGATCTGATGAATAAATAAAAGGGTTCAGAAACAATTTCTCCTCAACCTTGTATACCCTCAGCAGGACAGACTGTGCCCTCGTGTTGGACTTTGAGTCCCACCTTTCCTGTGGACTCCAGCTGATCCCTCTGGGTCCCTGATGCATCGTCCTTCCCATTTCCCATGGAAGGGGCTGGTCTCAGCTCCCCAGGGCTCCCAGAGCTGCCCCAGTCCTGCCTGCCACATCCAGCCCCTCTACTGAGGCTGTTTGTGCTGGTGCCTGGCAGGCAGCTCACACCTTCTCCCCACCCATCACCTGGGGTATCACAGCTGTCACAACTCTTTTTAAGAGGGCATGGATCCCATCATAAGTACTTGGATTACTCCTGAATGTCCTAAATTTGGCAACTCCTATTTAATTCATCAGCAAACTCTATTTCCCTGTGTGTGTTGAACTTGCTCATGACAGTAGTCATTGCCAAGAACACTTCTGCCTTCTGCCTTTATTCTCTGTATGTATCACCAGGGCACAATAGCAACCAAGAAGCCATTTAATTCTCAGCCATTCTTTGGTGTCAACTCCAAAACAAGCCCTTGCTGTTCAGCCTGGAGCTCAGAGACACAGTGGAGGTCAGGCAACAAGGCACAGGTTCTGTGTCATGGCTGCAACTTTGGAGTCCCTGAACATGGGGAGTTCTTTGCCTGGTCCCAGTGGGCTTGTAAGGTCTGTATCTATTCCTTTCCTTTTGTGTCCTCTCTGGAAGATTAAATTACTGCTCTGCCTTTTCTAGAAAGATTCAGGGTGAGCTGGGCCAGAATCTCTGCTAGAGTCAGCTGGGCCTACTAGAAATGATCAAGCAAAACTGAAATTTGGCATTTTGTGGTCCAGCTCCAGCAAGGATGGCTGCCTGTCTATCCATCAATGTACACATATGCATTTGTCTGTCTTTCTATCTTGTCCTGTAGCCAAGTACTACACACATATATAAAATTATATTTCAGTCATGATTCACAGAATTATTTAGTGCCTCATAAATCCCTCTGCAATTCTGGACATTTCATCTTTTCCTCTGATATTTTTGGCGTAAATCTGACAAATAAACAGAAAAGCCTTTCATTTACTGGCTGCTGTAATCAACCAGCTGTAAGACGAGGTGGCAAAGTTATTTATATTTTGTTCAGAGAGAGTAATTCTTTTTTCTCCTTGCACATGGCAGAAAAAATGCTTTGGTAATGTCGAAGCTTAGATTTTCCTTTGAAACTGCCTCTAGTTGGCTTGCAAGACAAATGAACGTGGTTCACTTGCATTAAAAAAATGTTTTATAACCTTTCTATACAATGAAAATGATGTGTGACATGTAAATAATACAGAAGAAAGCTTGCATCCATTAACATTTGTGAAAGGAATAACAAAGGAAAATGAAGCTGCGAGCGATTTCTCGCCTGACCTGGGGCTTTGCAGTTCATCAGCTCAGTGGTCCTCTGCTGCTTTCCAGCTTATTTCAGGTCAGCATGCCTCAGTGCTCAGCTGTGCATTGAGGACTCTTAGACTAACACTAAATGGGGAGTTTCCATTGGAGATAAACTTGCTTCAGCACCAAGGTCAGAATTCTTCGATGTCTGAGATGCCTCTTGAGGGATGTCGATGTGGCCATGCTCAAATCCTCAGGCAGGCTGGAAGGTCCTCTTGGAAATCAAGGAACTCATATCCACTCTTCAGGAATTTTTTCTTAATCTTTCTAGGCTAGAATTTGCTGCCAATTTGATTCCTTGAATGTCGGGTATTTTAGACCTCATATATATATATATATATTTCTACACTTTTTTCCCCCTAAAAACTGCTTTCCCATTAAGAATGAACATTTCCTTGAAATGCTTTGTCTTTTGTCCATTTTCTCTTACCTTGAGAAATACTCATCTTTGTGTGCTTGTTTACTCCTAAGATGAAAAAGTACCTTTTCTTCCCAGTCACCATGTACGAACCTACAATAAAAATGAGGCGTATAAGCCATCAGAGACATTGCTACAGGCAAGGAGCAAAGTGGGCTTAGTGACCTTGATGTGCACGCTGGAGTTGTTATGGCAACAGGCAAGTGAAATGACTGTTGCTAAGGCTCAGAGAAATGAAGCAATCTCAGTCACTTAGTGGTCATTATTCTCTAGTAACTTCATTTTGAGTTTGCTGCAAGCTACACTGCGAAGTGAATCAGCAAACCACCCTAAATGCTTAGGAGAAATATGAATGGGAGGGGTTTTCTTTCCATTCCTCTCCCCCTGAGCCCCTGGAGTGACACAGTCAGGAGCAGCCAGAGAGGTTTTAGAAAACTGGGTGAAAAAGGGAAATAATTCCCAGTGGGTCTTGGGATCCATGCAGTGCCAGAGCTCAGGAGCAGTGGATGGTGCATGCCAACCCCCTGAAGGAGCAGGAAGCATAATTTAATTTTTATCATCAAAAAAAAAAATTATTTTAAGATTATATTTACACACAATAAATTATAGTACTATCCTCTACAATACTTGAAAGTTTGGCTGTTTTCTTCCTTTCCTCCAGTTGGCTTCTTTGCTTGATGGAAAAGTAGGGAGATTATATATTTTATTCTTGCTTGACCAGAGCTGGTTTGGCTATTCCTTTTAGGTGTCTAAAGACTGGACTAAAATGTAGTTAAACTGGGTGGAAAATAATTAAATTTAGCGGTGATTTTAACAGATAAAAATAAAGATACCCTTTAAGCAAGTTAAATGTTGGAAACCAATCTTTTGGCATGAATTTTGTAAACCTTAAGGAGGTTTAGGGGTTTCAGCAGAATAGAATGTTGTCAGATTTCAAGAAAACAGCAAGTGTACAAATAGCAATGCCAGTTTTCATTGAAGATGGCAAAATAAAAGAGCCATGAAAAATCTTAATCCCAGTAACATTCATGGAAATTGAATGCACAGTGGGGAAGCGTAGTCAAATTGCATTTTGCTGCAAAAATACATTTGGAAAATCACTGTTCCTGAATTCTTTCATAGACCAAAGCCAAAAACGAGGAGAGCCTTTCCCTAAAATAAATCCACAAGCCCCCACATTATACATACACCACCAAATCCCTCTGAAATATCTCTGAGGGCTCTGGTGTCCTGTTCCCTGCTTGTGAATTAGTGAAGATTTTTTCCAAAGGCTAATTGCCAAACCCTTTCGATTCCCAGCTAATTTCCAACAAAGCCAGATGTGAATTTGCAGTTCAGGCCTGGGTATTGTCCCAGAAAAAGCAGTGGCATTAGCAGCTGAGAGCAGTCATTAGGCGTTTGTTCCCGCAGCAGACTGATTGCTCATCAAGGGAGCAGAGCCTGCACAGGCTGAGCTGGATGCAGAGCTATACATATGTATTCCCTCTTGAAAATGGACACAATCAGGCCATTCATGCATCCTGCCAAGATGCCTCTTGGTTGCACATGCCCTGGGTGATTGCAGGAAAGATTTGCTTCTGCGTCCGTCCGTATAAGCTGGCGTTTATCGCAATGGTCTCTGTTGAAATCAGTATTTTACTGAAACGTAGATGGGATTGGTATCCATCCTCAGGATGGAAGCCAGTCTATGGAGTGCATTAGGACTGGTGCCCCTGAATTGGTGGGGGTTTGAAATTGTGCCTGGCCCATCTCAGTGATGCCAGCATGGAGGGGAGGGCTGGGGATGCTGTGCTCGGGCACTGCTGCTGCCTCAGCGCTGCTCAGGGGCTTTGGCTGCCTGGCTGCAGCAGTGCAGGCTGCTCTGCCATGCAGAGATGCTGCTGCAGAGCTGCTTTTTGGGGTAGTTCTGTCACAGCTGCATGTTGGGCATGAACACACTTCTGTCTCAGCCCCAGGAGAGCTGCCCAGTGTGGTGGTGTTTGCAGGAGTCTGAGGATGAGGGAAGAGACGAGAATGTTGGCTCCATGTTTCAGAAGGCTTGATTTATTATTTTATGATATATATTATATTAAAACTATACTAAAAGAATAGAAGAAAGGATTTCATCAGAAGGCTAGCTAAGAATAGGAAAAGAATGATAACAAAGGCTCGTGACTGACCAAGACAGTCCAGACAGCTGGATGTGATTGGCCATTAATTAGAAACAACCGCATGAGACCAATCACAGATGCACCTGTTGCATTCCACAGCAGCAGAAAATCATTGTTTCCATTTGGTTCCTGAGGCCTCTCAGCTTCTCAGGAGGAAAAAATCCTAAGGAAAGGACTGTTCAGAAAATATCTTGGCTACAGCCCAGTGTGGGGGAGAGCTCTGGGGCTGATTCACCTGCTGCCCCTGTGAGCCCTGTGCCAGGATCTCCCCCTTGCTGGGAAACCCCAAGGCCACACTGCTCACATTCAGAGTGGAGCGTGTTTGTGAGGTGGCACAGGCACTGTTTGAGAAGCTGACGGCATACAGAAGGATAAGGGCACCTGTGTTACCATTTTCTTTCAGAGATTTACATCTTCCTTGATGTAACCTTTAACTTCCAGAGTTTGCAGAACAGAGCCTTTCTCTGCTGTGCTAAGGGCTTTGCTGCAGTCTGATGTAGGGACTCCAGTACCTCTCTGACTATGCCATATCAGTGATTTTAGTAATTCCATTTAGTTGCTAAGGCTCCTCTTGTACCCAGTACTCTTTCATGAGCTTTTTTAAAACTCAGACCAACAGAATGTTGGTGGGCCTCCAGCAACTAAGTGTAATCAAAGTATTCATTAAAAATTTTTTGATCATTAACTTAAATTGTTGTTGAGAATGTTGTTGCTAAACAACCAAGCTGATGATGAAGCAAAGCTTTTGCATGAATATCCAGAATAGCAAAAGCAATGGTGGAAATTGCCACTGTCCTTGACAAGAACTGCAGTGCATTCCCACTCTCATGGGAGATTTCAGATGTATCAGCAGAAGAGGAAGAGCTGCAAGAGATCTGCCCCATCAGTGTGTCACCAAGGGCTAAAATGGTCACACTTGTGATGCCTTGGTGTGACATGGGCACCTTTCCATTGATTCTAGAATTATGTGTGAAAATAGGAGGGTTGAAATGGCCCATGAAGGTGTCAGTTCTGAAAGAAAACCTTTTTTTTTCTTTTTGATGGAATGAAATGAATTTCAGCTAAACCCTCAACTTGCTGAATTTTCTATCTTATTCTTTTCACCTTTGCCTCTTTGCCTCTTATTCTCCTATGCATCCTTCAGCAAGATATCCCCAGCCAATGCATCTGTCTGTAGCAGGGACTTTATTTTAGTGATCAATGGCATCAGAACTGCAGCATTTGAAGCTTTACAGCATTCTCTGATTTAGTGAGGTTTTTAATAATATATTGTGCTTGAGACCTATCTCTGGGATTGAAATGTCACTTGGAGTCAACGTGGCCTCTTCCTGGGATAGCAGGAGTGAGAAAGGTCAAACTTGAAAATAAGAAAGATGGAAAGAAACAAAAAGCTGGTGGATGGAAAGATAGAAAGAAACAAAATGCCCAACTGTTGGGAAGAGCTGGAAGTGACTGAATAGTTGTTGGGAACATCCACACCCTTCCATCATCTTTCCTGAGGCATTGCCATCTTTTGCAGCTCAAAGCCAGCAGCATTTTTTACCCTACTGTTCCAAATATTGTGATGTATAGAGGGTGCAATTATTTCTTGCATGCTCATAAAAAGAGATGGCTATTGTTTGAAAAACCTTCTTCTCAATATAAAAGGGAAAAAGTCAAAAGGTAGCAAAAAGGGGTTATCTTTTCACTGTTAGATAGTGTGGGTATAACAACATCACACATCCCAGCTGTGAGGAAAGCCAGTGGAAGGAGTGGGAGCTCATCCCCAACATTCTGGATCCATTTGGCTCTTGCAAGGTGTTTGGGTTCAATCCTTGAAAAATGCAGTTTGATTGCAATAATGCAGTTTCCTTTTTGAATATATTTGGGCAACAGCTACTGAAGCTGCTGTGCCCACAGCTGGCACATCAAAGTGGCTGGAGTTAAAGTTGGTGTTGTTATTACTTGTGCACTGTCTGTTCCTGTACATTTATTTAACACTGTACATTTATTTAACGCTTCACTGCTTTGGTTCTTACCATTGTTATTGATGTGTCAGGTGCTGGAAAGGGCAGCAGAGAAAAATAAAGATTTAATTTTAAAACTGGACATTGTCTTGAGGTAGTGGAAGAATCCATGTAAATCAAGCTGGTTGTGTTTTCTGGTCATCAGTAGCTGCCAACACCTTTTTCTGCATTCTTAATTAACAGTGTCCTGTAAGAGGCCCTTGTGGAAAGCTTGGGGCACCAGAGAGTAGTTTGACAGTCTTGTCTGTGCCATTTGCCAGAAATTCACTGGGTTCTTTCATTTGTTTGCCAGGGCTTTGGATTGAAGGCGTGAAACACAAAAATAGCATAAAATAGTTTTGTTATTTATTTGATTAAGGAAAAATGATCCTTTTGTTCCCAAAAGCAGTATTTTGGGAGAAAATGCTCAGTTTATTTATTTAATACCAAGCATGCTCTAGCCCCTGGCTTCACCTCTGCCTGAAAGCAGCTCTGAGTGGGGAGGGAGATGTGGTGCATCCCTCTGCATCATTCAGTTTAAGGCTTGAAATAGTCATGAAGGATGTCAGCTCACACCAACCATCACAGCTCCTCGAGGGGAGCTTGTCTCTCTCTGTTCATAAATAAGTGCAGACTTTACAAGAGAGATTAAAGAATGAGATGTTTTCTTCTATTAGCAAATAAAATAACAAAATAATTTAGGAAGAAATTCTTTACTGTGAGAAACAGGAAAGCTGTGGCTGTCTCATCCCTGGAAGTGTTCAAGGACAGGCTGGATGAGCAACGTGGTCTGGTGGGAGGAGTCCCTGCCCATAGCAAGGAGGTGAAATGAGATGATTTTTAAGTTCTCTTCCAACTCAAACCATTCTATTACTCAATTATAGATGATGGAGAATGATGGAGAGGGCCTGGGTTTCTGTAGAACCAGTAAAATTTACACTATAAGCAAGGTTCTGTGGAGTGCTTTTGATGGGAGGGTTTAAACCAACAAAGAAGGGGAAATTGCCTCCTGTGCCCTCAGCTGGGGTGGGAATCAGACAGCAAACCCTGTCTCCCTCCTCACAAACCATGTGGGCAGGATGTCCCTGGCAATGCCATGTGGAAGGAAGGGATGGTTTGGTTTCCCCACCGAAGGTGTGGAGCCTTGGCCATCAGACCTTGGTTGAACCTCACAGCACACAAAACCTCTGGGTGCTTCCAGAGCCTCAGACCACTTGAACATTGCAGTCAGGCTGTTAACCAAAACATCCTGAAAACAGCTGATCTGCTGCTCTACCCTTCTCTTGGTGCTTGTTAGCCTCACAACCCAGCTGCCTTGGAGAGCTGTCCAGAGGAAAATGTTTGCAGCATGGGCAATCGTGTTGGCAGTCGGTAATCAATCAGCTCCCTTGTGCAAACACAGAGCCAGCCATTGATTGCTTGCAGCTCTGCCAATGATTGCTGCCCCAGGGCTTTCAATGGGCTAAAAATTCATAGTTGCTATTTGGATCCAGTCACCTTTCATCCGACTCAGGAAGTTAAAAATAAATTAGCTTTTTGCTACCAGGATGCTTATAAAATCAACCTGCTTTACTGCAACCCATAAGCTCTCTCTGGTGAATAAATTGCTGAGTGGGAAGGAGAGCTTCTGATGCTGTTTTCATGTTCCTCTGCAACTGCTCTGCTGCTGCCTTCTGCCTCTGTGCCAAATCTGGCCAGGAGTAAGAGCTACAAAGATTTATGCCTGTGTAATTGGTGTCAGGTTTGACTGGGGAAGGAGATGCTAATGGCACCATGAAACCACAGTCTGTGCCCTTGGGTGCTTTGTGCCAGGTTTATGCATGGTTACACTGGAAGCACTTTGGGAAGTTCAAGGGAAAAGATCAGGGGAAAGAACACCTCTGGAAGTTTTTGTTGAAGGTCTGAAAATGCAATCTTCCCAGTTTCCTTCTCGCATAGCCATCCTGTGGAATGGTGACATCCTGAGCTGCAAGAGAGGGGAATATGCTCAGTTCCTCTCAGTGAGAAGAATGAAGCCTTCAAGGTGACAAAATATATTAATTTTGTTCTATTTGTCAATTTGTTGTCAGCTTTTCACACAGTTCTAATGTAGCTCTGCCTGCTCTATGTGGCAAGAGCAATATGGAGATAAAGCAGCTTTACAGGGTGGCATGTGCCTTCCTGAACAGTAGGATTACTTGCTTTTTAAATAGTTTCCAGTATGTAAAATGACACAACTGGATTGGAGACAAACATGAAATGGATCTCTCCACTTACTATTAAGTTTCATTCTCAACTGAGTGCCTGCTCAAAGCAGATACATCTTCACTGCACAGCAGGCTGGAAAATTTATCTAATCTCTTCCTCCTCTAAATGTATAATATTCCCCTCTGTAACTCAGGTACTGTCCTGCAGGATGGAAATCCCACCTCCAGAGGGCTCACACTGGAAAACCCCAGTGGGGCTGGAACACTCAGCTTCGAGACCAGCAAGAGACCCCTGTGCATCACCAGAGCCCCACAGACCCCCTCTCCCTGACACCCTTTCTCTCCCCTCCCCACAAATTCCTGAATTTTTCCCCCCTCCATGGCTGTTTTGACTTGTGGCTTCTTTGTAGCTACATCATTTTTCAGAATGTCCCCTAAATTCACTTCTGCAGTGTGAATGCATTTCCTGTTGGTTACAGCTAAGCTGATGTAACTTTTGCTAAGTTAAATCAAAATACTCCTCAGTGTTGCTTCAGTTACCAAGGTGTGTCAGCATCAATGACTAAGCACAGTCAGAGTTTAACTGATTCAATTGAAATGTATTAAAGCAAAGGAATTATGCAGGGTAAGGCCAAAATCTGTCACTTTGACCAATGCTTTATTGGTTTTGAATGTAAAATTAACTTATCAAAGAACTGCCCAGCATCCAGATATTTTAACATCTTTAGATGCTTTAATATTTTTGAAATATTTCATTAGCGAAACAAATTTTCACTAATGAAAGAGTATCACAACTCCTCTATCAAATGGGACTTCAATTCTCCAAGCTCAGGGAGCAGTTCTGAACTTCTTATCAAGGCTGGATAACAACTAATTTCTCTAAGATTACAATGCTCCTCAGCCAGACACAAGGAGCAAAAAACAGATCCAGAAGCAGAGTGAAAATAATAGAAATAATAGCCTCTTCTGCTTAAGCATTAAGCCAGAGACTTAGAAAACAGTTGTTGTTATGCTTTATGTCTCTGGATTTTCAATGCTAAAGGTCTCATTGTGGTAATGCTGGGGTTTAAATATAAGTCATCCTCAGAACAGACTGTAATTATAAAAAGGAATGATGTCAGAGGATGCACTGGAGAAAAATATAATTAAACACCAAATATGTGAAAATGCACTTGAGGTAATTAGCAAAATGATGGAGTGAGGACTTAGGGCTGGGGGCACAGAGACCACTGGTACCACAGAGTCCTCTGGCACTGCCTAAGGGATTTTTCAGCTTTGTGCTGTGTTAGAGGAGTTTGGTACCTCAGATTCGTGGACACCAAGGTGGTGGGTGTGCATACCTGGGACATGTCTGGCTTTCTTTGTTGGGTTGAAACACTTCTCAAACTGGACTGTTTCAGATAAGATTCGTGGCTGAAGCAGATCTCAGGGCGTTCTGCACCTGAGAGTCAATCTGCATTTTCCTGCTGGTTCAGCTCCTCTAGCAAGAGCAGCTTCCTCTCCCTGTGGAACTTGTGTCCCTTTTTTAAAAAAGCATATTTCTGTTGGGTGTTAACTTGCAGGAGTTTGCTGTCCTGTTGTGTGGCTGAGACAAGGCAATGCAGTTTTCCAATGAGATAAAGCAGTGAATATCAGCAGTCCATGTGTGTGGTGGAGGAGACAGAGACTGATCACACTCACTGTCTCTAAAAACTGCTCACACCTTGTGTCAGGTAGTGAGGGAATAGTTACAGCACTGTGCCAGAAAGGAGAAAACACGGAAATATTGCAGTTATATTTCACAGCACACTCTCCCCAGGGCTCATACATTCACCTTCTAAAGGGGCTTTGCCCCTTGGCTGCTTCTCCCCGGGGCACAGGAGGAGTGTAACACCTTATCAAGAAATTATCCATATGGCAGGAGTGAGGATGGCTTCTTTTGGGACCAGCACACCTCTGCTGCAGCTCTGGAACTAAAGGGCAGCAGAGATTCACAATCCTGCCTGTGAATCTCCCTGGATTTGGGTGAGCAGGAGACACCCAGTGCTGGATGTGAGCTCTCACCACCTGAAGCAGCTTGCCCCGTGACAGCACCAAAATCCAGGTGGGCACTGCTCCCAGCAGTCAATTTATCCCTCACTGATGGAGGGCATTGCTGGTGAAGGCCAAAAATCTGACAATTATAGTCATTCTTTAATTGTAATTCGAGCTGTATTCTCAAAAGGTTACTCTGGTAGTTTATGGCTGGCTATTTTATCTTTTAATTAAATGCCCATCAAAGCTCTTTGATCTGAGGAACAAGAGCTCATAAAATGCAGAGTCACTGCTCTGCCCAGGTAACTCTCAGTAATCCAGATTGTCTCATCCTGCAGCGTGGAGGAAATTTGAATTGAGCTGTGGGCTCCTGTCAGCTCTGGACTTGTTGATTTGCATTCTGAGAGGATCTTCCAGAAGATAATGGGATTTGTGAGGAAAGTTGATTCTACCTTGTTATCCAGGGAGGGAATAACGTCATCCTGTGAGTGAGAGGCAGTGCAGGATGGTAATTACCCAGATAACAGGGAACCAGGGAAGCACAGCTGCTTAGCCTGACCAGCTCCAGATTGTTCCCTGTTATAGAAATGCTATCACAGAGTTTCCTTAAGCAATTCCCTGAGGCTAGGACATGAGAGAAAATAAACCTCCAGTCCTCGGTGGCAGAAATGATGACACAATTGCAGGAAACCATGAAAAGCTGAGACTTCATGAGATAAAAATTATATCGCTTTGGTTTTCTTTTGAGTGCATTCTACAAAGATTTTGGACTCCTAGATTTGAATTTAAAACTCCTTTTGACACCCTAAGAAGCACTAATTTTATTTATTCTTGAAGTTAAGTGTATTTCTCATGATCACCTGAAGTGAAAAGTGCAAGAACTGCAAATAATTCGTGGTTCGTAACAAAATGTTTGTGAGAACCTGTCACTAAAGGTTTCCCAGGTTTGTTCAGTGCCACCCTCACTGCTTTGGGTGCTGTGTCTCACTGCAGCAGTCCCTGTTTTGGGGGCCCTGGGCCTCATGTAAATGCACCTTGTGAGGTCTTTGCTTTGAGCTTCCTCTGCTCTCATGTGTGTGCCTGCTCTGTGCACCTCAGTGGGATTCTCCTGGGAAGCCCCTGAACCCTGAGAGAGCCCCTGGGGACTAAGCAAGGAGCCAGAAAGGAAGGGTGGTGTGACAAGAGGATGTGGAATAGGAAGAAAGCACATTTGTATGGTGCTTTCTTCATAAGAGAGGACAAGCCACTGCTCAGCAGGGCCCTGAGCAGCCTCTCAGGGCTGAGAGCTCCAGGAGCCTTCGTTTCTGCTCAGTCTATCCCATCCTTTCTCCTCCTCTTGACCAGATGTTTCCAACCCTGGAACCACACTGGTCACCCTCACTTCACCTCCCGGATTTCTTCAGGAACACCCTTGACTGTGCTTCTGGCAGCTCCCAGGAAATGCCCTCCCTTTCTCCTCACCTTTCACACCTTCCCAACTTGGAAATTCTTCATAAAAATTCATACTAGATAGCAGAGCCCAGAACAAGCTCAGGCAGTGGCTTTTTACACGCATAAATATGTGAGTCTGTGTGTCAAGCTTTTCTCCCCATCCAAGCTCTTCACCCCCAGGCTGGTGGTCCCTCCAAGAGCCCTTCAGCAGGAGCACTGGAGCACCCACCAAACCTCAGTGCAGGCCATTTGATGGATATCCCAAGCTGTTTTGTAGTGATGCTTCACCCCTCCTCTGGGCGCTGGCCTGGGAGGTGTATGAAGGGCTACAGAGGAATTCTGAGTTGATAAAACTGTGATCTGTGGATAATGTCACCCCACCCATAGAGCACCATACAAATGTGCTGGTGATCACTGTCATGGCTGACTCCTCCTGCAGTATTATACCCTCTTTTTTTTGCACAGTTTTGCACATAAAGAAATGTTTGTTACATTTCTTTACCATGAAACCCGATGTGTTGGTTTAAAGAATCAAGTGGAGCATCTTCATCACAAAATAAATTAGCAACCAAGTTTGTTCATTCTGAAACCACTGGAGATCCCTGTGGGTCTCCTGCTTTCATTTGTGAGCAGTGGCTCCTGGATCTCCCTCGTCCTCTCAGGGGTAAACCCACAGTTTTCTTGTCCTCAAGAGCTCCCTGGGTTTTTGCTCCAGGTCAATGGGGCAGGACAGAAGCTGCACTTACACGAGGAGCAGACTGATATCCACAGAAGCATTTGCAAAGCATACAGTGCATCACAGTCAGTATTCCTTATGTGATAGTTAAACCACTTCACTACAGCACTTAATCTTGCTGTTAAATCATTCACACAGGACTCTGTCACCAGAGGCTGTCAGAGGTCAGCTCTTTCCTCCTATCTTGAAAGCCAGAGATTGAGTTCACTAATGGCTTACAAGGAGACAAGATGCTAAAACATAATTTTTTGTATATTTCAGATGTACTTCAAACTCGACGCCCTTCAAATATAATATTCCTTATTTTTCTATCAACAGGAACTTTTTTGCATGAAAGTAAATCATAGTGTAACTCTCATATGTGATTTTAACTGGCTTCTACCCTACAAAACATTTTCATATATTTTGTAGAAACAAGCAATTTTTTATTAGACATAAAAAACCTCACTGGTTTCTGTTTCTGTTTGTAGACTTAGATTAGATACAATTGCAAAATGTAAACATTTGGATTTACTCCCCACTTTGAGCAAAGACTTACTTAAACTTCTTTCAATGGGAAACAGGACTAAAAGCAAAGTTCTCCTAAAGTTTTAAAACTTGTAGCTAATCTGGAAAAAGCCCATAATTGATGTTGTCCCTGACCTTTCTCATCTTTTCGTTTCAGAACAGGGAAACTGAGCCTTGAAGAGCTTTATGGCAGTGGGGTGCAGATATTCTTCATGTTGTAGCTATGCATTGTAAACTCCAATAGTAAAAACTGATATTAAATGTTAGAGTGACTATCTATAATCGCTTAAATTTCTCTCTTAAAAATAAACTTTAAAGGGATTCTCTACCAAACTCTATGTACAGACTTTGACCTGTCAATTAGCCACCACGATGCAGCCACACGAAAAATGTGCAGCATAAACAAAATCAATTCTATTGATTTCTGAGGGTAAGTTCACTTGAGGGACGTCTCACAAAGCCCTAAAAAAGCATGATTTCAGTGCTAAATATTTCTAGAGGCAGGGCTCTTTTTTCATCAATGCACTGTATGTTGTTGCTCTCATTTGAGCTGAATCCTTTCAAGACTAATGGGTTTAATCACCACCCTTCATATGGCAGCTCTGAGACAGCAAACACCTGCTCCTGCCCTGTGCCCCTCCCTATCCCTCCCCACACACACACACAAAAAACAAAACCAAAAA
The DNA here is from genome assembly GCF_047830755.1 of Zonotrichia albicollis. NCBI lineage: Eukaryota > Metazoa > Chordata > Aves > Passeriformes > Passerellidae > Zonotrichia > Zonotrichia albicollis. The sequence goes on from NC_133830.1 coordinate 6,291,458, forward strand.
ACCCCCCACAAATTAGTCTTATTTGGGCTTTTGAAAGCCCCAAGCTTGGATGGATGCTCTTTACCAAAGTTTTGTATGAATCAATTTGCAGAAAAGAGAAAGAGGCACTAACCTGGAAATGATGTATGTGAAGGGGAGCTTAGAGAGAGCTTTGGAGTCATGAGGAAGGGGTCATTTTCAGTGGTTTGGTCTCCTTGTTTTGATCTACAAAATATGGACCCCATGCAGTGGAACCACCAAACCCATCAATTTCCCCTAAATGGCAGAACTTCCCAGGCTCTGAGCTGTGACTCATTACTCAGGGCAGCAGTACAAGCATTACCAGTGCTTTCTGTGCTGGTACCTGTTCATCACACTGCCTGCTCAATCACCAAGGCCCCTGACACTGTGCAGAGACATTAGAGACCAAGGAGGACAGCAAACGTCATCACTCATTTTCCTGTGCAGGTGGGGAATTCAGCACCAGCTGCTGGGGCACACAAGGGAAGGCTCTGTGTCCACTTGCACCTGCAGACAGCATGCACTGGAGTCTAGAGAAGCTCAGGATGGGCCCTGGGAGAAAAAACCCATCCCTCACAGAATCCTTTGTGAATCACACCCCTCATGCACTGTTTTGAGTGTTTGGAGCTGTTAAACACACTTGGTGTTATGGATTTTGCCTTATAAAATTTTTTTCTTGTTACCATGAGTATTACAGCTATAACTCACCAGACAGCTTTTCCCAAATTCTTCCTCTCATAAATGTCCACTAGCATGACTGAAGGAGGCTCCCAGGGTGGTAGAAACAAAACCTCTTTGAGAACAGCTGCCTTTAGCTGCAGGTGGCAGAAGAAGCCTTTTGATAACCCACTAAGGCCTTCCATGCCTGACGCTGAGGTGCCCAAAGGAAGCTTTAACTCCCTTCCCCATCTCTGGAACAGCTGCTGCTGCAAAGGGGTTCTTCAGCTGAGTAATCTGTCCCCAGGAATGGGCACATCAGTTCTTTACTGCATGACCAACACAGCTCCATCCAAGGGACAACTTTCCCACGATGGAGGTCACTTTGCAGACTTAACTACTTAAGCTTGGCTGGTTGCTTTAAGGGGTTGGCTTATTGTGTACAGGAACACCTTATTTTATTAAGAAAAACCTCTGAGTTGTAAATATTAATGATTTATAAATGTACTGACCTCAGAGGAGGAGAGGCTTCTGTTTCTTTTTGGAAACATCTTGATAAATGTAATGTAATTCAAAAGGTCACAAACCCCCGAACTCAGACCCTGCCTGGAAGGCCTGATTGGAAAGGGATATTCAAATACTCAGTTTCTCATGAACCTGCTGAATTCTTCATGCGCTTCCCTATGAAAATAACCAAATAACACGATTTCTATTTAAAAGATTTATTTTTGAATGAATCCTGGGAAACCTACATGCTTCCTTAGTCAAATCCTTATCCACTTTTTCACAGATCATGTGCTCTGTGAAAACACCTGCAATTTCATTGTTGTTTATCGTAATTTTATTGTTGTTTGTCTTCTTTTCCTAATTAGGTCTGCACTGAGCAGCTTTCAGTCTGTCACAGCAGAGATGGAGCCTTGCCCTGCACGGGCAGTGGCTGCAGCAGCAGCAGAGACAGGTGATGGAATTGCTTTAGAGGCTCTGCCTTGATTAGCAGTGAGGTTTTAATTAGCTGACATGGTACCTGCTGCAATTTGGCCCATTCTAAGCAGAGCAGCCAGCATGGTGTCAGCTAACCCAGCTCTTCATTCAGGACCACATCCCTAATGAAGATCAAAACTTCGGTGGAATTCTGTCATGGAATGTTCCATCCTTCTCTCCTGCTCTCTCTGCATGCTGTGGTGGACAAAAGCAGGACAATAGATATTTGCTTACTGGTCTGGGCTTTCCAGGGCTCAGGGCTCTTGAGCTGAACTTGGTAATGTGAGGAGCAATGGGAAGGATGGGTCAAGCTTTGAACAGGACTCCGCGTACAGTGAGGATGGGATTACTTCTCCTCCCCAGTTATCTCCAGTTCTGGAGCATGTTCTGTCAGATATGGCTAAAAATGAGGGGATCCCTGTTGGCCTGGGGTGCAGTATTCCTCTGGTGTTTCCCTAGCAGCCTGGGTAGTGAGCAGGCAGCCCTGCAAACTGCCTTGGCTGTTGGTTCACCTGGTCCTTCATGACAGAAAGTGACTCTTCAGTAATTCACATTACTAAATGTGAATTAGGTGAGGGCTTTCTCATCAAAATCTCCTGCTTTAAGATGTCAATGATGCCTCTCTCTGATTTTTAGAAAACAATTATGCTACTATCCTGCTTCCTCTCCTCCCTCCTGCTATTTTTTTGTTTCTGCATTTTATTTAGGTTTCTGGCCCTGAATTCAACAGTCTACAGGTCCACGTTTGTAAAGGTAATTAGACATTGAAAAACTCGGTTTAAATTTGTGGCGTTTGAAAATACTGCAACACTTCTGTCTTTTCCTGCAAGCTTTTAATTACTGATATACATTTGGCCCTTAAATTGTTTTTCTGAAACCAGATTGAGTTCAGATGTTTCTATTATCTAAAGCCTGTGCCCCACATTTTGGCAAATCAATCACTGCTATTCCTGCTTCGGAGCTGTGGAACAGGCTGTCAACTGATATTAATCAATCTTTGTCATTGCCCATTTCCAAAAGTCATTAGCATGCTCAGCCTCACATTATATTTTCCAGCAGAAAAATAACACATTGTCAACTGTTCTTTGTTATGAGTTACTACACAAGCGACCTTATTGACTGCACACATGTAATAGAGGTCTGTATTTACTGAGAACCTTGAAGTCTTTGTGTTCATCTTTATCATACTTCCACTTTCTCTTTTCTATTTTTTATGTCACTTTTTTTTCCTTAACAGGCAAAACAGCTGTTCCCAAGAAAAAGAAAATAGCTGAGGAGCTGGTAGGAATGTTACAAGTAAATGAAGATATGAAGTAAGTACATCTGACTGTTGGAGATGACTAAGAAATGATTAATGACCTTTTAACACATTAAAAAAGGTCTGTCAACAAATAGCTATTTTTGTTGTCACATAGTAACACTTTATATTCCTATAAATGTGTCCACTATGAAGTTGGCATGTGTGAAAATCCTTCTTCTCTGCCATCAAGGCTTTACAGATGGATTTCTCTTGCTAGTTATTCCTCACAATGCTTGATGGAGGCTGAACATAGGGAGACCTCTTTTTTTTTATTTTCCTCCTCTTCTTTTTGAGAGAACAATTCAAAGAAAGATTTCCATCCTAGTGTCTTGGGAGCAGTGGACAGATAGCACCCAGCAGTCCAAGCCAACCACAGCCCCAGTTCCTGGCAGCTTTTGTGTGGGAGAAATCCTCTGACATTTTCAATTTTAGAGGCAAAACCATTTTGCAGCCACAGGCAGGCTCAGGGCTCAGCAAGTCCCATCCCCTGCCCCAGTGGCAAGCACACCATAAACCTCTATTTAAATGAAACAGTCTTTAATATAAAGCGACTTCCTTGCAAAGCAGAAATAAGTTCCAGCCCAGGATGCTTATAAACCTATTTATCATTTCCAGAGTAAATCCACTCAGGGCAATAATAACAATTTTTGCCCTTTGTCCTGCCTTCTCAATGTTTCCCCAGTGTTGGCCAAGAGTGCATTTGGGAAAAGTTCAAGCACTTGGTATAGGCAGTGAAGCACACACTAGTTTTGGGAGAGAGATTTTTTTTTTTAAACTTCCTTGAATAAAAAAGTCCTACCACACTTAATAAGTAGGTATCCTCACTCCCTACCATTTCTAGAGTGCCTTAAGGTGTAGCCTCAGGAAAAATACATTACAGACTCCAGTCCTGACCAGATGAATACAACTCTTGTGAACAAATTCTTTCCAGCTCTCACACGCTGAAATCAGCAGCAAGGAATGGGAAGCATTGCAGGGCACTGCTGTTGAAAAACCCTTTCCATCAGCTGAGGATCCACAAACCCCCACAGTGCAGCTTGTGACATCAAATCATCCTCCAGTGGAAAAGAAAATACAATATTAGTCAGGGCTTCAACAGCCCTTCAATATGTCATCAGCTTTATTGGGATTAAATCTCAGGCAGGCAGGTCACTCTGCTCTGCTCTCATCCAGTGCTGTGTTTTGCTTTAACTGGTTTATCAGAAGAATCAATCTTGCTGGTATAATAAGGGTTCTGGTAACTCTGGAAGAAATTCCTCCTCCTGTCTGTCAGAAAAACAAGAATGCAGAAGTTCTAAATCAGTTCACACTAGGACACCTTAAACTCTGCCCAGTAAAAGCTTCACAAAATAGTTTGTTGGTCTTTTCCCAGGAAGTTTTATTATTAATACTTAGTAGGAGATGCCAACTCCGAAATGTCAAGTTTCCTGGTTAAAAAGTTATGTCATCTTTTCTTCTCTAGGTTTTATTTAGAAAAATGAATGCAGGATTTTCTGACATACCAGATCCTGCCTGAGTCTATGACAATAGTAGATAATTGCCAGCAAACCACTTAGTGCATTTTAATAATGCCTGAAGAGCTTCCCAAATCCTCAGCCACATCTCTCCCTAACAGAAACGTTTTCAGTATTTATTTAATTTGGGAGATGCCAGGGAAAGCTGCTCTCCACTTCCTGCCAGCCAGAAAAACTGGGAGCAGGTCTCACAAACTGGGGGCAAACAGCAAAATTGACCTCAATGGTGTGATCATCCACTGCCAGCTCTGCTATCACAGCAAGAGGGGAGCAAAGAGCCGGATTTTAAATCCAGTTTAGAAAGTTCTTTTTCCCCCCACAGCTTTGTACTGCAGCAAATGATCTTCATCCTGTTTGAGGCAGCACAAGCTTCAGTGATTACATATTTCATAGGCCATTGATTGAAGAGCTCTTACAGTCCTTTCCCCTTGTGAATGAATGTTTATCCTCCTTCTTCAAAGGACCCAGGGACAAAGGTCTCAACTTAAGGAAACATTTGTAGGTCCCCATGGGCAGCCTTGCCTGCATGGAAGTGAACACATTAGAGTTTATGTCGTGATAACCCAGCCAAGCCCACGCCTGAGTGTGCAGCTGGAGAGGGACAGGCTGCTCTAAAATCAATTAGGAAATGATGCAGGATCTCCATGTCTGTATTTTGGCACCTATTTTATTTTCTCTCTGTTTTTTTCCCTTCTGCTTATGTAAGTAATCCATTAAATAGCAATACCCAGGAATGAATCAGTGCTGTGTCAGAAAAGGTCTTTCTTCCTTAGAATGAGGAAACATTATCAGGTTTTCTTTCTCCTCTGTGAGCATCACTCCTTCCTCCTCCAGTGAGCTTCTAATGTCTTTCTGCTCCAGTGCTGGCTACTGCACAGCGTGCACAGATTTCTGAAAATAAGTTTTGTAAGTGACCACTTCTGCCAGGTATAACTTCTGTCCAAGGCAGGTCTGATAAATACTGAAATAAAATCATACCTGATCTCCGTCCCTTCTGCAGAAGACACAGGTGATGTTTGCAGCCACTTGAAAGCAGCTGTGAGAGCACAGGCAGAGATCCTGCAGGGTAGATAGACAGTGCACAATCCTGCACAGAAATGTGTGCTTTCCCATTTCTGCAGCCTCTCTCCATGGGCTGTCCCATCCGTCCAGCCCTGCTCCCAGAGACCAGGGGAGGGACAGTGGGTGCTGTGGGGTACCACCATCCTTGGGAGGGTGAAGCAGTGGATGGCTTCAGGGGTGGCACTTCAGCTCAAAGGTGTGGCAGTGCCACTGAGATCTTTGTCCCTAGCAGAATATAACCCAAACACTGTGCCACCCATCAGGCCACCTGGGATAATAAAGGACTAAATGTGTGTCTTGAGAACTCCCTCCCTGAAATCTGCTGGAGCTCTGTGGAGGGAGAGCTCCAGACATGCTATTACCCTTTATCACCCCATGCTATTGTTGCTCTTTCTAGGTAAAACATTAATCATGATGGATTTTTTTTTTTTTTAATGCTTGGGTTATGTGATTCTACAGAACTAAATTTTAACAGAGTATTAATTAAATGCTGATTTCTGCCATTAACCAATGCTTTAAGAATTTTAACACAGCCTGTATGAGCCAAAGTGCTTTCCTAACTGTGCAGCTTTCTATTTTTCTCTTTTCCATTGTTCAGATGCTTTGAGTTGTGGTCATATTGTTATTTTCACTTTGAGTTTATTACTTTCACCCATCATTTTAATCTCCCTGGAGTGAGTGAATGGGTAGCCTGAGCTGTGCAGGACACCCATGCTTTTAGAATTACAAGAGATGGAGATGACCTGGCCTCTTGGGATAAAACTGGCACTGATTTACAAACAAGTGGGTAAAACTGGTTTCATAGATTTCCCCCCCTCTAATTAAAACACGAACCAGTCACCTCCCAGCAAAGGCCCCTCGTGTGCTGCAGCACAAGAGGGCAGTGTTAGGTTGGATTGAGCTGCACAAAGGTGTGATTAACACGGGAACAGTTCATGGCTCATTAATTTTGCCAGTCAGTGAAGACCATGTGTGGGGTGAGGGCAGCTCCCACTGGGGCTGGGCAGTGGAAGAGGTGGCCAAGCTCCTGAGCCACCTTTCTTGCCTGGATCAGCATCAGCTGCCATGCAGCCCTGCTAGTCATGGCATTGGGGGCACCAGTCTCATTCCAAGGTGCCAGCAGCCACCCTGACCCCACGGGGCTTTGCTGGGTGTCTGTGTGTCTGTCTCTGCCCTCTGGGAGTTTCCATCCTGCCCTGGCACAGGGTGCCATTGATGGCACTGGGTGCAGTGCTCAGCAGAGCTGCTGTTCCTTGTCCTGTTCAGCAGGAATGGCAGAACTTTACCAAATCCCTTCCCTGGCGTGGCTGGGGTGAGATGTCCCAGCTCCCACATCTCTGATGGGACTGCTGGAGTCTTTGTACCTTGTGACACCACCCAGCACCATCAGGAACAAACCCACCAGTCCAGCTCAGGGTCTGGCAGCCTTGACAGCAGAAGGCAAGCTCATTGTCAATGTCTTTTATGGGGCAATAAATGAGAAAAACCTGTAAAAGAATTATGCATGGAAAGAGCTGTGAGGGTATGAAACTGATGATGTCCTGCCAAGGAGAGGAGGGATGGGAAGAGGAACCTCTCCACAAAACAAGAATCACATCCCCTGCAGGACACTGGTACCTGATCTCCAACAGCACGGTCCTGTTCTACCCAGAGCACTCTGGCCTCTGAGGCTCCTTTGTCGGCCTCTGGTTTTCCATGAATGGTCTGAGAGTGTGGGTATCTCTAACTTTTTCCCTGTTTTCAAGGGAGGATGATGTTAAAAGCAAAGGTTTTATGTGAAGCTGCGGTGGCTCATCTCAAACGTATATTGCTGCACACGCAAAACAAGGGCTGAGCAGAGCCATACATAATTTATTTGTGCCTGGAGGCTGGATGCTTTTGTGCTCTCTGGTTTTCTGGTCCTTGTATCGTGCTTGGGAATGATCTTGAGCCACGGACATGAGCACAGTGCTCCAGCCCCAAAATGGAGGCCACTGAAGGATTTTCAGTGCTTCATCCTCCCAGCCAAGGCTGTCAGGCTCAGCTGGTGCACAGCCCTGGGAGATCCCACTGCAGGCTCAAAGCCTCAGGCACCATTTTTTGATGTACACAAAAGACCTTGTTTTAATAGGAATTAATTAGCAGTTTAAGTACTTGCAGGGTAGGAAATCCCCCACAGGGTATGCTCGTTAAGGTTTCTTTACACATTACCTCCCAGGAGGATGCAGACTTTCCCTTCGCTTCCTGCATCACTCCCTGCTTCAGCAGTACCTCCAGTAATTGTACTACAGCCCCAAATACTGCAACTGCAACCATAAATTCCTGCCAGTGCTCATCTGCTCCCCCGTGTTAGACAGGATGGTGATGGGCAATAATTCATCAAAGAGCCTGAGGTTATAGTGTCACATATTCATGCCCAGGGTGCAGTGATGATGTGATAATGTCAGTGTAACCACACATCCTGTTTGCATTATTTATTACTCTCATGAATGACAAATTTGTATTTTAAAATGACTGAGACATTTATCTGCTGTCCCGAAAAGCCAAATTATGAAGGTGGCATAATCTTATCTCTAGGGCAGACATCTCCTTTCATTATTGGCATTTAATAAGAGAATGTGTAATTAAAGGAAAGTAATTAACCTATTTCTAGGAAGTTTGTATCTTGAATAAACAGGCAGCTGTAAGTGTGCTGCCAGGAGTCCTGTCTGCCCAGGCTGTGCTCTGAGGGAAGCATTCTGCATCCCAGGGGGGAGAAGAGTGGATGGATTTCTCCAGCATGGTACCACAACACTGCATTTTCTTTAGGAGAGGTTTAAATTTTGGAGGCATTTTGCACAGGGGTGACTCTTCTTCCTGTAGGATGATCAGATAGTTGGGGCAGAATCTGAAGTGGGATGAATCCTGGCTGAACCCTGGCATGGCTTTACCACAGATTTGGCAGCCCTGGCTGTTTAGGAGACTCCCACAAGTGGGGTGACTGAATGGGACAAAGATCCCACTGCCTTCCTTCTCCAGTGGCACTCACCAGAGTAGAAGCAGACAAAGAGTTAAGTAGTGCTGAGTTACCCACCAGCAGGAATCAGTGCTTGCCTCCTGGGCTGGCTCTCTGTGTGACTCTTCTGCCACACCTGCTGCAGTGTGCAATGCTTTACAAGGAGCAGCAGGACAAGACAATCACAAAAATATCCTGTTAAGTCCTCTGTCACTGTTCTACATTTCACCCTTTTGAAAAATGTGACTAGCTCCTATCATTTTAAAAGCTTTCCTGATAGACCTTTTCATCTTTCAATAGCAGAATATATTGTGGGCATGAGAAAGACAATGGGCATGAGTAGCAGCAAGAGAAATTGCAAGTAGACAAATGGGAAAACATTTGTCTAACAGCTTTTCACAATGGATGTGAAAAGCTAGCAAGGGAGACTGGGATCCTGGAGATATTCAGATACTGTGCAGGAGGCCCTGAACAACCCAATGCCCATGCTTGGAGCAGGGGTTGGGTCAGTGACTCCCAGTTTGGCCTCCCAAGCCAAACTCCTCTGGATCTGGAAGGTGCTGAGCTCCCCAACCACCTGGGTGACAGAGTGTGCTTGTGTGGCTGCCTGGGCAGCCCCTGGGAAGCTGAGGATGGAGAGCCCTGGCTGAGGCTCAGCCTGCCTCAGACACAGAGCTTGGTGTGCTTCTGGTGCTGCCTTTGGTGCAGCTGAACACAGGGATTCAGAGAAATGCTGTTCAGAGCTTGTGCAAATCAGGCAGATGCTGGGAAGCTGTTCTGACACCTAATGAGCCACTGTTGTTCTGCTCTAAAAGTGCTCTGTATCTGCTTATCCTTTGCAAAGTGACACCAGTATGAATGTGTCTGATTTTGTAAAGTGTGTTTTTTTCTGCAGGCATTCAAACAGCTCTGAGCTGCATGATTATGAGAGCTGAGCCTCAGCTCCCACTTTGCTGTCATCGTCAACATTCATAACCAGCGCTGAGAGGCGTTGGTGGTGAGAATCCAGCCCTGGTGCAGCTCCAGGTGACTGCTGCCTTCTCCCAGAGCCTCAGCACACACTGCATGAACATCACCATGCAGGGGCTGCCATCACTCTGCTGGATAACCAGGTAAGAAAAGCTGTGCCTACCATTTAAATGAGATGCTGGCTCATCTAAGATTCACAGCCCTGCCATGAGGTTAATTAATTTTCTTTAAATAAATATGGTAGTGAAATCATCCGTTATTTTCTTTGGAATGCTGGAAGAAATTTAAAGAAAATGAAAACTGATGTGAATTTACACTTCACAATTGCACTGCTGAGCCTGGACAATATTTGCCCCAGTGCAGATGCAGGTACACTGGAGTCACAGATGAAGCAATCATGTGGAGAGTAAGTGAAAAAAGAGAATCAGCTTGAACATTTCTCATGTATCCAAAGCCCAACCAAAGCCCTGCAGACTGGAGAGGTGGCCACGGCAGGATGAAGGTGCATTAAGGCATTAAGACCATAACCACCCAAAGGTTTTGGTATTTGCTGTGGCTGATCTAAGCTGGGTGTGTAGAACAAGGTGTGAGCACCTTCCTCAGACCCCCAGCTGCTGCATGGGGTGTCAGCAGGCCGGAGATTTGCAGTTGCGAAATGGATTGAAGCATAAATGCAAGTCTTGATATTATCTCTGGAGACAGTGTCAGAACTATTTGACACCTTATCAATTCACAGCACATCTGTTCCAAAGCTCCCTCCCTGCACAGGAGCTGTGCATGAGGAGCTGTGCTGTGCAGGGGGGCTCAGGGCAGCTGTCACACGCTGCAGATGTCAGATGCTGTGCCTGCTGCCCAAGGCACAGCGAGCCTGTCCCTGCTAGGACTGCGTTTCTGGCAGTTTGTTCTGATGTTCCCTAAATGAGGGAATCTCTACAATGCCTCACCAGCACTGGCGCTTGAGAGCCTCTGGCCCTTCCACCTCTGTCCAAAGGTCCCTGAGCTGGAAGCCAACCCCTGAGCTATGGTTGGTGCTCCAGCACAGCTGCAGGAACAACCTCCTGCCTTGCCAAGGAATAAAAAAGAGAGGGAGATTCCTTTTCTGCAGTGAGCTCATACTCAGGGAATGGGCCATGGCAGCTCATTACTAACACATGCAGTGCTAGACTGGCCACAGGCAGTGGGGGGCTGCTGGGGACTGCCTGCAATTCCAAACAACAAAGCAGGAGAGCTTTGGGCAGGGGGTGACAATGGCAATGGCACCTCTTCTGATGCAGAGATCAGCCACCAGCTGGCCAGGTATTAACACTGTTTTAAGCAGCCATGGAGCTTTGAAGTGTTTTTCTGAGCTCTGAGTGCGTTTTCTTGAAGGCTAAAGTACACTTTGAGTGCTGTGCTGTCACTGCAGCAAAGGATGGGTGGCTGTCTCAGAATAGAAGGCAGATATATATTTTTGTTGAGATTTAGTCGCTGAACTGGTGAAGCATCAAGCAATTGCCATAAAGCTTTTCTCTGAGTAATACTCTTGTCCTTCTAGATTTGGGTGGCTATCTGACACACTCTGTTGGCTGAAGATCAAAGGGTAGAGGGAGCCTGTGTGTCTGGCTGCAGTTTCCTTCCACCCTCTGGCAAAACAAAGCCAATGCAAACATGACATCCCCCTGTGAGCAGGGCCTGGGGGTGGTTTGGGGGCTGCAGGCAGGAGGGCTGGGGGAGCTGGGCTGTGTTGCCCTGGCTGGTGGGGCTATGCTGGGTATAGTAAGATTATCCTAGTAAATATCTGTATTGTGTAAGTGGCTGTGCCCCAATCCCAGTTGTCTAGTTGTTCTAGATGGGCTACAGCTGCAAAGTCCTTAATTGGGCAGCAGCTGTGGCTCCTGAAGGCAACTAGGATAAAAGGGGGGTGGGCTTTTTGGGCAGGGAGAGCCTTGGAGGAGCCCTGATTAAGAAGCAGCAACAAGCAGAGGAAGAAGTCTGTGCTGTGAGGAGCTGCCCATGAAAAATATCACCGAGAAGGTACAGGTCTTTAGAAATATGATTGCAACAGTATGGGACTCTAGAAATATGAAATACAACAAGATAACAACAGCTGGGTTCATTCTCCCTGGCCACAGTGCCTGGAGAAGGAGAGCTCAGCAGGAATTGAGCTGTGTCACACTGGGTACCACAGGCATCCTGGTGGAAAGGATGGAAAGTGTCCTGAGAATTTCCCGGGAAAGACCATAGAGCCTTTGGAAAGCTCTTAGGACATGCTGGGCTAACATGCATTGAGAGAGTTGAGGTGGAGCTGATTCCTGGGACAAGGGGGTGCTACAGGGCAAAAGTGTCAGCTGAAGTCCTTCCCTTCTTGCCCCATGATCCATCATCTCCCTCCTCTTGATGGGACTGGTTCTAGGCCCACAAAGAAGCTGTGTTCCTCAAGGCCTCAAATTCTGTTTTGCAGAGGTGTTACCAGGCTCAACACCTTCCATATTGTCATCTCTCAGTGACAGCACTGCTTCACTGAGCCTTTGCTCTGAGCTCCTCTGTCCCAGGGAAGGGCACCCCAGCAGAGGGATGCTGTGGATTTTGGGAGCTGTGAGTGTATCCCAGGAGCCACATCCCCATGTCCTTCAGAAGGTAGGCAGCCCAGAACTTCACTCCAAGGTCTTTCCTGGCCAGGAGTTTCTCTGCCCCTTCAGGGCTGATGTCCCTGTGGTGGCCTCACTCATGAGAACAGGACCTCTGGAGGGGTGGGAAGAATGGGCCAGGAGGGACAGGGACAGAGATAGGGCACTCCTTCCCATGTTCCTTTTCCTTCCACTGATCCCCTGGCACCATCCTGCACTGCGTCTCACCTCTGCTTTTGTAGTGAATTACAGAACCTGGGGGGAGAAGCACTTGTTTTATACCTCAAAGGGAGAACAGCACTTGGAGCTACCTCTAAGGCCAAATCCAAAATTTACCAATCTGCCCTGATACTTTCCAGCCTGCACCAGAAAGCTGCTGTAAAGAATCCCATCCCCTCCAGGGTGCAGGGGAAGCTGTGCACCCTTCTGCAAGAGAGGGATGGCAAATGGGAGCCATCAGTGGTGCCCCAGCCCCACTGCCAGCCTGGCTCTGAGCACTGAGGTGCAGCCCCCTCCAAGGCTGTGCAGAGGGTTTGCTGTGGATGGTCCATCTGGAATGGACAGAGGCTGAGCCCACCCACAGGCTCCTGCCTCCTGCTATCCCCACCACCACACTTCACAGGGTTCCAGTGAGAAGTCAGGTCTGGGGCCATGATGAGGGTGCTTGATTTGCACCCAAGTCCCAGCACCCACATGTGAGCCCTGGCCCTGGGACGAGCCCCTTGACCTGGTGAGGGAAGCTGTTCTCTCCCCACAGACTTCAAAGTGTGCTTGGTAAATCTAATTTGGCCCAAATTTACTCCCAGAGATGCTCTCTTCAGAAAAGCCTGTTTGCTTTCCTCCTGGCAGTGACCCACCCACGTGAGGCTCTGGTTGCACAGAATTGCAAGTGCAGTGTATTAAGTTATTGCTGCTCCTTCAACTGACATGCAGAATGGAAATTACAACTGATCTGGTTTTCCATGAAAAAATTTATTGCATTTAAGTGTATCTAATTGAGTGAATTTTGTTTGCACGCAGTGACTGCTTGTCCTATTGCCTCTCTATCACTCTGGAATTGTATTAACAGCGCCCAGGGTCTGTGGCCTTGTAGATCCTTGTGTGTATCCCCCTTCCAACAACATTTTTGTCATCTTTTCAGCCAACCTCCTCTAGGCTATGCCTGCCAAGGAAAAAATCCCTCCAGCCTCCATCAGCTCTCAGGCCTTAGTGCAGGCACTGAAAACCCAGCTTTTTACCTCTTATTCCAGGCAGGCACTAACTGGTTGATTGCTTTCTGCATAGAGCAGTCTCTTCTCCCAATTACTGCGACTGTTGGAGCTTTAAAGTTGATGATTGTGTGTTGTTGGAATACAAATTGATCATTAGAAACATTAATAATGGCTGCTTGACTTTATAATTAGCCACGTATCTGTATTGCATTCAGGAGCTATTAGTCTTCAATGAGCACATTCCAAATAATCTATTTATATTTAAATAAATTGACACACAATAGCTATCTTAATCAATCTAAATACAATTCCTATTTAGGAGCCTCTGCTTTGCCACTTATATTTTTTTCTCAGGGTAGCAGCAGCTGGGTTTGGTGGGATTTGGAGCTCCAGGAGGGCTGAACTGGAGAACAGGCTGTGGTCTGCCCCCTGCAGCTTCCCAGTCCATCAGGTAGAGGCAAATTCAGATCATGATAGTGGAATGGGACTTGGATCTTCCAAGGGGTTTGGATCTTCCATCACTTGTGTGGATTATTGGATGTATCCAGCAGTGTCATGGTTTCACCCCAGCCAGCAGCCAAGCAGGAGAAGGGAGAGAATTGGAAGGCTGAAAGCCAAGAAACTTGTGGGTTGAGATAAAGACAGTTTAATGTGGAGAGCAAAACCCAAGCACAGAGGCAAAGAAAAACAAAGAATTAATTCACTGCTTCCCCTGGGCAAGCAGGTGCTCCACCATCTCCAGGAGAGCCCCAGCACATGTAGCAGTGACTTGGGAAGATGAATTCCACCACTCCAAACACATCCCCTCCCTTCCTCCTTCTTCCTCCAGCTTTACACATGAGCCTGTGTCCCATGGCATGGAATATCCCTCTGTTCACTTTGGGTCACCTGTCCTGGCTGTGCCTCCTCCCAGGCACCCTCAGCTTCCTCACCAGTGTTGCAGTAAAATAAACAGAAAAGGCCTTGGCTCTGTGTAAGTCCTGCTGAGCAGCGACAAAAATATCTCTGTATTGCCAACCCTGTGTTGTCCAAAACAGAGCCCTGCACCAGCCACTGTGAAGAAAATCAACTCTACCCCATCTGAAACCAGCACAAGCAGTAGGTTTCCTTGGATCTGGGATCATTTAAAATTAACTTCCATTTTTCCATCCACAAAATTTTTAAACATTTAAAAAGAAATGTTTATTTAAAAACAGCTTGATTCAAGTTTGTTGGTCACTTTATAGATTCGCTAAGGTAAAAACTGTCTGGCTTATTGTTACACCTGAACAAATTCCAAGTAAAAGGCATTTGAGGGAGGCCACAGCAGTCACCAAGGATGTGCAGATGAGATGATGGCATACAGCTGGGAACTTCAAGCTGAGTTAGCACTGAAAATTTGGATCCTGCCAGTCCCAGACAGGTGAGTTTTGTGATTCAATCTTCCACCCATCATGTGAAGGTTTTAATTTTCTGCACCCTGAATCATCTAATTTACCTGTTTGGTGCAAATATTTGAATATGGCTGAGCAAGGGACCGCAGATCATGCCTGCTAAAAATCAATTAGATTTTATTGGGAGGTGGAATTGCATTTTTATGCCTTTTTGGACAGTCAGCATTAATCGTTCCTTGCTCATTGGTGAGGGTATTTAAGACTGAGTTGTTCTGGGGTGACAAAACCATTCTTCAGCTGGTGGACACTCCCTGTGATTTTGCTTAAGCCAGATTAGCACTCAGAGAGTGGGGATGCAGGGGTGCATTTTTTTCCTTTTGGGGAGTTGTTTGCTTTCACTTGCAAAAAAAGAGGCATCTTGAGTCAAACCCGGAGGAAATTATCCCTCCCCAGAGGACCAGAGGAGGTGTGAATACCTGAGCAGACTCTTACACCCCACAGGGTGTAAGGTGATGAAAACACTGTTTTCCACTGTTTTGCAGTATGCTTTCATCCCCATGCAGCTCCTATGGAAACAACCACACAAAACCCCCACGTGTTACTGCAGACTGATCTTATTTCTCTGTGCTGTCTTCTTAGTGGGAATAGGCAAACAAAATAATAACAGGGAAAAAAAAAAACCACAAAAAACCCAGCCTATGATGGCTATGGAGATTCTTAAGCCCTGCAGTGCCTGGGGTGGTCAGAGTGTGTTGCACATCCTGTGGGGTGTCTGACACCCTGCCCCCAGCCCTGAGCACTCACAGCAAGGCAGTTAAAGCAAAGAGGAATGCATGGGGGTCTCCACATGGGTATGGCTGGTAGGTCACCCCCAGGTGAGACCTGGGTTAGCTGGCATGGTGGCAGAGCTGGGGGACGTTGCTGTGCTGATTGCAGGTGTTTGGCTGCAGAGGTTTGTGTGGCTGTGGTGCCCTGGCCAGCATCTCCTGCTCAGGGATGCCCCACAAGATGGACAGAGCTCTGTCCTTCCCAAAATGAGGAGTGGCCTTGCTGGGCCAGGCTCCCAGGAAGTCCTGAGCTCGAGCAGTGCTGGGGCTGCCAGGAAGGAGCTGAAATCCTGCCAGAGCTCAGCTGGGACCAGCAGAGAGCCCGCGTGGGGCTCTGCTAATAGGGAGCTCTCAGGGCCTGCTGAACAAAGGGACTTGTCCTGCAACAGTACAGTAGGCAAGGAGAGCTTTTGTGTATTTGTCTGTGTTTCATCCAGGTCTGATGGGGTTTTTTCCACTTTGAAAATTCCTTTATTCTCTTTTGTGTTTCCACAGAGCAGCCTCAGCGTTTCAGGGCTCCTGGGGTGGTTTTGTGCTCGCAGTGGAGAGGGGTCCAGAGCAGAGCTGCAATGGGTTCACACCACATGCCAGAAAACTTCCCCTGGCCCCATCCAGTGAACTTTGAACCTCCCATAGCCCAGATCAACACCTAAAATCACTGCAAGATTCCACAGTAGGAGAGCAAGAAGGACAAAGTGCAGAAACAGTTTGGTTCAGCTTTACAGGTAGAGAGAATTCATTAGGTGAGAATGGCCATGTGGAAAACCCCCAAAGGCTCTGCCAAATTTAACCCGGGCATGAGAGTGGCGTAGGAATAATACATGTTTTATACAAGCTCCCATTGTTAGCTTTTCCCAGAAAGATTCTTTATCTGGTGGGGGTTTTGTTCAGCTGAAGCTCTTTGATGCTGCCTTTCATTTTCCTCAGTAATTCTTCCTTTCCAATGGCCCGTTGTTGTCCATCCTTATTACCTGGAGTCATTTGGATGACATCCATTTTCACTTCTTCACAAAAATCCCACTATCTTTGCTAAAGGCTGCATCACATCCTATTTAAAATCAACAGAAAGATTTCAAAAAGCCCCAAACTGGACTTGAAATTGTTACTTCCTTTCAGGTTTCTCAATATGATATTTGCCTCCTAGCAACCACCATGCACAGGCAGGGGTACAGCAATATTCAGCTCTCAGCTGAGCGCCACAACTGGCATCCCAGGGCACCCTGCAGAGCCTTACAAAGCCCTCAGTAGTGTCAACTCACTCCCTTTGCTGCAAGCATCATTTACACACAGGGTTATGCAGCAGTCTGAAAAGCAGAGGGAAGTTCTGCCCTGCAGAGGCCGTGGAAGGAGGATGGGGAGTGCTGTGGGTTTGATTTATCCTCCAGGTGTGACAGAAGCACCCAGAGGATGTTTGGGGATCTCCTGTGCTTTCACTGCCTGGAGTATCCCAAGCTCTAACACTGTGAATCATCTCATCCCAGGCACACTTTTGCAGTCTTCCTCTTTGACAGCTAATTTGGTGCCTTTTTCTTTCTTTAATTACAGCAATTTATCACATTCCCTCCCTGCTCATCCTCTCTAATATACCATCGTGATGGTGAATGTCACTTGCTCAGGAAGGACAAGGTGAGGTTTGCCTGCTGGGAGCAGTGATTTTCCCTTATGGGCTTAGAAAATGTTCTCAGCTAAGCTGTCTTCATCTCTTTCTGGCTTCCTTATGCTTCTTTTCCTCCTGTTTTTGCACATCCATTCCATAAATTCAGTTTTTCTGATTAGCCCAGTTGAATCAATTGTGGATCTGTTTGGGGAAGCTCAAGATCCTTTTTTTACCTTCAACTCTTTAGGAAGAAATTGTGAGTTATTCCAGTGGGGCTGGAGAGCCGGCCATGTCCATGCAGCTCCATCAGCAGGACATTCCAAGGGCTTCTGTGGCTCAGAACAGCCTGACTTCCTCAGCTCTTTCTTAATAAAGAGTAACAGACATCTCAAAGGGTTTGGATGAATAACCTCCCTTCTGGTGTAGCCTATTTGAAAGTTGCCAGTGTCTCCTCCATGTTTGTTGCTAATTTAAGATCTAAAGGACTTTTTGCTCTTGGTATTGGTGAGCTGATATGAGGCTGTTTGGTTGTGATGTTTCATGAGAATCTGAGCTTTCATTAAGGGATAGGAAAGGAGTAAATATTTAGTGCACTAACAGACTCCAAAAAGAAAGCTGAACATGCAAAGCTGCGAGGCCGAAATTTAGAAGGCAATTTAAGAGTCTGCCACCTTCAAAACTCTCGTTTAGTAATTATTTTTAGATGTCATGATGTTTTTAATGAACTGAATTTTTAGATCCTGGAGCGATTCAGCTGGGAGGAATTATATTTTAAAGCTGCAGCACACCTTTGAAATCTTCCCTGGTTTAGCTGAGAGGGATGAGGATGCACAAGGGATCTGTGTGTGCCTGTGGGGTTTTGTGCACATAAACTTATTATCCCATCCATTTTACTTTAATTGTATCTGTCTTGCTAACTGGACAGTTTGCAAGGAGCACATCAATAATCCAGGAAGATAAAAAGTTTAAGAGCAATGGCATAAATATATTGTGCATTTTACTGGTTCAACAGTCATAATATCTGGATCATATAAAAATAGCTATTTAACAACAACTGTTTCTCCCACAGCAATTAAGAACTATGAAAGTTGAAAGATGATGAGCATCATATAATTGGTTTCTGCAGAGCCTAATGAGACTCTATTTTCTCAGTAAAGAGACTATTCTCTTTCTTGAGAATAGAAAAAATAACCGATGATAAATATTTATAAGTGACTCTTATCTTTCTCCTGTCATGAAGTTTTCATCAACAAACTACATTAAAAAAAGAAAGAAAGAAAGATGCTCCCATTAGAAATGCAGTTAATTTACTGCTGTTTAGTATTTGCTCTGCAGTGGTGCCCAGAGACCATGGGGGGTTCTGGGCTCCAGGCATGACCTCCCCACAGGGTGTCCCCATGACACCATTATGGTTTTGGGGAGAATTTGGGAAATTCGAACCATCCTAAATAATGCACCCTCCATTCTCTGCCTTATGTTGTTTCTGCAACTCCACTTAGGGTTCCTTGTATGGGTTTGGGGGATGCATTTTCTGTTGTAATTCCAGGCACTCCTGGGGGCACCCATAGAGAGCCATTCTGGCCATGGTGTGAGCTGTGCTTGGGCAGTCTGAGCCCCTTTTCCAACATGCATTGTTCAATGCACTCTTGTAAGATCTCTTGGCCAGCTCAGTTGACATGTACTACAATAATGGTCTGGCTGCAAGTAAAATAATGTGAAGATATATATTGATGTTTCAATTACCTTTAAAATTGTACTTGCTGAGATCCCTGTGCCTGACCTGGGTGTTAAAGCACAGATGGTACCTGGCTCTGTGAACACATTGTTTTGTCAATGCATATAACAGCTTATATTTCCATCCTTGAGTAATCACCTCTGCTTTAAAGAGTGACCCTAAATTGTATTTACACAATAAATTCATGCTTGGTTCTTGCAGGGAAAAAAAAAATTGCTTCAAGGAATCTAAGTGCAATTTTCTCTGCTCTTCTTCCATGATCTCCATCATAAATAAGTAGCTATGAGTGCTCATGGGACAGTGCAAGAGCTTTTTGCAAGCAGCTGCTTTTACAGCTATTTTATGGCTAGTGTGTTGAGGAACTAACAGTTTGAAATTAAACCAATGGTGGTTATAAATACATCTCTTTACGTGGCTATGTCTTCATTTTTTTTTTCCAAGAATGAGATAATGGCAGAACACAGATTCCTGAAGAGCCTCTTTTTGAAGGCAAAGGTGACCTCTTTTTAGCTGCTGTGACTGCAAGGCAAGCTTCCTTATTTAAGGGGAGAAAATTCTTACTTGTCACCAGGGAGAATTTTGAATGCACAAGAAGTGTCTCATGCAGTACTCTTCGCTGAGGAAAGAGTGCACTCTTTCCTGAGGCATTTGCCTACATAGGATAGTCTCTAAAAAAAAAAGGGGGGAGTGAACATCATGTGCCAGATGCCTTCTTAAACATACTTACTAGTCAAGATCATATTTATTCTTCTGGGTTCAAAACAACTTCATTTACTGGATCAGGGATTAATATTTAATAGATACACAATAAAAGGTTCAGGTCTTAAGAGGAGAAGATGATTTTTTTTTTTTTTTTTTTTTAACTGGTATTCTGAATGAAATTTTATTCTCTTCTTAGAGGAAATAAAATTAAATAAAGCATTATGACCTGTACATCTGCTGAGACCAGGGACATGGAGAACAGGGAATGAATGGTTTAACCTTCTCCAACTCTGTTGTTATGGTGAGAATAGCAAATGCAATTCTGCCTCCCACATCTCAGAAAAGTGGTTGCAAAACTTGGAAAGGACACTGCAAGGAGCCATAGTAAAGGGCAGGAAAGTGTGTCTTATGGTGTGAGATTTTACAGAGCTCATTCTGTTTGGCTAATCAGAAAGATTGTGGCCTTCATATGATTACAGGGCTTGCATATGTTCATGAGGAATTCTAAAAGTAGTGTTCCAGCTATGCCTATGGGTGTAGCAAGATCCAATGTCTGACAGTTAAATTAAGAACTATTTATGTTTTAAATAGCACACACAATTTCACTGATGGCAGGGTTAGCCACCAAGAAGAGGGGAGGAAAGTCAGAAGAGGTAGCAGTAATTTGTTTTCATGCCAAAAACCATGATAATGTGTGTCTAGAAAGAATTAAAAGGGATTTTTTCAGCCAGTGGAGAAGGCAGACATGGGTGTCCCTGCATGAGGCAGCTCTGAGCACTCAGCTGAGCTGTGTGTGTCCGTGCCCAGGTGTCTGTGTCCAAGTGTCCATGTCCAGGCATGTGTGCCTGGTGTCCCCTCCTGTCTCCAGGTGTCCATGTCTGTGATGTCTTGATGCCAAGATGTCTGTGTTCGGTTGTCCACACCCATGTCCAGGTGTCCGTACCTATGTCAGGATGTTTGTTCCCATGTCCAGGTGTTCATGTCCAGCTGTCCATTCCCGTGTCCAGGTGTCTGTGCCTATGTCAGGGGGTCTGTACTCGTGTGCAGGTGCCTGTGTCCAGGTGTCCGTGCCCATGTCCAAGTGTCCATGTCAAGGTGCCCATGTCCAGGTGTCCATTCCCGTGTCCTGGTGTCCATTCCCGTGTCCAGGTGTTCACGTCCTTGTCCAGGTGTCTGTTCCTGTGTCCAGGTGTCCATGCCTAGTTGTCTGTGTCTGGGCGTCCATTCTTGTGTCCAGGTGTCTGTACCTGTGTCCAGATGTGATTGCCCAGGTGTCCGTTCCCGTGTCCAGGTGTCCATTCCCATGTCCAGGTGTCCATTCGCGTGCCCGGGTGTCCATTCCCAGTCCGTGTGTCCGTCCGGTCCGGCAGAGCTACAGCAGAGGGTGCTGTGCTCCCGCTCCCGGTGCGCATCCCGGTCCGGCTGCGGGGGCTCCCAGGGCTGGGAATCCAATCCCTGCGCGAATCCCGGGGCCTCGGAGCTGTCGCTGCCCGATCTCTTGGCCGGGAAGCTGGAGCAGAGCCGTGTGTGCGATCCCCACCGAGGGTGGTTATGTAAATACCGCTCTCACGGCAGCTCTCTAACAGAATTAACTCGGCTGGGAGGCACAAGCAACGCTCCTCTAATTTGTCCTCCACGGTCCTTTCCCCACCACAATGTTGGGAAAAAAGCCTTCTTTAATCAAAGCTCTGACAGGACTTTTAATCAAAATAATCCATTTTAGAATAATGTCTCATCTGTGCTTCTAGTTTCCTTCTCTCTCTTTCTCTCTCACTATTTTTTGTTTTTTTAACTTTTCTCACTGAAGAAAAAGGGCAGTCAGGAACATGGAAAAAATGCACTGCCCATTTACCAGTTTTGTTTTTTAAAAGTTTCAAAATCTCTGAAACAGTACTTATGAAAATTTCCTATTTCAAAACCAGGGCATTGCTGGGGCCTGGGAGACAAGCCCTCCAGCCCAACCCAGCCAGTTCCCATATAATTTTAAAGGACTGTTAGTGTTCAAGCTGAGGGTGGAATAGCACCTCCTCCCTGAAGACTTGGGTGGCATGGCAGAGGAGCACGTGGGAAGCAAGTCACTCATTTAATTTTCCTTCTTTTCTCTTCCAGAGGACCCACCCTGCAACGTGGGTTTGGGGACGGAGGAAGGAGAAGGGATCCTTGTCCCAGATGCTGCAGAACAAACAATGGTTTGGGAGGGGAGAAAGCCATGGCTGGGCTTTGGGGGTGCTCTCTGGTGGCACGAGGCTGCCACGTGGAGAGGCCAAAGCCCTGGGGCAGCAGTGCCATGAACGTGCTCCGTGGCATTTGAAGTGTGGAATGCTGTCAGCTGTGGTTTGTTACTCATGCTGGGTTCCCTGCCCCTCCAAATCTTCAAGGAGAGGCTTGGTATTTGCTCTCTGACAATTTATTTACCAGAGGACTGTTCTTAAGTTATTGTGGTTTATGTTCGAAATACTGTTTATGCATAAAATAGCGCTGAGGCTGGGTTGGGTCCTGAGCTGACCTCTGCCCAGCCTGCAGATCCTGCAGCTTCTCATTTATGTGTCTCACAGTGTGAGGGATGCTGCTGCCCCTCTCCCATCCACACAAAGCTGCCTTCCCAGTACACATACCTAATTTGTAGCTAATACTCTCATTGTGGCTACTTCAATAACAGTACAGATTTTTTTTCCAAATGAAATACACATGTGGCTCCCAAGCCAGCATTTTCTGTTTCAAATTAAGCGTATTTTTTTCTCTCAAGAATGCCACATCATACATAATTTTCTATAATTTTTTCTATTGATTTCCTTCTTAGCCTTCATCAAAACTGTGCTGGAGCAATCGAAGAGCAGATTGGGACCTACCTTGCAGAGAAGAAAAGGGGATGAGGAATCTGCTTACACCATTATATTGACCTTCTGCTTTGTGAGTAATAGTAATAGCAATAGCCTTGGGTCAGAGGAATAGTTTTATTGAAGAATGATGCTCCTAAGGGTGGGAGTCCTGGCTGTTTTCTCCCCTCCTAAGGCTCCTAGAAAGTCTATCTCACCTATGGGACACAGAGCTTCTTGTGGTGCCATTTCCTTCCAGGCCAAGCTGGAAATTCACAAAATGCCTGTGACATTCTTGCAAGACCACAAGCAATGAGCACAAAAAGGACAAGGCTGAATCTCAAATGGGAACAAAGCTATAACTCAAGCAGCTGGAGTTGAAAAAGGTCACTGGCTCAGCTCTAGAAAGACTTGCATGGTTTGATGTTTGTGGAATATCCTCAGGTTCCTTAGCAGGACTCACTGCTGGGACAAGATCATACCAAAGCAAGTTTATGACGTTGAGGCATCTCCTGGGTTTGACTGAAGCAGAAATACCTTGTGGTTTCTCTACATCTGCGTGAAATTAGTAAGTCCTGGAACACATGAAAATTAGTAATAAAAATAAAAGCTTTCCTTCCACCCCCCGTCACCTCCTCCCACTGGCACAATTTAAAGATTTAGAATCAGTTTGTATCGTGGCCAGAGATTGAAGTTACGATTGTAATGTTTCCACTTAGGACAAGGAAATTGAAGTAGAGCAATTAATCAATAGCAATATGGGAAAGAAAAGACTGAGACAGTTACTTAGAGCTTGCATGCTTAGCTGCATAAGGGGAATTTTAGAAAACTTCTGTCTTTTACTGCCCTTTTAAGTTTTATATTACCAACTTTCAAGTACAGAGAGAAGTCATGCTTTGTGCTGCCCTACTTCACCCAACATTATAAACCCATTCATTTGCAGGGAGCGGCTATTTAATTATGAATAATCCCAGAGTGTTTCACTGAGTGTTGTACAAACTGTGCACTCAGGCCCGTTTCATACAGTCATGAAATGCCATCATCCCTCAGGTGAAACAAAGCAACTCTTGAGCAGCACAAAGCAAAACTGCACAGCAATTTGGGGAAGGAAGTGAGCAATAATGGATTCATTTGAAACTGCAGGGGGATTTTAACTATGCAGAATGCAATTACCAGAACTGGAGTTTATCCAGGACACTGGGGTTAGGACCCTATCTATTACAAAAGATGCCACAGAACTTCCAGCATCCTTCCCCTCATTTCCTATGTGTTTTACTCTCTGGGCTTCCAAGTACACACTGAGGCCAGTCCTGTTTGGATTGTGAAAAATGATGGGACCTCAGGGCAAGGTGCAGAGGAAAAACTAGTATTTCTTACTGACCAGAGCTTTCTCTTTGCACATAATGCAAAGGGTTTTGTACCGGAGAGAGAAATGAAAAGCTTTTGGGTGTGTGGCTTGGTCCAGAGCCACCTAACCAGGGCAGCTGTTGGTCTGTGATGTGAGCCAAGGGTTGCTGAAAGGGCAGGGTGGGTTTGCAGCCTAATTTGGGCATCAGCACCTTAAGATAAAAATGGACCATTTCCTGGCTAACATAAATTAGGCTGAATTCATTTAAATATCTAAGTACTTCTTAATTTGGATTTGAAATCCCATATTTCCATGGGGGCAATAAAACAAGGGTAGTAACAGCCTGGTGAGGAGCACAGAGCTGCAGCACAGCACAGAAGAAAGACTTAAACCTCATCTATGTGGTGCCTGTTAGGAGCTTTCCTGGACTGTTTTGGTTTTGGGGAGTTGCCTGACCTGCTGAGCCCAGCTCCCTTCAGACCCTCTGCCACCTCTCCACTGTGAACACACAATCCCTTGAGAAATAACCCAACACCTTTGTCTTGGAGGATTTACTCCCCAGAGTAAAATCAGCTGCCACAAGCTGGTTTATAAAGAATAGAGGAGCAGGGAGGGGCAGAGCAGTAAAGCCTGGCCTAGGCAGGGGTTGAGGGGCAGAGATGTGGCTGCTCCACAGGGTCCCAGGGCTGTCCCTGCCTCCCCTCTCACACAGGCAAACAGGCAGCACCAGGCCTGCATGGGAGGAGGAGTGGAAATATTTGTTCAAATATGTATAAATGTATTTTTAACTCCCACAAAAATACCAGTGATGAAACTCCAGGAGCAGCACTTTTTATATTGGCACAAAAGCTGGAGTGTATCTGGAAAGCTTTCAGCTGATTTGTGAGGTGCAAAAGTCAGTATTCAACACTTGTATTTCTGGATATTTAACTGATTGCATTAAAAGTCAATAAGGCCTGTGTCTTTTTGCGTAGAGATCCAGGTATTAGATGTGTTCTGTGCTGGTAACACCTGTCTTACCTCTCCTCCATTTACTGCTGAGAGTGTTTTGCTCTTATTTTAATGTATGTAGCTAAATACCCACAACAACTGTTTTATTGGCTGTTGAAAACAGACAAATAAATAAAACAAGTAATCATCCCAGAAAATGCCTAACAGAATCCCCTTGCCAACTCACAGGTGCTGGTGGAAAAATTACCAATTATCAGTGAAGCCCCAATAAATAATGCTTCAGTCTTGTAATTGCAAATCTTTCTAATAGAACCTGGTTATTTCATGCCTTGCATCATAAATCAGTGCCCCCGATGAGTGGGCTCTGAATGGCTGGACAAAAATAATTAATCAAGATTAAATCAAAAGCAGCATGATGCATGCAAAGGCAGTCTTAGCCAGGATGCATTGCTAGGAATAAAATCACTCAGAAATGGCTTATAAATCTGGAGCATGGCTGAGCTGAATGTGAGGAAATGTGACTGGTATGGATTTTCAGGTTTTATGCTGCATAGATATTGCATGTGATTAACTTTGCTGCTGCTGAACAGCATCAGATTTCAGGCCATGTGTACCTTGTACTTCTACCAAAGGCTATAGGTGACTATAGTGGGCTGGAGAACCACTCTCATACCCCTCCTAGAATCAGAAAAACAGAATATTCTGAGCTGGAAGGGACCCATCGGGATCCTCAAGTCCAGCACCTGGCCTGCAGCAGTGTCTGACTGGTACAGGAGGGCCACAAACAACAGAAAAAACCTCATGAGATCAGACACTACTGATGGTTTTACTGAGTAGATGAAGGGCATGCAAAAATCTAGAAAAATAAACCTTGCTGGGATAATTTTACATCATTATCTGTTGCTGTCACTTGTGGTGTCTGAGCTTGGTGTTGTATATATTCTCAGGCAGATCTGAAGTGACAATGTCTGATAGCTGCAGTGCTGACAACTGGCCCAGTCATTCAGGCCTCATCCAGTTTTCCTCTTGTATTTATTGACCATTCATGAATCAGGAATTATTCCTCAGAGAGACTGAGCTAAAGCTGCATCTCTGATAAAACCAGGAGTAATACTCAGAAATACAAGAATACCAACAGGAAAATGAAACAGGCATCAGAGAGGGTCTAAGTACCTAATGCTAAATAATGCCCTATTTCAAATTCATCCTTAATAGCCTCTCTTAAACCTAAAACTCTAATATATTTTTAACATGTAACATTCCTGTCTGGAATATTTTCTTTCTTATTTCTCCAGCTCTTCTCCAGGGGAGCAAAGATTTACATAACATTAGGTCAAAAGCCAGTTGAGAATATACTACATGGACATTTTGTAAAAGACAAAAATCTCCTGTCTGTGAAGGGGAACCAGGCTCTGAGCAGCTTTACAAAGGCACCAAAAGCCAGGCAATACCCAGAGGTTCTGCTCGATATCAACAGCGCCTGGCAGGAAATGTGAAGGCACTGAATAGTTAATAGAGCCATCACTGTGCTACATAAAGCAGACAGTGCCAGGGCAATATAAAACCTCCCCAGAAGAATGATAAGGTGCTTACTGAAAAGTGATTATGATTTATAAGCCCATAGAGAGGGCAGGGCTGGTGCTAAATGTCCCAACATGGTTGAGTCACTTTTAACGTAGTAGCTGCACACCTACTACTCAGTAACAGGGCACACCTTGTTATCCTCAATTCCCATCTCTCAGCATAGATAAAAGTTTCTATTTGGGATAATTTTTAACTTTTAAACATTGAATAAGATACGTTTTCTTGGAACTCCACCTTTCAGCAAAAGAACAACAACTTAAAAATTTTTAATAGCCTTCATCATTCAGCAATCATACCAAGAAGATTAATAGTAACAGCCATATTTTATTATTTTTATAGCAGGTTGTAGAGAAAATGCTTTTGTTTCCGTGTCAAGTGAAGGTCACACTGACCACCACTTGTTCTAGGGCAACTTCTGTGCAACTGGTTCTATAGTCCAAGTTTAGAAAACATCATTACAGAAGAAGGGAAAAAAAAAAAACCTAAAAATTCAGTGCACAAAAAAAATCTGCAGTGTCCAAACAAAATCAATAGCACAGTATGAAAAATAGCGTGGGAAGTAAAATAGCTGATGTGCTGGCTGTTTGAGAAATGCTTCATTCTGAAGTTTCAGCTTAAAAAAATTACAAGTTTTGTACCTGGTGTGCAATATATATAGGGTTAGGTTTGTGTTCATATTTTAAATGAACTCCAACCTGACCAAAAACGTCAGGTAATATTGCTGGGCCTAGCGTATTATAGCCTGGCCTAGCGTAATATGGCCAGGCCTAGCGTAATATTCCCAGGCCTGGCGCAATATGGCCTGGCATATCATAATATTGCGGGGCCTAGCATAAAATGGCCTGGCCTAGCGTAATATGGCCAAACCTAGCGTAATATTGCCGGGCCTAGCGTAATATACAGGGGCCTAGCATGAGATACAGGGGCCTAGCCTAATATGGCCAGGCCTAGCATAATATTCCTGGGCCTAGCGTAATATGGCCCAGCCTAGCGTAATATGGCCCGGGCCTAGCTTAATGTTCCCGGCCTAGTGTAATATGGCCGGGACTAGCGTAATATATGCTGGCCTAGCGTAATATGGCTGGGCCTAGTGTAATATACGCTGGCCTAGCATAATGTGGCCAGGCCTAGCGTAATATGGCAGGGCCTTGTGTAATATGGCCAGGCCTAGCGTAAGATACAGGGGCCTAGCGTAATATGGCCGGGCCTAGCGTAATATAGCCAGGTCTAGCGTAATATGGCCTGGCCTAGTGTAATATGGCCGGGCCTTGTGTAATATTGCCGGGCCTTAGCGTAATATACCTGGGGGCCTCTTTTCTGGGCCTCACTTTTAGGCAGTTGCTCACTCTAACTATCTGTGAAAGCATTTGGCTTGGATAAACTTATTTAGATGGGACAAGACTCCTAAGATCATCGAGTCCAGCCATTAACCCAGCACTGCCAATCCACCCTAAACCACATCCCCTGGTGCCACACCTACATATATTTTAAGTCCCTCCAGGTATGGTGACTCCATAGCTTCCCTGGGCAGACTTCTGTGTTTTTTGTCTTAGTTTGCTCTGAAAACGTGGTTTTGCAGCCTGAGTGAGCCTGGCTCCTCAGCTGAAGACAAGCTGATTAATTCCTCTCCCAAAGCCTTCAGGTGCTGATAAGAAAAGTGGCCACAGGTGATTCTCCTGAGTGCCCAGTGAGCACCTGCTCTGCCCAGCCTGATCAATAGGCTTTAAATAGACCAAGAAAGAGGAAAGGTGGGTGTGATTCCCTCACTCTGAGGGAGTTGGGGATGAGTGAGGATGTGTAGCACTGCCAGCATCATCATCATCATCATCATCATCATCATCTCAGCAGGATGGTGAGTGGAAGCTGCTGCCTGTGCAGCCCTTCTTTTGTACCTGATCAGCTTGACTTGTGTGGAGCTTAGTCTGGGATTAAACCAGGGGAGTTTGGGGTTCTCAGCTTTGGTTTGTGTTCCAAAAACTATGCCTTCCCTTATCAAGTATGATTTGTCTCTCCTGCTAACTTGCATTGTTGTAATGGACCCTGCTGGATCATAGGCAATATAAAAACAATGTGGGTGTGCAAGAATAGAAATGATCCTTAAATATGTTGGCATGAAGAGAGGACTGGAAGTGGATAGCAATTGTCTCTTAATGTGCAAGAGTTTTCCCCACCCAGAATCAGAATCCTGCTTTTTTCAAAAATAAAGGCTCTCTTCTATCCAAAACACTTCAGAGTTATTTCATCTCCTGTTTAACTCCTGCCTAATAATTTCATCTTTCATTTCCTCCTATTGTTCACTCTGGCACATATCCCATCTATTATAAGCCTCAGATATCAGAAAGTAATTTTTTTAGGGAAAGGAAAGTAAGAGTCAGCTGGTTTGAAGTAAGGTTTTTATAGCAGCACAAGTTCTGGAAGCATTGTGCAGAGACTGGTATTAAAGAAATAGCTCCATGAGAGGAAACTGGATTGAGGAGACAAAGGTTTCTGTAAGAGCTGTATTACTGTCAAAGCAAGGGTAATTGCTCCTGTTTAGGACTCTAATATAGCATTGTGCTTTGCAGGCACTGAGAGATATGAAGTTTTCACAGGCATGAGGTAGTCACTAGATAAACACTCATGGGAGCTGGCCTTTTCTGAAAATCTCCAGCTAATTACTTTGCTGAAGTAGTTGGCTGCAAAGCATCTTTTTAAGAAAATTCAAATGTCTGTAAATATGGCTTTTGCCTCTGTGTCTGTGCACATGTAGACACAAACTGTGGAGTCCATCAGCTGGCCTAGAGTACGTGTCTCACATCAGGGACTGGGCTCAGCTCTGGGGCTGTGCTGCTTCCACACCTTCCTTTATGTCCCTTTTGTCTCGTGAAGGTGGCTCAGACTCCCAAAAATATCAGCAAAGCCTGGGCTAGAAGTGCTGTCTGAGAGTGCTGGCTGGAGCCTTGCAGCTCTGCTAATGAGCCTATCTCATTAGCATCCCTTTTCCCTCCTACACCAGAATGCTTTACCTACCAGAATGCACAAAGGTGTGTGAGTGCTCTTTGGCCATTTGGGCAGGGCAGGTTTATGGGGTTTTCTGGACACATAAAACTGATCCTTCTGGCAAATCCATAGAGGAAGTGGATGAAGGAATAAACAGTACAAATATTGGAGGGTTTTTTTGCACTGGTGGTACACATTCAGTTAAGAAACAAAATATATGACACGTAGGGGATGGGATAGTGCATTACAAAACTGTTCAAGGAGTCACAAATTGTAAGAGACACTCTGCAGATTAGATTAGGAGCAGGATATCTGATTGCTGTCCTTGACTAGCAAACCTGTTTCCCTAAAGATGCATGGGGTCAGAGAATATATGGTTATACTGGTCTGAAGGTTCACTGAAACTGTTACATGGCTCTAAATGGTATGGGAAGAAGTCACTGCTAAACATGCAAAGGCCCAGAAAGGTGACTGGAAGTCAGTACTTTCCTTTAATTCTTCTGTTAGTAGTCTATTATAAAGAAGTGGCTGGTATGAGGCAGCAAAGAGCTAAAAACTACAACAAAAACTCTAGACAGATTAAACATTAAATTATTCTGACACTCATTATATTAAACAGTTAATTATTTACTAGTAGTACCAGGGAGAGCACATGAATTCCCTAGATTGGAACAAATGCAGTGATGCAGTCCAGGCTATTTTTAAGAGCAGAGCTTTGGACACAGTGTGCTGAATCTGCTGTGTCCCGTCACTGTGTGCATCATTTCAAGCTTTTATAAACAGCCATGTTTTTTCAGGAGTCAGACATTAGGCAAGCACTCGGGCAGCACCACGGAGGAGTGACATAGCAGTGTCATAAACATTCACAGAGATCCAAGCAGGGCCTTGAGATGGCTAAATGTTTGGGAAAACAGATTATCTGGGGAGGGTGGGTTGTTATGGGACTTGGAAAGCTGCACTGGCTCTGCCAGCAATGTGTAGAAAGCAAATTCTCTTGAGCTTCCAAATTCCCAGAATCCTTCTGAGGTCTGTGCCATTCAAAATAGCAGCAGTTTGCTGGAGAACTCTCTCAGCAAAGGGTAATGTATTTCTTCTGCTCCTTGCATGAAGGTACGAATATCAGAGGGAAGTGCTGTGAACATCAGGAGGCAGCTGTATAAGGCAGGATGCCACTTTCTCCTCCTCTGCCCCAAGCTGGCTGTGTGGAGCCAGCAACTTCCAAGTGATGGAATTCCTCTCTCCTGCAAAGCTGCTGCATTCGAATTGTGCATGCAGGAGAAAAAATCTTGTCAGAGTTGTGGAGAGAGTGATTTTAATGTACAGAGTGTTCTAGTGTATGTAACCCTGCTTTGTAAGTGGGGTTACATACTCTAGAGGTGCTGCTGCACCTCCCGTGTAACAGCAGTGCAGCTCAGAACCCATTTCCTTGGAAACACTTCATTGCCAGCAGCTGCCTGTTGCTTTCCTGGTGCAGAAGGGGCTGTGGGTGTTTGGGAAGTATGGTGGTGGTTTAGGCTCCCTAGTTTTTTATCTTAAATATGAATTCAGGAACTGAACTGCAATACAATACAATGGTGAGCTGTAGGGAACTAGTGCAGCTGATGTGGGACCCTGTATATGTACTATAGTGACCTGCTTTTTGGGAATCTAATTGCTGTGGATCCGTGGAGGAGAGGAGCTGGTGTGTCCTCTAGGGAGGCAGTTCATCAAAAGAGGGAAGAGTATTTTGTGTATGAATGGGACATAACCACCCCATTACCTCTGTGCAGGCTGCAAATCCTTTACAGCTGAGATGGGCTTTTGGTTGTTTGAATGGAGTGGACCCTTATCCCTATTGAATTAGGGAGACAAATTGGATATGAGTGACATCAGAAAATGTGTTATCTAAGTGACCTTTAAATATTATTTAACAGCAGTGACAAATGCACTGACAAACTTTTGGGAAAAAACCCCTAAAATGTAAGCAGTAACCATATTACTTAAACACAGAAGGGAAATGCAGAACTGATGCCCAGAGTCTGTTCCCTGTGCTGTACACCCGTCCAACTGATGCAATTCCCATGGATCTCTTGGCAGTACTTGTAACATCCTATCCCAAGGGAGGTGACCCTTGCTTCACTGAGAGGGGAAAGAAAAATCCCTTCCAGATTCAACAGCGCAGTTCCTGTCTGACCACGTCCTTTTAGTGACTTGCTGAGCTCTTACACGTTTACTTACCCAATCCCTGCGTAATGAAAATTGGCAAAGCTCTTTGGAGAGAGCCCATGACTCTGCACTTCCTGATCAGCATCAGACTGCTGAGCAGTGCCTCCTCTTTTGACAGCTCACATCATGCTGAGACTTATTTCCGTTTGCTGGAGCAAGGAGAGAGCTAAGGAATAGAGGCCCAAATGGAGCAGGGAGAAGCTGCCACCTCTTGCCATGAAAAAGCAATCCTAAACTATTTGTCTGGGGTTAGACAGGTCATGCTGTGCAGTAAGAGGAGTCATCACTGATAGCAGTTCTTTCCTGCCAATGTGAAGCAAGAGAACATGTGTCCTTGAAGCTTGTGTCATCACTAGTAAGGGATTGGTCAGTGAAAGTGAGGTTTATAGCTCTTGCCTTACAAAATGGAAAGGTCAAAACTATGGGGAGAGAGAGTGAGAGATTAAGATTGTTGTTGCTATGTCAATCTGTTGGGAACACTGATGATAATGGAGTAAGGAGAAGGAAAAAAAAATCTGAAATTTAACTCTGCATATTAGCACAGCAATCAGAAGTTTTAAAAAATTTCTTGGTATTTTTCCCAGACAAATGTTATAGAGAACTTTAAGTGAAACAACTGAAATATGGTGTAACTAGAATTTCTTTCATGTACTGCTCCCCAAATAGAGCATTGCACAATGTCACAGGGCCATGCCTCTATCTTCTTTCTAATGACTTTGTAAGCATACAGTAATGTGAAACACCTCTACAAAAGTCAAAATGTGAATGCTGTGCGCCCTGTCATGGTTTTGTTTACACATAAGGAAATAGGAGCTTATACTGAGAGCTTTGCTACTGCCCTAGTCCTAAGCAGGTTTCCTTTCAGCTGACATCTCTTGATGCTGCTTGATGAATCACATCAGGTCCATTTATTTGCAGGTCCAAATATTTGCACCTCGTGGGGATTTAAAAAATGTGTCTTTTCCATGGTGCTGTGGAGACTGTAGCAGCATTTCAGAAGGATCCAGCTGAAGGAGGAGTCCTCAGGAGTGGGGTCCCTGAGGGTCTGGCAGTGGGATCTGCTGCTGCCCCAGTGCCGCTGTGGGTGCAAGGGGCTGGTTCATCACAGGGTGCTGTCACCTCAGTGTAAAGTGCCACATGACAAAAGGGGTCTTGCAGCCTCCAGCAAAATGAGCGTGAGGACAGGAGAGTGATGGAGTAGTGAGGCAGAAAAGGGAAAACACAGAAGGCCCACAGGAAAAGCAAGTGAGGTATTTTCTGTCTGGATATACACTGTGGTAATTGGCAACAGCCCTTTTGAGATCACACTCAGTATTTGGATTTGTTCAGAGGTTTTGAGAGCTCTCTTGTCTTAAAATAAAACTGTTGATTTTTTTTTTTTTTAAATGAAACCCTCTATTATAAAAACAGATTTTACTTGCCCTGCCTCTGGGATAACTGCTGATATACTAAACCTGGGACAAAGCAAAGGACTTGCATTTCATTTTAAAAGTGCTAGATGGGAGATGAGCATAACAGACCCCAAGTTTGCTCAAAACCCAGAGCACTCAAAAATGCAGCATGTCCTCTGCTTGCCTATCCTCCCTGTTTCGATATTCATCCACAGCTCTGTATTCCCTATGGATTTCATTTTGCAAATTTAAAAGTTTTGGCATTGCAAGACTGCCAGTGATGCAGTAGGACTCTAAAATGAATCGTTATTTTTTGGCTGCTCTGAAAAGACCATAAACTAAACTTGACTCTTTCTCCATATATTAAGCTGCTGCTTCCCTTTCTGATCTAATCTGCAATAGGTGGTTGTCATACCCTGAATACTTCTCCACCTGGATCTCTGCGGTTTCCATAAAAAGTCAGGCTTTCGTACAGGAGAAATGCAATATGCACATAAATCCAGCATACCATTTTTTACAGAAGACTGAATCTTTTATCATCAGTCCCATGAAAACGCCTGAGTGGTTGCAGCAATGTTCCCTCAGAGATCAAGGCCCACAAACTTTGTGCTTCCTGGAATAAACACCACAGTTAAAATGTGAATATATCTCTGCTGCTGCTGCAGTGTCACTGCAGTGAAGAACAAGCAGTGTTACTGATTCAGCTGAAATGCTTCTTGCAGAGCAAGCATCAAAGCAAGGCTGTTTTATCAGTTTACATACTTTGAGCAAAGAGTTTATTTCTTGTGTAATCCTCCCTGAGGCGCTCCAGTGGCTGAGCAGAACCCTTGCAGAAACGTCTGCTTCCTGCTTTGTAAATGTAATTTCTGCTCCCTTCCCTCTGTTTTTGGGCTGACTTCTGTGAGTTCTTTGTATGTGCTGTTCCTGAATCTGTTTTATGAAGAAAACATGGATTTGGGGTTTTAAAGGATTCCTGGCTTTAGACAGAAATGGCTGATTTGCTTTGCTGTGAAAGTGAGCTGAAACACACAGGCTGCTACCAGGGGTGATTTTTACCAGGTGCAGGGATCACACCAGGACTGAAAGCTACTGTGTGCTGCTCAGCTGCAGGTCTGCAGCACTGCACTTGAGCCATCTGTTCCTCAGGCCCTGTGGCTGTGAGAGCGCCTTGGTAAAGTCCATGAGCTGTGAGCCATATGAGGTGGGCTGTTTTCTACCAGCCAGAGCTGACTTTAAATGGTGCACTTTAATGAAGGGCTCCTGCAGCACCATGCCCTTGGAGAACCCTCTCCCCTCCTGCTTTTGTGCTCTCCTCCTGGTATTAAGATGGACATGTTACAAAGGTAACTTAAATTTTGAACCAGTAGTGAAGGCTGTAAAAAGCAGCTTTTTAGTTGTATCTTTTAATTGATTCCAGCTCAGGGAATCTTCCTTGTGTGAACTTCATGGGAGACCTACCAAGGAAAAGACAAAACTGGTTTAGGATATGGGTGAGGTGGGTTCATTGCTTTCATGTGTCTTGGATGGGAAGCCCATTGCAGCTCCTGCCAAGCAGTGGTTCAGTGTGAAAGGCTTTTTCCCTGGTAATATTCAGAGGGCACTGAATGGCTGGACATTTCTGCTGCTTAGAGCAAAACCTGGGCAGTACAGATTGAGTCATGCTAAGAGATGAGCTTCAGCACCAAGCAGTGTCTATCTCCTGTTGTTTCCTATCCCCATGCCCTGCTTCCAAAACCAGGCTGAGGTTCTCCTTGGATGCTTTGGTTTGCACACAATTAATGTAGTGGCTCCCAGGTGACAATGACACTGCCTAAACTGAGAAATAATGTGGGACCTGCTATTGACTTGTTTTCCTACTTGTGTAGAAGCAGGACTTGTGTTTGATGGTTGGACTTGCTGATTTTAAAGGTCTTTTCTAACTTTAAAAATTCTAAGAAGTCCAAGCCTTTGGTTGCTGTGTCACTCCAACATCAGGCCCCTCTGGCTCTGCTGGCAATGCACTCAGGACGTGGGAAGGGTGCCACTCATTGTGGCTGTCCTCTACACCTTGACCCTCTATCTTTCTACCATTGGTTTTAGATTGATAAAGAATTTTTCTTCAAGGCAGATATCCCAAACAAAGTTTTTTCAGCCAGAGCCAAAAAACCTTAGCCTTTCCAGCCAGGCTAAGGTTCTTCTTGCCCCAGATTTGCTGTTGCAGTTCCATTTGCCATTCTGCCTTTGGGATGGTAAATGGAAATTTATCAGTGAAATTGTAATGCCTACTTTAAATCATGCCATGATGATTTGGTAAGCACAATGTATGTAACTTTACCTAGGACTATACTTGATGGGATACGATCTCAGAATTCAATGTTTAGATACCATAATATGCTGGCTTCTTTGTTCTTACCCCTTTTTATTTAAACAGGAGCTTTAGAAGACAATTCTTAAAATAAATATCTGTGGCTCTTTCTTACTGAGATAAAAGGGTTAGAGGAGTTGTTAGGTTTAAAAGAAGTTGTAGCATTCTTGGCTGCTGCAAGGTGTCTGAAGCTGGGTTCTGCTCTAGTTCTCTCCTTTTCAGTGTGTTGCATTAGAAGTAGAGGCAGAGCAGCCAGCCATGGGGGGAGAGGGAAATCTGCTGTCACTCCAGCAAACTCTGAGAAACTCTGGGTCCTCCTACAAGCTCTTACTGGGTCCCTGAAGTTGGTTCATACTTCTAAACAGACATATCCAGCTATGTTGCAAGAAGTGAATGGTTCTTCACCCTGAACAGTCTGCAGATAAGGACTGTTTGCTACCAGAGAACCTGTTTTTCCAAGTAATGAAGTGAAGCCAACTGGATTGGTGATAAGGGCTGGCTTTTCCTAGACAGGATTCATCCCAGGAGAGCATGGTGCAAAGTAGTCAACAGCTCTAACACTGCTGCAGCGGAATAACCCTTCATCTGGGGTGCTTCCTGGCCTGTGAGTACTACAGAGATTTTTTTGGAGCCTCTAGGAATGGCTTTTTAGCTGGAGTCATTAGATGTGGTGCAAGTAATTTAATGGTAAAAGTTTAGTAGCGTGTGTGCATGCTATACTCTGGTTGAAAAAGGGATACGATCCTTATTATTGCACAGGGAGTTGAAATCCTTCTAAATGTGCCTTGCATATGTTTTTAAGAGAGTTAAATTGCAGGACTGGATTATCCCATGGAGAATACATCTCTGCTCAGAAAACAAATCGGGGTGTAATGTTACACATACTGTAGGTCTTGAGTATGTGGAGTTTGTGCCTCTCGTGACAAGCCTGTTCAGTTATGGGCAGCTTTCTGAATAAATCTCATTATGTGTGCCACCAGAGCCACATGCTTCTGTGGTTACATTCACTGGGTTGTGCTGATATAAATTTAAGCAGGATTTGTCTGTGTAAAAAGAAAATGTGTTTGTATCTAATCAAATTCCACCTTGTTTTATACTCCTGTTCAGCTCCAGTGATTCCTGCAGAGATAGGACTAACATCAGCTTTGGCTTTGCTGTGTAGTTTTGCAGGAGGTTTCAGCAGAGCAAGAATCTGCCATTACTCAATGCAGAATTTCTGTCACTGGTAAATGTTGTTATATTCATGAAGGAAAAGGCTTCAGTTAGAAGCTGGTTGTGTTTCTGTTAGGTTTATGTTTTCTGTGATGTTCAGAGCAACTCAGTTCACAGAATTAACTGTCCCCCTCTAATGGAATGTGAGTGTGAAGCTGCTGAAAGCAGCTGAAGGACCAGGATAGCTGGGAAATCTGCAGCCTATTGGCTGCACTAACAATGCTGAGAAACATCTGCCCTGCCAGTCTCTCAGTTCTGCTGGTTCCACTTCATTATTTAGAGCAGAGAGCACACTTGAGTCTGGCTTTTTTCTTCCTCAGCGAGTGGATGCAGTAACATTTTCCCTGATGATTTGTACAGATAAGGCAGTGATTCCAAGTGTGTCTCATGATGCAAGAATTGCTTTTGGAGACTTTCAGATAATTAAGTGAAGAACACAAAATTGTCTTGCTATTTCATCAATCAGTGTAAAATGCTGCCTGTGATTAACATCTCCATTAAAAGTACTCTCTTGAACTGCTCAAAAAAATGTTTCAACTGTGACATACTGGTACATTAAAAAGAAAGTACTGAGCAGTGCAATGTATTGCCACTGTTAGTTTGCAGGTTTGATAGTTACAGTCTAGATCAGCCTGGCCATAGTGCTGGATACCAGAACTACTTTTGTTTTGTAAAGAAGAAAGCATGTAGAAAATAGTATATTTTTCTGATTATAACAGCTTCTATATTTATAGACTTTGTGCAATGGAAACAAAAGCTGTTTGTCAGACTGAATGAAGAATAATGAAATGCATGAATCTGAGAGTAACATGACATCCTATAATAATTTATTAAATATTTCCAATAAGCCATATACAGATTCATAACATCCATTAGAGGGCAGGAGCTCAGGGCTTTCATTCCCTGACTAGGCAGTAATTTTCTTTTTGCTTGGAATAAATATTTTGAATTTTCCATTGTGATATTGGTTCTAGGGGTGGCTTTCTTCCCTGATGCTACTGTTGTAAAGACCACTGAGTGTGAGTCTGTAGAGTTAATTAAGGATCAAAGCTACTACAGAAGACAGGAGTCAGACAAGAGTTTATATGTTGTATATCTGAAGCACATGCACCAAGTAGGCTCTTCAGAGAATAAAATGTGCTGAAGTGTCATCAGCCACACAACTTTGCACATCTCCCAGAATGGCACTTGGAGGTCAGCCTGTATTGCTCTGGGGAAGCACTGACCTGACCAGGTTACAAATGCAATCTGCTCAAAGTGAGCCATGTGACAAGAAACACAGCCATGGCTAGAAATGACAGCATAAAAATGAAAGTTTGTACTCAACTGCTCTGATTTCATCTTTGAGAGGAATCAGCTGTTGATTCTTGCCAATGTGCTCTCCTGCTCCTCTTCAAAATAAAGCAGCAGCTGTCCTGTGTTGATGTGCTCTAGTTGGAGGATGTGACTAGTCATTATTTTCTGGAGTGTGGGATGAGGAAACCCTCATGACCATTGCATCTTCCCATTAAATCAAAGTACCACACTCCTGACTGACTCCTCTGGAGTCACCCATGTCTTAGGCTGGTTCTTCAACAGCTGAACAAGCTCTTCATGCTTCTCAAGAATTCATACTGGAGAAAATCCTGATTGGAAAATTTAACACAGGATGACAAAATCAGTGGTGGGTCTAATTGTTTTGAGCATCAGGAAAGGTTTGGCTCATCTGAAGGCCTAGTTCAGACCCTGGCACATCTGAAGGCCTAGTTCAGAGCCTGATGATACCAGGCTCTTATTGTTTCGTAATAATGTGCTGAATCTTTGCTGAATCACAGCTGAGGAGCTGTGTCACCCCTCGGATTTGTCCATCTAATCCAGCATGAGGTTTATTTTACAAAGAAAATGCGGGTGAGGCCTTGTGTAACTGGCTTGGACAATTGAATGTTGGAGGGAACATTACAGGCTGGAGTGTCCCCCTGAGGTGTCAATGAGAGAAAACATAAGATATGTCATACAAAAACCTATGGTGACAAACAACCATGGCAACAGTATCATTTGAGCCTGCCAGGTGGTGCTAATAGGGCCTTGCCCCCATGTTGCATTTTCACAGCCCTGTGTGGTGAGACCAGGCCCAGGACACCTGGAAGGTGTGGAACAGCTCAGTTCTGTGAACAAAAAGAAGGGTTTCATGGTATTGTTGTTCCTTCTGCATCCAGACTGTGGAATGGGCCATGCCCAGAGGATCAAAGCCATTTTTCCAGCAGCAGTAGGGAGAGGGGGGGTGATTGCTTCACTCAGGGATGTTCACCACTATCCAGGCTTGCAAGGATGGCTTATCCAAAAACAATGCATGGGAGCAAGTGCTATAAGGAAAGAAACAAATTTTAATGTCCTGGGCTTTATTAGATGAGTACAAAGGACTCCATTCCTCATTTGCCTGGTCATGTTAATCAAGTGTATTATCAGGAAGCCCAAGCATCTCCTAACACATTCACTAACAAAAGGGCTCTCATTAAAGCTGCAATCAATTACAGAAGTGCCATGGATGTTGAAAATTAATTTCACTGGGAGTTGACCTTCAAATTTTCTTTGCCCAGAAGGAGAATGTATCAGAGAAGAGTAGGGTAATAAGTTTATAGAAAAGAAACAATTCTGAATTAAATAATTCAGGTACAGCTCTCCTCAGATACAGGACAGCTGACCAATCCAACGGGCAGAACACACACAGGACTGAAGGTGTGCCAGCCATGAAGCCATCAGCAGAGCTGAAGAACAGGATACTTGAGAGGGTGGACACCAAATGTGCAGGGAGGTGTCTCCAGGAAGGTATATAATTCAGGAGAAGAGCCTAGATGGGATGCATTAGGGGGCCACTCAGGTTTCAGGCAAGACACCAAGAGCAGGTACTGGTGAGGTAGCTTTAGATGCCATCAGTGGAAAGATGTGGTATGAAATGTCTACGACAATGAAGAGTTCTGCTGCTCACCCCAGCTAAGCAACAAATCTAGTGAAATTTAGTTATACTTGCTTGATTTCCAGGTAAATTTTTTGTTTGAGTATGGGAAAAAGAATAGTGTTGGTTACAGGCTCTATTTTTTCCCCTGCTGGTCTTCCATGCACACATTTCCTCTGCCTTCTGTAAGTGAAGGCTTTGGAAGGCTCTTTCTTAATGTCCATAGAGTTTTTAGGCTTCTCTGTATTTTAGGAGCTTGTCTTGTGCAAGACACATCAGCCTTTGCAATGTTAAGCCAATGGCTCCATTTCAAGCAGAAATATCCCACTGCATTGGTTCCAAACTGCAAAAGGCTAACTTCAAAGTGCTTAAAAAGGGCAAATTTATAAATAGTTGGACCTGGGAAAGGCTTACAGGGACAGAAAGGAGAAAGGCATGTAAGGAAAGAGCTGTTGAAGTAAGACCTCAATTTTTCTGTTTAGAAAAAGCCAAAATTTCAAGACGTAATTAGTCTCAAATTGTTTTGGATTGGATATTTTTTCTGATTAATTTGTTCCTTGGTATCTATGTCCAGAAAAAAAAAAGTTTAAATCTTTTGAGTGATATTAGAAAATAAACATTTCCATTTGATTTGAAGGAGTTAAACAATGTGGTCACACTTGAAGACACTATATTAAAGTGCTGACAGATGTCCAGGTCCACTTTCCTCCATAATGAAAGCCCTACTTGAATAAAACCTGAAAGGTTGTTGCCAGATCTCTTGTTTCAGCCTTCTTTCATTACATTTGAGGTTCAGGTTTTGTATAAATCTTGGCAGAAACTTGAGAACTACAGTGAAATCCAGGCTATATATGACAAATAGAAATTAGCATGGCTGGACACTTGTGGCCCAGTGCATTTTGAATTTTTGTGACTCTTTGCAATGGAGACTTGCTTCATCAGTTGTGGTGTTCTTTGAAAATTATTTTGTCTCTCTTTTTGTCCCCAGAATCAAGATATTTGCAATCTAAAATTCAAATATTTTTATTTCTGTTGCAATAGTGTATCCAAAGCTTTCAACACAAATATTTTATGTCTCATTCATTTGTTTCTCACTCAAAGTGGAAACATTTTGCTATACTTGCTTCAAAGCAGTGGTTTTGAAGTAAAATCTTGATTATTTTGTTATGGATGCTCATTCTAACAGCATTGTTAAGCTGATATGCTTTGTTCATGACTACACAGGATCCCACAAAGAAATCTGTATCTTCTACTTACTGTAACTAGAATCTCTCACACTTTTTCTGCTGTATGGCTTTATAGCAAGATCTTATCAGCCAAAGCTGTGCTTTTTTCTGCCTATTATCTTCCATGAAATCCCTGACTGAGGTTTATTGATCCTTGACTCCTTTTCCAGCCCTGTCAGGAGCAGGGCCTCCATTTATTTGGAGTGCTCCTAGCTGTGGAAGAGGCAGCTCTGGAGATCTGTTCCTAAGCAGTTACAATGCTGTCTGTTCAATTAGCTGCCACATCCTAAGTTTTTGCACTTCATGAAAGTTATTTGCAACATTTCTTTCTGCAAATGTGGATTAGGTACCTCATACATGCTCTGTTCCTTGGGGAATGCAGATGACATGTCCTCTTTGGAAGGCAAGGTAATAATCAGTGAAGTCAGGTAGAAAACTTTTTTTATCTGCTGAACAGAAGGGTGTCTCAATGACTTTGTTACTGCTAAATACCCCAAGGACAAGAAACACAGGCAGAATGCTGTGGCAGGGTAGGAAAAACAGCTGAGAACAAGCCTAGCCTTTTCCTCTGATCTGAAAAAAATCTTCAGGTATTTGTGATCTGTCTGAGAGTATACAATTCTAAAAATATTGCTGGGATGGACTGGGGGCCCTTGCTGTGATACTGCACCAAATCACTGTGGGATGCCTGCAGTATGTCATTATCTCTGTGCCACCTTTTATTAAGACTGCAGAGTCTCTGCTCTTCTGAGATGAAATTTTCCCTTGGCTGTCTCAAAAGGCTTAAGCACAAAGCAGGCTGGGTTGAACACTTTATCCTGAGGTGAACTGTGCTCTCAGGAAACGCCCTGAAATTGTACCCAGCCCATGCTGGTTTTTGTCCTGCTGCAGTGATGCATGTCTGTGTTTTAGTGTTACTGGGTGAGGGCTGTAAGATGGGTAAAAGTTGGTAATGGAACACTTACAGGGGAGGTGGGAGTGCAATTAATTGGTAGCTCTGAAAATCTGAGTTGCTTGCTCTCAAGTATTCACCTGCTAGTTTTGAAAGAGAACCATTTCTGCTAGAAATTGTTCTGTTCCATAGTTGTTTTAATGCCTGTGCATTCTTAGTACTTTTAAAGAGAAGGAACGTACTTTTTTCTTACTCTTCATTCATTAAAATCTTACTTCTAATTGTGGAGAGTGGTTGAATCATTAACAGGTTGGGGCTACTCCAGTACATCTGAATAGCTACAAGTCTCCACATTTTCTGCAAATCTATCCACAGGAATCCTAATAAATGAGGTTCTATCTAAAATCTCTGGTTCCTGACTGTAGAGGGAACAAACC
Source organism: Zonotrichia albicollis (assembly GCF_047830755.1). Taxonomy (NCBI): domain Eukaryota; kingdom Metazoa; phylum Chordata; class Aves; order Passeriformes; family Passerellidae; genus Zonotrichia; species Zonotrichia albicollis. The sequence goes on from NC_133830.1 coordinate 6,333,283, forward strand.
CAACTGTCCGTCAATGGACATGGAAAAGGAATATTGACAAAAGCAGGGCATGAAGCAGAAGCAAATTTCAGAATTGGTCCTGTAGAGAAATGTGGATGCTCATGTGAGTAAAGGGGTCTCCAGCTCAGGGAGGCTGATGGCATGGAGGGGAACACATGCCTTGGAAAGAGCATGCAGCCATCTGGAACCCAGAAATGGGATCCAAATTGGGGAAAGAACAGTCTGAATGAGTTTTGATACCTCAATACTTGGGGCTATGGACTGGTGCTGGTAGGGAGCACCTGCAGGCATTTATGTAAGAAGTTGTTATGCTGAGTAACTAAATAAAAACTCAGTGTTTATTCCTTGCACATTTCAGTTAGACTTTATCATCGTTAGATTACTTTATCTCATACTGTTAGAGACTTTATCTCATACTGTTATTTTGGAAATACTGTAATGCTAAACCATGCTTGAAGTTGTTTTAAACTCAAAAACACAACCCCCCCCAAAAATACTTGATGGCAGTGCATTACCTAAATTTACTCTTGTGTTGAGCATTTTAAATTTGCTTTATTGCAGCTTTACTGCAGTTTTATTTTTAGTTAGTTCCCAGTGAGAATAAATAAATAGAAGGCCATATCCAAGATTTCTACATAGGTTATTTTAGACATATTTTTTTCCTTTGCTGCATGTAATAACTCCTAAGTACTGTTGTAGGTACTGCAGAAATAAATAGTGCATGTTTAATTTTAGAGGAACTGCATAAATATGGCAAAATAACTAGAAAGCAGCAGAGGAAAAAAGGTTGCAGGTTCAGATATTGAAGGCAGAGTAGGTGAGACACTGGGGCTGAGCAGGGAGGCAAAGCCCAACAGCTCACCCAAACAGGGCTTGTAGGGAATGACTTTAAATCATTATTTTGGTCCTAGGTTGTCCAGGCAGAAGTTGGCTGAGCCTAATTCCCTGCTTTGGAGGAATGCTGAGCTGCTGTAGGGCATCCTGCAGGCTGTTCTGGTAATCCTGCTTTCTGAGAGCAGCAAACATTTTGCAGACATGCCAAACTTAGCTATGTAAATCTCCTCTCAGGAAAGCAAATACCCACAGCAACCACGTATTTAAATTCCCAATCTGAAACATCCAACATCACTCCTTTTAAAAAAAAAAATTCATTTTAATTTAGGCAATCATCATATTGCAAATGGAAGCTATTAAATCTTTGCACAACGGGAGCATCTAAGATTGAAGTTTCTTCTGATCTGTCCCAGCTGCAGACAAAAAGCCAATCCTTACTGGGAGATCATTTTCTAAGCTCCTGTCAGTGAAGCAAATAATGCAAAGGGTTGAGAAACCCTGTCTGAGGAGTTCCTAGAGGAAGTATTGGGAATCTGGAGAGCCTCACTTGCTTTAAAATGGGCATTTCATTGCAAAGACCTCCTGACATCTGTGGAGTAGCATCAGCTTGAAATGTAGTGTCAGAATTTTCCAGGCTTTCTTTTTTTTGTGTGCACTGCTTTTGTGTCACTCCTATATAATATTTTTGCTTGGCACCATGTGGTTTTTATACTGCTGCAAATGCTTTGTGAATGTCTGTTCTCAGTGCTTCTTTTGACTTTTTTTTTTCCTTTTAATTAACATCTGCATGTCAAAGCTCTATTTTTGAGGTCAAACCTATTCTGCTGGTCACTTTATGGGAATTTGTGAAAAAGAGTCTGTTTCAACTCCAACAAAGAATTTGTTTCCTGGTACTGTGATTATGTTGTTCAAAAACTTTTGCAACTTTTTTGATGACACTGGTCTGAATTTTCTTTACAGATGACTCAGGGCTTTGTTGTAAAACTTGTACAGATCTAATTGGATAATTTACAAACTGTTCTTCTGGAATAAACTGGAGTCACTTTGCCTTTGGGGGTTTATGCTGGGGAAATGATTTACATTTTTGTTTGTAGGGCTTCAGATTAGAGAGCGTGCTGAACTTTAGTAGATGTGGAAATAGTTTTTTCAATGCTTTACTATGTGCTACAGTACTGCAGTGGGAAGCTACTCACAGATTCTGTAAGAAATGAAAGAAAGAGGTTTTTCCATAGTGAGATTCATTGTCTTTTATAAACCCATGAGCTGAAAATTTCTGTCTCTGCAGTGCCTGACTGGAGCAGGGGCACAGATTGCCATTTCACGCTAAAAGACTTGCATTTAGATGGCTGAGGGTGTGGGGATTCCTCTCTGCCTCTGCTGTTCCTGGGTGGAAGGAGGATTTCAATTGCAAAGGAAGACTGATGCTCAACAGGATGAAGAAGGGCGTAGAGTATATTCTGGACTGATTATTGAAAGCCAAAGGGATAAAATCTGGTGATTTTACTAAGGCAATGTTCTCCTTTTAAGGCTGGCTAATTTCAGCTAAGCCAAAGGAGGACACCTTCCTGCTAGCAGATGTCTGTGGAAGGGAAATGGTGCCCTGAAGTGGAGGGAAAAGATTGTTACCTTGAATAAAAGTGTGCAATAAGTAGGACTAGGAATGCCCCACAACTGACTCCAGACTTTGATATGTGCAGCAGACAGAAGAAGCTGAGCCAAGGTTTGCTCAGGGCAGGCACAGGTTTGAGAGGTAAACCAGGATTTAACAATGATGAAGATGGAACACCAGTGCCCCTCACTTTCTTCTGTCACAGCATGATGAAGTCTGCACTTCTATAGTCTGCTCTTTCTGTGATTTAAAATCAGCTTACTCCACCTCCCCTCCCTCCTCTCTGCTGTCAGCAGTAGCATTTTCCAGATCCCTTCCCAGGGCTTAAATCACATTCTGAGCCTGAGCAGTCCTGGCTCTCGGGCCCTGGATGGAGATGCTGTACAGTAGTCTGTTTTATTTACAGGAATGTGTCTGTAATGAGAAATGCCCTCTAGAATTTCCCTCAAAGAATAGCCTGGCTGTTGATGTGTCCTGTTCTCCGGGAGACCCACAGACAAGGCATATGGAAAAATATTCCTGTGAATGTAAATTTTCTTCTGAAGTTCTTAGGTATATTGGGATCTGTGGTCATTTTGTGTGGTTTGGAGTGCCGTTCTGCTCTTTGCCCTTTGGAAGAGGGGGTTGTGATTCATAGTGGTTCTCTGGGAGAAATGGTATTATGTGATTTATAATGGTATTCAGCACACAACAATTATTTCTCAAGTGCTCATTTAAGAAAAAGAACCACTAGAAGTGCAGGGGGATGCTTATGTTGCCTGATAGGTTCAAGGCAGCCTCCATCATGCCCAAAATACTCTGTGGGTACTGGTGGGAAGATTTGGAGGAGCCATGTGGCTTTTTACTGCAAAATTTGACAGAGGCACCCTATATAATCAGTGCAAGAATCCTTGGGAAAAGCTGCAACCCTTTCTGCACCCTCCAGAAAGGACTGGGCAGGCTGTTGGGCCCCTAACTGTGGGGAGTGCCTGTGAAATTCAGAATCACAGCATCTGTGCTCCAGCAGTGGGTTTGGGCTGGCCCTTGCTTGTGGGAGATGCAGCTCTTGCTCAGGTCAGACAAAACCAGGGGAGGAGCTGGCCCCCTGAGCACTCTGAATGCATTATGTTCTGTGAGTTCAGAATGGATTTTCTACTGCATTTGGGTAAAACCAAGTGTCTTCTCAGGTCCAGGAGTGGTCTTGGGATAGCTTTGCATCTGACTGCCAGATCAAATGGTTTGGGGCCTCTGGACACTGCTTGGGTGTAGGAAGCGCTGTTGCACACCGATGTCTTGCTGTTGATCAGTAATTCCCTCCATCTTGCTTTTCTGATAAGATCTTTCTCTCTTCACTTAATCCCCTTCCCTTGGTGTGTGAGCTGGTGTCAGAAATGAAATGTATAGGTGCCCTTTACTCTCCCTCCTTCCTGTAAGCTCAGTTGGTGCCAATGCCTTGTCCAAGAGGAACAGACCCCTTGGGGTGAATAAATACCTTTTTAATAAAGGGAAAAAATACTTTACTCTTCCTGGTGCCAAAGGGCTTTACTTGCAACAGCAGCAGGCAGTCCCTGCCTGATTCTCTGCCAGCACCTCCTTAGCCCAGGGTTTCCTAGAGGGGGGCTTTTTGCCTTCAGTGATGTATTACTTGTGAAAATAAGGAATTGTGCCCTTTACTGACTAGGCTAGCAAGTTTCTCTTGTTAAGAATATTTCATTAAAACTTTATCCCTGTGTGCTGCAAACTGCTCCTGTCATAACAGTGTCCAGATGTGCATTTAAAGTTGTCTGTATCCATTGGTTTTGATAACCTCCTTTGGCAACTTACCCTCTGTGCTGAACACTATTCATTATCATGAGAAGTTCTGCTTGAGTGCCTGGGTCTCTCCTGGTTTTTCTTTTTTTTTGGTCTGGATTATTTTTTTAGTGAGAGGCTCAATACACTCCAACTTATTCCATGCTGGTGAAGGCTTTAGAGTTACAGTTCTCTGGTTGCAAATAAGTTAAAACAAACCCCAGTCATTTTGCCTTATCTCCCTGGCGAAGCTCTGTCTGCAGGAGCTGAATTCATCCTCTTGTTTCTGCTGCTTTAGCGTTATTCCCCCTGCCTTTTCCATTCAATGCACCCCAGCCTCCCAGCACAGCACAGCTCTTCTTTCCCAAGCTTTGATTGAAACTTCCTCCCATTTCAGTTGTGCTTTACCAAGAGTACTTTGTGCTGGGCAGTAAAGGAAAGATGCAGCTCCTCCATGCTGCCCTGTGGAGCCCATGCTGGGAATTCTTGTTCCCATACAATACCAGCCTTCCCAAGGCAGGCAGTGGCAATGGCAGGCACATGTCATCCTCACCCTGGCAGGCAGTGGCATCACTGGGGCTGGGACGATTGTTCCTGCACCCTCTGGACCTATTTGCATTCATACATACACTGGAAAATTGTAAGGATTTCATGAGAGCTATCACTAATGACGCTTCTCAGGAGGAGCTTCCGGGAGGGCTGATGTTCTTTCCGATTTGGGAGGTTTGCATTTGGTCTTTTTGCTTGCAAATACATCAGTCTTGCATTTTTGTTCTGCTTTTTTGTTCTGTTGAGAAGGCATATTTTGAATTCTCAGCAGGATTTTTCTTTATGGCACTCTAGAGTCACAGCCACAGATAAAATAAATGTTGAATCTTCAGTTTTTTAAGTTATCAGCAGTCTTTGGTATCTTATTTTCCTTTTCTCCCTAATGATGTACAAATCTATAAAAGGGACTTTTCCTGATTTTTCACTTATCTTTCACCAGTGGCTGCTGCTACTTTTGACTTCCTTGCATGTGAGGGTATTGGTTTGAATGACCTGGATGTTGGCATGCCTTGGTACTGACAGAGCTGAGTGTACAACCATAATCTGTCTCAGTAATGACACGTATCAGTTTCAGGAGAGTCCTTAAATTGGGCAATTTTTGCATCATCCTGTCACCTCACATTTGTGGCTTGCAGCTGTGCCAAGGGGAGTTGAGTTCAGCAAACCAAATGCTTTTCTGCATCCTTGTGTATTTGTGAAGTGGTTTCTGGATGTTCTTGTGTCTTACTCTGCTTCTCTGATTAAGTCTTCCTCTTGAAAATCTATTTATGATGCAAGTGATACTCTCTTGCAAGTGTTCTTGAATATTTTTCCATCATTAATTTTCAGTTTTATCCAATACCAAGCCTATTGCTGAAAATTCAATGCCTAGAGATGTAAAATGAAGATTTCAGAAGTAACTTTTAGCATAAATCCATTAATTGACCTTTTTTTAATCTTCTCTGGCAAGAAAAGATGGCATTAGGTAGGAGAAAAATTAAGGAGTTATGGTTCTGGCTTACTGGATGCATGGAAGATCAGAATTTCAGAACTTCCCAGATTTCATTATTCTCTGGTCTATCATTTGTCATTCCCAATGGATCAGCATCCTGTCAGTGAAACAGTTTTGTTTCATAATTGCAGGAGCAGCATGAGTCAATATGAGTTCAAGCAGATAAGCAGCACTTGAGTAATGTCAGCAGGCAGAAACAGCAAGTGCTGCTTGTGCCAGCCCAAGGCTTGGCTGAAGATCTGCTCAGTGCTGCTGGGTCCAGCCTCTTGCTGTCCTGAAAGCCAGACTGACCCTTTTCACTGCTATTTGACATGCTGCCAATGTCCAAAAATGACCAAAGCACTGACGTGTATCAAAATTTTGTCATCACCAGAAAAGAACGATTGTTAGCAATGGAAAGGTTACAAGTTAAAGAATGGACTACGCTTAGTTGTGGTCTTGTCTTTGCTATGTGAAGCAATTTTCTTGCAGTTTTATTTCCTTTATTTCTGACTGCAGTGGAATTAAAAGTGGTTTAGCAAAAAAGGCATTTTTTTCTGATTATTTCAGTATAACAATTGCATAATACTCTAAAATTTCCCCTGGAGTAAGTAGTGCTGTTGCTGTGAATATGTGTCTCACATTCTGGAGTGAACCTTTGAGTATCCAGTACAGGAGAGCCCCAAAAACCTCATGGAGCAGGGAGGAGGAAAATTGGGAAGAGAAATCCTTGGGCTGTCCATGCTTATGGCCTCTGCCTTCTGTGTGCCTTACAAAATGGTAAACTCTGTGCATCCCTTTTTCTAAATGACAAAGGAATCTGACCCTTTAATCCTCTTTCTCTAATTGACCTTACATCTGTACCTCGCTTGATTTCAGTCTTAATGTAGCAAAGCTTTTTAAGCATGTTAAATAGTTTTCCTTAATCAAATCCTTGGGTCCTAATTCAAATACTCCCAGAGGCCCTCCTTTTCTGGTTTGGACTGTTTCCACATTTCCAGACAGAAGAAGCAAAACATTTTTGCCTCCTTGGCGTGACTCACAGCAAGCTCTTATCAGTGTTTGAAAGCATTTGGGCTCTTTTTCTCTGAATAGTGGCAATAAAGTTTGTCTGATATGTAGGTGCAGTCAGGACAGGGCTCTCCATCAGGCTCAGGGGCTGCTGCTCACACTGCTGAGTGTGCTCCGGGGTGAGCAGCTGTGTCCCCTGCCCACCCTCACTGCTGGGGGCTCCCTGGGCTCTCTGCATCCTACTGCCTGTGAACTGGCAGCACCTTGCACATGAAACCACCTCCCTTTCTTTCTGTTCCAAGGCAAAGGACTTGAAATCTATGTACTTTTAGGGTTTTTTTCACACCACTTCAAATCTACTGCAGGAAGTTGATTTGCTGTTTTACCATCCAAAGTTTCTTCTCACCATCCTCCTGTGGCTGTGCCAGCAAGTGGCTGCCCCTCTCAGGTTCTGCAGCACCTCCACTTATATTTGGGGCCACCCTGGGTTCTGATAGACTTTGTGTAATACAGTTCTCACTGCAGGCAAGTGTCAAACACATTTAGCCTGTTCCGCCCAGGTATGACCCTCCTGCACCCCTGCCCTTCCTCATCAATTCTTTCCCTGGTCTCCTTCAGCTAATTTGCTCCTAAGACTTGCACCCATCCACACACAAGAGTCCCAGACAGGATGCACAGGACTCCTGGCATTTGCAAACAGTTCTTGTGTTGTCTCTGCACTAAGCAACATTTCCCCCATTTTCATCTTGGTCTTTGCTGATGCTGCAGGGCAGAGATCCCTTCTCTATTTTCAAAGATGATTGTGGTTTTGGCTGAGCCCCACAGGCTTCTGCACAATACAGAGTAGTATTTGGTCTAATTTAGTTAACTGTTAGCATTGTCTTGATATAATGCAGTCTATGCTGAAATTTTTGTGTTGAAATTGCCGAAAAAGCCAGTGGTACTGCAGAGCAGCCCCATACCTGTTTAGAAGGGTAGTTCAGGCAACGTTGAACAGTGTGTCATGATGTGCAGCATATTCCTTCTAGGGTAAAGCTGGATAATTTATATGCCTATAGAACTCCCTCTATGAGAGTCTGTGTGCTTTTAAAGGGAGATTTATCATTCTGCTCAGGTTTTATAGAATTGTATGGGTGTTGTCCAGGTTTAAAATTTTATTGGTCATCTTCATTGTGACAGAAAATTGAGTTTTGCTTTTATTGGTTTACAGTGGTGGCTGGTATATGTCATACCACTCACAGTAAAAAAAAAAAAAAAGACCTAACAAAAAAGACCAACCAAAAAACAAAGTCTACTTTAAAGCAGGAGACTGCTGTATTTCATATTTCCACTGCCCCAAGGAAATAGCTTAACATTGCTCTACTGCTTTTGAAAGAAAAATGTTCTGGCTGGATTGGGAACTGAGGTGGGCTGTTGTATCCCTATTTCACATTAAAGAAGCTAAACTGTAGGGAAGAGCTGCTTCTATGCTTGTCACAAATCTGTGGCAGAGAGCCACGGGTTATGAAGTGCAGATGAATACTGAGAAAGTTTCTCTCTAATAAAAAGTGTGGAACCAATTTCACCAGCTCTCTGTCCATGGAATGGCCAGTGGGCATACAAGACAAAAGGCACCCTGAGATAATTGATACAGATAAAAAAAGCACCAGAAGTGACAATGGCATGGAAGACATGCCCTACATCTGAGGGACATGGTGCATACTCAGATTGGCAGGCTGCAGCTCCAGAAAGTAATTCTTATTTTCCCCTCGTTCAGATTCCCTTGTTCACCTTGAGTCCTGTTTCAGCTTGTGCTGGTTGAGAGCAAATCCTGGCTGAAGGCCACAGGGTTTCATCCTTCACCTCCCCAGCCATTGGCCTCTGGGGCTGAAAGGAAGGGGTGGCTTTTCCCCACTAGTGTCTTTTCTAGAATGCAGCAGGCACTTGGGAACCAGGCAGGCTTGGGTTATCCATATCTTTATGATACTTAACATGTCAGCTCTGCATTTCAGCTGGAAATTTGAAGTGTAACTATGATATTATCATAATTATCACAGGTAAATGGACAAAGGATTCTTGGCTCAGTAGAGATTTCCTCTTCAGTTTGGCCACTGCCATCCCTGCGTGTGTTCTCTTGCCATAATTTTGCCTGAGCACACCACAAGTGCCCAGAGTTTATTTCTGAGATCCATCAAACACATCATTAAATTACTTTGGCAGGTTAATTGAAGGAGCTACATGAGTTCAGGCAATGAACATGAGCTGGGATGAGCTGAGTGCTAATCTCCTTGGTGTGTTCTGAAAGCTCCTCTCAAAATCAATAAGTACGCAGTTATTTTCCCCTTTTAAATAAATATTGCCATGAAAAGCCCTGTCCTTGCAGGTGTAGGCAGTGCTTCTTGGGCAGTTGTGTGAAGATATCTTCTGGAGAAGGACACAAAAGGGCAAACAATAAACCCAAAGGAAAACACTTTTATAGAGCAAATCAGATTAAAATCAAGCAGGTTGTGGAGGAAATGATGCCTGGTTTAGTGTACTTTAATTAATCTCCTTTAGGTTCTCATCACTAATTAATCTCTTTTTATAGTCCACATTACTGCATGCAACTGCATATTTCCAATGTGAAAGCTTGTCCTAACTGCTAGTATATCCTTGTAAAATAAATAAGCAGTCATTTTTGCCTGCAGTTGTTCTCTGTGGATTTCCAGCCTGCCAGTGCCTCTCCTGAAATGCAGAGTAGCTGTGGTGGGAGACAGGAACCTCTGCATGATCAGAAATAACTTTTAAGAGCATAATTGGAACTTCTGGCTATTTGAAGGATATGATTCAATAATGTCCCTGAACAAAAGACTGTTTTTTGCTTTTGGGAATTTTAACTCTTTTTAAAATCACCCCTCCCTGAGGACTAGTATTTGTGACAGAGTCAGTGTAAGATGACCAGGGCAGAGGATGTGTGATGGCTGTCACCATGGATGGAGACACCATGATGCAAGTGAGAGTGAGCATGGAAATGCCAGAACTGACTCTTCTCCTGGATGTTGCTATGATCAAATCCATCTCTGTGCAGTCAAGTGTTTGCACAGCCCTAGAAGCATCCAGGGTTGGACAAAGTGCTTTAAAGTGAATTCATTTGCTTTGAAAACAAAACCCTTTGGAGGTCTTGCTTCAGCTGCAAATCTATTGGGTGTCTCTTCTTCCACTGCCAGCTGTGGTGTCTGGTGTGAGGTGCAGGACCAGGCTCAGTCTGTAAGCACTGCAATAATCTAAAAGTAAAGGCAATCATGATCAGACATCACTTTCAGCCTACTCTGTATCCATGCTAGCAGATGAATGGGACTGTGGCTGGCCAGTTGTTGGATTAAAAGGCTTTGACACCCAATATTTTATCAAGAGGGAAGGAATGAGATTGATTAGCCTGAGTAATCTAAATGCAGAGGCTGTGTTTAACTGAGCAGTAGAAAAAAGAAGGCTTCCATGTTTCTGACAGGGTCTTAAAGAGGCTTTGCAGATCCTGAGGAATCATTGATATCTGGCTGGAGAGAAGCTGAGAAAAATTAATTGCTGCTGTGTGAAGGGAGGCCCTTTCACTGCCAGCGGTGTGCAGCATGCCGCCTCTGAGAAAGAGAGAGTGAAGAGGGAAACAAAGCATGAGAGTGAGATGCATGACAAATTGAACCTCTGGATAACCCCATGTCAGTAAATCACTTGCCTCAAACGCCAGTACTTCATTCCTCAACATGCCATGAAATCGTGTAAAAGCAGGGCTTCACATCCTGTCTGTTTGAAGCTGAGGCTTTACTTAAATGCAGAAAATAGTGGCTCTTGGGAAAACTCTGCATGGCCGTTCAATGCCACAGGGTGTACCTGGAAATGGTGTTGGAGTCAAAACATCCCGTGCTTAAGGTGGAAGTGGGGAAATGCCTATGCTGTGATATTTGGGTATGTGGAAATTTGGGAATGTTATCTTGAATCTCCACAGAAAATCAAACCAAGCTTTATCAACGTGGTACCAGCCTCAGTTCTGTACATTTGTAGCAAGTTGGAACCTTTCTGTGCAATGTAAGGTTCTTTTCCAGACCCTCATACGTGAATGAAATTGTTTAATTGCACCAAACTCTCCTTAGTTACAAAATAACCAAGATAACTGCTGCTATACAGTGACTAAGGGTAATGCAGCATTCCCAATTAAATTATATATGTGCTGGGATGGGGCCAGAAAGAGCACTTGGGGCAATCTTTCCTCTGCCTCCCTGTGCTGTCCCCACTGCACAGTTCCCCAGAGACCTCAGGCCAGATGCAGCCCATGTGTTTGGACAGATTTGCTCCTTTGCACTTCCTTTGGTAGGCAGGGCAGAAGTGGAGAGCATCTCTGTGTGTGCACGTGTCTTTTCAGGCATTCAGTGTCTTTGTTAATGCTGTTTTATTAGAGGGCTTAAAACACAATGACAAGCTCTCAAATGAGCTCAAAAAATGCAAATTCTTCTGCCTCTTGCATCTCTTTGTCACAGTGGTTACTCAGAAGTCCTGTGACTAAGGCAGTAAAACGTGGCTCCCAGCCGAAGCTGAATTGTGGTGTAATACTGCTGCAGACTCCTGGGTGTTGCTGCATGGCAACAGTTCTAGGTGCCTGTGCTTCCCAAATGCTGTTACATTTCAGATCCAGATGCAAATTCTGGTAATGCCCACTGTCCTTCAGGCTCCAACAGAACCCATCAGCTCCAGCCAATTGTGGCCACACAGAAAATCATGGAAATAGCTGTGCTATGCATCTCCTCCTGAATGAAATGTTGACATCTGGTGTGTTTGTGATGCAGGGATGCTGCCAGGAAGGAGAAGGGGAGAAGTGCATGGGCAGAGTGCTGGGCAGCTGCCCCTGCATGACTGACTGCACTCAGGTGTGACCCACTGTAGGCAAGGGAGGGGAGCAGAGGGAGAGCCCCACCTGAGTTCAAGGAAACTGTAATTTGAGTTTGCTTTATTTCAGAATGAAAGTTTGACTGTAAACTGGATAAAGTCAACTTTGTGTTTTACAGTAACATCCCTGAATCTGCAGGGACAAGGCAAATGGGGGGAAAATGAGAATAGGGAGAACTGTTTCTTAAGGGAGGTTTTAGACCAGCAGTAAGTAAGTGGAGACTGTTTTGGAGGGTTTGGTTTTGTGTACTAGAGGCAAGCTCTCATCTCTGGCTGTGCCTGCTGGGCTGTGAGCTGAGAGCTCAGAGCTGCTTCTCCAGAGGCTCCTCAAGCACCCTTCCACCAGGAGTAGCTGGTTGGGGCTGTGCCTGGAGACCTCTGAGACTCCTGACCTTCAGCTCAGCTCTGGGGTTTGTTCTCCTCTCTACTCTGGAAGAAGCTTTGTCTGGTTTGTTTCACTCAGCCAGCATGGAAATGTGCACATCTCTTTTTTCCAGCCTGAGACTGTTCTCCTCTCTGTCTTGTTGAACAAATGAGATATTGTTCACTAGTTCTGAGAGCTGTTTGTTAGTTAGAAAAAAAAATAATTTTTTCTTCTCTTGTAGCAGAGAAAGTTAGTTGTAGTAACAACTGGGTTTACACTATCTTGTTTTAAAAAAATTCTAATAAATGTTTAACACATTAACAAAGTCAATACATGTTCAAGCAGCAGTGCATCTGTATTTTCTGTACTCTTTTTTTGAAGCTTGGCATACAAAGTACCATTTAAATACCATGGTGAAAAGGGCAAGCATTCAATTTAATGCCTTTGAAATAATTCTGGAATTAAAACCTGGGCAATATATCTCAGTCGAGCAGTGTTGCATGTAGCCACATGCAGCTAATGAGCCATCAAAGGCAATGCTTTAAATCCCCATGCATACAGTACACAGATCCTTTATTCCTGCTGTCATAACACAAATCATGAACCTTGATTCTAAATCAAACACAGGTAAAAGAAAAAAAGGAGAGAAAATAGAACAAGAGGGAAAAGGAGGGAGTAGCTTCGTGGCTAATTGGAAAGAAATTTGAAACAATGGAGGTTTCTTTCAACACCATTAATCACCTCTGCTGGAACATCCTTCCCAACCCAAGCTTTTCTTGTCCCCGTTGCTATTTTCCCTCTGTAACATGGTACAGAATGTACATAATGATTGTTCTTGAAAGCCATTTCTCTCATGCTGCGGTGGAAGGACTCAGAGTACAGGCCTGTCACAGATCCCTTTGGGCTTGGTGGGGCTGGAGGTTTTCTGCCTTCATCTGCTGCCCTGATCTCCCCAGTGAGGACACGGCTGCTCCTCCTGCCCCATGGGCTGTGGGGGGAAGGTGCTGATGTTTGCTGGTCAGCACAGCTGGGACACCAAGGATGCAATGCAATGAATGCAAGAATCCTGAATGGGAAGGGGGGGAGGAGGAGGATATTTGTGTACAGAGTCAAGATGTGGGTTCTGCCAGCACTTCCCCTACTTTGTTTTCCCCCAGGCAAGGTAAACATGTGCAGCAGCTTGAGATCCATGCTGGTTGCCTCCAGGCTGCTTAATGGCCAGTGTCAAATGAGTGATGGCTGTTAGCCAGCTGCATAACCATAAGCACTCACCTTCCTAAATCCTTGAGATACCTGGAAGGAGGAGGAGGAGAAAGCTTTGCTGAGGGCTGCCCAGGGCTTCTGCTGCCCTCGAGCAGATGAACAGCACTGGTAGTGTATGGAAAGACACCAGTGGCTTTGGCCACCTTAATTTCCACAGGGACTCTGGGAACATCAGAGTGGGTTATTCCCATCCTGTTTTCCTTTTGGTTAAGCTACTTGCCAGTAGAACAGCTGAATGGGCACTCAATGTGGATAATTACTACTACTGCTATTATTATTATTATTACTATTACTATTATTATTTTAAAGGTGAGAAGTCATTGCATCTAAGAAACCTGGTAGCTGTGAAGTGAGGGGCTGTGAACTCCACGTGCATCATTCCCAATGTCTTTTCTTGGCTGGTTAATGTTTTGAACAGCTTAGTGGGGAGGGGGTTTAATGACTCATGGCAGAGATCCTTTAATTGCACGATGCTGATGGAAGCTGGAAAATGAGCAGCTGTAAGAAGCACCATTGTGCAGGGTGAAAAGGGTTTGAAGGCTCACAGGTAGCGCTCGCCCTAAAATGCCCAGGTTGAAAAAGGGGGGAGGAGGGAAAGGTTATTATTGCTGGTACAGCTGCATCAGCGTGGCACAGAGGAATGAGCTGTGCTGAGATGTCAGGGAGGGGATCAGCCTGGGGCTGTGTTGGAATGCTGTGGCTCAGGGTCCCTGTGCTGCTCCCACCTGCACAAAGCCACATGCACACGTGGATCACATTCATGTGTGGAAAGGTGTTCCTTTACAGTATTCTCAAGTGGTGAGTGAAGGAGCCTGAGTGGGAATTTGTAACTACAATAATCCTTTCAAAAATAATTAATAATCTAGTAAGCAATAATGAAAAATACTTAGAGAGTGGAGAAGAGATCTGAGTATGTCCTTCAGCTTGCTGTGTTAACCAAAATATTCCCAAGCTCTTACTGTTTATCTTTGTAATGCAATTTTTGAGCAAAATAATGTTTTTACATTCTTGTTTAAATGTTATCACCAGCTCTCACTAATGGAGTGGTTAAGAGGTTATAACATTTTAGCAAGCTTTGAGTTTTCTCTGGTTTTGATCCTCAGACAATATGACTCAGATCCTTGTGAGATGCTTAACTTTCTGGCAAAAGAGGTATAGAAAATAAATCAAGCTTTACCATGATAATTAAAATAGCATTTTCTACTTTAAAATGTCTACTTTTTTGTCTGTGTGTTTATATAGCACAAACAAATTCAGGTTTTTTTCCTATAGTGGAAATTCTATTCATGTCTTAAAAAAGACTGGTCCTCTGTATCCAGCATACATTGATGTGATCAATACAGATATTTTCCACATTCCATTGCAAATATTTATAAACTACACACCAATACAATTTACTCTGAAATGTATTTTATCTCACAAGGGTTTCCTGCTCGTCAAGGTATTTATCCAACTGGAAAACACTGAAAAATGGGAATGTGTTAGCAGAACAAGCTAGAAGGATACAAATCATCCTCTTTCTTCCCCTCTGTGGGAAATAACGTGAATATTTATAGATCTGGAAACTTACAGGAGTCTGTAATGAGTAAGAGCTGAGCCATTCTTTGTGCTGATGCCACTTCTTGCTTTGACCTGAACATCCATCAGTTAGGAGCTGTAGCACCAAGGAGACTGAATCAAATCAGTCATCTGTACTTAAACCAAATTTCTGGGCGTGTTTTCCATTAAAATTGCAGTAGAGCAGGAACAAAGTTGCAGAGCCCCACAAGGATAATGCTGTTCGCAGCACGTGGCAAAAAACACACTTGAATGTTGTGGTCCTGGGGAGGGGAAAGAAGGTGGCTGCTTGTTTTAGACATTGCTGTGGAGTTGCCTAGGTCAAACACAAGACCTATTTGACAGGATTGTCTGGGGCAGCCAGCAGTGCTCCCACATGGAATTTAGCAGTGTTCCCAGGCCTTGGAAGCCGTCATTTTTTGCCAAACTGTTTTATGTGGAAGGTGGGTAGGGTTTTATGAGAAGTGAAAGCACGCTGATAACACAAAAGAGGAGGTTCCAGTGAGCTCCTCTCGCTTATTGAAGCCAACTGATGGAGCGGGGAAAGGAGGAGGGTTAACACAATCCAGTGGGAAAGCAGAGAGCAGAAAAAGCACTTCAAAGCAAAGGCTGGGCAGGGGTCAGGAGCAGTGTCAGGTCCAAAGAGAAATGGAGAGGGGAAAACCTGAACTCCCTGCGACTTCCCTGACAAAGAGAGCAGTCTCGGGTACTAGAGGGAAGAGGGGAGGCTGGCTAAAATGGACACACCACAGGGAAAAGATTTCTCTAATCTGGAAGAAAGAAAACTCATGGTGATTTTAAAAGTAGGGAGAAGAAAGAAAGACAAGCAGGGTATCTCATGAAAAAACCAGTGAAAGCTGTCATGTTTTCTGGTCTGTTCTGGGTTTCCGGGAAGCAGGTAGGAGCAGAGCTCCAAAAGCAAGTGGGAATGTGCACATGTCTTGTAAGAGGACATGTAAGGTTGGGGTTTAGCCTAGCTCATTCTTCATGCAATTCTGTCATGCAAAGGTCACATTGGAGTTTGTTGTTGTGTGCTTTAGGACTGAAGGTCTAATTCTGACTGGGACAAAAGTCACTCTGTAACATGCGAACAGTCTAAGTTAAAGCTGCAGGATAGATCCTCAATTCCTTGTTCATATGTAGCCAAAACTAATCAATAAAATATATTTAAAGACTCACTTGGGATCATAGATCTTATAAAACCCTTCTAGAATCAAAGTGTTTTGGCTGGGCATGAAGCAACTGTGTCCTACAGCAGTGAATGGTCATAGAGGAACTGGGAAGATGTCTGTTATAAAATGTCCTTAGTAAAGTTGTGCTATCTCAGGATGGAGGCAAAGCAGCCTCAAGCAAAGAACACAGGGTAGGAAGAATAGATTATGTTAAATCTGGCTTTGGAAGGGGAGAGGAAATAAGTGTCAAGCATGACACAAGCTGTGCTGCTGTGTCCTCACGCAGGGGCTGGTAGGAAGTGGGGTGTAGGGCCACACATGCAGCTTCCCAGCAGGAATGACAAGCGTTCCCTTCAGGAGCAGTCTGACTAGCTGATAGCAAAGCTGAGAGGAGGCTCCCACTGACTTGTGCTGAAGCACTGGCCCTTTGCCTGGCTGCTGGCAAGCTGCTTGGCAGGCTCTCAGGCAGTCTGGGTTTCCAGGGCCTGCTGACTCAGCCATTCAGGCTGTTCCTGGCTCCAGCACCCACAGGTTTAGGATAGATGTGTCCCAGCAGCTGCCTGGGTTGATGGTACCAAGCTCCATGGTTTCCATTTGGAGAAGCCAGAAGTTTAGCAATCTCTGCTGTGCCCTTCTGACAGCCTGGGAACAGGCTTGGGGACACCTGGCTCCCTCTCGGGTTACTGGAAAGAAAAGATGAGTGCCTGGCAGCTCAAGGGACCGAAAAATGGGAATCTCAGCTGTTGTCTAATTTGGAAAAACTTAATATTGTTTTGATGGGTTTTCTTTCTCATTTCCTGCCTGTAAAGAATGCTCCAATTTCTGGTCTTCTCTCCAAAACAGAATGATGATAATTTTATTCCAAACTTCCCGTGGACTAAATGTCAGTCATTTTACCCTCCAGATTAATTAGATTTTCTCTTGCATTTCTGTTGTCCAGACCACAGTCTCTGTTTTTCTGTGCTTGTCCAACTGATCCCTCTGGCCTAGAACTCTCCCCTTTTCATTTTTATGTTGTATCTGTAAAAAGGGTTTGTGAATCATATTGAGTTGTTCATGTTAGAAGAAATCTGGGGATTGGTGGATTGTCTGAGGGATGGATACACACACAAGCAAATGAGGGCTGTGGGAATCTGGAAGAGAAGTAAAATTATGTGAAGGAGAGCTGGGCTGGTCTTCTATCCCCAGGAGTAAGAACAGTTCTCTAGTCCCTACAATTACTGCCCCTAAAAGCATGGCTGAGTAGTCTCAGAGAAACTAGAAGGAGTCAGAGAAGTGTAAATTACCACAGCTTCAAAAACCTACAGCTCTAGAAAGAATAGCATGTCCTACAGAGAATGGCAGCACTGAGAGCAGCTCTCTTCCTTTTGTACAGCCTAACTACACAGGGATGATTTTTGTGCTCTAGGATTTTGAGTCACATGCTGAAGACTGAGATGTCCAAAAGTGAGGGGGGTTGTTACATCTGATTTCAGGAACAGGATTTTGCACTCCCTGAGATCAAACATTCATTTCAGAAATGGTTACTCCGGGAAAGTATGATTGCACACCTTGTACATGCAGAAGTTTTAGGTGCATGTCTTCATCAATTAAAAGTTGCAGAATGCAAACACAACTTTGGGGCACCCAGCTACGAACTCTGTGTGCCTCAACACACAGGGAGATGTTAATTCTATTTCTGATGGGCCCTAAGCAACTGTGTGCCTGCTTGCAGCAGCTTCCTAAAATACAGTTACAGAGATGTTTCAGGAGTCTCCCCTGCTCTTCTGAGGCAATACAATTTTGTTTTGGATAACAAAAATGCTTCTTACAATGGTCTTACTCTAAATATCCTTGAGCTCACTGCTTTGCAATTCAAAAGCAGGCAGTAATAAAACACTCCTGGAATGTAGAGACTCTTTCTCCACCCTGCCAATAAACTCTTGAATTATTTGCACATTGCAAATAATTCTTTTATTGTACCAAAAAGAAAGTTCCGCTGATGTGCTCATTTAAGCAAGATGTTAGTGTCACTCCTTTCTACTCTGTGGTGCTGCATCCATCCTCAGTCTGTAGAAATGTGCTTCTCAATGCAATTGGGTTTGGGTTGCGTGCTGGTTGGTTTTTATGACCTTCCTTCTATTCCAGCAGTTGGGTTTCTGGGGGCAGCAGGAGGTTTCCTCTGGAGATGGGACATTGTGACATTCTGTCTGTTCCCTTCTCCCTTCTGTCATTGCCTTCTGCTCCCTCTTCGGTTTCTTCTTCCTCTGCAGTGGCTGTTTAAGGAGGAAGGGGCCATTGGTGCTTACAATGCACTGGACCCTCAGCCCAGATTGTTGCTCTTCACTTTCTAGAATTGCTGAATGAGCAATATTTATGGTGTTGTGTATTACAATAGCAGCCAGAGGCCCAAAGCAAACACAAGGGCCTTTGTGCTTCCCATCCTGCAAACAGAAGTCCTACACCATGAAACAGCAAAATGCACAAGACAGGCATTGAGCTGGGGAATGTCCAGTCACTGGGAGTTTCCCACTTCTTAACAGTTGCATTTTGAGACTGGGATTCTCTCTGTAGAGCTGGAATAATAATTTCCTCTGTCCATGTTGTGCGTAAATCTTTGTTATATGTTAAAAGTTTGTCTATTCTTGTATAGAGCAATCATAAATGACATTTCATTTTACTTTTACTTTTTATGTCCCCTTTTCTCCGAGACTGTATGTGTTTCCATACATTTACTTTCTCCTCACCTCCCTCTCTTTTGTTTAAGTGCAGACTCACAGCAAATCCATCAATCCCAAACCAGGCATTATACGTTTTTGTCCTCTTGAGGAATGCATTAATGTGTGTAGCAAGGTCACCAAGCTCTCTAAAGACTGCTTGTTTAAAAATCTATGTGATTGCTCACATTTACATAACTCTTGCCCTGAGAATTGGGCAAAGCCTACCAATAATTTATATTTGACCTTTATCTTTCTGGAGACTTTTGATGACAAGGGGTACTCAGAGTTCCTATTCCAAGCACAGCTTGCTCAAGGCTCTGTGGGTGAACATGAGCTATAATTGGTGGGTTTACCTGTAAAATAGCTCAGCTGAGTAGAATAGAGCAGATTCTTGGCTTGACTTTTTCCCACCCTTCAAGTTAACTTGAGGTAAAGAACATCAGTCATTGTTCTCTGCCAGCAGAGTGCCTGGGAAATACTTGGGTACACCTGGTCACCAGAAATCTTTGCTTTTCCAACAGTTAAAGACTTCATGAAATCCTGCATTTTTCTAAATCTGGTGTACAAAGTGTATGAAAAACATTTGGAAAAGGCTACCTGGCAGTTAATGCTGGTAAACCTTACTTTAAAGCCTTTGGTAAGGGCTACAATGTTGCATTAGTTACAGATGTCATGAGGACAAAACCAAACATCAATGGGCTCTTAGGGTAAGGCAGTAAAGCCTTATGTATATTGTGTTACCTTAAGATGGATTTTTGGTCTTGTGGCACTCTTGCACGAACTGGAAAGTCAGATTGTGAGTAGGATGTGATGCTCATATTTAAAAAAAAGGAGCCAGCATCTACAGCAGATATAACAAGTGAAATGTTTTCCCTTTCTGCATTTTTGTTGCTGAAACTGCGGGAGTTTTTGTTGTTTTGTTGGGTTTTTTTGGCAATAGCAAGAGAATGTTTGGCACAAAATGTAGTCTTGTACCCTAAACATATTCAATGATCTCCAATAAGTTGTAGATGTATTTGACTGGGAGTAAAGTTGCAGGGTGTGCCTGATGTTAAGCTAGCAACATACTTTACAAACTAAGAAAAGCAATATTTAGAACTGGAACTTTCAAGATCCTTCTGAAATTTCAAATCTCTGTCTCTGACAGGTGTGTTGACACAGAACATGCTTATTGAGATCTTGCAAGGTGTAACAATATTAATATTTGTTTTGTATAATACTACAGAATTATTGGATAATTATTTATTGTATGCAGAATTAAAGTATTTAGAGTATGTATATATTTAAAGTATGTAAAATTATTTAATAGGGTTTTGTAGAAAAATATTATATCGTTGCCTGACAATTGGTAGTGAAATACTTATTCCTTATATAGTAACGTGGCTAAAAATGGCACTTCAGGAAATTACAAAAGCTCCACCTTACACTGTTTTTCCATGGCTGCTGTTTCATTTGAGATTGCACACAGGAAGAACCCACAACCATGCTTACCTGATGGTGCCAGAAGAGCACAATCCTCTTCCACCTTTTCTTGCGCTGTTAATGGTAAGGTATGAATCACAGTTACTGCTGGCTATGCCTTCACGATGATGTATGGCAGCTGGGACGTGTGTGTGTGTGTAATTAATGAGAGGGAATTGCATGGCTAATTCCCTGTGCACTGCTGACATCCTGTCTGCAGCTTTGTCCCTGAGTTTCTTACGTGCCTCCAACAGCCGGTTATTGCATTACGTCCTTGTATTATATAAATAAAGCCTTGACCTTTGTCCTTTGCAATATTGGTTCAGTGCAGGTTCTTAATTCAATTTAGAAAAGAAGCCTGAGCATTAAAACCGTTTGAATCTCCTTAAACACCGCAAACGTTGATGGGGCTATTGCTGCTTAAGAGAAAGCACTAAGGCTCAGAAATTGCCTTCTAGCTTTTTGTCATTGACAAATGAGTGCGTGTTCTTTCACACTGAAACTATGCAGGAAGCCCTCTCTGAGCAGGGAGTACACATCCTCCTCTGCATTGCAAGGCAGCATGGCTCTACAGAAACTGTTTGCAGTGCAGGATTTTGTTTATTATTTCATCAAACAATTCTGAAACAATAACCCTTCTCTGAGGCAAATAACCCTCTCCCTGCTGCAGGAAAATCTTCAGTACTTTTCTTATTTTTCCCCACTACCACATTCTATAGCTAATTTAAGGCCCGTGTTTCTGCATCCTCCCTGGAAAAGCCAGACTGAGGCTAGAAATATTGGAGTGCATTAAGACAGACACCAGTTTGTGGGTGTTGGAAGCTCAGGTCCTCTCCAGGAAAGGTCTGATCTCTGTTCCCTGTCACCATCCATGTGGTTGTGTTGGGGTTTTTTGCAATGTGTGTGTTAAAAGTTAAGGCAAGCAGGTTGCTTATGTCTCTGAGGGTCTAAACCCTGTTACTGCTGAGCTTCAGTTCCCCACTGGTTAAAAATGAGCATAAAGGTGCTCAGTTTTCTTCTGTGGATATTGTGGGAGAAATTCATTAAAGATTAGGAGTATTAGAGCTAGACACAATCTGGCTTTTATTAAAATAATCGTGACTGTAATGCTGTTAGTACCTCTGTGCAAATCCTAGCAAAAGCAATTTTTTTATAATGATGAGATACAGATCCTCTAATTATCCAGGACAACTCAAATTAGCACCACGAATATCTGCTATAAGTTGAGACTGCATGATGTGAAGTATAATTGATTTTTAATATGGTAGGGCACAACTGCTGTTAAGTTATATACAATGTCATTTTCTCCTGTTGGATGTTTAGCAGTGTTTTGAAGAAACCTGCATGTGATTTATACCATTACTAGAGATTTGGGCTTTAGATCAATTTTATATTATTCGTTGATTCTAAACTTGATGCAGTTAGAAATTCAGAACTAAGAATTTTTATTTTGTATTTTATTCCTAATTTCAAAAATTTTTTTAGCAGAGCAAAAAAAAATATTCCTAGCAAACCTGTGATTCTCCTCTTTTGGGAGAAGTAGAATAAACCTTGAGCACTGATAAGCTGATTTACTTCCCCTGCCCCTCATTTTTGGGACAATTATGTGCAATCAGTGATTGCATGAAGCTGCCTGGATTCCATGTAAATGATACTTCTTTGGCATATGGGAGTTTTTGTAAATCATTTAAAACAAGGCATTCTTCTATGCTTGGCAGAGGAAGGATACAGAGAGCTTTTGTACCTCACTTGCACCAAATTGAATATTTCTTTAATCACCCTGGAGAGGAATGCACTTGATTGCATTCTGTGAGTTGTGAATTATTGTTTTTGGGTAGACCTGGTGGGTAATGAATGACCTGACTCCTCACTGCCACTACCCAGCCACCCCCTCAAATGCACCCGCTCCTCTCCCTTGGGCAGGACCTGCTCCACAGTGGCAGCAATAGTCCAGAGAAAAGAATGTGAGGGGATAGCCATTAATAACAAAGCTGGCAGCCCCCTGTGAGGAGAGCAATTTTCACATGAAAATCTTCTCCAAAGTAATGAAGCCTTGCTTCATTTGAAGTCTTAACAGGTAATTGCACCGAAGGTGATTTCCAGGTAAAGATTTTTTTCCCCTGAATGAAGGGTGAATACTCTATTTAAACACAGACAAAAAGCCCAAACTGTCAAAGAATTAGCATCTGGTGCGGAAGTTTAATGCTTGAGGTTTTTCCCTAATAAGTTGGTTAAAAGGCAGTAACACTAATATGACAGATTATTAATACTACAGAAGAGGGAAACTGATGAAAGCTTGTGACTGTTTCTGCATGTGGCTCTGTGGTAACATATTTAATTTTGAAGTCTATCAAATCTGAACCTTTTCCTCCCCTTTTTCATTTACAGAAAACAGCAAAGGTGAGGCCAGAACTGAAAGAGATATTGTGCTGTCATCAATTTAGACATTTTCCCAGGAAATACTATGAAAAATATTCAGGGGCAAAAACGTATTTCTCCTTTTTTTTTTTTTTTTTTTTTTTAATGCTCAGTTTTCACTCATAAACTCAAAGATTAAAGTAGTCACTTTAATTAATCTTGTCTCAATCCTCAGACACAAACAGTGGAGAGAAGCCCTGTTCTGCTGGGGTGTTAAACTGACTGAGTCAGAGTATCAGAAAGCTCAGAGGAATCAAAGTCCTTGGCCTCAGTTTATGAGCTACTTACCAATTTGACAAATGTAATGCCAATTTGACAAATGTAACATTTTCAGTGAAGATGCAATTGTGTTTTCTGACAGTGGGGAGAAAGGAGTTAAACTGCAGCTGCTGCTTTCCCTCTGTAAAGAGAGCAGCGATGCATCTGCAGCCAGCCTGTCCCTGGTGCTCAGCACAGAAGGGATAAGCCACTCCCAGGAGGCAGACAGGTAATGCCATTAGTGAGGAGCAAGAAATGCTCATCCCATGTTTGCAGCAGCTTCTAGAAAGTGATGTGTGACATCCTGAACCAGCATGAGCACATCTCATCCCTACTGAGCTTGACAAGCGTGTGGGGGCAGAGCTTTGCCCATCCTATTTTCATTGAATCCATGTGTTGGAGGCTTTATTTTCACAGTGGTCAGCAAAACTTCTGGATACGTGTCTGCACAACACAGGTGCAAGCCTTTGGTTTGTGATCCCCATCTGGGAGTGAGGCAGGCCAGGCTGGGAGCTGTGCTTTGTGTGCTGAGGAGTGGAGCTCGGGCTGGGTGACGCAAACAAAAAGGGATTTCCCAGCTGCAAACCCTTCACATCTGGTGGGACCCAAGCATGTGCATGGCTGCCTCTGCCCATATGTGCAGATATATCAAATATAAACATGAATCCAGCTAATTTTCACACACTTGTTACAGCTTCCCCTGTCTCACTGGAGGCCTCTGAGAGCCCTCCTCCTTCTTGATCTTGCTGGGAAAGCCTGGATTTATGACATCTTAAGCTGTTCCTTGGATGCACGCTGGGGTGCCAGATGTGGGACAGTGGCTTCATCTCAGCATCAAGGAGAGAGATGAGCCAGGCTGGGGGCTGATTCAGTCTCATCAATCCATATTGTCATCTTAATTTATCAGCCACTGCCACAGAGAGCAGGGAGCCAAACAGATAGAGGGGAAAGGCTTCCTTAAAGAAAGACCCAGGAGGTCATAAAATGTCCTGAATTGGGAGGAAGGGCTTAGTTGTCAGTCGGTGCTTTCCTGCTCACAGTGTTCCTAGCATGGCTTTCAGATAAGCACATCCCTAAATAGAGTATCTGGGATGGGAAGTGATTTGTCTCCCCGATTTAATGCTTGCTCTTTTAACCAGTACCACGTAAGAGGAAAACATCAATGATTTCTCCTATGTGTACTAAACACATGGGTTGTGATTATTTATATTTGGCTTTTTTTCCTGTGAGTGTCTGGGGTCCATTGGGAGCAGCAGCAGCTCAGTGCTCTGCTAGTGCAGCAGGTGGTCAAACATCAGGAGAGGAAAGCAAATAAGGGTGAAGTTGCTTGGCTGTGCATGGGGATCTCTGAATCCCACTGAGGTTTGGGGTGCCAGGATGCAGCTCTGTGCCAGGGTGGTGGTCCCAAGGTGCTGGGACTGGGCTCTCCTTCCTGTGCATGGGTGTGTGGGACAATGGCCCCAAGCTGGCCAGTGAATCAGAGCCTGGACTCGCCCTCAATCAGAATCAGTGCTCAGGAAATGAGGCACCTGCCCTGCTTCCTCTCATTTAATGGGTTTATTTTTAATTGGAAAAGGCTATGAGATTTGTTCCTTTTTCTCAGGGACTTCACGTCCTCTGGAGATCCCTGAAGGATGGGGTGAGGTATGAGCAGCCTCAGGGACCTTCCTTTGGGAACCACGTCCTGGTAGCTTTACTCAGCACCAGGCACCAAAGCTGAGGCTGTTCATGGGATACACATGAACCAATCTACTGAGAGCACGGCAGAATCTCCTGATGCTACCTGAGCTTCCTTCCATCATGTTCCCAAAGTGAAAACTGTTGCTGAACGAAAAAAAAACAAAACCCATGTCCTGGCTCTGCTGAGCCTGTTTTCCATATCTGCATCTGGTGACTGTCACTGTGGTCCTGGTGAGCAGTGAGGCTCTCAGGCTGGGAGGCAGCATCATTGCAGTTAGTTTGGTCTGGGCCTTTCCTGAGATCTACAGAATTTTAGATGGTGAGCCTGCCTCACTGCCCATTTGTGACCATGGCACCACTTCTACTGCACATTTTGTGTGAGGAGACTGAAACTGAGGTCTGTCTGTGGAGCAGTGGATTCTTCCATGGGGTTATTCCTCTCATGGGCAGTATTGAGATGCTCACAGACTGTCAGCTATCACAAAAATCATCCATATCAGACACAGTGAATCTGATTTTCAAGAGTATTCCTCTCTAAAACAGGCCCAGAAGCATCAAGGCAATCTAACGTGGTAGAGGTTTATTTTCAATATTTTGAAGAAATGCGGTGTGTTTGTGCTCTTCTGTTCAGTGACTCCTCTATCTCCATCCCACACTCCATTTCTCTGTGGGAAGACATGATCATAGTGCTGTCTGGGTGCTGCAGGTCTGGATCTGGTGCGGTACCAATATCTCTATGAGGTGATACCCTTTTGGGGACCTGAAGTGGTTTGTCTGTGGCACTGGTTTGTCTGTGGCACTGTGCAGACGTGCTGGTTTCCTCATCCAGCTGCCTTGGGGATCTCTAGCACACCTCTGCATTACCTGGAGCAGGCTTGCCTGTGTTTGCAAAACACCAGCAATAATTAATGATTAAGTAGGAAACAAAGGAATGTCTCTAAGATCTTTTCTTCAAGCAGTTCAAGGTCTATCCATGCTTACAGCTCCCTCCTTTTATTCTACCCTTCTCTATAGATATGTTAATTTACTTTAGCACCAATTAATCCATATGTTTCAACCTGCCTGCCCATCCTCTTTATATTTTTTTCTCCAGGTTAGAATAGCTTTGGGAGGTGCTTCTTGAACTCTCACTGAGCTTTTGCCAAACCAGAAGTGTTCTCAGAGAGGAATGTCAAGTGCTTAACTACAATTCATTTTAGTCAGAAAGAGAATAAAAAGCTCACCACCACATCTGTCAGAACAAAACCTGTCTGTGTGGAGTTTGGATAGGTTTTAACCATAGCGCCACTTAAAGGATTATACTGCTTTCTGTGGGGAAGGGGAGGAGAAGGGGACTCTCCCAAAGCTGGAAATGATGCACACAATTGCATTTTACCTTTACACAGGTGTGAGTGTAGGTAACTGGAGAAATTGGTCTTACCTGCATGTTCTTCTCTTTAACCTGGTTATCACTGTTTGCAAAGCAAAGCTGTGCAGATATAGAAGTAAAGACTGAATTGAACCTAAAAACCAAATGTTTTCACTTTTGTGATCTCAGAAGCATAGAAGGGTTTGGGTTGGAAGGGACCTGAAGATGATCTCATTCCAACCCCTGCCTTGGGCAGGAACACGTTGCACCAGACCAGGTTGCACAAAGTCCCGTCCAAGCTGGCTTTGAATACTTTCTGGGATGAAAAATCCATAGGTTTTTGTGTTTTCTGGGCAATCTGTGCCAGTGCCTCACCACCCTCCCTGTAAAGAACTCCCTATCTGCTGTGACTAAAATCTTAGTGGGGTTTTTTAACATTTAAGTCCTTTTACAAGGCCTCAAGTTTTCACTAATGAACAAGAAAGAGATCTGTAGACACCCATCTAAACTCAAGTTTTTCTGGATTTCTGATCTTTCCTCACTCAATCTTTTCATCCTATTTTTAAATATCCTTATAAATCCTTATTTCAGCCATTGTTCAGGAAGTAAGTAACAATATTAACATAAACCATGTAACCAAGGCAGAATTACACAACAGCAATATCTGACACTATTCATTGATATTTCTAGCTATGATAGTTTCCTTCTCCTTTCTTGAATTTTGTTTTGTTTGGACTGTACCCATTCTTTCCTTTCTAATGTTTGGTTTTTTCCAGTTGATGAATATAGGATTTAATTCTCTTTCTTACAAAACATGAACCAGCCTGGCTTTTCTCATTAACTTCCTTATTAACATAAGCCCCACCACCTGTAACATTCATCATGTGAGCAGCAGCACATATTAGATAACCTGTATTCCCTCTCAGAGTTAAATGCCAGGATGCAAAGATATTGCAAGTTCAGCTTTCAAGACAAGTTTAAGGGTTTTTTTTCCTTCAATTATTTTGCAGGGGTGCAATAAAAATCTGGAGGAGATCAAACTCTGGCTCATTTGGCACAGGAAAACCAAGCAACCATGCAGGACTGGAAACCTCTAGCTGGTAAGACTAGAGTTAAATCAAAGAGGAAAGTCTTTTACTCAAAGTCGTGCAGTTTATTGCTGCACTATAGATTCTCCAGAAGACTATAATACCTTGCTGTAATGGTAACTAGGAAAATACTTTGAGGTTTTAAAGCAGGATGTGCAGTTCATGCTGGTTACTGAGTGATAAATGATACAGGCTGCAGAGAAAAACTATACAAACACATTATTTCAGCTAGAACAGCAAAGCACTTCAGATATAAATTAAAAATAACTACAGTCTTGTGGTCCTTGTCAGTTATTTACAAGCCTCTTGAAATATTTCCTTATCTGCCTTTCTCATAAGAAATTAGGCAATTATAGTGTAAGTCTGAAGCCAGAGAACATCAAATAATGAATCATTATAGCATTATTACATGGGAAGTAGGAACAAGGGGAAGGCCAAAAGAAAACCCAAAGGCTTTTCATCTTCAGGAAATCTATTTTAAATTAAATTGAAATAAAAGCCTTAAATAAGTTTAACGTAATTCTGAGGAAAAGGCAGTTGCACAATGAAGAGGTATTTGCAGTCTGAAATTCAACTTTGGGAAAAAAAAAATTTTCCTGTCATTGAGCTGGTCACAAATCTTTGTATAGAGAAATCTTTCATGAAAGAGAAAGATGAATGTGATCTGGAAGTCCAGTGACTCAGGAGTTTCTTAAAGATGGGGGGAAAAGGAAATACATCAGTGTATATGCATTCCTTGTTAACTTTCAATGGCATTGTAAGTTATCTATATTTATGCATCTATGAAAAAATATTATTGTGTAACAACTGTCATTAGAAGGACTTTTAGGATGAGTATAGTTGGAATTTTGAGTGTTGTTGGTATTCTGGTTTTGGTTTGGGTTTTTTCCACAATTTGACCTAATTTCTTCTGATTCAGCATTAGAGCACATTTCAAGATAATTCATGTGTTTTCATCTTCTTTTCTGGGTCAAAATTCCAGCTTTGTTAAAAAGGCATTACATTCCCTACAAACCAAATCAGACATTCAAAATATGTCCAGCTCTCCTGAGCATCAAAAGGAGGAGGGATCAGCAAGTCTCAGGCTTCATCTTAATTTGACAATTTAGAGGTAACATCTTTTGACATTGTCCATAGGTGATGCAGGTGAAATGAGCCAGTGGTTTCCAGTAAAGGAGTTGTTGATATCCTGTTCTGCTTGTGCTCTGTGAAAGATGAAATCAGGAAACTGATCCCCACACTCACAAAAAATTTCAGTCTGATCACAACAGGCAGGACTGATGGCTTTGATTGCTGAACTCTTCTCACAGCCCTCTGCTCAGCTGCACTGCTATTCACTGGAGCAATGGGCCATCAAAATTGGGCAATACTCTGTTGTGTAAAAAAATATATTTCTGTTTAACTTTTTAATTCAATTATTTCTTTTAAATGGGTTGTGGCAAGGCAGGGCAAATTGTCTGGAAAAGACACTATTTGAACAGACTCAGATTTGCTAAAACCCAGTGTCTTTTTGACTCCTTAAATGACACCTCTGTATTCTATATTTAGTATTGGTCAGTCCTAAGAATGTGATTATACTTGAGTTTGCACCCAAGTATCCACCTGAAGAATGAGAGCCTAATATTTTTTACTGACCTCAAATGTGCCGTAAGGCAACAAATGGCTAAAATTTCATTTTTTGAAGGATGAGAATGCTTCGAGGTAGTTAATGTAGTTCAAGATATGTCATTCCTGATTTGGGAAATGGCAGGGGTGAGAACTGGATATTTTGGGTAAATGGGGTACTGGGTCACCAGGTCTACATGAAATACAGCTGAGAAATATATATGTAATAATGACAGCTGGCTATGGCATGCCACTGTTCACAAAGGACACGCTATAGCAAATTGAGTCAAGAGAACGAAATCCTTGATGTTACTCTGAAAGAAAATATTAAAAGCAATTTTACAATATTTATCTTGGATTCAGAGCAAATAATATTCTTCTTCTAAGAAGTGATAACATATCCTTCTAATAAGGATGTGAACATTTTAACATCAGTATCTAACCCACCGTTTGTATGGACTCACACCACTTAGAAAAATGGTGAGGAACCTCTCATCATCCTATTGAGAGGTGAAGGATATAAAGATTCTGAGCAAGAGCACTTGCTGAGCAAGCTCATTTTCCAGTTTAGAAACACCAGCAGCTTCTCAGAGCAAGTGTTAGTTATGTTCTTTCTTGTGTTGTGCCTGTCTTTGAATCCTTTCCCTCTCAATAAACATACAGGCTTCACTGTTTGTTGCCAGGAAAAGCCTAAGTCATGAAATGTGAATAACACTGACTTACACATTTCTAAGGGCCTGAGAGTGAATGAGGATCCATCATGCAAGGTGCTGTCTAAACATGCAGCCAGTACTTAGAGTCTGAGTAAATAAAACAGGAACAGAAAAGTTCAGTGACTTGCAACAACCCATGAGAAGAAACAACAGCCTGGAGTCAGTCCAGCTGCTCTGACATCTCGTTCATTGCCTTTTCCACTGGATATTGCTGAACTGACATCTTGGATGTGCAAAAAGTACTGCATGATATATACCAAATGGGAGGCTTATCACAGTTATCTCTGCAATGTCTGGCACCAGAAGGATTTAAAAAACAGACATCAAATTATAGAGGCATAGATCTACCCCGAGCGTGTCTGTTCAGTGCAGTAATGCATAACTGCTTGATTATCCTCAATGAAATCCTCATGCTGCTACTCATCTCTACCTGCCTCCAAATACATTGAGATCAGTGTCTGGATTTATTTCTTGCTCTTGGTCTCAGGTGTAGCAATTAAAGAAATGTTCTGAATTGCTGAGAGCACCAGATGTGTGCAGTGGAGCATCCTACCCTGACAAGCATTTTGCTTTTAATAGTTCCTTTGGGTGCACATTGGCGTCTGGTTTTATTTTTCTGTTTATACTTTGTTTTTCTGGTTTATGGCACTATTTTCTTGATGGGGTTTTTCTGTTTCTTGCTTTGGAGAATGGTTTGGGATAGCCTGGATTATGGCACAGCAGCATTAAGAGTTGTCTCTTGTTCCTGTTTTCAGTTTAAGGTCATTCTAAGTTCTCAGTTTGACTGGTCCTGTATGGAATAAACAAAGAAAAATATCCACTGATTCTGAAAACTGAATTGTGAATCATGTTGATGTCTTTCTGGACTTTCTTGATGTCTCTCTTGTCTTCCTGGATCTGGGACCTGATTTAACATATATATGACAAGATTTCTTTGGGAGCAAGGTTGAGGAACAAGGCTTTTTAGTCACAGAAGTTACAAACCTTCTTTCACCTGCCCCCTAGAAATGGTGGGCACATAGAAGGTGGCAGGGAACTTTCCCTTGAAGTCTGTTTGCAGATTTTGTCCTCCAGTCTAACTTTCAGATGATTCTTCATGCAGAGTAGAACAAGATGCTCAACTGCAGTCTTAGTGCTAGGGTGCAGCAGCAGGCATATTCTGATTTACAGAAATCTGATCTATTTTTCTCTGAAATGCTTTGTACCAAATTGAGAGTTCCATGATGGATATGACTGTCAAGAGCTACAGACTATGTTCATTCCTACAAGTAGAGAAGAAAGTCTTTCCTGACTTCTGCAAGAGCTTTTCTTCAGTTCCTAAAAAGTGGAATTTGACTACTTTGACTACAGTGTGAGCAGTGTTAAATGTTACTCAATGTGGTGAGTGCCATTTTTTCTAACTAATACAGGCAGTCAAAAAAATAGATCTTCACACACTTGTTATTTATAAGGAATGTTGGGTGTATCATGACACCGTGACCAGTGGTATCAGGGTCTAATATTGGAACTTCTTATCTCACCAAAACCTAATTTATTTAGTTTTTAGAACAACGGTTCAGGTGAAACCATGATAAGCAAAAGATTAAAGCACTGTCAGATAAAAAGCAATCCTGTACCATTTCAGTTATCCTAGTTTTCAAAAGGGAATGAAATGTGCAGTAATTCATACAAACATAAATATTGAATAACCATTGCAATGGATTGGATTAATAGATACATAAGATGAATAAAAACATATTTGATTTAGTCCTCTGCTGATGGTGCCAGCAGATTACAAGGACTAACCTGTCTATTGCAATGTTACCCATCAAATAGCTATAATTCAAATCTTTCCTCTTTTTATTTTCCCTCTCAGAAAAATAGCACAGCCAGGATAAATAACAGCCTTTACATCATTTTGTTTCGCTGGAGATTAATCCTGGTCTTACCCATCCAATTTCATGCACATGAATATTCCTGTTGATTAGGGTAGGAAAGTTTTTCACATCCACAAATCATTTTGGAATTTGGGGCTGCAATGTGTCAAATTAATTCCTGACCTCACTCAGCTACCTGTGCGTCCACTTGGCCTGACACCACAGGACAGAATTTGGGCATAAATTTGGTGTGAGAACTCTTGAAGCACAAGCAGGAGCCAGGCTCCCCCTGATCAGGTCCCATTCTGCCCTCTCTGCTCCTGTCTTGTAGGGATGAGCATTCCAAGGGTGGAGGTTAACAGGCATTCCTAGCTATGCATGGCATCCTACTCCTTAATGCTGACACAAATGGACTGTTTCCTAGGAGACAGCCTAAAATCAAATAAATTATTTGAGAGATACTCATGTTAAAAGATTCCAAGGAGTTCATCCTTACATAAAACTCCTGTTCCCAATTAGCTGGCTCTAGATCAGGGCTACAAGATGGGGCAGATATGATCTACTTCCCTCTTCACTGTGTGACAAAAGCTGTGTGTGGTCAGGCCCCCAGACCCTTTTCCTGTGTTGTGCTGCCAGCTGAGTGCTCCAGAGCTCCTGCATTGCTGCCCTTGCTCTTCAGGGCTCTTTCTTTCCTGCTTGTGCCCTCACAGTGACACCTCCCACAGTCTGAGGGTAAGTGTGAGTGATGTTGGCTGGAGGATTCCTCTCTCTGTCCTCCTGGATCCAGGGTGGTGCAGTGCTTCAGGCCCCAAAGCCTTGAGGCTGCAGTTTATCCCCCTACCTTGCATTTCAGAAGTGATAAATCAGACATTCTGCTTTGTTTTTCTCCACCTCCAGAGGCTTTTCAGATTGCATCTAGTTAAAGAATTGCCCATGAGCTGGCATTAAAGGTGTGCCTCTAGGAAATATATTACCTGAATAAAAATGCTCTAATTCAGAAATATCTTTCCCACCTTTTCGTTGCCCTTGTTAGGGAAAAATGCTCCACTTTAACCTCCAGCTAACTGATTACCTGCCAGTTCTGATGCTGTGCTCAGAATTAATGTGCTCCAAAAGCCAACAGAGATGACTTGTGTTTGGGCACCTCATGGGAAAACAGGGAGATGAAAAGCCTTAGGAAAACTTTGACAAATAACTTGGAGTGTTTGACCAGCTATGCACAGCTGCTGCTGAATGGAGACTGCAAGCAACGTGCCAAGCAGAGACAAAAGGGGATCAGCAGGGAAGGCAGCTTTGGTATCAGCACTGGACATTTTACTCTCAGAAAAGGAGAGGAAATATGCTGAATTACCTGTAGGAGGTGTACCTGCTTTTGCTAATAGATGTGCATGGTTAAAGAATTCCTAACCACCAGATCCCATACCAACGTATGCTGGAATTCTCTCTGAGGTCAGTGGAGATACATCCATGCACAGCACCTTAATTTGATTAATTGCATCCTCCCCATCTAAACATGCCTTAAAGACTTGGTTGCAGAGCCACAATCTCTCTGCCCCCTCCAATTCCCTATTTGAGGTGATAATGTCTCCTCATAAATCCTGGATGCGATAGCACCAGCATGACCCATCACTTCATTACACCAGAGCTGTGCACTGGGGAGGAGTTTATCTGGACAGAATGGATCTGGTCCAGGAGCAAATAAAGGAGTGAGGAATCTGATTATTGCTGGGCCAACTCTGTATGAGTTGCAGCTTCTCAATTTTCCTGATGTCAGCTAGTTTTACTTGTTTTGTTTGCCTTCCTCACACAGGAGGTGAAATACCTAGCTAGCACAGACATCTTGATGAGCTGCTGGTGTCAGGAAAGCCAATCTGAAATTTCTATCTGGTTTGGATGCCATGTGATGTGTCATTTGAGCATTTTGGTGCATGCCAGGCTTGTTCCAAAATCAGGGATCACCTCAATATCAGCAGCGGGAGTGTGGTGACTCTTCAGACACCCCTGTCTTGTCCTATCCAGTGCTGTCTGGGAGGAGCAGCCTAACTTCCTCAGCTTTGTGCAAATGAGGAATCCTTGTGCAGAGGCAATTCCTTGATGACCAGGTACAATGGACACAGTATAGCATCTTTCACTGTCAGCATGAAGGGAGTAAAGGAAAATTATATGTCCAACTCCAGGGCACTCTGCACTGCTTCAGGCATGAATGGTAGGGGAAAGAACTATTTCTTCTATTAGAACTATTTCTTCTATTTTATTTATTATTTCAAGTGTTTCTTTATGATTACTTCCTAGTGATTTCAGAGATAGCTGCTCTATCTTGGCCTTGCACTAGCTTGTTTAGTCTGATGCCATATATCACTTGTTTGTTTCTTCCAAGGCACTACTTTTTCCATGTATTTACTTCATGGTTTATATTTGCTTAATGCACATCTTTCAACAAGACACTCAGACTTCATTCAATGATTGCTGAAATTTCCTATGTGTTCCAAAGGATAAAAATTACATCTGTGTGTTGAGCCTTCCCTTGCAAAATTCCTCTGTGATTCTCCTGCGCAAGTTTTGCAGACTTTATGGGCTTAGTGGACATAATTCTTGCAGGTACTCACCGAGGTTTTAAAGTATTTAATTGGTCTTGAATGCACAGTGCAGCTCTCCAAATACACAGGACTGAGGTATCTACTGATCCCTTTTTCTGTTCTGCACGTTTGAGTTGTCAGTTCTAGGTAGGCTGGCACTTGCACAGAGGGATTGTGAACTGTGGTGGTTTTCAGCAGAAAAGTAAGTGTTGCTAAGGGGAACTTGTGAGTGTATGTCCTTAACTGCAGCACAGTGACAGCTTCTCAGTTACTGCTTTTGGCACCTCTTTTTAGTCTGTGCCTGCTCTGAAGTTTAGAGTAAGCAAAAAATCTTATTAAAGAGAAACACTTTTACCCTTTTGCAAAATTTTTGTTTACTTATCATTTTTTTTTTTTCCCACTCAGGTTTTCATTTGATTGGGAAGTACTTCTGCAAGGCCTTATGGAAAAGTTGGCTGGGTGTTTGTCCTGCTCCCTCCCAGGTGAGTCTCTGCCTATTCCTAGTGCTCCCACACCTTTTGGCGAGCATATTCCTGAGCTGCACACTCACAACTGGTGAAAAGATAACTCACTTCCTTGTTGAATTTAGTTTCAAATTCCTAGGGCCTAAGCACCAACACAGAATTCTTCCTGGTTATTGGTTAACACCAGTAACTAAGTACCAGGTGGCATCTTCAACACCTCATGCAGTAATTAAAACAAATGTCTCTTATTTCAGGAAACTGATTGAAAATTAATATAAGGCTTCATGTTCTGGGGGCTGACTCAAGTATGAAGGACTTAATTAAACCCCCATTGCAGACTGCAGTCTGGATGTCTCTTTTGTGATCTCTGTTACCCCACAGATTTTTGGCCCAAAGAACACAATTTCCTAGTGCCAAACAGCAAGAGTAGCCCAGAGGAAAATTATTACCCAGCTCCAAAGGGCATTGTGAGTGCTGTGGTGCTGCTGCCCAGAGATGGATCCAGCCCTGCCCTCCTGCCAGCCTGCCTGAGCAGTCAGTGTTGGTGCCCTGCCCTGCTGCTGGGGATGGGATTCACAGAATCATTAAGGGTGGAAAAGACTTCCAAAATAATAGTGTGCAACCTTTAGGCTGAGTCCACTGAAACCACTCATTGCCCTAAGAAACTGTGCTGCAAACTTGCATCAAGTACTTGAGTGGAAAAGCTC
This sequence comes from Zonotrichia albicollis, assembly GCF_047830755.1. Lineage (NCBI taxonomy): Eukaryota > Metazoa > Chordata > Aves > Passeriformes > Passerellidae > Zonotrichia > Zonotrichia albicollis. The sequence continues at coordinate 6,368,148 of NC_133830.1, forward strand.
TTTTACCCAGCAGCCATATCGTTAACTGGCATAGTTAATTTACTTAATTAACTAATTTCTTATGAGGTAAAGGTTTAGATAGAATCAAGAATAAGCATTTGGATTAAGAAACAACACTTTGATATTAGAGCTGTGCCTTTTCTCTCATATTGTGTGAGAATTGTGGTGTCGGGAGAGTTCATTGCCCAGAGTTTTCCTTGTGGGGAAGGGAAGAATCCCTGTCCAGGTGCAAGTGGTAAAAATCTTACTTTGTCAGTCGAGGGCAGGAGAAAAATCCTCTAGAAAATAAAAATCTACAGTGTTTTATTGTGTTTCTTTTAGAAATAGATGGCAATTAGTCCATTCACGTTCTTGTCCTTTTGTCTGTGGTTCCTTAGTGTCAAGAAATCAGTGTGTGCTTTTACAACACACATTCATTTATCTTTGAATTTTTAAATTAATACTTTTGTCTTCTGAAAATAAAACTTGAAGTCATGCGTTCTGAAATGATGACAGCCTAAATTTGTTATGAATGCCCAAAATAAAATTTTATTTTCTTCTTAATAACCTCTTTCATAAAAATAACAACTGAGTATATATTCATTGCCAGAATTCTGAAGAATGTAATTTCATAAAGGGGAGAAATTACTAACTAGACACCTGGAATTGGAATTTCTTGAGTAATAAACTAGCTTGTGACAGCTGCAGCCCTTTTTTTGCAGGTGCAAAAAGTACATTTTCATCTTTTTGTGTTATCTGCTTTACATCACTTAATGACTAGACTATTCCAAGTTGGGAAAACAACTGGTAGTTGAAAGAACAGGAAAATTTGCTTATCCTTTCCCATTTTATGAGTAAAAGGTGGGGTGGGGGGGAGGGAAGATCTGAGATCAACTGGTTCTAATCTTGAAGAATAGGAAAGCAAGGAAAAAATAGCTCAGCTGATTATTGCTGTTGATATTTGCACTGTTCAGTACATCAGCTGCCTTGAAATGCAAGGAATATTTTGATAATATTTCCTGAAATATGCAGGACACAATGTAGTTCCACTTAAACAATTATGTTCTTCTGGATATTTTTGTTCAGAAGCAGCATGACACAGAGCACACATTAAAAAGTGAATCAGGCGACTAAAACCTCCATGTCCTGTTTTTCTCATAAATCAAACATAAAAATGGACCCCCAAAATAAATGCTTAGATATATAGTGACATGTGACATTAGTGTGCTATTTGTTTTTGTTAACTAAGAGTTAACAAAAACAAATACTAAATACCAGCTCAGAGCTACCTTTCTTTGCAATCAAGCATTTTTATTATGTGTCAGTCTCTGAGAATAACCCTTTGTCATGAATATCTGCTAGAAAGCACAACTGCAATGCAAATTGAATTATTTAAATTGTGATTTAAATCACAATTAACAAAACTGATTTAAATCAAAGTGATATAAATTGGTCCCTCCTGCTTTAAAATTAATTGAGGATGTGCTTTGAAAGCATGTTTCTATCAGTGCTCTGACTCAGTGGGTTCTCCATATCACTCAAGTTTTAATAAATCAGAGCAAGGGATGGAATTTTTATTTAGTTCAACAGTCTCGGTCTCTGAATTTAAGGCCACTGAAGAATAGATTAACATTTATAATTGCTAGGTTGATCAGCAATGCAAATTAAAAATGGGGATTTCAAAACAAATTAACCTTTGCAGTACATCTTGTGGAGACAGACAGACAATGGTACTGTTGAAAAGGTTCCCCTCATCCTTGAAGTCACAAATCATTGTATTCTTCATGGTGCCTTGCTGCTCCACAGCCTCTGGAGTATCAATGTCCAAAAAATAAACTGTGATAGCTGAAAGAACAACATGGGCACTTTGAGGCTGGAGGTCCCTGCATGGGCTATCGCTGCTTTGTGTCGCTGCAAGCAGACTTGTGTATTTTGGGCTGAGATTAGGATGTTTAGGCTAGGGGTAAATGGGTTTATAATTAGATATGTCCCAGTCCCTGACCTGTTAATTGAGGTTCATACTTGCCTCCATTTACCCTCCACCTGTAATGAGACTGTGATTTAAAGCAGTTGAGGGAAAATGGCCTTTCTGTACCCACATATTTTTGTGCTTCCGTATGCCCATCCTGTGCTCTGCTGAGAGCCTTTCTGTCCCTCTTTGAGATGTCTCATTAATAGAACAAGACACTGTGTCAATAAGGTCTATGCTGTATTTATTTATTTAAAGAATTAAGGGCTTAGATTTCATCTGGAGAAAACCACCCAGCACCTCTGCATTTCCAATGTTTCTCCTCAGGCAGAAAAGCAGTCATAACTGGGAAGATGGAGTGGATTTTGACGGCACCATACAGAATCTGAGGAGGTCCAGGGCTGTTCCTTCCATGCTGAGACATCTATGGAGCTGGGAGATGCAGAACCCTGTGGGGTGTTGTGTAGAGAAAGAGTGGGGCAGGCTAAGGACAACTGTGGATGGAATGGAAAGAGTGATCACCTATGAGAGCAAACAGGTTTGGTGTCTCCTGCTCCTGGGAAATTCTTGCCAATCAATGCAGCTGATGCAGGAGCTCCAAGCTTTCTGGGTGCTGGTGTCCCAAGGAGCAGAAGACAAGAAAACCACACTTTGTGTGCAAGCATGTATGATGTGTTTCTGACATGGCTTATAGGCTCCCAGAAAATGGTTGTTTTCATATCTGCAGTGCTTTGCCCAAAATTTACGTTTCCATAGGCAACCTTTCATACCTTCAATGCATATCACAGAATATGCTGATTTGGAAGGAATGCACAAGGATCATTGGGTCCAGCTCTTAGGCCTGCACAGGACACCCTAAGAGACACACCAGAGAGCGCTCAGAGTTGTCCAAACACTTCTTGAACTCTGCCAGGCTTGGGGCTGTACCCACTTGCCTGGAGTACAACCACTAATAATTGAAGTTGAATGTGAAGAAATATTCCCTTTTTCTCATAATTTGTGTGCTTCCACAGTCCTTACCAAAACTGAGCCATTAGTCTGACCCTGTGGAAAATATTATCTTGTGCAGATGTTGATGCGCATCCTTTGTGTAATGGTAGAGCTATTGTGTGGCTTGCCTTTTTTTCTGTGAGCAAACTTACACCAGGGGAAGCTGGTAGTACTATCTTCTGATCACAGAGCTCCAGGAGGATATAAATAGGGAGTGAAGAATGAACAGTGGTATTAAAAGCTTGCTCTGAATGGATTTTTTTGTTTTTAAGTTTATAAATAGAAATAAAATATAAATAGAAATAAACTAAACAGACCGGAATAAACACAGAACTGTGGCAGGTATTGTCATCACTGCTCACACCAGTGAATGGTTTTTAGGTTAATGAGAAAGCAGAGCCAGGAAGGAACCTTAAAGATGTCCAAGTCTGAGCAGTGGAAATGCAGAAGGTTTTTTCAGGAGGCAGAGCACAGAGGAGGAGCCCAGCCCCTGGTCTGGTGGAACAGGGTGTCCATGCTCTAGGTAGGGCTTGGTGGTGCCACATCAGGCATGGGAGGTGGGGACAGCCCTCCCTTCCTGCCAGAGCCACACCAGCCTCTCCCAGCTGAGATGCTCCAGGCTTCTGTCATCCAGAGGATGGTAAAATGTGGGTGGTAGGTGAAGAAATGCTGATGAAGGGGATATTGATGAGGCTACTGAGTAGTCTGCCAAATACTTGGAATATTTTTCAAAACTTTTGGCAGTGGGAACAAGATTGCAGCCTGGAAGAAAAAGACTTGTGTGTCTTGTTCAGTAGATGTTTCCAGCTGCTGGTAATGGTATTGGCAATAGGAGTTAATTAATAACTGGAAAGTTACTGCTTTTTAATGCATGCAAGTGTTGTGCAACTTCCATTGACATTCAGCGAAACATGCCCTACTTCATATATCTCATTTTTTGTCATCTAAATAAATTGCACGTTGTTGAAAAATCTCTTCCTTTCCCAACACTATATTATTTGCTAAACAATTTTTGGATTTTTTTTTATTTTTGGTTTTTTTTCCTCTCTAAGAAGAATAAAATATTGCACATGGCCCTTTTCCAAAATCAAAGCTCTTTAGTATGGTTAGCGTTTCTGGTCTATCTTATTACTGATATTCATACAGATTACTGGCAAACACAAATTTATTGCAATATTTATTGGGCTGAATTTGAGGTTACTTATAATGTGGTTAGATGGCTGTTTATTAGACATGTCACAGTAGCTATTTAACACTTCTATAGCTGTCTAGCTGGAATTAGGACATAAAACAGAATTTATTGTGTTCTATCCAGAAAATGTTACAGGAAGAGTAAATTCTAGGAAAGACACAACTGTCAGAATAATGAAGGGACCAGGAAGAAAAAAGTAGTTTTAAACAGCAATTCTCAGCCAAACTGAAAGAGGGAAATATTCAGGATGTGAGGAAGTCCAGGTGCAGATTTTAGGTTCTCTAAAGTGCACCAGCGAGTGTCTAACAGCTGACCTTTCCCTCATGAAGTGGACATTTTTCATTTAGAAAAGGAAATGAGAGTCATCTTCTTTGATTAGTTTTGTGCTGATTAAGTAGAGTTTAAAAGTTCTATGGGACCATTTTCTCAAGGAACAATTTCATAAGAATCATGCCTTTCACAGGCAGGTGGTATTTTGATGATTTTGATGTGTTGTGTTAAGGTGGTATTGACTAGAGTATTTCACTGTGATGGATTCAAGTGACTATTTTTTCCACATTAGTGTATTTTAACTCTGCATTTCACTGTTGTGAAAGCCTTTTGCAGCACCAGGACAAAAAGTTTTATTTTCTATTAACATCTATGGGGTTTGGATCTTTTTCTTATTTGAAACAGAAAATGAGTGCACATGTCGGATGTCTCATGAAGAAATGTGGATGAGACTTCCCTGCAAGGAAGAGGCTGTAAGTGCAAAAAAAATTTCAAAAATACTTATGAATTTCCTTTAAAAATAGTTTCCTGTAACCTTTAGAAAATGTAGATTATTTAGGAAAATAGGTCCCCCATTTTCATACACAGACACAGACCATCTTAAAATACTTCACCAAAAGAAGCCAGTCTTTCTGTTTAACAAATAAACCCCTTTCTGAGGGAGGATGTGGAGGAGGGAGGAAATGAGGCCATGGAAAGGTTTGCAGGTGTGAGGGTGAAGCTGGGCAGCCACTGCTTCCACTGCTGGTGAATGTGCAGCAGAGGCAGGACAGAGTGAAGGGAGCAGTTCTCCTTCTCCTTGTGCCTCCTTCTGGCATTTTCTCGGGGCAAAGGAGTGTTTGTGCCCAGTGCCACTGCTGTGCATGAGCAGCAGACCCCATCCCAGCCTTCACCCTTCCAGCCTAATTCAACTTGTCTACCCCAAATCCCATGGGAATTCCCTCCCTGCTGGTGCCTAATTGTCTCATCACAGGATGGCAGCTGTTGTGGACCAATAAATACATATTTATCCCTTGGTTCTTGCAGGTGGAAGAACTCAAATACCCCAACCTTCAGATACTGCAGCCTTGAATGACACAGGATGAGATGCTGAGCAACACAGAGGCAGGAGATCATGGGGAGAACCTCTTTGTTCAGATTACACCTGCATTGAGATAAGTTTTAATGATTATTTTTTAGAGTGTAGCTGCCAATTAAGTTCAGGCTAATGCTGGTGAGAAACTACAGTAGGCAATTCAAGGAGGCTATATATTTTGTTAAATTCATTAGCTGCCCATTGAGGGTTGAAGAGAACATAACTAACAATAATTACATATGAATTATGAAGTTCAAATGGAATGTGTTACTTTGCTCACACAAAACTTCAAGGGAGACAAGTCAGAGAGGTTTATTAGCATATTCTTCTTTTCCAACAAACCTTACAATAAAGGGAAAACATAATAATGTAAAGGAGTTTAAGATTCATGTTTCCATAGTAGCTATATCTGCACTATTCTTCCTGTGAAATTCATTCTCTGTGGGTGGTGATGCTGTTGAATAGTTTTTATTTCTCAGTCATCTTTGTTTTTTCCTCTGTAAGCAGCTCTTTTGTGTATATCTATTAACATGCAATCCTCTCCTGCCCAGAGCTTTCTTCAGCTGCATTGCACCTGAGCCAGGGGTTTTGCAGGGAGCAAAGGGCAGCACGCAAAACTGATCATAAATACACTCCCAAAATTTCATTTTTATTTGAGCTCATTCATTCTAATTGTTCTCTCGAGGCTCTAATTGGAGCACAGAGAAACCCAAAGGGGGCTCACTGGGCTGTGGGTCAGGTTTTCAGGTCACCTGTACATGGCAAGCGGTGAATAATGAGCAGCAGAGTGCCAGCCCCGTAGGCCTGACCCTGAGGATGGAGCGAGAATTCGGGCACAGATCTCATCAAGGGCAGTCTCAGGGATGGAGGAGAGCACAGCACCTACCCCTTCTGCAGCCAAAGGCAGCCACAGAGCTCAGTGACCAGCAGGCTGCTGTGCCCCAGTAATGCAGCTGACCCTGCCCTGATTAACTGGGGCAAACAAACTCTGCCCTGAACATTTTCTGTGTGGAATTAGTTCTTTTGTTGATGGCAATGGTCCAGTATATTGGTAGAGTCACTGCTGGGACTTGATATGATTACAGATACATTTCAATGTTCAATTAGGAGTGCTGTGATGATCAGTTTGTCCCTTCCACAGGTTAGGATTAACACACATATTTTGCAAACCAATCACATACGTTAAAAACTGTTTAGGGTGGATTTTTTTCCTTCTTTTTTATTATTGTTGTTGTGAGGTTTTGGTTTATTTTGGGGGAAGGGTTTGGGGTTTTTTTGTGTTTGGTTATTTGGGGGTGTTGATGCTTTTTTTCCTAAACAGAATCCTTTAAGCCAGTTTAAAAAGTTTATTCTTGCAGACAGAAAAGTTCTTTCCTTTTGTCTAGATTAAGCATTTGGATGGGAAATGGAATGTGGAGGTCCTGGCCCAACTTTCTGTGCAACCACATGTGAATCCGTTCATGCTGTGGCCCCTTGTTGCTGTACCAAACTCCACCCTACTTTGCTTGATTTAAAGCCTACGGGAAGTGGTTGTCATCTTCTGTCTTTTTTAGGGACATCAGCGTGAATGATGCAGGACTGGGGATTCTGGACATCACCACAGTAATCATGATAAAGGTCTGAGAGCCTCTTGGTCAATTCCAAAACTCCCACCTCTTTCCACAGTGTCAGAAACAGATCCTTGTTGAGCTGCTTTTAGCTTTTATCATCTTTGATAAAGCTTTTAGCACTTATCTTCTCTGTCTCCATGGGAGCCCCTTTCTGGTGTCCTGTTTCTTTCCATACATTGAGTTCTACTGTTGTCACAAATGATCTGGAAACGGATATATAATTACAAAGTGTAAGACAGGTAACTGCATGGCAGAAAAAGGAGTGTTCAAGCCTGGAAACAAAGGAGTTAAAATGAAATTAATTTCTCTTACCCACTTTCCAAAGATGCCAGCCTTTCTGTATAAACTCCTCTGTCATTAATCTAATAGAGCTTTACTTCATTCATAATTTACTACACTCTTGAGTAAGCCATTCTAATATTTGTGCAGGGCAAGTAGATAAATCACTGTTGCTCTTCTCTATTTTTTTTACTTATCTGGTTCTTTCAAGGTCAATAACCTACCTTACAACTTTCATCTGGTTTAAATATTCAGCTCTTGCCTTTTACACCTCTCTTCCTTGTTCATGTCCATTTGGATATCTGCAGCTGTATCTTCTCAAGTAGCTATTGATCATGTCTCCTTGCTAGCTTCATCAGCAGTAATGGTACAAATTACATCTGTTAGGGTTCACTCACACCTCTCTTTTAGAGGGAGAGACTGCCTTCTGACTTAGTTGTTATTGGCCATCTTTTCTGCCTAGGTTATCTAAAACTCAGTGAGAAAAATTATATGCTGGGAAATATCCTCATTGTGACACATGTAGGCTTTCAGTGCCCAGGTCATGCAGAGCAGCTAATCAATCCCTACTGACCTCCAGGAGCCTGGAATATAGCTGGGTAAGGCCCCAGTCCAGCAATGCACTTAAGGGTATGCTTATGTAAACATAGCATCCATCCCATTTTCAGTGCAATTTGGTGAGAAGTGCATTTCAGAGCAGAGCATCTCTGGGTTGCTCCTCTTTGCAGGGGCTGTGCAGGATGAGGCTGTACCAGCTGCCAACACGAGCACACCCCAAGGTATCTGGTAATTTTGCACAGGGCAAAGTAACTTTCTTTGTCTTACTTGTGAGGAGGCTGCTGAGGTGCCACTGCTTTGGTATCGGTGTGTGTTTGTGAGTGTGAACCTTGTCCTCTGCAGAGCTGATGAGCTCTTAAGAGCTTGAGTTTCTCTTGCTGACTATTTAAGAGAAAATTAAACTATTTAGGATTAGGCAGAATCATTGGGTGCTGCAGGACCTTATGGTAATGCCTGTTGTGTGCTGACTTCATCAGATCCTTACCCAATTGTGTTGCTGCCACAAGATTGCCAACTTTTACCAAAAACACAGGAGTGGAGTTTTGTTGTGGTTGTCTGCCAAGGGGTAAGGCTGGAATAGTTACCACCATGGTATAGAAGAAAACAGGGCTAGAAAGGACCTGAACAGGTCACCTCATCCACCCCCACAGAAACCACTCCTGACCCATTTGTCTGCAGTGTTTTTGTAACCCCGTCAGCCGTGGAGATCCCCCAGCCTGCCCAGGCAATCCCCTCCAGTGCCCAGTGACCCCTGCAGCAGGGAAGTTATTCTAGCTCTGAACTCAGGTCTCCCAGGCTGCATTTAAACCCATTACTTTTCTTGTGCTTTCCCTGAGGATGTGGATAACAATTTATTGCCTTCCTCTTTGCATAAGCCATTTATATAATTGAAGACTGTTATCATGTCTCCTCTCTGTCTTCCCTGCTCTAGACTAAATAGCCCAGATAGGATGAAAGCTGAAATGGGGTGTCAGGGAGAAGGAGTTAGAGGAGGAAATCAGAGGGGGATTAATCCTGCTTTCTGTCCCTGTAGAAACAGACTTTGGTTTCTGAAGGATGGGGATGTGGGAGGGGGAAACAGGATTTTCAGTGCTGCTGATTTCCTAATGCAGCTCTGTGAAATGTGTATCTGATTGGTGGGCCACTGCCTCTCAGACTGAGGAAGAGGGGCTTGGACTGACTGTCTGCTGAGCTGTGACCCTGCTCTCCAGCCTCTGTGCTTGAAAATGAAGGCTGTAATTTCTTACACTGGTGAGGAGCATTTCCAGCTCACATGTCAGCTCCTGTGAGATGTATCTGGTTGAGCTTCTGTGCATCCCAAAAGCTGCTTCCAGGTGCTGTGTGTGTTACACAAGCAGACAACCTGATGATGTAGAACCATCCAGAGCCCTGACCATGAGCCCTGCCAGGGAGCAGGAGTCCTCTCCTCTGATGGCAAAACCTTGTTTTTGCTGCCCTGACCTCAGCTCTGTGCTTCCCACCCATGGCCAGCATGGAACCACTCACCACACACGCTGCCTACATGGTTACAGCTTGATTGCTCTTCATAAAACCAGCACATGGAACAGGCAAACTGTCTGATCCAGAGAGCCCTGGGGTGTATTATGTCAATGTCACACACATCAGGATAGTACAGCCACTGCTCAGAGTGACTTCTCATGCTCAGAACCCTTTTCCATTATTCACATCTGCTGTCACAGCTGCAGCACGTGTGCAGCCATTGCTGTCACAAAAACACCTCCCAGCTTGGAGACTTCCAAAAGCACAAGGTGGAGGAAAAACAAATGTTTCCTTGCTACTTAATGCTCCCAAACAGCTTTTGGTGACAGTTGTGCCCTGCTCCAAGTGCTCCAAGAACAGCACATAAGGTGGAGCTGTTTTCCCTAGGCTCCTGGTGACATGGGATCACAGGATTATTTACATCAGAAAAGGGCTGGCCTTGAAGAAAGCAAAATATTAGATGCTGTTTGGAACAGCAAGAATGTTCATTGCATTTCAAGAGCACTGCAGCCTAACTCCAGCACTCCCAGTCTCTCTTCCTCCCCCACTGCCTCATCAGTCAGCTGTTAAGACTTTCCAGTTCAATTTCACAGTTTAAAAAATCTTGACAAATTGCAATCCAATTGTTTGGTTGGGTTTGTTGGTTTTTTTGGTTGGTTGGTTTTTTTGTTTTTTTTTTTTTTTTGCTCTCCCTTTCCCCCACCTTTCCTTCTCAGAGTGACTTTGAAGATGACATTTGTATTTCTGAATTAAAACCACATTTGCCCAATACTGCAGATGGGGGAGGCAAGGGCAGAAGAGAGAAGAAAAGCTTTTGTTCTCCTCCTCACAGTGACCCCTCACCTGCCAGGGCCAAGCTCCACAATAATTTCTAACAGCTGAGGTTAGTCAGGGACACCTAATCCCAAAAAGCTGGCTCTGAATTCCAGCACCAGCACACAGTGTTTGAGTTCCACCAACAGCCATTTACATCTAATTCTCCCAAACATCTGAAGTGTGAGTATATGTACAGGTGTGTTCTTATTTAATAAAAAAATTTTTTTCCATAAATCTGAGTCCAAATGTCATCAGCAGCAGTGACAACATAATGTTTTTTAAAGCTAAGCAAGTTCAGGAGCTGTTTTGAGGATGCACTGGGATCTTTTGAGTGTAGCCTAAGCAGCCATGTCTACAGGATGCTCAATAATTGTGATCCTCAGCCAAAGGGAGGGCTGAGTTCCATTCCCTGATTTCCTGCAATGGAAAAGGAGTGTTCTGTGCAAATGGAACTGAAATAATCTTGCTGAGTGTGCTGAGACCTGTCCTGTGTGTCTCCAGAAGGGGCTGAGGAGGATCCTGGCTGCACAACAGAGAAAAACCTCCTAGGGCTCAGCTGATGGGAGGATGTGACAGCAACGGGCTCGCTCTGAAAGAAATGCACCTTCCCAGGCAAACAGGGATCAGGTGAGATGTGGTGGGTAAAATTACAGCTTTTTTCTTCTTTGGAGTCGGACAGAAGGAATAATGTGTTATTTTTTTCCAGAGAGTTTTAATTTTTTCAAAGATAGTCCCCTGGCTGACCCTAAGTATTGGTGACCCAAGGATAAAACTCCAGTTCTGTTGCATCCCTTCCCACAAAGGAAATTTCCAGCAACTTTTTCTATTTGTGGTGTTTGCCTTAAGACCATTCTCTTTTTATTAAAGAAAAAAACTTTGGTTTTGCTGTTTAGCCAGTTGAAATGAGTAATGAAAATGTTATTTACATGGGACAAATGAAATGTTTTCTTTGAAATTATTTCAGTTTACTAATTGATTACAATGAGACTGCTTGGATGTGTGCAGCATACAGCATCCAGTCCCTCTGTTAGAGCAGGTCTTCAGCACATGTGATTTAATCCAGCCCATGGGAGAAAACAAGGGTAAAAGGTGTCAGGTATTTAAGGCTGAGCATCCCATGGATCCAGTTCAGTCTCCACAAGGAAACAATTAGGGTGTCTGAAAAGATGTCCTAAAAATATTGGAAGTTTCTGTGCAAGATGAAACTCTAGAGAATACTGATAATTAAAAACATAGACTAGAAATAAAAAAATTATCTAGAGAAAACTCCTCCAAGGAATAGGTATTTTCTGTTGTTCAGTGCAGACACCACTGAGAGCCTGCTAGCATGGAAAGTACTTGCTATTGATGAAAAGTAATAATATAAATCCACAGTATGTCTGAATTTAAATCAGAAAGGGAAAAAATTAATATGAAGGATTTAAGTGTTACAGCACGATTCCCTCAAGAAGAAAAAGAATCTCATATTTGGAACTGATTTAAGTATAATAATCTTCAAATATTCATGGCTGAAAATTGTTTCCTAAATGCAGTTTCCAAAATGTTGCGAGACAACCACTGTGTCCTGAGCTGATTTCAAAACCATGGAAAATAATATTGTTTCACATAAACACAGAAGAAAATGTGATATCAACAGAAATTAAGGGGGAAAAAATTGTCCAGGTCTGTGTGTCAAGAATGGTGAAAAACAGAGAGAAAAGGCTTCAACAGGAAAGCTGGGAAAGCCAGCATGGAGAGGCAATGTCATTCCCAGCTCACCAACGCGTCCATGTGATTTGTGTGGTTGAGATCTATTCCCCCTTGGCTCCAGCAGCCACTCTCAATGCTGCCTGCTGCCAAGAAGTAGGTCACAAACCTATTTTTGTCCCTCATTCTTCTGTGGCCTAGCCGTGGTCCCTGCAGCAGTGAGCAGAAGGAAAGGAGTGGTGGCAGCCCAGGGTCTGTCCTGGGCTGGGCTGGGTGCCCTGGGCCCCAGCTCCTCTGACAAGAGAGAGAATGATCCCTCCAACAGCAGGGATTGCCTCTGGGAGTGCTCACCTCTCTCTGCTTGCTGGAGAAGGATTTTAAGGGAATTAGAGACTTAGTCTGTGGTTAAATGCCTAAACTGAATAGGATGACTCTGAGTCAAAACACGTGTGAAGTGCCAGCCCCATGCAGGGATGCTGCACCCAAGCAGTGCAGGAGATTTCTGTGTTAACCCAGGTCTCACTGGTCTGGCTCAGAGGGGTCTGGCAAACCCTCGTGGCTGAGCTGGAGATGGAGGGGACTCAGGCAGAAGCAGGAGCTGGGGATGAAGCAGAAGGAATTGTGTTGTGACAGAGCATTTAGTGCTCTGGGGCTAAAAGCTGCCTGCTTTTCCTGCTGTCTCCCAGGGCTGGTGATTTTATCACTTCTGCTCCTAGCATCCTTCTTTTCTTCCCATATATCAGCTGCCCCTTGCCCCCCTCCTCTAAATTTATCCAGTTGATCAACATAATTCAGTAAAATTTAGTAATTGTTTTCAACTTTTGCTTCCCTTTGAAGTTAGCTAGAAGACATGTCGGGAAGCTGCTCGGATTGTCCCACAATATAATCTAGAAATTATAAAAACTACTACAGAAGATACTGTCTCTCCTTATGGAGTTGCCTTATTTGTATATCTGTGAAGTGCCAAAATCTTCTTGTTCCTCACTCCTGTCTTGTCAATGGCAGGCAAAGACTCCTGGGGACAATGGTTTTGCCACCCTGGTGTCCTGTGACCTTTGGAGGATGAGTGATCCATCTCCCTGTGGGAGATTTGGTGTTTTGCCACTGGTCAACAAAACGCTGTCCTCGAGTGAATAGTTTTACAAGTCGCAGACACAGTCAATGCTGCTGCCTCAGGGCCTGGCACAGCCCCAGAACTCAAGGGTTTGCCACCACCGAGGTGATTGCAGGAGAGGCCAAGCAGGAGAGTTAATTCTGATGTGTCTCGTGACATTTCCTTGAAATATCTGCAGCATTCAGTCCAATGCTGCACTACTTCATCTCAGCCAATTGTGTTCCCTCTGACATGAAACAAACTGCAAAGCAGTTGTCTCATCATTCTGCCTCTAGCAGGTCTTGAGTCCGGCTTTTCAAACTGATTTTTCCCTTTTCACAGTGCACCTGTCAAGATCCCACTCTGGAACAGAAGATCAGAGCAAATGGGGGCTGAGGAGAACAAAAGCTGCCCCAAACCTTTGACCTAAATTTAACATAAAGCCAAATGAAACCTTAGAGGTTTGTATATGTTCATAAAACATTTCTACCTCCTGGTCCCCTTTCCTTTATCTTTGGTTTCTTTATACTTCTACATTTAACTGTTTCTAATTGAAAGTCTAATGTAAAGCTCTCCTAAATTAATGGAAAGGCTCTCACTGATTTTAGTGCCTTCTGATTCAGCCTCCCAAAGAAAGGAAATAATTTCTTTAATGAAAGTGTCTTTAAACTTAAGAGAAAAGAAAGCCTGGAAAGAGATAAGGAAAAGAAGAGATCAAATGCAATTTTCCAGCTAGCAGTACATGTCCTTGATGTGAACCTCGCCCATAAAATTGCTGTGGATACAGGAAAAAATATCACTGAGCAGAAACAGAATTACTGAGACAATGGTGAATTGGTTTAATAAGCTTTAATGTCTTCTTATAAGAATGGTAAAATTTCTAGTCTTTTGCAACCAGGTTGTTCTTTAAAAGCTAACTGCTGGTAACCAGTTGGCATTTGTCACCTGAAACTTTGTATGTGTGAGAATTTCCTTTGTACCAATATTGCAAAAATTAAACACATGAAAACTTTATTAGGAATATAACTATGCTACTCATACAATTTTTATCTTGCTAGGTGACTCTTCAGAAGGAGGTAATGATAGCTTATGGGGCTCAGTTACACCTGAATTTCCCTAAAAAAATGCATTGAATGGTCAGAATAAGCATGTTCTTGTCCAAGTTATATTCTGGAGTCACAGACAAGGGCCTTGAGGAAGGCTGGTGAAACCAGCACAAACAAAAATTAGCATGTGGCCCATGTTGAAAGGTTCTGACACTGTCTTTTGGCAGTGACAGGTCCTGATGGATTGGTGTTGCCAGTTCAGAGCTTGGTCTCTGTAGTGCTGAACTGCCTTGAGCCCCTGTTTTGTTCTTACAAATCGAGTGTTTTCTGTGTGCACACTGTTGTGGCTGCATGTTTTACTTGTGAATACATGCAGAGCTTATCTAGGGAACTGTTCCCCAGTATCTGTGTAACAGTTTTGGTGTTCACAGTCACAGGGCAGATGCACACACATGTGCTCCAGAGGCTGCTGCTACTTGGTGCTAATGGAAAACACAGATGTGCAAAGTGGCCCTAGAATGATTAATAACCAGCACTGCTTGTTCATCATGGGCCTATAAATAATCATTATTTTAATATTACTCCTATGCAAATTTTACACAGCATAGGGTTTTTTTTCCATTCTCTCATTTTCTTTTTGTCTCTTATTTGTGTTTTTTCCCCTTACTCCTAGATTTTCTGCTTCTGAGCTCCTCCAAAGTGTCAAGGCTGGACTGAGTGGTGTGTGCCAGCAGTGGATGTCCCTGTGCCAGCGCATGAGAGCAGTGATGGCACCTTGTTCAGAACCCCCTGACCAAAATGCCTCCAGAGTATCTGCTGAGTGCCTTTGTCTTTGGAGGTTTGGATGGTTCTGTCCATGCACTAACCACTATTCAACATCTGAAAGAAAATAAGGACTGTGACAAAAGGTGCTGGCTGAGCTCCATGGACCATCCAGTGTGGGGATAGCATTGGTGGAGTGAATCAACTGGACTGAGAAATCGGACAAAAGAAATTATCCTATTTGCTTTTTTCAGCCCAAGTTAGAAGGGGAAAATTCTGTGTATTGGCCTAGTGACAAATCTATTTTGACTGTCAGAACTCAGAAAACTTTTTTTTTTCTCACAACTTCTCTTGATTCCAGTGGTGTGGGTTTTGTAAATGCTTCATCTATCTGTTTCTAGAAACATACAGAGCATGAATTACTGGAAATGAAGCAAAATCTACCAGACATAAACTCAGCCCATCCTCTATAGCTCGTATTCTCTGAAGACTCATTTGTCCTTTTCCTCTTTTCAGATATTTCCTCTCTTCTCTCTGGTCTGTTCTTGTTATTTGTTTCATCAGCCATTTGTTATACAACTCTTGGCAAAATATCAGGGAAATCTTCCTGACTGCGAACAGGGAAGTGCTTTCTTAAGGGAACAACAGTTTCTTTACTTGGGAGAGCAGAAAACAAGTCAAGCCCAAGTATTGTCTTTGCTGAGACAAAGTTCACAAGGACAGTGATGTGCTTTGTTGGACTCAGAGGTGCAGCTGATGAAGCTTGCCCTCTTAGGATTTTCTTTGGTTTCTTAAAGGTTCAAGGTGTTATTTCTCCATGTGAAACTTGCCTCACTGCAGTGCCAGGGGTCAATAGGCAGTGATGGAGGGATGGACTGAGCTTGTGTCTGGTGGGAACTGAGCTCTGTGCGTGTGGCTCCACGGGGGCGGTGGGTCTGCTCATCCAGGGGTGGGGATGCCTGTCTGGCTACAGGCACCCCAGCAGTCATTAAAACAAGCAAACTGCATGCTTTCATCTCTCCTGGGTCCACAGCTTCCTCAGCTCAGACGAGATGGCCTTAGACCCAGTCTGAGCCTCAATAAACTTTTCACTTTTGCAGTTTCACCCAAAGCCTGACTTTGCACTGAGATTATCCTGAGATTCGTCTGCTTCAGGTCAGTTGGGATCCTCTCTGCCTCCTCTCCAGCTAAAAGATTATAGCAGAGCTGCACAAGCATGTCCTGAACTCAGAGCAAACTGAAGGAAAGGCAGCTCCAGCTGCAGCTCTCAGCCTGCCAGAGAGACTCTCCTGGCAGGTCTCTGACGAGCCTGTTACTACAAGTTCACCCCAAGCGGCAATTCCGGACAGAGCAAAATTATGCATGAAGTTCATATTAGTTCATATTAGCTCACATTGCCAGCAATTCAGTAGCTCCTTCCCAGTGCTTGAATCTCAGTTGAAAGATTTATGTGGGCTTGCCATGCAGCCTCTCTGAGGAAGTCATGAAGGTGGGCATGCTTTCAGTTTTCCTAAATATCATGGTGCAAGTGAGTTGTGCAATATTTCTGGAAGGACTGAAGACTTGATTTTAAGTCCTAATACAGAATTGTCATCTCTGCAAGATGTAATAGCATTTAGATTAACTTCCAAAGCAGAAAAGGACACAGTAAAAGTAGTTTCATATAGTAATTTTTATTTCCACTCACTGAATAAGTGAGATCTTACATCTATTGAATAACCCAATATTTATAAAGGTTTTCTTTTAAAAGAGTTTCTAATGGTTTGACTGCATGCATTAAAACTCATTTTGTGTGTTTTAAATTAATTATAACCTATTCAAAAGCACTTTCTCACCCTAAAGCACTCTGTGCATTATGTCTCTGTAATACCTTCAGCTGCTACAGAGATCTCACAAAGATGAGGATGTTCATGATAAATAGATTTGGGAGTTTTTTAATGTTCATTTCATTTTGTACATTTGCCAAAAGATTTTTTAAAAAATTAAATTCATGTTATTCAAAGTTTGGAGAAGAGTTGGTTGCAAAATCTCTAATTTAGTTACTTTTGAGTCAATTTCAGTGATGGTTTTTAATGAATGGCAAATGCACATATTAGCTACATAGCTAACATTTTCTGTCCTCTCCTGATTTATTGTAGATTAACAAGAATGAATTATTGTTTTATCCCTTGTGAACACTGTGTGATCTGGGCTAAGACTAATGAGCCAAATGAGTCCTCAGCTGGACCTGGAGTGAGGCAGTGGCTCCTCAGCTCCCAGCAATTACAGCAGTGCAAAAGGCAGCTCTGTGCCCAGTGCCCTGCTCTGGTGCCTGCTCACACACTGCTGCTCCTGGAGCAAAGCCCACCTCCATCCTGCTGGAAAGAGCTTTGCAAAGAGGAAGCAAAGTCCTGCCCAGTGCAGCAAAGAACAGACAGAGGCTTTTTGGGGGTGTCTGTGGGAAGGGGAGCTTGCTGTCCCCAGGAATGGGAGGCATGTCTGCAGTGGGAGGCAGCGCTCACGGGGCTCCCCACTCTCACCATTGAGCATTGTTCAGAACAAACGTAGATGCTGTACATGGCTGCAAAGCTTGATTTGTGGTTTTTACACCCACCACATTTCTTGGAGTTGACAATTCTAAAACTTTGGGACTTTTCATCTCCAGGCTGGCGCTTTCTTCGGGGTTTTTTCTTCATTTTATAGGAAGCGAGCATGCAAACAAACCAGCCCACGCTGTGGCCTAAGCAGCTGTGTAATGCTGTCCTCCCCTCAAAAGTGTACAAATCTGCTGGGCAGTAGGGACACAAGTTGGGTTGGTATAACACAGTACAGCTGCACCATGACATTGCTTGGGTGGATGCTGAGAAATCTATAGGAATTCCCTGGGGAAATGTGGAGTTGGAGGGGGAAAAAAACCTGCTCTGCCCACTGTTCCACTTTGCTGGAAAATCCACAGCCCAACAGTGAGAATAGAGTGACTTATTTTTCAGAAATGCCTTGGGCCAGCTGTGACTGAATGGTTGTTTCTTGCTCCTGATAGTTCCCAAAATGTTCAGGGCATTTTCCAGGTGGAAGAAAGTTAGAGCTAAAGAGATGCAGAAGAAAGAAGGAGAAGATTCAACTCAGCAGTTGTTTTGTATAAATGGAATCTTATTCATTCTAAAATTTCAGCCCTTGCTGATGACTTCACAGTTTTAAAGAAAAGAATATTTCTGAGCTTTCCTAGGGGTGCTGAAGAGCTCCTTGTTCCTCCTGCTCTGTGGCAGAAGCTGCTGCATTAGGATTTGTACAAGGTATTGACACGAGGTATGTAATGCCCACCTCTGAACAACAAACTGATACTTTCTCTGGGGAAGGAAAAAGGATGGGCCAGTTACCCTTTCTCTGGGAATTTTCAGCCAAAGTTATGTACTTTAATTCATTGGTGAGTAGGAAGCAATGTGGATTTTTGAATCCTCTTGCTGGGCATGGAGTGAGAGACACATGGAGATGGCAGGACTGCTGTCACCTTGTGCTCTGCCATCATCAGGTGTGTGGCTTCAGCAGACATCATAACTCAAAACCCTGAGGGGTCCTTTCAAACCCTACTGTACCCTGACCTACCACAGTCCTTCTCTCAAAGCTGTCCCTTCCTTCTTTACCAGCCAGAATGGTGGATTTGAGTACACAAAGGCATGAAATTGGACAGAACAGACTGGAAAATAGCCTGTACCCCCAGGTAGGTGTTGATGGACATTCTCCATTGGCTTAAAGTTTCTTATCTAGTTTCAAGGACACTTTTATTTTTAAATCTCTTTTCCATTGGACATGTACATGGGAAGTCAGGTAACAGATACAGGGGCTGGCTCAAGAATAGCCACAAGCTGCCTGATTTCTATTTTACACCATAATTACAGTAGCATACACTTTGGACTGACAGCAATTCTCAGCAACAGAGTACTTTGGAAATAATAATCTCACATCATCTATTTGTGTTGAATATTGGCTTATTCAGCAGGTAATGTGAGCCAATATTATCATACTTTCATAGACAGTAAAACAGAGGGAGAATGAAAGATTAAGTGACCCACCTAGGGTCAAGCAGTATGTCCAAGAGAAAAACCTAGTTGGGCTTGGGGATTACTGCCTCCCAGTGATTGAAAAATATCTGCAATATTTCTGAGAAGCTAACATATATACATCTACAATAAATCAGAAATTATACTGGCTTGGGTTAGTCCTTCACTGGTATGAGGGACATTTTCATTGCATGGTATTGCAAAAGCCAACAGACTTAATGCTTTAGACAGCAACAGCCAGATCCTCCAAAATGTCACCATGTTCCTCCATGTGCAAGTCCCACAAACTGCACTTTCTTAAAGGAGAGCTCAATCTTCAGCTGGTGATTTGGCAAAAATAGCCAAAGGTTTGACTCTTTTAACCTTGTCTTCTGACTATTCAGCATTTCCCATTCCACGAGCTGAGAAGGATTCATACAGATGGGACTGTTCCCCTGCTATGGGGATGGGCTACATGGGGAGCAACAGGAGTTCTGTGTCCATGCAACTCATACAATATCAAGTCTCAAGGTAACAGCACCTCTTAAATTGAATACTGATGTTGTAGGAATTTGAGGAAACTAATTATCCCATGAACAGTTGAGTAAACTTCAGAAGAAAAAGGTTTACATTGAGAAATTGACTAATAATAGGGATAAGATAATTATACGTAGGGGGAAAAAAGCCAAACCTTTTGTTCCTGGACTTTCTTCTCTTACATCACATTATGGATGCCATTCAAGGAAGCAACCTCTGCAGAATAATTCTAAGTGTTAACTAATCATGTTTCAACAAAAATGAGCAGGGTCTCAGATTTTAGTTGGCTTGGATGTCTAAAGGCAAATTATAAGTTACGTAATAAAACAACAGAATTATTCAACATTGATTTACTTGTTTGTTTTGCTATAAGAAATGAAATTTTTATTGGAACGAAATTAAACAAAGGTTTATGGGCTTGTGTTCCCCATAGCCTTTTATACTGTACTAATATAGTAATATTCATAAATCATATCAGAGTTTTCAAATTTCCTCAGCAGTGACCTAGACAACAAATGCTTAACAACTTGAGAGACTTTGAAATTAAATTCAGCTGTAATATCATCATAACTAATTTATGGCAAGTTTGGTTGCTACAAAGATACACCCTAAGAAACTGAAGTACATGGTGAGGATAAGATAAAACATGGGTTTAGTATCATGTAGTTATTCCACTAGAAAGATTTATTCTACATTTCATTACTTTACTGAGCATGGAAAACCAGTGTGTTCCTTGGGAGAGAGGAAATCTTAGATAATTAAACATGTAAATACTAGGTCTTCAACCAAGTAAAACATGGAATGCACCAGATAAGAAATTAAACCTTTATAGTTATTGAAGGAGCCTTGCCTTTGACATTTGTTAATATGAACATTCATGTAGACACATGGGCTCTCTATATTAATGTATCTATAAATATATGTCTCCTTATACATGCATACAGACTCCACAACAGGCATAATAGGAAAATATTATTTAGGGTAACACAGACATTATCTGGTGCAATTGGAATCATGTTTCAGAATTGCCCAACATCCCTGAAGCCCATTTTTGTCCCACTGCAACTTTTGAACTTCCTGCAAGGCTCATTATGGCAAATTGAGATTGATGACAAAGTGCAGCATTTTTAAATTATTAGTAACAGAAACAAGATTTTTCTTTTATCATTGCTGCTGCTTGGGAAAAGCCTCAGAATTGCTTGGCTTTTGAAGGTCCTCTCCCTGTCCTTTCTAACCCACTCTAAGCAGCTAGTTGGCCAATTAAAACAATCTCTCCTTTGGAAAGCAAGCATTTGTCAGAATTAAGAATGAAGGCTTTCTTCTACTACATCTATTGTCCCATTCATTCATTTACATAACTACTCCAGTGTTAATCAAGTGCCTGTAGGCATATCTCTAGAAAAGTGTAAGGCCATAAAAATAAAGGCAGACATATCTGGTTATAGATGAACCTTCCATATGCTGCAGATCTTTTCTCACACGCTTATCTTGGTTTATCTCCACCTCTTTAAATTGGAAAACTCACAAAAATCCATCTCCTGTGAGATTTCCAAGGTTTCTTGATTTCATTTGGGTCAGAACTGACACAAAAAGATGCATGTCTCAGAGCATTTCTGAGCTGCTGCCAGGAACAGGGAGTGCTGGACTGTGCCACTAAAAAAGAAAAAAAAAAAAAAAAAGGTTTTTTGAAAAGTCACCAAATTTTTTAACCTTTAAAAAATCGGCCTAGTTCAGTCTCAGATATGATTAAAAGAGCTGCCCTGATTTATTGGTGTCAAACAAAGTATGTTAGGGTAGAACATTATTTGTAATGGAAAAATTCAAAAAGTAGAAGCCCTGCCCACCAGCGCTGCTTGGGCTGGTGAGGCCTGAGCCTTACTCTGTGTCTCCAGCACTGGAGAAAAAGACTATTTAAAAAAGGGAAGATTGCTTTACCTGAAGACCATCTCTTAGTCTCCCAGATAAAGTTGGCTATGAAGTCAACTTCAGCATCTGGGGTTCTGCTGATTAAATTATCACAGAAATCGTGAAATATGCTGAATTTGAAGGGACTCATCGGGTTCATCTGATATTTGCTTTGTGCCTCACCCTGGCCCTGCAAAGTAGAAGGAAACAAGTTTCTCATTCCCCAATCCACCAGGAATGCTAAACCATGAATATGGAGTGGTGGGTTGGGGAATGTTTCACAGAATAAGATTTCCATACACATAAATTTAATAAAAAAAAAATAATCTCCAGTTAGTAACATAGTTGCTTCCTGCTGTCCCTTAATTTTGCACTTTTTCTTTTCTCTTGTAAATGACAAATTAATTTCATTTTGACTGTGTTCTTGTTCTTGCCCATTGTCTTACCCAGAGCAATGTCACAGGGACATGCCAGGACTGCCCAGAGACAAATGGAAAATGCAATGTAAGAGATGTAGGGGAGCCAGGCCTGCTGTTAATAACCCTGCTGTTTCAGACATACTTGTCCCACCATCATCCTTCTGAAGTATTTTTAATAGAACCCCTATGCAAAGGGAGACCTTAATAAGATGCCTACTCCTGCCCTTCCTGGAAGCACCATGTTCATTTTTCTTGAAAACATTAAACTGTGGTAACTTTTGGCTTTTAATCTGATTTATGACCCTTTGAGATGCCATTGAGATTATAGCTGAGGCCCTTAAACTGGACAAAATTAGTAGAAAATGTTAATTTGGTAAACTTATGATAAAAATTATATCAAAAAATCAGCACTAACAGGAAAACTCCTACATGAAAAATGATACTGGAATTAGCAGAGTCCTCTGCACCTATACACATTTCTTCTAGCAGATATTCTGCCTGTCCTACTTTTGGGCAATTACTTTTGATCAAAATGCTGCAGACTAAAAAAGGTGGTCCTCATTTTCTAGTGCTTGTTTTGGATGAACAAAATTGTCTTCTGTCTTTAGATGTTTAATGATTATTTGAATGCAACTTGATGAATAGAAGACCGTATACTCCCACTTGGGGCAAATGTATTTTTTGATTGATTCATAATAATTAATCTTTGTCTAAGTGGAATGCATTAACTTCTCCTACTGCTGGTGACTGTTCTTCTGTTTCTTTTCCTGAGTGAGATGGTTGTGCTCCAGAGGCATATTTACTGATTAAATTGGACTGCAACCGGGTACTTAGGTTATGTCACTGTTACCCAAATGATCTTTTAAAGAACACAGAGTACTTGTTTTTGCTGCTCTTACGTGCTCCACATTTAATCACAGATCTTTGTAGCTTGTTATTTCTAAAATTCAGATTGCTGTGACTTAAAAGCCTCTCTGTCCTTGCCAGTGCTCGGTGACATAAAATAAACCCACATATTAAGAACCACAAAACTTGTCAAGTTGCACTGAGGGATGGAAAGAAAAAGCAAGCATGCTTTACAGTGATTTGAAAACACCGTCTGCAGCACAGCTATAAAGGGAAATGCTATAATAAGTTGATATTATCCATGTAGCCAGAAGTGCTTTTGAGAGTGCTGTTCCAGAGCAGCACCCTGGGGCAGGGGTGGGTCCTGTTGAGTGTGGTGTCCCAGGGCATGGTGAGACACAGAGACCCAGCAGGAGTGGGCTCATGCCCTGGGGAACATGCAGGTGCCACTGGGCAGCAGGACTGGGAAGGGGAAAGCAGAGGGAGATGTTCCCCACCAGTGTCCTGCTGCTCCTTGGTGAGAACAGCCCCCAAACCCCCGTTTGCTTCTCCCCACCCTTCTGTGGGCTGCCAGAGACCCTCGGGCTCACTTATGCCGCCAGTGCAGAGCAGAGTGCCTGTTGCCATTTCCTCCCACTGCCTCCTCCTCCTCCTCCTGGTCGCCAGGGACTGAGCGGGCTGGAGACAGAGCTGGCACAGCCTCATGCTTGACGGACCGAAGTGCTCCAAGTTCCTTTTTTAGTAAAATTGCTTTGTCTCCCAAGTGCTGCAGAGCAAACCCGCTCGCCCTGTGCCTCCCTCCTTGCTGTCAGGCTGTGGAGGTGCCAGGGTGATGTGCCAGGAACACTCCTCATCCCCAGAGATGGAGCACACCAGGGTCCTGCAGCCCGTGTCCCATTCCTCAGTTCAGTGTTAGGTTTCCCCAGGACAAGTGGCCTGTCCTGCAGCCCCAGCACGTCCCTCTCTGGTGAGGCCTGGTGGCAGCATTGCTCCTTTGTTCTTTTAAGACGTGGCATCTAAGTAATGGACCGAAACCAACAACTCTTTTTTTCTTTTTGGCCTGGGATAACAAATAGCTTTCATGCTGCTGTAAAACACTGCACTTGGGCAGGGTTTCGCTGGCTGCAGGCTTAAGGGCTCTGCACAGCTTCATTAGCTCCTTCCACATTCAGCTTTGCCTTTTCCTTGCTGCTCCTCCACAGCCCACGATGGTGCTGCTGGGGCATGGCCAGGGTGCCAGGGAGGAAAATTACGCCAAGGGATGATGGGGGCAACGACTTGTCTCTGTTGTGCTCCATCCCCAGTTCTGATGCGTTCCAAATTCAGACAGGGCTTTGGCCCTGAGTCTTTGCCAGCATTTCACCACATGAACAATTTCTTTGTCCAGACAAACACCTCTTCTAGGTCAGATGATAGTTTGGGATGGGGATGAATGACATCAAGCTGGCCTCAGTGGAGATGGCCAAGGGAGGCAGTGTGCATAAGGGTTGTGAGGAGTGGGTAGGGGGACAGGAACCAGAACCAGGTAGAGGGGGCTTTGGAATATGGAAGTCAGGGAGGTAATGAGCTGCTAACAGTGCTAATAAAGAAAATGTGGGGATAAATACAATGAGAATTAAGCAGGGTGAGACTGGGTGTGGACAGAAACAGTGAATATAAAACAGGAATGGAATTGAAGTGAAGAGGACAAACTTATCTAAGAGGTGAGGCTGCAATGAGGGCAGGACATCTGGAGCTGCAGGTAAGAAGGGTAAGACTTACATTCAAACATTTAATGAATTGCTGTTTCCTATCAGGATGTCATTTTCTCCAGTGTCTCTTTGGAGCTCAGTGCTCCTGGTTCAGCTCTGAGCTCTGGCAAAGGGTTCCTGCCTCTCCCATTCCAGAGGCCACCTGCATCTCCGGCAGAATACAGAGCAGATGCCTGCACATGCCCTGTCTGTGTGGCTGCATGAGAAGTGGGCAAGAGTGGCTCTGGTTTGGGGAAACCATGTGCTGCACAGTGATGCCATCCTTGGTGACATGACAGGGTACTTCTGGGTGTTGAGGCAGGTTTTGTATTTTTATTCATATTTTGTTCATTTATTTCTAAATAAATAATCTCCTGCCATGCTGGGTGGCTCTGCTCTAGCGTCAGATCTTGGAAGTAGCATGTTATCTTTCAGAGTCATCTTCCTAGGTGATGGGAGGTGAGTGGGGGATTTCAGGGCAAGGCAAGGTTGTCCCATGATTAAGGGCTCATGCATTTGAGCGCCCTCCCAATGAACTGGGTTCAGTTTCCTCAGTTACCCGAACTAAACCCTTTCAGGATGATTACTTCTGTGGTTTTGGCCAGGGACTGGGGATTTTTGCAGATGTTGCATATTCCCAGTACAGATATTAGTGAGAGCTGAGTCTTACATGTACAGTGTAAAGGCCCTTGTGAAGTTTTTTGGACAGTTTGGACACCCCAAAATTTCTGAAACTTTATTTTATTTTTATTATTTCTCACCCCTCCCTGTTCTCACAATGTGTGATTTAGCTGCAGGAATACTTTTGTTGTGTTTGGATGATTCACTAATGAGAAGTACAGAAGACCCACGAGAATATGAACAATTTTCTCTTGTGTGCTCAAGCAACAGGCAGCAAGTAAGGCTTGGTGCAGTGTACAAAAAGTAAAAAACCA
Source organism: Zonotrichia albicollis (assembly GCF_047830755.1). NCBI lineage: Eukaryota > Metazoa > Chordata > Aves > Passeriformes > Passerellidae > Zonotrichia > Zonotrichia albicollis. Next base: position 6,393,361 of record NC_133830.1, read on the forward strand.
AAAGTAAAATCATAAAATGTATCCCCCATACTGTGCAAATGAAGGACAGAAAACTCCCAGGAAAACCTCTGGGAATTCAGCTGCACTTGCATAACTACAGTTAGTGTGAAGAGAGTGTTCATGTAAGTCCTTGTACTTCTGTGAGGTAAGGTCCCATTTGAACTTCTCATTTGACATTGGATCATATTTATTCTGACACAAGGTGTTATGCTGCACTGTGAATAAAACGGTGACTGACAGAGTAACTTCTATGGGCCTTTGGGGATGGTGGTGGTGTTACTGGCCCATGCACTGGAGGCTGAAGTTGGCTGCTCAGTTTCTGTATCTCTGAACCCCACTGGGAACCTGAACTGTTCACCTGAATGCTCATTTTTTATGTTTTCTATGAAAATAGTTTTAAGGCATCTCTGAATTCTTGCTTGTTTGTCATTAAGGAGGGAAAAACCACCAAATGAGAATTAAAGAAAGGATTTTCTTTGTAACTTCATCTCCTCATTAGGAGGTTTATGATCAGGCTTAGGGAAAGCTTTCCTTGAATTATTTTAAGGTTCTAATGATAAAAACCTTGGAGAGGTCATGCGCATGAGGGATTTAATACCCATTCACAACCATCTGGCATTAGATTACATGCAGGGAAAGAACAAAATCTGGCAGTAATACTTATCTCCATTAACCCAGAGTACAGGCTGATATGATTGTAGCAGAGAAAATACCCTCACTCTTTCACCAGGAAGAGCTCTTAATAGACCTGGGCTAAATTGGCTTATAAAACCAAAGACCTATTGAGGCATGGATCTGCCATCTCATTGAGCACATTTGCTTTGGCTTTTAATATGTATTTCATGTCTCTTTAACCTTGACAACTAATATGTTAAGGTATAAAATATTGCTGGGGTGAAGGACTGTGTTTGCAGCTCCTAACTTACTCTGTGGGAGTTAGTAATGTAATCATCATGCTGAAACAGAGCCAGTGTTGCTCCTGTCTCTTCTCTAGAGCATCACAGAGTGCACAGTCCCAGTGACATGCTCAGCAAAACCCCTGATGAAGTCAGTTGTGACAGGAAACCTTCCCTCCAAGGCTCTGAACCATCTACATGCTGAAGCACATGCTTGGCCTGAAGCAAACTGACCAGAGAGTGGTTTTGTCCAAGCCCAGGTGAGAGAGTGAACAGTGCCAGGGACGTGCTCCTTTCTCACCCAGATTACCTGCCTTTCACCCCACCTGCTGGGCAGACTCTCTTCAGCCTCCTGAGCTGCCCATTTCTGCTGTACCATTTTCATCCTGTCATACTCCATCAGGATCCTCCATGGAGGGCATATTTTTCTCTCCTCTTCCTTGCTTTCCCAGCTTGGTGCAGTCTGATAGCTGCTCTCTTTCAGCCAATGTTATTATTCACTTACCACATGGAAAGCAAAACCATATGGAAGACAAGATAAAGGCCATTTATCTTGAAGTCTACTGAGATGTGAACATCTCACATTAAGGCTGCAGTTCAGCCAGGCTGTCTCACACATGTTGCTGTCATCTCTTTGCACCAGAACAGAGATGGACTCCTGCGTCAGCCGAAACAATCTCCTCAGCTTGTCATCTGCTTTGTACTTAACACAGCCCTGCATGCAAAACATTCAAAGGAAAAAAGAAAAAGCAATTATTGTTATGTATTTTCCTTTGTTCTGAGAAGCCACCTGTGCCAGCTCTCCCTTTGAAAGAGTCTGATGAAGGAAATTGCTACCATCCTGAGATAGGGCTGAGTGCGGTAAATGCAAAGTGCATCAAGTTTGGAAAAGGAAAGTTTGTTCTGTATTCATTAATGAATGCCTCTCCCTGAGTGGATGAAAGAAGATCATGGAATAACTTGTGTTGGAAGGAACCTAAAGATCATCTTGTTCCACCTCCCCCCTGCCTTGGGTAGGGACACCTTCCACTCTGGAGCCACATCCCTCACCTCATAGTGACAGTTCATTCTCCCTTCATTCCAGCACAACTACAACCAACAAACCAGACCCCTGGTTCTGGACTGAGCTCAGGGTGAATATCTTTCCTACCCTGTCCGCCACAGCCCTCCTGAAGCAGTCTGGGCACTTCCCTTGTGTAAGCAGCACCATTGCCATCTTTCAATCACTGCTCCTGGAGAACTGCTCAAGCTCTCACACTCTGAATGATTCCAGCTGTTCTCCACTCCCTCAGAGACAGCATGAGAAAGCAGTCCCTTACACTGAGATTACTTCAGTGATATCAAAGGGTGTGGAAGAAGGCTGCTAATTAGTAAACCCTCAAGGTAAGAAGATATAAATGGCCCTGGAGCAGTGAGAACAGATCCAAATCTGCAGACTAACATTATCTAGGGATGAAAGTGTTACATTTTGGCTCATTCTACTAGAGAAGAGTGACTGAACATTCCTGTTGAAGGCTTGTTTTCATTGATAAAGCTCCTTGTTGGGTTGTGCAGCATATTATCAATTTATTGAGCCACCTGCCAAAGCTGAGTCAGGAGGAGTGGTAGCAAGAACTTAGTCTGGAATGAGGAATCGTTAGGGAAATTTCTGGCTTGTATTTTTACTTATATAAATAAATAAATACATATCTCAATTCCTTTTGCCAAAAGTAAAAAAATGCTTTGGGGTTCCAGCTAAAAGGCAAAAAATTTGTGATAAACAGCTGACATTCATATCCACTAAGCATTTGCTTAAAAAGTGAACTTATCCTGCCCAATGTTCTTGTGGCAGAGGGGAAGTGTCAGGGCTGGGAGAGATGGAAATCACACAATTGACTCTTCTTGATCCCTCTGCATACTCAGGAGCCACATCCCTTTTCTCCTAGCCTTGGTGACTCTTCATTCTCTCTTCATTCCAGCACAACTACAACCAACAAACCAGTCAGCTGTTCTTAAATGGCCCTCCTGCATTTTGACATAAAATACTGCACTCCTTCACACTTTCCATAGGGATTACTTATGGGGGATTTTAGTCTCCTACGTTGAGTCTCTTGAACATTACACAAAGCTGCCACTTGCTGTGGCCTGACAGCACTGTCCCCCTGTGCTAAATTTAGAGATCTTGGGTTAAAGTGAAGGCTGTCTTAAAGGAAAAGGAGGAAAAACACATAAACTAAACTAAGCTTCCCTTCAAAATACCAGCCCAGCCATAAGTGTGGACTTGCACAGCTGTTCTCAAGGGCAAGATCAGAGCACTGTGCATCAGGAGCTCTTCTGCAGGACCACACAAGTTTACTGCTGTTCTTAAATCCCAGCCTCACAACTGGTAAATTCCTGCCAAGTTGTTTGAGATGGGGTACCTGGGAAATATTAGATGAGTCTGCATTGCATCATGAGAACACTATTTGCACTTAATTATGCGTATCCCTCCTCTCCCAGCAGACAGATGATGCATCCACAAAGTGAGAAAGAAACAGTTTTCAGGTGGAATCTGACAGCAGATTCCACTGATCAGGCTTCAGACAATCCCAGCAATGGAGATCCTCACAGTATTGCTCAATTCAGACCAGCTGGTTTTCTCTGCAGCAACAATTCCCATCTATCCCAGTCCAGTTAACATCTTCATTCAAACAGGTTGTCCTGCACTTCTGCCTCCTTGTGCTGGAATGCTGGTGGAGAGGTCCTGGCCTCCCTTCTCTCCCTTGAGCCCTCTCTGTGAGTCCATCTTTCAGCCAAAAGTCTGAATGTTATCTCCTGCCAGGTGTTCTGGATGGGGCTCACCATAACAGCCTTACCCAAAGCGTGTTAAGATCCCTCTCCAGGATTACCCTGCCTCAGTGTCTGAGGCAGGAGCTTAATAGGCACCAACTGGGCTATTTCATCTCCTAAAGCAGACTGGTATTCCAGGGATGGGTGATGGGCAGCCAGGAAAGCCTCCCATCAGTTATGCTGGCCCAAGCACAAACTGCAGCATCACCCTGCTGTGTTTGAGCAGAGCAGATGCCCTGTAAACAGACACAGCTGGTGAGGGAACACAGATCCATCACCAGCCAACACCTGCCTGGACTAAATCCCAGTCTGTTTGTTCCTTGGAATGGCTGGGAGACAAGGTGCTTCTCCTCCATAAGGCAATCCCAGGGTGTACTAACAGTAAATGTGCAAACCAGGCTTTTGGAAGCAATTCCTTGGAAGTGTGAGTCTCCAGGAGCATTTCTAACTTGGGCCTGTTGTTGTGTGTACTCAGGGGCTTTACCCTTTCATCCTCCCATCCTTTACACATCAAATACCCCATCTCCTGATCCAAGACAGGAAATTTCTGTTTACATCAAGCCATGGTGATGCAGAACTAATCTGGCACAAGCCTGGGCTGCTGTGTGGGTGTGATGCTTTTCTCACCATCTCCCTCACATTGGCTCTACAATTCATGGGTTTGGGCTTTAATTCTGTAGGTACCTAAAAGAAGGTGTGATGGAAAAGTATGTTTATCTGACATAATATAGCTGAGTGAATAAAATGAACGGTCCTCTACTCATCAAATACAAATTCATCAACGAAACTTTAAATTTACCTTGTTCAACAATTTTGCGGATGGGGATTATTGCCTTGGGTGAGTAATTCCTCCATATTTTGTCGTGTCTGTTCATCTGCATGGAGCCCCTTGACAGAAAATTCGAGTTTCTGCAGCTGCCTCAGCCCTGCTTTTCTGTAGGATGGCTTTCTGTACAAAACAGGGTCTCTGCTGCAGTTTCACTCTAAAACTTAGTCTAACTAAATCTGTCACTTATTTAGGCACATTCTGGATTTTTAAGCAGGAGAAGGAAAATACATGTGTGCAAAGTGGGACTTTGACATTCTTCAACATTTCAAGAGTCTTTTCAGGTGGGTGTGTAAATTCATTTTGTAGATGAATCAACAATTTTTCATATATATTCATTGTAATATGTATTAGGGCTCCAATAAAACATTGTAATGCTTAAAAATTACCAACAAAACCTCACAAAAACCAAAAACACATCCCAACCAATATTTTAGTTTTCCTGTTTACTTTGGCATGTGGTTTAAACACATTCTTCTCAATATACCAAGGCTAGTTGGTGTCTTGCTTATTTGACACATTCAGAAAACATATGTGTCTAGCTTTGCAGCTGAAATGTGAGACATTATTGCAATTAAATGTTTATATGCTGAGAAACACAGTGTCTTTATACAACACAAGGCGCTGTGTTCAATGCATATAAAATACTAGATATTCAATGCATACTGAATAATGTTGGGTGGAAAATGTTTCTTTTGCTACAATCATAATTGTTTTCTTTATAGTTCTAGGAAGTTATCCCACACTGTTTTAAATGTGTTTCCAAATTTAATGAAATGTCTGGTTTAATGATGTGTCTGTTTTAATGACATAGGAATCCCAGTCAGAAAGCTTCATTATGTGAAGATGAAAAGAGCGGGGTTTTCATCCCAAATTCTGTTCCCCTATGAGGCAATAGCTCAGGTTTCCTTCTGTTCTGGAAAAAATACCACAAAGATGATCTGATGGGTATCACAGCTTTTCAGCTTTCTCCAGAATATGGTTGACTGGACAGTAAGTGGACATTTCCATGATTAAATTCCTTTCAGAATTGGGAAACTGATATTCATTCACTTTCAAGGCTTCTGAACCTGATTGTGTGTCATCTGGCCATTTAATTACTCAATAAGCAGTGCTGGCCAAGGAATGTAAACTGAAATTGTTGTAAATTAGCTCTGGTGTGACACAGTCCCTATAATTGATGTTGCTCTTGCACAAAGTTTCTCACAGCTTTTTGGTATTGAATTAATTCTGGTTTTCATATTAGTAGCCAGGTAATATTTGGTAGTGCAAGATCTCTTAGCTGTATTGGGGTATTTTTTGTTGTAGTGGGGAGGACATGCTGTACTTCAAAGTGAGTTTAATTCAGCTGCTACATAGGCAGTGGCTTGCCAGAATGAAAGCTATTTTTGTGGCTGGAACAAAAGAAAAGCAATTGAGATTTCGTGGAAAACTGTTTGGATGCTGATGCAGCTGAGAGGCTGAAGCGTCTGTCTCTGCAGGACTCCTTCTGGACGTCCCTTCTGGTTACACATGTGCCTAAGTATTCTGTGGAACTGAGCCCTCAAAGCAAGCAGAAACACCCACACACTTCCACAGACTATCCAGGGACACAAACACTTTCCAAAATTCCCCCAGAAAAACTCTCCTTGTCCTTGCCCTGCTGAGAGGCTCAACCTCAGCAGCAAAGACAGCTCTGCCCAGATCACCCAGCACTGCTGGTGTGGGAGGAACAAATCCCCTGCATCTCTCAGGGAGCAGCTGAGGTGCTGGGTTTTCCTCTGGCTGCAAAATATCCCTCCTCATGCAACTGAAGGATTTCTGGATTCTTGTTTTATTAGTGTTTTTCCAGCCAGAATCTTAGGCCATCTCATCCCAAACCAACTGCATACAGCCAGAGCAATGCAAGGGTATACTTAGAGGGTATAATCTTTTTTTAAAGCAGGAATAAATGTTAGTCTTCTCTGAGCTAGGAGAAATATTTATTAGATGTGCTTAAGCATGTGTGCTGCTCTAGGATCAGGCCAGAAAATGAGCAGTGACTCTTAGCTCATGTTGTAGGTATGAGGAAGGATGGGCAGCAGCTGGCCCCTGCCTGGATGCTCTAGTGAACAACAAAATGAGTTAGGTCAGGGTTTTCCTCACTCACACTCCTGTTGGGTCACTCAGCCAGAGCTGGCCTGCTGCCCTGCTCTCTCCATTGCAGCACTGAGGATGGAAGTGCAGGATTTGCTGCTCTGTGAGGCTCAGCAAGATGGGGGTGTTCTGCCTGGCCAGCAGGACAGGAAACCTTCTGTGCCTGCTGAAAAACCTCATAAAGAAGCAAAAAGCTTAAAAGATATTATTAATTTGCTTCCTTAATTTGCTCTCTCTATTGTGTCAGACAGATTGTGCCTGCAGGGCATGAGGGGATGCCTGGAAGGAGGGATGTGCTTCTGACTGCCCAAAGCTCAGATTTTCTTCATCTTCTCCATGTGCAGTACCTTCACTTCTGTGTGGCACTGAATGGATGCTGCACTCCCAGCCTGGCCTGAACCCCTGCTCTCCACTTTTGGCTGGGTTGTGAGCGTGGTTCTGCTGAAGCAGCCCAAGGGCCAGGTGTCCCTGGGTGCCAGGGCTGCAGTGCAGGGGCAGCAAAGGCACCGAGCTGTGCCAGCCCCAAAATCAGCCCCACTGAGCCAGGAGAGCCTGCACTGCCCAAAACCTCCCGGGCTTTGAGCCTTTCCAGCATTCTGTGCACACACTGAGCTCCTGCCTGCCTGCTAGCCAGTGTAACCTGAAGGTTCATCAATACAGCCTACATTGACTGAATGGCTTTTTGTTTAAAGTTTGTCAATCTTTTGAGCATACCTGGGTGAAATGTCTTTTTTCCATTTGAAAGAAAAGAAAAATGTGCACATTGAAAGATGCAAAAGGCATTCAAGAAATGCACAGATCATCGTTTCAGGCATTCTGAGCAGTGGGATTGAGTGAAATCATTTATAGCATCTGTTTTGATATTAGAGTGGTTTTAAATTGTAGAGTTCCACTAAACAATAAATCTTTCCTAGGTAACTTTTAATCTTTTCCATTGTTTTCTCAGTCAGTATTGCTGTGGTCTGCCAAACATCAGTTGTGTAACTACAGCAAGACACTTTCAGCCAGATAAACCAATACTTTCTCATAGCACTGCAAAAAAAGAAATATACACAAATAAATAGATTCAGGGACAATTTGTCCAACAATAATCTATAGCACAGAGGGGATTCTGGAGTCATCTTCAAAGTATATGTTGATGTTCTTAAAATGACCCATGAACATATCTCTAGTCTGCAAGGAGTCCAGAGGGATTTTTGATATAATAGATTTAGGTTATTAAATTACTCTTGGAAATGTGGAGCTGACCTTCAGTGGCAAATATTTCTGTGAAAACATTGGCAAACATTTAAGTTGGTGAATTTTCCTCTAGCGTTTCTTTCGTAAAATCAAAATAAACAATAAAAATATATTGGATAGGGCAAAAAAACCCACAATAAGCCAATTTTGTTGCATTTTCTGATACATAACACTGTCTAACTGCTAATAAATAATGGACACACCTACTTTTAGCAGCTACTCCAGGTTCAAGATGCCTTTGTGCTTGCATGTAAAATGGAATGGAATTACCCCCTTTTGTGCTGATTTAGCCTAGAGCTGGTGAGAAGCCCCAGCTCTCCGTTGCTCAATGCAGACACAGGAACGTGCCGGGTCTGGCGGTGCTGGGATGGGAGGGGATTCCTGGGGACAGGAATTCCTGTGCTGGGATGGGAGGGGATTCCTGGGGACAGGATTTTGGCTCAGAGAGGCAGGGAACGGTGACACAGCAGAGGAGCCCTCGGAGCTCTGACACTCCCCTGAAATGAGCCCGGCTTGGAGACCTGCAGGGGCATTTCCACCTCACCCCAACAACCACATTACACTGGCAGGAGCTCTCATCTGATTAATGCTTTGCTTTTTATTCAAATTAAGCAATTCCAGCAGGGAGGAAAAAAAAAACCAAACCTGTAATGAGCAGAAAAAGGACTTGAACCTGAGCCTCTTGCACTGAGATGAGTGCTTACATGTGTATTTTTTAAATTAAAAAGACTGGTTTGATTTTGATGATTAATAAGCCCAGCTTGAAGAGTTCAGGTGATGGATTTCTTGGTGCTTTTGGGCTCTTTACAGAGAATTTTGATTAAGTCCTTTAGTAATGACCTGAAAAATTAAGGCATTTTCCTTATGATCTTTCAAATTTCCAGACTAAGCATGCTATAATAAAATCTTTGCAGAATCTGTTGCCCTACTGTATGTAACACTTGTTTAACATGAATACCCCAAGAGCAGTTTCCCATCTGGCAAACTGAATTTCTCCAGCATTGCCCAGCTTGTCCAGCAGCTTTTGCTGGAGAAATCCAGTCTGGTAACTGATGCTGTTGCCATCTCTGGATCCCCTGGGTATCCTTAAAGGTAAAATCCTGTATTTGGCATTTTTCCTGGGCAGAAGGGCCCCAAGGTCCTGTTCCTTAAACCCAAACTTCATGCTAGAGTAGTTATATGCCTCCAGGCATTTTGTGAGAGCTCATTAACCAGGGGAAAAAAAAAGGGAAAAAAAAAAGAGTGATAAAAAACCATGGGACACAGGAATAGCAGAGATATGTTTTAAGTACAGGAAATGTTATTTTTAAACAGCTTGAGAGGGTTAAATCAACAAAACTCTAAACTCTTCCCAGCAGACCCTGTTCCCATCTCCTCAAAAGCAGAAGGTCTGGACAGCATCCCCAGGCCAGATCTGAAATCCTGCTTTCTGAGCCCTGCCTCCTCAGCCCTGCCTGTGGAGGGGCTGTTGGCACACTGGCCCCTTTTCACACTCAATTTCTGGTGTTCTGGCTCAGTCCAAGTCATCCAACAGTAGTCACAGAATAGAATCATTAAGGTTTGAACAGACCTCTAAGATCTCTGAGTTCAACCATAACTCTTAATGCTGTAGTTTGCTATAGTCTTTCCACTTGATGTCCAACTCTTCCAAAAAAAACCCCTTCTTGATATTTCATGTCAGCACAGTGCAAAAAAGCCAGAATTATGAATCATAATGCAAAATAACAATGTAAAATAAAGGGGTAGGGTAACATAAAGGTCTAGAAGGCAAAGCTATGATCACTGTTATTTGTACCATGGCTCCTAGTGGTAAATGTTGAGATCATTCTAAAAACAAAATAGTAGCACATGACCCAGATCAGATCCCAGAATCCTGATGTTCCTGATATGTGGGAAATAGAACTGCATCTCTGCCATGCACCCCAGAGTCCTTTTCCTTGCAGCAAGGCAATCAGCAGTTCTGTGGTCATGAACTAAAGAACTGCTGCAGAGGGAAGCACAATGAATGCATTGACACGTCTGTGTGCTGTGTTTTACAGTCACTTCACTGCTTTCTGCTCACCTCAGGAAAACATGCAATTTGCTCATTGTTTTGCCATGTGCTCCATAGCATTAAGAGGAGTGATCATTGATGAAATGATAATAACTAGGCAGGGAGTGCAGCTCCACTTTCTCGCTTCAGCTTGCCAAGACTGGGAGCTGACTAAGCAGTGTCCAGGCTGGGAGTGGACAGAGAGCAGATCTGGTTATTTTATATATTGAGTGGAAACACCCCGGGGGGAGCTGCAACCTGAAACTAGCTCAAGTGGTTTGGCACACAATGTGATAGAACCTTCACATCAATAGCATCACCTATGAGATGCAAGACAAAGGCCATGCTATTGTATGGAGGCTTTCTTCCCCCCGGGCAGAAATGGATCCTGCTTCCTCAGTGCTTGCCAGCTACCCAAGTTGTTCAGTAATTGTTTAACTTCACGCTGATGAATGAATGGTAAAACTGAACCAGAGCAGCAGAACACAGTTCAAAGGGTTCAGCTCTTCAGCAAGATGAAAAGGATGGATAATTCATGGGTAGCAGTGTCCAGAAATGAAATATGAAAACGCTGATAAATGATAACTGGGTTTCTAAGTTTCAAGAAAGGAACACATGGAATGGATAAAAATTGAAGCATAAGGCATTAGCATTACGTGGCCTTGCTTGTCACATGATGCTGATTTCCTGGACATTTGAGGGGAAATTTTTGTGTTTGCCAATCTGCACCATTGGTGGAAGCATTACCCTGACTCTTCAAAAGACCAAGCCATGCAAGGTCCCTCTTTTCTGCAGCATCTGGAAGCCCATGACACACAGTCCCTGCCCCTACCTGTCTGCATTGGGTTTGACCATGGAATAACTCATTTCATCTCACCAAAGCAAACAATCCATGTGTCAGCAGTTCCATGCCTACCATGCTGTCAATTCTCACTTTGTACTTAGATGTTATCAGTGATATGTTTTACCTCTAATCAGAAGTTTCTAATCAGCTTCTTTACATTTTTTCCCTTTTTTTTTTAACCAGGGGCTGCAGCAAAACAATATGCTCTTGTGAGTGTGTGTTCTATTTCTTTAGTAAGAGGAAAGAACTTGAAAACCTTGAGCCAAGGGAGTTCTTTGTATTCTTTCCTTTAGTTTTGCCCTTATTTTGACAGCTACATCTCTATCTGCTGCACAGGCTGCTGCACAGGGAGCAGCAGCTCCACCCTGATCCAGAGGTGGTTCCGAGGTTATGAAAATTTACTCACCGATTCGCTCCATGCACTGTGGCTCTGGTGAAATGAATTCATTTAGAAGTTTAATTACTGGAGATTAAATATATGACAGTAGAGGTAGACTGGAACATAATACTGATGCTCAGCCAACCTTGAACTTGCACGTTTGACTTGCTCAGCAAAACCCCATCAGATTTGTTGAACCATCAGATTCGCCTTCGATGTTTTCAGGCTGGTGTTTGCAGGGGCTGGCATTTCCTTCTGTGATTTTTGTGATGCTGGAGAATTATGCTAAAAGTACTGAAGTCTGCATCTTTTTTTCTTGGCTTTGAAAAAGTACTCAGCTGTGGATTAAAGAAAGTGAGTACTATATACATAGTGGCCCTTTATACAATCTCTTTGAAAGATGCATTTCCAGTTTTATTTTGCTAACAAAGGCATGACATCCATGGGTCAAAGCCCACTTTCAGCTTTACTGTGTCGTAAAAAAAAAAAATGTGATAGTTGATGAAGAGGGACAGAAATATGTAATGAAAATAATAAAAAAAAGAGAGCTGAGCCAATAAAATCCCAGAAGGCAGAAATGGGAGCTGTAAAATGAAAAAAAAAAAAGTTTAAAACTATTTTAATTAAATTTTGTAATAAGCTCAAGAAATGACCCATTCTGACTATGAGGAAACAGTCTGTGACAACCCAGGCACTTCTTGTTTTTTTTAACTTGGACTGCTAGTGACTGTGGATGGATCTCACCAATCCACTTGCTTGACCATTTACTGGCTCTGGGAGCAGATTATGTCCCAGTCCCTGGCCAGTTCCCACCGGGGGATATTTTGCACAGATCATATTTCTCCCCTGGGATGTGCATGGGGTGCATGCGTGGGTGTACAAACCAATATCCACCTGCATGTGCTGCAGAGGCTGGGAGGTGTGAGTGTGACCAACACTTCTCCCCTGGGACACAGAAAGGAGGGGCTGCTCCTTGCCCCCCTGTGCATTTCTTGTATCCAGGGGAGCTGGGAGGAAATTTGGAAACACCTCCTCCCCAGGATGATAGAGTGACACTGAGACAGGGCCTGGCTCATTCTCTAGGACAGACCAGCTGGGTCCAGGCTGCTCCCTTCACATTCCCACCCAAGCTGAACCCAATTACTGAGATGTCTCACCTGCCCAAAGGGTATAAATTACTGCAGGGGAGACCCCACACAGCTCACCTGTGCGGGGTGGAGAATTAGGAGTATGATCTGGCCATATGAAACTCCTTAGAAACAGCCATGGTTCAGCCTCTGCTGTTTGTTGGCTGAGCAATCTTCTGGGAGGCAGCATGGGCTGCAGAGATGCCATCCTCCCACCTGTCTGTGGTGCTCCACAGGGAATCCAGCACCCTCTGAGCACCAGCATGGTCACTCACGGGGAGGAAGAAGAAGTAAGTGAACTTTGGCTGAGCTGTACTGATTATTTCCCTGCTGTCAATGTGGGTTTGTCTAGGTTTCCTTGGCATGGACGGTTTGTCACCCTCCTAGACCAAAGCTGGCTCTTTTATCTGCTCCTGGACATGCAATGCTGTGCTCTCCTACTGACACTGCTCAGGGCAAACATTTGGAAAGCAGGAGGGTTGCCTATTATTAATTATTGTTACACTATATCAATTATTACACCATTATAACAGTGTATTTAGCTATTCCACTATTTCCTAACATGTTTTTAGTTGGCTGTCTTTGCCATTCTTTCTTGCTTCATCTGAAAATACAGGTCTGGCAGTTGGCGCAGACACATTTTGTTGTACCCCCACCAATTTCATTAACCTGCACTGATTTAAATCAATACAGGGTTGTAGGGCTTAAAAAAAGAAAAAAGGACACAATAGACTTAGCAGGCTGTGGAAAGTAACATGCTGTGTCACATATCAGTGCTGGTATCATGTTGATCAGGAGTAGAAAGGACTGACTCTTCTTAAAGATGGTTCTTGTGTCACTACCGTGGGGACACTCGTGTCCCTTGTGCTCTGCTTGTGTGTTACATACCCTCTGAACACTCATGCATGGTCTTCTGGGTGTATAATTACAAAATCACAATTTCTTTTGATGCTTTCCATCAGTCAAGCTAGCAGCATGCTTTGAGAAATGTGGAGTCAACTGCTGCACCTCTGGATCCCAGAACACATCTCTGGGACGCACTTCTGGGGAGAGCGCCATAACTTTGCAAGGAATAACAGTGCATGCATCATGCATCAGGGAGAGCTCTCTCATGTGGTGAGGCTGGCACATCAATAGGAGATGGCACATCTCTCATGAAGCACCAAATGTGTGAAAGGAAATGGGGTTTTTGTAATACCCAGCTCATCAGGGCTGGGCCAGCAATACAGTCCCCAGCCCCCTGGCTGGGGCCCTCCCAGCAAGCTAAACCCCAACTGCAGACATGACTCTTGGGGTTATTTTTAATGCATTTCAGCTTCTCAGTGTAGGTTTTGGCACGCACAGCTCCCGCAGGCTCCTGCGTGCTGCTGGGTCCAGCACAGATTGCTGCATTGTGACCTCTCCTGCTGGGGTGGCCCTGCTCTCACACAGAGCCTGTGCAGAGGATGTGGGTCTCACCATCCTGCTTGAGGAGAGCATGAACTGGAGGCATGCTAAGGACAGCTGAAAATAAATAATTTTTGACTGATCTGGTGGAGATTAGCCCTTAGAAACTGTTTGATTTGTGTGAATGAATTTCCCAGGAATTACACTCAAATGTTCATGTGATGAAAAATAACACTTCTTTCCATAGTTCTGTGCTCTTTATGTTGGCATATTTAGAGTAATTTTTTTTAAAATTCACAACGATATGCCAAGGAAAACTTCCTCAATAAACATAGTTTTTGCATCTGTGCAGTAGTTGGTTTTCAAAGTTAAACATCCCTGCTGTTTCACATTTTTTTAGATGCCAGCAGTGATTAGACATTACCATGGGCTAATTGCTTGTACAATTTCAGTTCTTACCTTTCAGCCGCCTTGAAATTTCCAGCTGCAACAACAGGAACAAACCCCATGCTCTCAGCAAATACAAATTAGTCAAAAGCAAAACAAAACTGGTTTTTCTTGTGTTTTCATTGCAGCTGTTTATCCAAAAATTGGAGAGCTGCTTACCTCTCCTCCATCTGAACCTTATAAACAGACATTAGCCTGGTCTGAGGCAACACATATTCCATTTCAGCCAGAGCTCAGCAAAGGCACCTTCTCTGCTCAGACAGAAATACTCACATTTATGATTAATATGGTGGATCTTGAGGATTTTCTTTTAATGCAAGGGATGCTGAACTCTCTGGTTAGAGGATTTGTGCAATTTGTCTATTTTCATGTCTTAGATAGTGTTGTTCAAAATATATTTAGGCAAACAGGACTCTGCTCCTATTGCAGTTATTGCAGGTATGCCTGAGCAGGATTGCAAACATTCAGTGGGGAGCAGCAGAATCCTAAAGGTCATCGTGCTGCAAGCACTGCCCCTCAGCCCCTAACTGGGGCATGTAAACCACTGTTTGGAAATTATATATATTTCATTATTTCATGTGCAGTGTTTGAAAAAAAAAAAAGGCCCCAAAACATGAAAAGCATGCAGACACACACCCTGAATGATGCCTCTCTGGGGCATTGGGTCAATGATTTCTGTATTGAGGAACATGCCTGTCCTTAGGGTAGGGATGCCTGGACAGCAGGATGTGGGACATCCCTTTAGCAGAGCAGCTGTAGCTGACACCACAAATGTTTCCAGCCTGCCCTGGCTTCAAACAGCCCTCCTGACCCAGGCCCTGACACCTGAAAGAGCAAGGAATCACCTCCCTAACTTCCCCAAATTTTGAAATGCTGTTATTAGGTTCAGATGCTGGAGCATGTGCTGGTGCTGGAGAGCCCACATCAGGCCTGAGGATGTTTACTAATCCCAAATTTCAGCGCCTTCCTGGCCTTGCCAGAACATCAAAGCCTGGTGGAACGTTGCAGCCCAGATGAGGAAGTTACAGCAGGACATTCCATGGCAGGTAATGGATTAGGGACTGCTAGAGGAGTGAATGTTTGGCCCAGGAAAATGATAGGTAATTATGAACAGTATAGGAGTTGGGATGGTTCCAGGATTCATTTCTATCTAGCTGTTTATTCTCTAGTCAGCATTCCCTCTGCCTGTCCCCTGTATTCCCTACAGGCAGCAGTACAAGAGGGTGAGTGGCTGCCCTGGGGGAAACCTTCCTCCCCTCTCCTCTTCCTCCCATTCTGCCTCCAGGATCTGCCAGGCTCAGGCCCTGCCCCGGCTCCAGAGGTTGTCTGCTCTGTTGTTAGCAATTCTTCTTCTTGCCTGTTTCAGAAACATATGGCAAATCCATCCCCTGCCCTGTTTTATGGGGTCAGATCCCCGAGCAGGAGCTCAGACACTCCCACGAATGCTGGTGAATGCCAAAACAAAAATAGGAATAATAACGAAATCTGAAGCCACCCTTGTAAACTGTTTTAAAAGCATTTATTTGAGTAACTGTAAAAAAGTATTTTAAGACCTGGGCTAGTTTCAGTTCCTAATTCTAGGAAAGGCCTTGAAACAAAATCCTAAGCTCCAGTTAACTGGGCACGGATGAAGTGAGAGCAGCTTGGTGAGGAAGGGATGTGGATGGTTGGACTGTGTGGCTTGGGGGGGGCTAGAACTTGGCCTTTTTCTCTCCAGCCATATCCAGAGACAACAATATGCCACTTAAAGGTTGTTTGAAGTGCCCAAGTGCTGGGAAAAGCAGGGTGAGTCTGCCAGGACTCTCCTTGCCTCCTGGCTCTGCAGGTGTGTTTTGGGGTTAAAATACCTGCAAGCAGAAGGCCATCCTTGCAGTGTTCAAACCTGTAATGTCTATTGAGCCCAGGGCAGTCTCTGGGCTGTTGGAGTTAAGGCACAATGTGATATTTATTGCTGCATTTTCCATCTAGCATGGCTTCTAGCAACCACCAAAGCAGGCCTACTACTTTCTGCTCTCTTATCTCCACTTGCCTGAAGCAACTTCTGCTCCCACCTCTCCCAAACACCTTGCCCTTTGTGGGCTCTTAAAAATAAACAAGGCCTTCAGAGCCATGGAATTTACCTACAAACACCTCCAGCAGAGCTTCTGCCCCCCTGATCCTGGGATAGGACACAAATACTGTAAATGCTAAGTGGAAGGCTCCAACCTACTTCCCCGTGGGAATTCCTTGGCTCCATAAAGATTTAGGATTTGCTGTCCAGTCCAGGTGCCTTTTGATTTCTGTTGTGGCTGCATTAGTCTCACAGGAGAGGAGGTAACATATTTCACTGGAGCTGCTGGGAATAGACTGTGGCCAGGAAATGAGAAAATGTGGCAGTCCCTCACCTGCATTTTCATTGCTTTCCTCCCTTCATGCTCCAGTCTCTCCTGACACATCAGGAGGCACTCAGCAGTTTGGGGAAAGCATTTGTGGATGCGTTGTGCTCTCACTGGAGTCTGGGTAATACCTCACTACTGTTATTTGCAAGTAAATTTATTTCCTTAGCAAAAATGGGAAGGCTGATAGTGCAGTACTGATGGCTCTAAAGCTTTGACCAGTAGGTCATTCCATTATCTGCACCCCACAGAATCAGCTACTCTGTTTATTGCTTTTCTTCCTCTCTCTTTTTTTCATGAGCAAGAAATAAGACCCTGTCCTTTTCCCTACTTATCTCATTAGGACTTTATTAACAGAAAGCACATTTTTGGCAATTAGATTTAGCAATCATCAGCATTTCTTTTTTTTTTTTTCTTTAAACAAGTCTGTACCTTTGCAGCAGCCTCAACCAAAAAAAAAAGGGGTTTCCTCCCCTGCTTTCTTTTTTTTCTTTTTTTTTTTTTGGAACCTTAAAAAAAAGAAAGTCTGTGACTGTGCAATGTTCTTTAGTGGAACAACTAACTTTCTATACACTTAGCAAAACTGAGGAGTTTACAGTTTTTCCAGCTGTTCTTGATGCAACATAAACAGTAAGAATGACAGCCTGCTTTGGAAATGTCCTGTGGAAGCCATACAATTGGATTCCAGCATGATTGGATAGGTTATGCTGTCTGCTGCTTCTTGTTGTTCTCCTCAAATTTCTGAGTCAGCAAAAGCAGTGAGGAGAAAACATGCAGATATCTTGCCATCACCCATTTTCATTCTTTCCCCATGCCAGGAAGAATGCAATAAAATTGATGTGGGACGCAGGGAGTTACCAAGGAAGTTTTTGTGGTTTCTGGAGGAGATGCCTCTTTTGATTGTGAGAGGGGGAAAAAAAAGAAAAAAAATTCTTGTGGCATTTCCAGAAATAAAAACTTGCTTATTAAGGGAGCTTTCATGACTGTGTGTTAGGTGAGCAGGGTCATATCCATCAGCACAGTGACCTCAAGGTGCTGGGATTTGCCTTTGCTGTGAAATGCTCTGTGGATGGATGTGGCCATGGGTGCTGTCCCAGGATGTGGTCAGACATCAGGCAGCTCTGATCTCAGCTGAGGCTGGGTTTTATCAATCTGCACAAATCACTTGGGGCAGGAGACACAAAACATGTGATTCCCTCCCCATCATGTGAAGGCAGGCACAGGATGAGAGAAGTGGAAGGATGCTGTGTCCCACCAGGGCTGGTTTGATGTGCTGACCCTCTGGCTTGAGAGCTAGGATGGAGAAAATCTCAGTAGATCTCAGAACAGGGGGTCGGAGTTGAGTTGGAGCAAGTACAGCAGCATAAAGCTAAATGTCATCCAGAAACAGCACTCAAATGGCAACAAAGCACCAGGTTTGGGTGGAAAGCACAAGATTTGAGTATCTGAGCTAATACCTGCTCAGAGACTGATCCATGCTGTCTGTGTGGGAGTCAGCCAGTGGAAAGCTCAATCAATCATGGCTGTGATTGCACATGCTGATGAAGCATGAATGCAGCCAAGGAGCTGAAACACCCTCTGAAAATGGATAAACACTTCTAGAGCTCAGAATCCACTTGAGAGCGTGCTGCCCAGGGAAGATCAGTCAACAAAGTGAATATCTCTTTTGTCCTAGGGCTGAGCTTTCCAAAACAACCATGGCCCTTCATTAAAACCAAGGGAAAGCTGTGGATATTCTGTACCTTCAGCTCCCATGCAGGCCCAAGATGTCTTTACAGGTCCAGACATCACATACCTCCAGTCCCTGCAGCTGGAAAGGTACATTTCTTGTGAATGCTATTTTATGATTGAACCTCAGGTGAAAAATCAAGGGGAAAATGGCAAAAAGCTGCAAGCATCTGAGCCCATTTCTGGGCTAGACCTTATCCTTCCAAGATTTCTTCAGCAGGTGAAAAATGACAGGGTCTGATGCTGGTTTTGTGCTAAGGAAAAATCACCTGAATCTGCATACCGCCTTCCAAAGAGATTTTAGTGAATTACAAAGTTGTTTTATTCCCCTCTGCTGCGGAACAAGGCCTCTCCTGCCCTCCCCATGCCTGTCTCTTTCTGTAGCTATGAGGTTTGGCCATGCCCTGGTTCATGGAGAAGAAGCCAGGAGTGTTTGTAGCTGTCCTTGCCAAGATACAGGGGGAGGCTCCCCAGTGCCTGTGCCAAGCTTTGAGCTACTGAGAGCATCCTGTGAGGTGCAGACTGACTGGCCCCCTGTTAATGAGATGGCTGGTGGCAGCAAGCAGCATTTTCTGAGAAATTTTGGGTCAATTCTTAGGCAGACTAAACTAGAATAATCTGTGCTTTGATCTGCTTGGATACTGGCATTAATCAATGTTCACAAAAAAATGGTGAAGAAGAGGATTCAGCAATGATGTTCTTTGCAGTCTTTCCCTCAGAAATCTCCAATTCTGGTTGAGTCAATGACTTCAGGAAAAGGAGCTGGGAGAGAAACAGGCTTTTGATGTTCAAAGATTTTTTAGATTTCAGAGATTTTTCTGTTCTGCATCAACACAAACTCAAGGCCTCCCAAAAGTTTCTGTAGTAAAAAAGATTTTAAGAGCTTATTCAGGAATAACAGAGAGCCTGAGGGCAAGGCTAGTTGCGTGGGCTTTGGGAGGTGCCTCTTGCCCTGAGTCACCACCCAGGCTCTTGAATTTGGTTGTCTCACGTTCCTGAGGGGGTGCCCAGTGAGTGGGCCATTCCTTACACCACAGTGACTGTCTCATGGCCCTGCTGAGGAAACCTTTCCTGATGAATGCCTCATCAGCATCAATGCATTCTCACAAAGTCTTTTGGTGAGCTGACACCTTGCAGTGTAGAGGCTGCACTGGCAGAGTCCCAGCCTCCCCAAAATACAGCACAATAACAGACTTAGCAGCAGAGCAAACACCAGCTTCAGTGAAAGATGTTCAAAGAAATATTCTAATATTCTCTCTCACACTTTAATGGTACTTCCAAGGCATCATCCTGTAGGAAATAGAGCAGTTTCCTGTTAGAGTGCTCAAGCTTTCCAGCACCCACAGCTACTGCCTGGAGCACTGAGTTTTGTAGACAATTGAGAGGTGCATTCAGACAGAAACCCCCTAATTGCTCAAATGCCTTTATTCACCTCAGCCTCACCTCCCTGTTCCACACACAGTGGAATAAATCTGGCATCAGATTTATTTAGCCTGGTAACATTTATACAGGAGAAATTCCTGTAGAAAAGTTTCTTAGAGAAACTTCTTCAGCCCTTTCAGAAATGCATAGTTACAGGTGCTCTGCCACTGAACCTTTTCAAGTAAGTATGAAATCAACTCCATTATAAATTAATGATTCTTGCAGTGTTATTGTAACAGTGTTCTTAATATGCCACTTTATTGCTGTTCTGCTCATAACTTCAAGCTTCTTAAAGTGTTCATGCTTGCTTAGAAACCTCTGCATCTTTTTCAATATATAATTTTTAATCTTCATGGTTGGCTTAATCCTGGGTTTAAACATGACCTTCAAGGCGCTATATCCAAAAAGTTAAATAGAAAAATCCTTGATACATTTTTCTCTTCATTTATTTTTTTCATGAAGAAAATTTGTTCATCCTAAATGCCAGGCTGTTATGAAAGACTAATAGTGACCAAGGTTGCATTGCTTGCATCACCTTTCCATCAAAATAAAGCATGCACTACATTAAAAACCATAGTGTTTAAAATGAAAATATTGTTACCATGGAAAATGAAGAGGGAAGCATTGTTGCAAATACAATACACCAGGAGAAATCCTTAACATTTGAAGTCTCCTGTATTGTTGCACAGGTTGATAATAAAATTATTAATACAGAGATAAAATAAAGTGCAGAGCATTAGATAGGATGCAAAAAAAAAATCGTCAGGCTAGAAAGTAGTTAATAGTTTTGAGCACATTCTTCTGAGACAATGTGAGAGAACCTAAGAATGGAAAACCTCGCCCATTGATGCTTTGAATGGACGTGGGTGGAGGAAACAGAGATTGCCAGTGCTGGGATATTCTTAGGAGCCATGAAGGGGACACATCATTGCTGTGTCACCCTGGGACTGTGGGCAAGGGCTGTGTCCCACTGGGGACAATGGCAGGTGTCTCTGCGGGCAAGAGCAGGGTCACACTCTACCAGAACAAGTTTTGGCAATTGAACTGTTCCTTTTTCCTTTCTGAAGTATTATTTGTTAATCTCCTTCCTGCAGAGGCCCCTGGACTTTGGCTCAGCTGGCAAAGGGTGGGTTTGTACAGCAATTCTTTTACTAAGCAGAACCTGGGGCCTCTTTGCTGTTGCTGTCATAAAGTCCTGCACAAACTGCTACCAGCTCTGCTAACCAAAGCCTGATCTCTCCTTCCACAAGCAGCAGCTGAGCTTTGAGTCCATTTGTTAGCTTTGGCAAGCTTAAATTCCTTTAATCTTCCAATAAGTGCTTTTTCCCGCTCCAAACACTGGATCCTTTACTAGAAGGATGTTTCAAACCACTCCAGAAGCAGAGGGGAAGGAAGTAAAGAACACTCATCCAACTACTCAGCATGTATCTGAAACACTTCTTTTGCATAACCAGTATCAAGGATGTTTTCTCAAATTGCATTCCATGTTTTTAGGAAATGGGCACAGATTTAACAGCTTCCCTAATGCTACTTTGTTTTACTCTCTCACACTGGTGCATGTGTTCCTCCACTCCATACATGGTGTGGCAGCTCAGAGTTGACTGTGGCTGTGTGGACACCTGTAGAAACTTGGCCTTGAGTGTATTTGGAGCTTCTTGGCAGCCTTTCTCCAGTTTATCTGGGATTGAAACAGCAGTAATTGACTTTCAGGAAAGGAGTAGTAATTTCCCTTTCCAAACCCAGTGCCAGATTCTGTCAGGAAACAAATGCCTGTGCTGGAAGGAGAGTAAGGCCCAAGCTTGTCTGTCATCTAGGGCTGCACTGTGAGAGAGACATGTGAGACAGGACATTTCTGTGTGCCTGGCTCCTGGTGGAGTTCTAGCTAAAGTTTTGCCCTTTTCTCTGCCTAGAGCACGCTGGTCCAGGCTCCTTTTGCTCCAAAAGTAGAACACAAGGGCTGAAGCTCTGGCAGAAGGGCTTGCACCCAGGACCAAAGGCAGCATCAGCCCTTTGTGCTGGCCAATGCCACAGGACAATGGGCCTTGCACCCCTTCATGCCAGCAGGAGAGGATTGTGCTGCTCAGCTGTGAAATGCTCTCCAGTGTCTTCTGCAGCTGCAGGTGGTGGTGAGAAACAGCTCCCTGGCTGTGCTTAAACCCAGCACCCCTCTTTGTGCTGTTAAGTGTATTCTTCTGGGCTGAGTAAATCACCACTGGACATCTGTAAAACACATTTATGTGTCTAGAAGGTTTCTGTAGACAAAGATGGGTTAGCTCTAGCTACCCTCCTAGTTTAGCCCCAGGGTAGGTTTCTGCTGTGGATGTCTCCAGCGAGGAACAGCATTCAATTGCTAACAAAAGGCAAGACAAGCATTTTTGGTCTGTGTTATCCATTAGTGTCTGGGAGCTTGTGCCAAACCAATTCTTATTGTTACATTTGATTTGTGTGTAGATATCAATGGATATAGCTCTAAGAGCATTGGAATTCTGTACACAGGAACCCCTTTCCAATGCTCACGTTTTTATGGCTTTCCATGCACTGCACTGGGTATTGCACATTATTAATACGTGTGCTCTCTGATTGCTAAAACCCAGGGGAATACATAGCTTTTCCTCATTCCTCTGACTTGCAAAAGTACATTCATATGTTCCAATTTTTGCTTGGTTGCTGTCTTTATTGACTTCATTGGACAAATCACAACATTGCATTAGACATACATGGTTTTTTGAAGGATCAGAATCTTACTCCAACCTTTAAAAAAAAAAAGTTAACTTTCAGACAGATACAATTCTATTGTTATTTGTCCCTGTGGTGTCTAGTTATGAATTCCTCAGCCAGAAATCCCGTACCTGTGTACTGTGAATATTTAAGGAACACCTACAAAAGAGTTACATGCCAAGGCATTGGTGCACACAGATGTAGACTAAGAGCTCTTCCAGACAGGTGACATTGCTCACTGCACAGAAGTTGCACCACCTAAATGAATACACTGGAAAATTTGATAACCATTAATAAATTTCACAAGTTCTTCAAGGTGCAAGCAATTTTTCTCATTTTTCAAAGTAATTCAAAGAAAATCAAGCACCAAAACCTTTTCTATTGGCAATGGCCTCTTAACTCTGGGAATTAAAATTACCTTCTAGCAACAGCTAATACTTGGCAAGCAAATGTCTACTGAGCCCATTTGCTGGAACTTTTCATGCCTTGCTCTCAGTCTGTATGGGAAGTATATTGCTAGCATAGCACTCATCTAATTTAAAGCTGGGAGTGAAGCCATTGTGTACAGCAGAAGGTAAGAGTGGGGAAATCCAAAGGTATTATTTTCCAGGCCATATTTGTTTTTAAATCCAAGACATGTTGCAGTGCAGTTATTCCAAAGGGGGACAGGAAAAGGGAAATTTCTCCAGGAGTATTTTTATGAACCATGAAGATAAATCACCTTTTTCAGAGTTGAGCTGGCAGTACCCAAAGAAGCCATAATTCTCAAGCAGGGAAGGAACTCTGTGTAACCCCAGTTCCCTGTGTGCTGCACCCACAGAGTGCTTGTTTAAATGCCCAGGTCCTCCAAAACCCAGGGGAATCCTAGTGAAAGGGAGCTCTAAAGATATCTGAAGCTTCTAACTGCTATTAAAAGCAAGCCTGCAGTTTAAAGCTGCCAG
Source organism: Zonotrichia albicollis (assembly GCF_047830755.1). Taxonomy (NCBI): domain Eukaryota; kingdom Metazoa; phylum Chordata; class Aves; order Passeriformes; family Passerellidae; genus Zonotrichia; species Zonotrichia albicollis. Next base: position 6,416,644 of record NC_133830.1, read on the forward strand.
TGCATGAATCTTTTCTGATTAGAGGAAGAGCAGCTGATAACCAGATAGAGATATCTACCAGAGCTGGCTCAGAATATTTGCAGAGCACAGAGGGGAAAATGGGGAAGAGTGCTGCTGTGAAAAACCCTCATTTCATCTGCCCCTAACATTTCTGCTGAGTGATGCCCCTGCCTTACAATGTGAAATTTAGCCACCAAAGGGCCAAGCAGAGCCTGTGCTCACCTCTGTGCATCCAGCTGGGGCTGAATTTGATGCCTGGAGGAGCCCAATGAAAGGAACCCTCCGAGAGCAACTTCCAGAGACATCTTGGACTGCAAGAGCTGTTTGCCCCTGATGCCTCAGGGCTGCAGAGGAAGAGGCTGAGCCTTTGGGAGGGTCTGAGCCTCTCCCAGTCCTCACACCACCCCAGTCTGCGTTCCTGCTGTGGGACAGCCTTTGAATGGTCACATTATCTTTTACTGAGCACAGGGGCCCCTCTCCTGGAAGGGATCTCCTGGGGAGGGATTTCATCTGCCACCCAGTCCCTTCCTGCTGGCTAAAATCAGTCAAAAGGCACCGTGGGATTAACCCTTGGAGATCTCATTCTGTGAGTTTGCTCAGGGATGGCTTTGCAGATTTTAGGCATAAGCAAGCACAAGATCAAATCTTTGGTTTTGTTCTCTGGTGTCCACAGCTGAAAATGGGATTTTAAGTGCCAAAAAAATAAAAAATCAGGGCAAAAATAGAGAATAGAAATGTGTAACTCATCTAAGGTACTAGACAGTGACAGACTATATAAAATGTTATTGTTCAACAAACACTGTCTCTAATAAACTCCATTTACTAGTGTTAGCAGCTTGGCAACTTGGAAACCCCAAACTCCAGTTAAGTAAGGAAACAAAAAGCAGAGCCATATGATGATACCCATAAACTACACAGCTGGTTTCTGTTTTAAAAGATATTCCACTTTCCATATTAAATAAAGCTGCTTAGAGAGCAAAAAAATCCCACATGGCCTTCTGGAAAATGTGAACCAAGTTCCAAACTAAAAAATCCCTGGTCATGTACCGTCATTAAAAATAAAAGTGTGCTCTCTCTAACCAGCTACTGTAGCACCAGAGATGAACCCACCTGGGTAGAGTGAGGAGTGGGATAAAGTTCTGCTTCTGATCTCAGGAGGCATTTGGAGCTCAGGAGCCCCTGCAGCGGAGCAGCAGGCACTATGGTGCTCAGAATCACTCTGGTATTCGTGTAAGGCCAGGTCCTGCATCCCTACCTGCCACAGGTTTCGGTAGGAATTGGAAGATCTCTGAGGTTTTAATGAAAAATATAAGGATTTTTATAAGAAGCTGACCTTCTCTACCATCCTCATCAGTGCAGTTTGACCTCATATACTCATTTCTGGTTATACCCTAAGGTTTCTGACTAAAGATGATTTATCAAGCCATAACATTTTTGCTTTACTTTACCAATCTTGCATACATCTGTGAAATGAAGATATATGAAGTATTGCTAATTTGTTTGAAAATATTTAAAACACCCCCTAATTAAATCCTCAGCTACTGATGGCAGCAGAAGAGATGGCTGCTAATTTTGCCTTTGGTTTGGCCAGTCTCCTCAAGTATTTCACTTGCAGTGCTTGTCTGCTTTTTGAGAATTCTGCTACATGAAAAATCCTGGAAAGCACCCAGTTCTCTGTCTTGCAATCAAACAGGCTGGACAGCCTCTGACAAAATAAAACTGTGGCATTGGCCAGTCACCACTGCCATGAGCTGGTTCTGCCTCTGCATACTGGTTAAATGTACTTGTGGCCAGGTAAAAGTAATTTAAGTCTTCTTTGCATGGCTTTTTTTTTTAATATATATTTATAAGTGTATTTATAACTCTGCCATGGGCTGGTAAAGTTCTCCTTCAGCTGTGCTGGATTCTGTACAGACAAAAGTCATGGAGCCAGGGACGTTTACAGGGGTGGCATTCCAGTGCCTTTGACTTCTCAGATAGAGTAGCGAGGTCGTGTGGAATTATTTGTATAAACCCACAGATGTCTCCTTCTTCTGTGGAGGCTGGAAGAATCACCTGAAAAATTCTCATCCAAATCTAGTTTGGATTTTGAACATTTCTGATCTTCCTATGTTGTTTTCATCTGAAACTTCAGGTTCCTGATAGTACCAGGGCTCACAAAGGAAATGTGATGTGGGACACACCAGTCATTGCTTTTCTGGTGGGGAATTTGTTCTACAAACAGCTGTTCCTTTGAAATCTGTCAGCAATTTTAAAAATATCCAAATGATGTTTTACTGAGGGTTTTATAAAAGAATTTTGAACACAGACCACAATTTTCTTCTATCATACAATTTCATAAATAGCCTTTGAAGAATAACAAAACTATTTAAGCTGCAGCACTTAAATTTGGAAAGCAGTTTTGGCCAGCTGAGTAACTTTAGGAAGCAAATCTTTCCATGGGCATGCATGTAAGTAATAAATGTAGATTACATGTAGATTAATATGGCAGAGTTTAAAAAAAACAAATTTGCTGACATTGCTCCTCAGAATTGGAGACTTTGTAGTAAGAGGCAAGTCTGGGTTCAGAACTGGCAGCAGGGTTGGGGGAGATAAAGATGAAATATCATTTCTTTATCTCATGGTGAGGAGATAAGGACAAGGTGAGCTGCTATTTTCAGAAGGAGAGCCCCATTTTCTGGATCTGCCTCCCCGGGGTCACACGAGCACATCAGGCTCAAAGAGGAGGTGAATGATGTTTTCAGCTTCAGTAAAGAAGAAATGAGGAGGGATTCACTGGACTGTGCAGGACTAGAACTGCAACTCTGGAGACGGAAGATCTTGCGAATTACAGATGAGATTATTTATGAAGTGCGGGACTGCATCTTGCAGGAGCCAGTGGTGAGACACAGCTCTAATCCTAGACAAATGCCTGCTGAGAGCCAGCAGCCTGGGAGATAAGCAGGGAGAGATCCCAAGAAAGGAAGAACATGAGTTAAACAGAAGGCAAACAGAAGCTGTCTGGGATCATGAGCATCCTGGGTCTCAGTGTGTGCTGGTCCATCCCTGAGCTATGAGGCAAAGCTTGAGAGAGGAGCTTTGCCTCATTCCAAAGCTTCAGTGACTGCAAGAAGTAAAAAAAGAAGAAGAAAAAGAAAAGAAGTGAAAAGGAAGAGACTTGCAGTGTGAAGTTTTCAGATCCAGACTCAATAAATCCATGAGACAGGAGAAGACTGCCAGCCACTTGGCTCTGTTCTCATGTTCATTATTGACTCAACAACCTCTTCCCTGCCAACTGGACTGTCACCGGATAAGCAGAAAAAATTAGGCTGGAGAAATATAATAAAACCATTCTGAGCACAGTGGGGAAATGCAGGCCAGTGATAAGAAGCCTCCAGAGCAGGGGTTTTACCTTCTGTGCGCCTGAGGGCTGCTGGCACAGAGCAGTGCCACCTCCAGCAGTGCAGGAGAAGCTGTGGATGTGGCTGCAGCAAACACTGTGATACCCCCAGCCAAAGCACAGGACAACAGCCCTGTGCAGCTCATCTGGGGCACAAGGCTTTGTCAGGCCTCATTCTGCAGAGATGGATGGATTCAGTGAGAATTCTGTTTAGTCTTGATGGAGCCATTAAATAATGAACTGGCAAACTTTCACAGCAGACTCATTAATGCACCCATAAAAGCCAACAGAGTCTGGATCAGCAGCCACATAAAGGAAAGGAAAACCCCAAGGAAAAGTAAAAAGCAGCTTATCTAAGTGGAGGGACCACTTAGCCAAAGCTTTTCACCACTATCAGTGCTTCAGGCCAGCTCATATGGCCCAGCAAAGCATTCTGCAGCTTCTGGCATCCTTAGCCAGGCAGGAGCAACATCACAACCATTCCAGGGCAGCTGGCTTTCTGAAAGGTGAGCAGGGAAGATGTGCCCAAAAGCCTGGAGACAAATTTTCCACAGATTCAGAATCCTCCATCACCTTCCTGCTTTAGTTTTTGGGATGGATGGATGGATGGATGGATGGATGGATGGATGGATGGATGGATGGACGGATGGACGGACAGACAGACCAGGTTCAGGTGAAGAGAGATTGAAAGATACATAAAATATCTTAGAGTATTAAGACTGTAACAAATCAAAATGGATGAAAGCAGGGAGCTTCTTGGTGTAACACAGACTACAGCAATGCCAATCCAAAGATCAATTCTCCTTTGATTCAGCCCTGCACTTGCCCTGTCCCTAGTCACCCCTGTGTCTCTTGGCTTCCCTGTGACATCCCCAGGTCTCTTCTGCAAGTCCATTGATGGTCCTGGCACATCCCACTATTCTCCTGGAGCAAGTGGCTTCAGCAGCCACTCAAGAAGCCTCTCTGAGGAATATGAAATGTGTCTCTTCAGGCCTCTCTGTTTCTGCCTCCTCAAGAATGACACATGACATTTACATTTTGGACAAGCCCCTTTTTCTCTCATGCTGCCTCCAAATGTAACTGAAGATTAAAAGTCCTTCTTTTGTTCTCCAACACACAAGGAACAATTTTTTTCCACAGTGTGTTGGTACAATACATGTCAGATATTAGCCAGCCCAAAAGATTATGTCTTCATGGTGGAGACCTGCAAAAAATATGCACAAGCTTCAGCTCATTTTCAAAGGAAGAAATATTAGAGATATGATTTATGTTTTTAAAGAAAAATGTATGTATGTTCCCTGGCAAAAGGAGAACCTGATCAGAAAGGAAATGGGAACTGACTCCCAGAGTTCACACAGGACAAACCCAAAATTGCCTATGCAGTCCAGCAGAGACTTCACCTTTCTCCTGAACTCCATTTAAATCAGAGTGTGGATGTTCTCTTTGAACCTCCCAAGTTCCTCTCAGCCCAGGGAAAGGGTGATATATTTGAGACACGGTTTATTCAGAGAAGCCCTAGAGATTGTGAGCCTTGGAAACAGCACAGCAGGGAAGGGACCAGACCTTTGGAGACAGCCAAGTGTGGAATAACCCCATGGAACAGCACTGCCAGGCACCAAGGAGTCTGACAGGGAAGAAAGAGTTTGGCAAGGGGCAAAAGTAGGCAAGTAATGAATATACAGGTCTGGTAGGAAGGAAAGGAGCAGATTGAACTGAGAGGCTTCAGTGTATAGTGGGTAACAGGAGAGCTTTGGGGAGAGCTCAACACATGCTGGAAGGATTGCCAGACTGAGTGACCCCATGAGGCAGCTGGCATCCTTGGTAGGATTCAGTGGTAGTGCTGTTTGAAAAGCAAGGAGCAGTGGCCAAGTTTCAGAGGCGTGGGTTCACAGAGTGCCTGCACCTGCAGCCTGCTATATTACACACTCTGCACACACCCTGCAAGCACATCAGCAGATTAAATGCAGACCTTAGGTGGACTCTTGGCTCGTGCACTTCCAGGGAAATGCTCGGCACTACTTTAAAGACATTGCAATGTGTTGTAAGTACACAGCCTTGCTTTCATCATGCCTTCAGCCACATCTTTTTCATAAAGAGCTCATTTCATTACTTGACTGACATCTAACACAATCCTTGTGGCAGAAGGGGTGCAGGTTGTAAATGACTGTACTGACCATAATGACCTTGCTCCATTACCCCTCATTTGCACAGCCCTTCCTCTCACAGCTGTGATATTACCAGCCTGGGACTTCACAATCTCAATTTTCACTCTGAGCATGCCAAGATGGTTTTTCAATCCTGTGCTTTAATCAGGTTACGTCCTTTAACATGAGTGGAACCATGGCTTTAAAATCCTGGCCCAGTACACTTCAGGATTAAAGGACCACCTTACCACTATTCTTCTAAAATAGGTTCACTCTGAACTGGGACAGATGTTGGAGATCTCACTTCTGGAAAGCACATCTGAGCATCTGTGTTCTTCTACCAGATACTGTTAGTCCTTTGTATCCTTGCTTACTTTGTTTGTTCTTTCCAGCATGCATTCCCTGCTGCATTAAAGCTGTGATGCTGGTTACAATTGCTTCATCATTTGTCTATTAAATTAAAAGATCATCAAGGCATTAAAGTGTTACTTAGTAGCTGCTGTTTACACAGATTGGTCATTAAAGATTCCAAGCTCCATTTAGCTCAGAGCTTACAAAGCAACTCATTAAGCTAAGATTGCAAGGCCCCCATTCAGCAAAACAGCTACCATGTGCTCACCTACAATTAAATTCAATGAGTTTTAGGCTCATCATTTTGACTTTTGCCATTCTGTTCATTGGACATTGCAACTGTTCCTAGTGATTATCTGAAATGATACCTTTTCCAATGCCATAAAAAAATCCTTTAAATAACATAGAGTGTTGAAGGCTATTTTAGAAACCAAAGTCCCTCCAGCTGTACCGTGAAAATTTGTTTATGTTATTTGTATGTACAAGCTTTATACTTGACAGTGGAGCTCAGGGCATGGTCTGTTGCCATTGGAGAGGAGGCAGCCAAGAGACAATGACAGGGAGACACCTTGACCAAGGTGACTCAAGTGTTAACTTTCTGCAAGGCTGAAAAAATTAAACCCAGTCCCAGAACACCTGCATCACTCATTTATTATGTTATTCAATGGAGCTTTTTGTGTCGGCCTCTTTGTTTCCCTGTCTCCATTGATGCTATCATAGATTAATTGGCACCACTGCAAATGTTCACAGCTGTCCACAAGATGTTGGTGAGTGCATCGTGTCAGTCAAGCATGCTATCACCAAGGAGATGATTTCAGTCTTCAGGAAGACAGTTCTGTAATGTGACCTAATAAAATAAAATCTTTCAGCAAGAGTTAGGAGAATATCCATCAGTCTTCAAGTTAAACCAAAAAAGCTAAGCTTGTGCTGATACTTTATTGTTTTAACGGTTAGGCATTGAAATTTTAATGAAGTGGTCAGGAGACAAATCATGTTAGATGATATAAGCAAGATTCCAATTCAACTTGAGATGAACAACTCAATTGTCTCCAATCTGGCCAGAAAGGAGATGAGTTTGCCTGTTTTATCTGTGTGTGCACACACAGAGGTGTGATTCCTAAGGATTATAAAGTTGCATTTTGGCTTGCTGGTAAGGTGATGATTATTCACTTAAACATTTCAGTCCAAGTGATACCATGTAGTGCTTGAGTTCACTGCTGTGCTTTTGTACCTTGTACAGACTGAAGCTGTTGCCTATAGTCACTCAAGATTCACACCTTTAGTGTATTTATATTTATTTACTGACTCAGTAAAATTACAACTCAAACTGGGGCTGCCCCTACTCATAGACAAGTGCTGGGATGTGCAGCAGGGCCAGCAGAAAATGCCACCCACCTGCAGCCCCTCAGTGCCCTTTGCTAACCAACTCTAACAAGCAAGACTGAAAGCAGATAAAGGTGCTCTCAATCTCTGATTAACATGAGTTTAGTTATTTCCTCTGGGAGGAGAGATTTAGGGAAGGAGCTGATGGGTGTGGTGGCTCTTTTTGGTTGGAAGGTGCCCTGTGGCACATGAGGTGGGAGTGAAAGAGGTACTCCTACATTCCCAGGAGAAAGTTCAGCTTAGGCTGCCGCACACCCATTTTTGCATGAAGATAGAAGGTTCTGCATGGGCATCTTCACCCAAGGTAATGAATTTGTATGTATATTGTAACCTAAAATGTTGGTGGAATTGGAATACTCAGCTTTATTTTGTTTTTTCAATGAGTGTTTGCAGAAAGTCTTGATCTGTGCTTTCTGAAAAATTGTGTTTCTGTCTTTTTGCTATTGGTCTTTTATAACAAAGGCAGTCTAATACATCCTGTCTAATGTTATATTGACTTACCATACCAGACTGACTGCTAAGTGCAGCTAGAATGGAGTCATTACACCCTCTATTAAAGTAGTAACCTTCACTTAGGTCTACAGAGACTTGTTTTTCAGATGACAGAATAATTTACCTAAGAACACTAACTAGATTTATTTTGATTTAGTTCTACTATCAGAAAGAACTTATTTACCTAGAGCAAAAGCATTTGACCACCTATGAGATTTTTACGTTCTCAAGTCCAGCCTAAAATGCTTTTAAAGCATTTGTTCTGTGCGACCCCTGCTTAAAAGTGTATTACAGGGTGATTGTTGTAGTATTTCTCTTGAATAATGAGCATTGTTTGAAATGACAGTGCATCTATGTCTAGTGCTGGTATGCTCTCAGCATTTCTAATTTTTTAGGGAAATAAAGTAATAGAAAACCTAGCGGTATGTGTATGTTGGGGATGTATGAAAGGGGAAAAGGAAATTGGTTCATCAAAACCATTTTGCATTACAAATCTGAAGAATGACTCCTTCAAAACAGTGGTTTCCTGAGGGCCATAAATCTTTCTGCTTTGGCAGCCTGTCTTAATTGTTCCTAGCTCTGAGCCGTTCATTTAAAATATGTGCTCTTAATGACATTGAGTTGTGATTTTTAGCCCTCAAAAGAGAGAGGTGTGTGCTTGTGTCAGCAGCCTGTGCTCAGCAGAGATGGCCACAGCTGTTCCTTTGGTGGCACCACAATTGGCAAACCCAGGGCTGTGTGACAGCCCACCCGAGCGAGCCAAGCTCAGGCACTGTGATACCAAAGCTGGGTGTGTGCTGGGGTTAGAGGTTTGTGGGACAGCTTGCAGAGGTGGTCTTCAAAAGAAATTAGATGATCTGGAAGAATGCCCTTCCCACTAGAACTGTGACTGTTGCAAAAGCAATTGGATCCCAATAACTCATGTAGATGTTTCTGTGCTTTGCACAGGAAAAGCCCTGCAGGGAGATGTTTTGATGGCTCAACTGGAGAAGCAGCAGAACTTGTGCTACAGAAGGCCCTTGGGAGCAGGACTGCAGGGCCATGTTTGCACCACAACAGGCAGCACAGTTGTCCCAAAAATGTGTGAAAGTATTTCAGGAATTGCACAATTTCTCGGTTGTAAGGAAAAAGTTATCCCTGCCTGTTTGTGCTCTCCTCTCCTGCAATTATGGTGCCAAGGGTGTGTGTGGAGGGGTAGACCTTTGCTTCTCTTTTAAAGTGATTGTTTTGCCCTGTGGGTAGGGAAGCGGCTGAACATCTCACCAAGGCTGGGGACACACAGGTCCCATCCCTTGGGTGATGATCTTCCCTGTGCTGTTCTTTGTTTGCTCTGCCCAGGCAGAAGGTCTGGAAGGGCCACTTGGATCACGTCAACTTCCCCTTTTTCGTGCACTTCCATTTCTTTTAGGCTCTTTTGATCAAGAGCAATCTGCTGTCCTATTTTTCAATGTGTGAGAAATGCTGAAATCAGGTATAGGTTCTGTAATGAACAATTCGAGTCAGGAGTTTGTTATGGTGTAACAGTTAAGGCAATGGGCTTGGCAGAGAATTAAAGGAAAATTGAAAGGAACAGAACCAAATAAAGATATTTCACTATTCCAACTTTAGGCTGCAAACTACATATAGTTTACAAATACAAATATATGAGGTGAGAGAAGAATGCTCCTCAGCACAGCTGGTGAATAATTATCAGTTAGGAGTGTTTTAATTTCCACAGTAATACCAGGGACAGTATTTCATGGGAGTGGACATAAATCTCCTGGCAGAACAATGGTTTTTTTTCTTATCTTCTGCAGTAGAAATGAAATTGAACAAATGGCTTAATACACACTGAACAAGCATATTTCAAGTTTAGACATTTGTACAGCTATCACATGTAATTATTGCTTGTGTTATTGACTTTTTTTGAAGGTCTTTCAGTGAGAGCTAACAATCCTCTAGTATTGACCTACTTAAAATCTTTGGTGTAGATTCTGCTGCCATGCAGCAGCTGGTGTGCCATCTGAAATTCTACCTGCTTTCTTCACAGACCCTATAGACTAATAGCAGAAAGGTCCCTAATTCTCAATTACATTGGCACTGCTTCTCAAGGCTTAAAGAGAAAGGGGTGAGGAAGGCAGGGTATTTGGTGTTCTGAGCCTGTCTTCCTTTATCATTGAAAGCAGGGGAGTTTGAGTCCCCACCCCCTTGGGACTTCATTAATACTTCTCCCAGGTGAACTTAGCCCCACACAAAAGGGTTCTTTGTATTTTGTCTAACCAGCTCTTTGTTTGGGCAGATATCCAGGGCAGTAGGGAAAAAGTCAATATTCTCTATTGAATCAGTGGCTTTTTCCTGCTATGTTTCAAAAGAGCATTTCAGAGACAAATTGGTTATAATTGACCAAAGAAATAAATTCATGGATGCATGTGTGTGTATTTATATATGTATCTAACAACAAGGAAAAAATACACCATTTACATTGAAAAAATTTCCTTGAAGAGGAAAACTAGACATTAGGGTCATTGTTTCATTTTTAAAAGATACAACAAAAAACTCTCAAAGCACACCAAAAAAGCCTCAAGGGCTTTGCTGAGATGGATATAGCCTTACACAGCTGAGCAGTTGCAATTCTTATTTACAGTACATGGTAAGATGAAAATAGCCAGAAGTTGCCCTCATGCCCCCTGACCTGACACCAGCATTTTTGCTGTGTGCATGTAGCTATGGATGAAGGGAGAAATGCAGAACTCTCCTAATCCAGGCTCATTTTCCAGAGGATAGACATTAATGGTGTGTTTGGGAGCAGCTGTACCTGTGAAGCGCTGCTGGCAGAATTCTCTGCTTGCTCTGCAGGATGCCTGGGACTGCACACAGCAGCTCTGTGTGCAGCAGGAGCTTTCCTGCTCCCCACAACCACTGTGTGGAGGCTGTGTTTAAAGCCTCAAGTGGCTCAATTCTGTTCATCTTTTTCTTGCTGGTAATTAATGTCCTGAAGAGCCTTATACTGGTAATAACTTCTGGAGAGATACTGAAAACAGGCAGCTTTAATATGAGATTGTCTTAAGGCTTGGAGGCTCAGGAACTCTGCCACACAAAGCTGTCTGATGCCATTGTGTCTCCTGTCACCATGAGATCTGAGGACTGTGGGTTCAGTAGAGTTGTTCTCCCAGTACAGAAGGTACAGAAATGCCCCTGCCCTCATTCTAAAAGTGTGGCATTCAAGCACGGGAATCACTTCCAGTTTCATCAAAATATTTCAATGCCTAATTAAGGACAGAAAAATATGTTTTGGGCTGGAAGGGATCTTAAAGATTATCTTAAAGATTATTAAAGGGATCTAAGATTATTTTATCAGTTTCACTGGACAGGGACATCTTCCACTGGTGCAGGTCTCTCAAAATCCTGTTTAGCCTTGGGCATTTCCAGGGATGGGATTCACAGCTTCTGGGGCAACCTGTATGACAGGCTATCATTGTGTACAGGGCAATCTGTAGGACTGTGAATGCAACAGTTTAATTATGAGACTAGCATCCTAACTGCCAGACCAGATTTCTTTCTCTAAACCAATTCATAAGTGATTGTTTCACCATATGAGTGTTGCAGTGAGGTTCTTCTTCCTCAATGCAGAATCATTTCTAAATCAATTTCTTTTCCCGTGGTAAACTTGTGTCATCTGAAGTCATGAAAGCGGAAGGAAGAAAAAAGTGGAAATGCTAGGCTAATTTTAATTTCTGAGTTTGAACAGACTGAGCTCCTCTATACTTGAGGATGGGAAACTTTTAAAGTATTTTTTCCTTCCCCCCATGGAGAGAACGTGCAACAACCTTTGTAGACAACCATCACACTTTCCTGTGCTAATCCAGCTCTGAACTGAGACTCATTGGTGGCATGTCCTTTTCTAAAGAAAGAAGAGGAGGAAAAACAAATTTTAAAAAGACCCAAACAAATTGCTTTTACATCATCTCACCAGAATGTAAACTAAAGTGGATCTTTGATGTTACATGCACAGATGTTGTAGCTGACATGTCTCATGGCAGGCACCAAGCAAGAAGTGACAGAACGGCAGGAAGCTGAGGAGACCACAAACATCCAACGCTACAGGGATGGCCTGGAGCAGCAACCTACACAAACACAACAGTCTCACTTCATTGTTAATTAAAGCAGTGCTTCCCAGGGTACAACAGAAAGTTGGTGCTGTACTTGAGATTCTGATTTTCAGCTGTGGTTGTTGACGCTAAAGGAAGATTTGGAAACAGAAGTCAATGTGTGGGCACCTGCCAAAAGAGAGATGCATTTATTGTAGGTTGTCTGCATGCAATAAGTTGTGATATCTGGATGCTTGTTAAAGAGTTAACATACGGCAGCTGTTTGCCCATGGATTAAACCATATTTTATCAGCTAGACAGATACTCCTATTTCATAAATTATTATGCTTCCGTTCTTGGAGTATCAGTGAGCAGGGGGGATGTCTTCCTCTTGTCACACAAATAAGTTCTGGCAAAAATTATTTTAAAGGATATTTAAACTTAGTCACAGACTTCTGACTCCACATATTTTTTGCTCAGTCTTAACATGGGGTTTAAATCAGTTTAGTTAGTTCTCATCAGTTGCATTCATATTTCAGGTCTAGAATTTGAATGTGCAGTGTTATAGAATCGACTTCATTGTAAAGGGGTCACAGTAGGAAACAACATAGAAATTTAAAGGGCAGTGTTGCATGAGAAATAGAAGAAGCTGTGAATGTCTGTATTGAGTAAAATGCATCAAAAAGAGCTAACAAACCAACAATACCGAACACCATTCCTATATGGGCTAGTCGAGCTTGGATTTTCTCTTGCTGCAAAATGACTGCATGTGTTTGCACAGTCATTCCATGAAAATATGTTTCACCTTCATGTTGTTCATTTAATTCCCTTTTGAATCCTGAGTGGCTTTGGGAGCAGCAATTTGTACCATGTTAGCAGCAGTGATCCATCCTCTGAGTGGCTTCTGGGGGCAATGCTTGAGCTCACCAGTGTAAAATTCCTTATTGCACTCACTGATGCAGCAGACACCAGTGGAAAAGCCTGGCTGGAGCAAATTCATTTCAAATGCAATAATAATGCTCACAGGTGATTTTTATTGTTTTCCTGTTCTCTCCATTGCCTCTTTGCTTCCCTGTGTACTGCTGTGATGAGATGCATAAAGAAAATCCGGTGTTGGAGCCATGCAAGGAGAAGTTGTTCTATCTGATGTATGTAGTAGGGCTCTATTGAGAGCATCCATAACACTCCTGTCATTGTCCTGATTCTGCTCCCTTAGCTTTTGATGGGTTTGGTATTGAAAATGGATTGTTGTGATTTCTCTGGACATTTTATTTAAAGTTCAAGATGGTAGGAGAAAGCCCAATGTATTTGGATCTAAATATTATGAAAATGTGCATAAAAAGATCTGTGCAATCTGTCACGAAATGTAGCACAATAGCTGTTAAATGTTACCAGTTTATCACCAATATTAGTATCCCTGTGTGAGAGAATATGTTTTATATCTGTACTGCTGGGAGTGTTCCCAGTGGGGAGTTGGAAGGGACGTGCTTGGGACAATGCACTGTTTCTAATCAGCTATGCAAGTGTTGGTGAATGGCAGCAGATTTATCATCTGAAATTATTCTCTTCAAGTAGTTTTTATTGTAATACCAGGAAACTAGTCTCCTTTTTTTAAGTGATTTATTGAAATCATCTGGCTATACTCTACCTAATAAAATGTACTCTACGGCTGCTGGACTTCCTGCAGGAAAGAAGAATTAATCAGATATGCACAGATGCTATAAAGAGGAATGGAAGTTCTATCAGTTGCTGTAGCATAATGGAAAATATGTAGGATCCAGGCTCAGTGGGTGTAAGAGGGTTAATCACAGGGCAGGTCACTGGAGCCATATCCATTTTCCCCAGCTGAAGACGGTGTGTTAGTGTTGCAGTTGCTCCTGTGCTCAGGGCAAACCAAACAGGAGCACTGGTGAAAATATTTTAGGAGTTATTTTTACTTCCCTTTCAGTCAGCAAAAGCAATCTCTGAGAGCTGTTCTGGGTGGAAACCATTCCACATGAGACTTGAACACGAACAGCCCATTGTCTGCTGTTTGCACAGGGCCTCCTGCAAATAAAGACTTGGTCATCAATGGGCTCATCAGCCCTGTGCAGGTTGGGCCATCTGTGAAGGTGGTGAGAGTTCTCTTTCTAGAGCCACTCAAATAATTTAGGTCTTTACTAGGAGAAAACCTTGCTTCTTGTTTGCCCTGCATATGCTGTTGCAGTTGTCTCATACTGTAATATTTAACAGCTCACTAATCATGCACTAAATGACATGGCTAATACAGACCCTGTGTGCTTATCCAAGGGCAAATCTCCACTGTTTTGATTTTAGAGAGGGTTTTTTTTTCCTCTGAAATTTGTTCCTCTGCCTCTTGCAGAAAAGAGATCTGGTTAAAAATGCCTTAATTTTCCCTAGGAGAACTTATTTTCAATTAATAAGTAGGAAAGTCATTTAAATATATTTGTAAATGTTTTTATGCAGATTATTTCTTTCTTTATCCCCTGAAAAGAGCTGATAAAAAACTATTTGTTTTTCTAAGAGCCAGCAAGTTAATTTTAAAAAAATGTGGGCTTGGTCAATCTGAACATTCTCCTCTCCCTGTTACCTGGTGGATCAAGTGAAAATTCTTGCAAGAAGGAAAGAAATCAGCAATGAGACCAAAATGATGAAGACTGTGAGACCATGAGGAGACCAGGCTGCAAGGCAGACTGATAGGGGAAAATGTAGTGTCTGGCAGCAAGATAACAGAACTTGTGGTGTCTGTGGCTAGATTGGTTTTGATGAATGACCAGCTTAGTTTTCTTGCCTCTGTGACTCACTTCTTAGTTATCTGAGAAGCCTGAGGTCCCAGGTAAACTGAGCTTGCTCTTTTACACTCAACAGTTTTCTCTCTCCTACTGTGAATTCATGGCTGGAAAGAGCTTCAATCATCTCCGTCCAGGCTAAAACTTTAGTTAGTAAGACTTGTTTTATATCAAAAATACATTTTTCTTGTTTGAAAGAAAATAATTTCCAGAAGTCTTTTGGAGAGAAAAGAAATGTTTCTCACCATGCTTTGTTTGAAATATGATTGATATACCATGTCCTAATTCTACACTAGAATCCTTATGTCAGTCCTTTTATCATGGATTGATAATACGTGAATTCTGGAGACATCCTTGTAGATCTCATGATGCAGTTGACACTTGTAGCATGTAGGATTATACAGGATTTGAGTTGTTAAGTGCCTGATCTGGGAAGTGGCATTGGCAGAAGAGGAAAGCTGATCCCTCAGGCAGGAGAGATATCCTTTCATATCTCTATTTATTGAAGGAGGGTCTGACTTTAAACATGCAGAAATCTAGTGAGCCCTCAGGATGAGGATGTGAAATTACTTGTAGCTGAGCCTTTTCTTTCCCCAGTTTTTGTTCATTAGTTCCAGTTTTTGCCTGAAAAGCTCCTGTTATACTACTGCAGAGTTCAGTGTGGGTGGCTTCAGAAAGCAATGGTCCCAAGTCAGACAGGGATGTGGGGAAGTACTAGTAGTAAATCTCTGAGATCCTAGGTACAATTACTATCCTTGTTACTCTCTTAATTGTTGGCGAATTACACAAATTCAATGAAAATGTGTCATACAACCAAGGAAAATCCTGCTACGTGCTTTCAACCATTGAATCCAATACTCGAAAACTGTTGGTGTTTCCTTGTTTCTCTTGGGAATTATACAACAAGGTGTTCTCCACTGGAATACCTCAAATAAGTTGGTGAATGGAATTGCTCTGAGGAGGCAGCCACCATCCTTGGGGTGAGAGTGGTGGAGCTGCTGCCTGGGGCACAGTGACCAGAAGGTGCCTTCATGGGCTGCTCTCCATGCAGCTGGATCTGCTCCAGTCCCCTCCTCCCCTCCAAGGGAAAGGACTTTCAGAATGCCATGTACATGGCAAGATCTGCTGGCAGTGAGCAAATCCCATCCTCCTGCTGCCCTGGGAGCCTGTGTGACACCAAGGTGGTGAAGAATCACCTTTGCTTCCTTTCCCGAGTTTTGCACCACCCTGACCTTCACCTCTGCCCCAGCTTTACCTCATGAACTTGTTTTGTTCCCCTTGACATTTTCCCAAGTACATTTTAATTCATTCTGACGCCTTCTCTTCTTCAGTCTCCTGGCTACTGTTCATCTATTCTTCATGTACAAACAGAAATAAACAGTGGAAAAGTGGTACTACTCCAGGTCAGTGCTCAGTTAATGCCTTCACTTCATCTTCAAAGGCTTCAGCTGTCTGGACAAGGAGCTGCTAGTCATGCTTACCTTGAGATGCCTTTGGCACCAAGGCAAGCATTTTTGTCCACTGGCCAGGATATTCTAGGTTTTCACCCCTGGGTTCAAAGGCAGGGATGTTACCTCCAGAGCCACTCACCACTTGGAAGTTATTTAAAGTGAATCATTTTCCCTCTGTGCAAGATCTTTGTTGCTAGAATGAAATAATCAACTTTGTCTGGGTTTCTTGTGTTTTCCAAGAAGAGGGTAGTTGTCTGGGTGTTGTATGCACATTTGGTGGGAGGCCAATCCTCTTTGTTGTTTCAAAAAGGGTAATTGCAATCATAGCTTATAAATCATTGGGGAGGTATAGGACTGTCCCCTCCTAATGCAGCATTTTTCATATGAGTGATGATTATTTGCTGATGATGGTGCAGTTGTATCTGGTCTGAACTTCCCACATGGATTTCATATTCCTCTGATCCTGGATTTGCCTCTCTGAGGCTGCCAGGGAAGCATGTGTGAGCTGACCCCTAGCAGAGGCCCTGCAATTGTTGTTTCTTGCTCCTTAATCCCATTCCCAAACTGTGGTGTTGTTAAGGCAAAGTACCACCTGAACTACCTCAGCAGGACATAGGACAGCTGTGCTGGAGTGAAATTTATCCTGGGGAAGGACATTTCAGTCCATTTGTTTAAGTGACAATTGTGAGGGGACTCACGAGGTTGTAGCCAAAATACAGTGGCTTAGGAGCTGTATTAATAGACCCATAATTACTAATGATACTTTAAGAATTAGACACACTATCACTCAAGTTTGAACTTGAGATGTGGGAGCAAGCTGGCAGAGATTGGTTCTTGTTGTGAAATATCTGCAGCTGTTAGAGTACCACAAAAGGGGTTGACTGCAAAGCTAAGTGATGGTTGCTTACACAAAGGAGGTAGCACCAAGGGAAAAGCTGAAGTTTTGTTTGCAATGCTTCTTCCCTTTACAAACAGAGGAAGCAGTGGCTTTGGAGTTAAAAAGCTCAGCGCAACAACATTGCTACCTACACTTTTGGCTGGGAAAATAATTTATTGCTCCCTGTGAAATCTGCAGAGAACAAACCTTGAGCCAGGTCTTGTTAAACTCACCAGCTCCAGGACTGGGGAAGTTCTCCCTCTGGCTCTGGGCTCCCACTGAGTAGTTCCCACCTCTGCCCATCAGGCTCATGTTCCCATCTCATGTTCCTAATCTATTTGGCTGTGAAGGTCTTTGGCTAAAATTGTTCTGAATTTCACTGAATAATTTTAAAAAGGATGAAAGAAATCCTGGAGTGTATTGGTTAGAATACCCAACTGTAAGTGGTGATACTGGGATCCAGGCCAGTAAAAATTACATGGTATTGTTTAAAAGCAGAATAAATATGTAGTTTAGGCTGTAGGTTAGATCCTATTGTGATATCAAGGTAACCGAGTACTTTGGTACATTTATGTATCTAAATAGATGTTTATCTATCTAAATCTGGTATGGTCCTAGTGAGATCCTTCCAAATGATACAGGACACTCAAAACACCAGCTGTATATGGGCATTTTTAGATATTTTCCTTACCTTTGCACATCTGTATTTTTCTTAAAGTTATGTGTAATTCAGGAAGGAAACATTTCAATGGGGAGAACATTTCAACCTTACCTATATTAAACAAAAAAAGTACAACAACAAAAAAAAACCTGCTACAGTGCAGAACATTTTTGCATGTTTCTAGATGTCAGGAAGAGAGGAAGGGAGTATACACCCTAAAAAACACCTCATTTGTTAGATGTATATTACAGCAAGAATGCAACGTTCAAACAATTTTGCTTGTTTGGTTGCACATCTAACTATCCTGGCTCTTCAGAAATGGTTGCAAATTAAAGTGAGCTGGTAATTATCCTCCAAGCATCCCTCAGAACTCCAAGGAGCACTGGACAGGCCTTGCTGCTCATACACAGCCCGTGCCTCTCACCATGATGCCTTGAGCTTTGCTGTTGTTATGGTGCATCTGAACAGCCAGCAAGTACCGGAAACAGATAAATCTTTCCTTAAAATACATAGCAACCATGAGAGAAATGGAGCTGGATAAGCAATTTGTAATCGGTTGTTGTAACTTTTCATATTCGCTGAGTTAGAGGATAGAAAAAAGGAAAGGTGTGTTGGGATACATTAAGATCATGGTTATGTTGTAACCATAGCTCATTAACTAATTCTGATCTCTCAAGTAATGTTGTTCTTCACTAAATCACTCTTTTTACCCTTTTTCTGTCTCCAATTTTGCCCCTTTACCAAGGGGGATCCTTGCTTTTGTGCCCTGCACACCTCCTGCCAATGCCCAGCTCTGTTATCTCAGTTTTCTGGTTTGGGGTGAAGGTTTCTCTAAAGATGGGCTCCCACAGTCAGACGTGGGTACCTCATCTCCTACTCCCCTGGCTTGGGGTGATATTCTTGTGGCTGGATTAGAAAATTCACAGTGTACCTAATGATGCCTAAAAGAGAGCTTTAGGGACACACTGCATCTTTCAAATTTGGTTTATTTTCACATGTGACTGGAAGGGAACCAAGTTCCTCTCAAAAAACTAGAGCAAACAAAATCCCACTTAACCTCCTAGGAAAGATTTGGGTCCTTGACTTTAAGCAGAAAAAAAAGGAAAGTTTTATATAAATACATCCTGAACTTCACTCAAATTTGTTTACCATTAAAACTTATCTGTAAGCTTGCAATTGCAGAATTTGATGTTGCAAGCACGGTAGAGCCACAGAGCACATACTTAAAAGCAATTTACAGTACTGAGAATCTAATAAAGGTAGCTGACAAGATAATTGCCAAATTATAGGAATGCACTGCCACCACTCGCACACAAACGCTCTTTAATTATTTTTTGGCATCCAAGGAAAGAAAGAGGAATGCTGAGTTAACAGGCAACATGTAATCCATCTGTGTTTGTTTTGGTGCATCCTGGATTTGTGGAAGACCCCAAAATGAGATGTTGTCTGGGGTACAATGACCTTTGTGTGCAGGAGAAAAATTGCCACTTGCTAGACCAACAGTGTAAAACAAGAGAGTTGCTTGTCTTTGGATTATGACCTGGTCACCAAAAGCATGTGGGAAAAATGTGTTCAGATAAAGGCCACAAAATTGTTAACACTTTGAATTTCGTTTAGATTACAGAGCTTTATACAACCAGCAGTCTCTGTGTTATTGAAAACCTTATCAGCTGCCATTCAGTGAATGCACTCACTATTAAAGTGCTTCGTGGAATTTGTGCATGTGTTTGTGCCTGGTGTTTGTCCAGCCACATCTTGGGGATTTCCTTCTCAGGCATCCATCTGATCCTAATCCCAGCCAACAATGGCCATTTTATTCCATTACAGTCTATCACACAGTAATTAAAGAAATTATTCCCGTGCTATTGTTGCTATTGTCTGTGTATACATCACAGATGAAAATAGGAAAAATATTTCTTGTTAAGACAGTCATCTGTGGCATTATTCAGCCACTTGTCTGTTATGATTTCTTGATCCATTTAAAAAATGACATCAAATTACAATGATATGGAACTCTCTAATAGCATCATTGTCTGATTTCATTCTTTCAGCTTTCTTTTAATTAAGTCAGGAGTCTATTCTGTGAGGGGTAAATGATCTTCATTTATAATACCCCATTCAAAGCTTGCTGCTTCAGATAGTAGAAACAAAAGGCCTAATGAAAACTGGCATAAACTAGAATAGGAAATCTTGGTCAGGCATTTCTTATGGATAAGACAGATAAACAGATAATTCTTGTGAAATACAGCTCACTGGCAGCATGGAATACCAGGATTATGTGAGCATACACCTCTTGCTGATTGTGTTCAGCATCCCCAAATTACTCTGTGGAAGTAAATGATTTGGAGGTTTGGCTCTGCAGAAGCCCTGGATGGGCTGGGGGTCAGTGTCAGGGTTCAGCATGGCCACTCTGCTGTGCTGGGGAAGGAAATGCAGCAGCAGCAGTGGGGAGGTGTGGAGAGGAGCCTGGGGCTGAGGGAGTTAATGTTGTGGCTATGCCATGGCCTCGCCCAGAGCACGTTCTCCTTATCTGTGAGGAAAGGCTGAGAGCCTGAGCGCATGGGGCTGCAGATACCTGGCACAGCCTTGCTGGATGTTTTCTCATACCGGACACAACCCAGTTCTCGGGGAGAATAAAAGAGGGAACCCTCTCCAGTAGGTGCACAGAGCAGGGAAGTGATGACAGGAAATAGATATCAGCTCACTGAGAGCTGGTTGGAAATCCTTTCCTTTCAGAATCCAAAAGGTTGGACTGTTTCACAGCCCGAATCTATTAGTCTAGATTTCCAAATGGAATCTTCCAAGAAAAATAAAGGCTTGTCCTGAGGTGTCATTGGAAAGTCCTGATTTTGTCTTGTAGGGATGGAAACATGCTTGGAAAAAAAATTGGGTGGGGATTATTGCTCAATACCAGCCAAAAGGCTGCACCTTTTTTTTTTTCCCCACCTTCAGGGTTTTTTTTTAGTTTTGGGTTTTTTTTCCCCTCTTCAGAACATCTTGTTTTTTCCAGCAGCGAAAAGAAATCGCTCCTTTAGTCACCAGGGTCATGCTCTTTAGACACATGGAGAATTTGAGATGGACAAAAAGAATGGCAGGATTTCATGTAGTTGCAATACCAGGAAGAAAATTAAAACCTGATCAGAGGATTTGTGTTCACCACCCCAGCAGCTGGGAACTCCTGGAGCCAGCATAGCCTTGAATCAGGTCTGCTACCAACCTGCTCTGCCTGGGACAAGCTCCCAGCAGCTGCCCTCACTGGGCATGCAGATCCAGTGCTTTTGGCCACCTGAGTGCAGGTATTCCTACCCCACAGAAATTGTCTGACTTGGTGTGGGTGCAGCAGCACTGGAGCGAAACAGCTGGATCAGCTTGGAGTGCTCAGGGAACAAGGCACCCTCAGCCCTGTCCCAGGTGAGGTTGGCACAACCAAGAGACCCCATACAAGGAAGCTCTCAATGACAATGTAATTGTTTTGGCTAGAAATATTTCTTTTTGAAGCTTTGGATCTTCCAGGCAGGTCTTGTATTTGCTGTGTGAGTCAGGGCTGTGGTTACAGCTGTGGACATCACATCTGTTCTCCTCAGTTTCTCATGCTCAGCCATGTTTCTGATCTGACCTCCCTGGTTCAAGCACATGGTGCAATTGCAAGTTAATTGGCTACCAAGGTGCTGTTCCTGGACAGGAATTTTGAGACCAGCTTCCTACTTGGTTCTGCTGTTTCCTACTCAAATCCAATTTTCACTGCCAGTCTTGGCATAAATGGAAAATCTTCCTCCTCATGTTTCTCAACATCAGACTAAAGCCTACAGCTGTGAAAGCAGCACACATCTTTTGGAGGGATGGTGAAGGGATATTCTTAAAAATCTAAAAAAAAATCTAATTTTCAAAAACCAAAAATCTGCAGCACAGAATAGCGCATCCTTACTTTAACTTTTTGTGATCAAAAGTGCATGTCTGAGGTGTATAAGCTGGTTTTCCAACAGTATTGATCCTTTATGGTACTTAAACATGTGCATTCCACAGGCACCAACACATAATGAATAATAAAACTGCAGAAGCTTTACCAGAACATGGGTGCTGAAGTGGTCTGGTCTTCTGTAATCAATCTTCTGAAAGATTGACCTGTATGTGGTTGATGAGGAAAGCTAAAAGCATGTTATCACCCTTATAAGGAACTCAATCCTATTAATTTTCTTTATTTCTCTGCATTTTTAGTCAATCAAACACTGAGGAAGACAAACATCCTCAGTGTGCAGAAAACTCTGAGGGGTGGGAACATACAAAAAAATCTTCATTTACTTTAAAGATCTCTTATTTCTCCCCACACAGGATTTCTACTTTCAGAAATCCTCCAAGTATATTTTCATTCGTGCTTGGAATAATCTATACTTGTAACCAAATTTTGTTTGAATTTTTCTTTCTCTTTTTAAATAAGAAATAGGGTAAAGTCAACAGAGTATGTTTGCACTCAGCAATGTTGTCTATCGCTACTTTTTAAACAACTTTCCAATTATAAATTATTTCTCATTATGTTTTTCTTATCTAATGGCGTCTCTAAATTAGGATTCACCTCTGTGCAGTTAAAAATGTAAAAGCAGTTCATTAAGACCTAAACAGGTGCTTAAAACTGAGGGTGTAAGCAAAGGCCTCTCTCAGATGTAAACAATTGGAAGTTCAGGCTGCTGCAGTTTTCTGAAGGGTCTTGTCAGAGTCACTTTATTCCAGCACTGCAGTGGTCCTGAGCTCTCTGAAGTCCCTTGTGCATGCAAAGTTAACCTTGGATAAGTGGTTGTGGCATCTGGGCTTGGGTTTGCAGAATACATTTTGTAAATGTAAATATTGTCTCTCATTAGTATGCTCCAATATTTGCTTACACTGTTGTTTGTGTGAATTTCCTCGCAGAGAGATTTGCTAACAAATTGTTGCTGGAGATCAGCAAAACTGAAGCCAACTCATTTGCAGGATAGGAAAATAAAAGTATACAGGGTACTACAGACAGCAGCCACTCAGTTTTTAGTGATAGCATTTGCATTTCAGCACATTTGTGATTAAAAGCCCATCACAGGGGCACAATAAGAGCTGGGCAAGGGTCTCTCCTTGTCTTCAAGAAAAGAGCAAGAATGAAGATTCCCTTACTCTCAACATTTATTTTTCTATCTACCATCCATTATACTTTCAGTAGTTGCACTGCTAGCAGGTAGTGTAGGTAGTGTAATAACTGATAAAAGCTGTTTCTTAACTGTTTCTGGTTTGCTGTAACTAATTGACATAAATATTTATGCTGTAGTTATCAGTAAAATATATTTTTCTGTAAGCACCAATAACAAACCAATCCTTTAATTATGATATAGAACAGCTGGTGGCATTCACAGAAACATTTCCTTTTTACAGATAACTCAGGGAACAGGGAACACTGCTATTTTCACTTGGACTCTTTCAAAGAAACAGGAAAATAGGAAGGGAGTTTTAATATTGTATTCTACATGAACATTAACTCCCACATTGTTTTCTGTCCAAGATTATAAACAATGTTCATTTGAGAGGCTTTAGATTTATTCCTATTTTAAATACTGTAGGGAGTGATTAAAGATACTGAGCATTTATCTTGTGAGGATACATCAGAGGCACTTCCAGCTTGTGCCCTGCATGCTAAACCCTGTCTGTAACCTTTCTGCTGCTCCCAGATCATCTGCTAAAATTTTCATCAAATACTCAGCCCTGTTTAATGTCTGCCTATGTGGTACTTGTCAAGAGCTGGAGAGACAGATCAGTGCTGGATAACTACTGTTTGGACCCAAAAGGCATTTAATATCTGTTACAATCCCTAGAAACTGCTCAGGGATCCTTTACCAGCACTTAATGAATGTGCTTTAGTGATGAAAACAAAATAAAGTCAGAGTGAGCCCAGCTCTTCCTTATGGTTTGTAAATCCTAAACACAAGATGGATTCTGCTCTTAACTTGATCCAGCAGTTTATAAGTTGATATGAGAATGAGGATGATAGGGAGATATGGCTGAAGGTCAGCTGTTGTCTCATGGTTTTTGAGAGCAGCAGACTCAAATTCAAAGCATCTGTTGCAAAACTAAATGAATTCTAGTTGAAATTTATTTCTGCAAAAGTTGTCCGTTGGGACATTCCTACAGTAAGTTGAATATTTATTTCTGCTGTGAGACATAATTGCATCTGCTGTGTGTTTTTGATTTCTGAACGTCTGGGGGCAAAATCTCAGTTGCTCTAAATGGGTAAAGCTGTTCTCCCTGCTTTTGTTATGGAAAATTCTGCTTGAGATATCAAGCTGTGGGAAAGTTGTTTTGTTTTGGATTTTTTTGCAAGGACATGCCTTTGGATAGGTTCATTTTTGGGTGGGTTTTGGGTCTTTTGGAGATAGGGTCAAACTACCAGTAGAATACTTGCAGAAATGTTGATCTCCCGTGTCTGGTAAAAAGCCTAATTTAAATAGTTTCCTAAATTTAAAAAAAATTAGCTGTTCTAGTAAAAGTTATTGTTTTGTTCGAGTTTTTATTTCCTATGAGCACAATAATATATCATTAACAACCTAAATATTTTTATTCAAAATGGTGCCTAGTTGGGAGTATGGTTCTCATAGTTGGGAGTATGAAACTTCATCCTTTCATCCCTCACTGTGGGCCAGGTTCCAAGGCTGAACTGGCATCTATTATGGGGAGGAACATAAACTCTTCCTCTGGATGGTTTCCAGTAGCAGAGATTTGGGGCTTGGGAGGTCTTTTGAGGGTTTTTTTGGAGTTTTGTGTTGCTGGATTTGTGGGTTTGTTGGTTGGTTGGTTTTTTCAGTGAGAAAATATTTTATTTTTAACATCTCTAGCTTTGATGTGTTTTTAAACAAATTCCACAGCAAGGATTTTTTGCTCGGTAATCATTTTGCCCTTGTGAAAGATTTATATATGATCTCCCAAACCATCTCCCCAAAGCTTTTCCAGAGTAATTTATTGCATGTTGAAGAAGGTTTTTATGGAAAGAGGGACATGCAGGCAGAGTAGGCACACATCCCTTTACATACCCCATTGCTGATGTCCCATGCTCTGTGGATCTCAACATGTGAGAATCATGAGATACCTTTATAATGTTATCATTTTAGTACACAGGTTTGGGAGGTTTTCAGCAATTGTTTCTTAGCTCTTTGTCTAGCTACTTCGTGCATGAAATAATTCATGTGATTTGGACATCTATTCAGGAGAAGGCTCTAAGTTCAACTTTTAAACTCTTTAGTTTGTGTATGAGAAATTTTTTCCCACTAGCTTTACTTTGGACTATTAGCCATAGCTGTATCTGGGCCAAGATTTTTCAAGAAGCATCAAGAATTTACTGAGTACATATGTTCATTCTGTTTTTCCCCTTTGAGACTACCTTTCTCCTGCAATCCAGCCTGGAAAAGAAAATTACCACTGAAACAGCCTTGACGCTCTGCACAGCACTTCCTCTCCTTCATGAACTCCTCCTCTTTGGGTTTTTCAGGAAACCACTGGGGCAGTGTACAAAACTGCAAATAAAATGCTAGTTTACAGTTATACCACTCATGGATAAAAATCACAATTTAAATAAGTGTAAATATTGGACATGTGGCAGAAGACAGAACAGATTAGTGATTAGTTGAAATGCAGAATTTTTTCCTGCTTTGTTAGAGTTGATATCATGTGCTGGTCTGTGCTTTAGGAGCTTGAAAAGAAATTTCTAATCACAGAGGGTCAAAACTGGTAGCAAGGTGCTCAAATCTCTTGCTTTGAACTGTGGACCTGCTTCATGTTGCTTTTTAATATTTCTTTTACCAGACAAACTCAACAAGTTTCAACTTCCAGCAAAAGATGGGTGACCCAGGAGGAGTAGTCCTCAGCTCCCTGATTTTTATGACTTCATCCTCCAAAATCTTGTCCTTTCCCACTAAGTTTCCCAGGAAATGCAGACCCAGTTTTATTATTTACACTATCTAAGATTGCCCAGCTTGAAGCAGATTTTCCAGTAAGGGTGAAGGGCTCCAGCTGCTTGGGTCTTTTAAGCAGCCTTAAACTAGACAACCAAAAATCATGTAAGCAATTTACGTATCACACCTGAAACTCTGGGCTGTTGTTTAGTTATATTCAATAACTAAAGATTCTCACCAGATTCTTGTTTCTGTTGAAGCTGTGCATGCCTTCAGCAGAGGGACAGAAACTCTGCTAATAATCCTGCATTGCCATTCTTCTGGGTGCTCACACTGTGGGGTTTGCACAGCTCCTGGTTGTCATCTCCTCTCTCTTTCCTCAGTAAAAACAGTGCAAGTTTTTCTGCCGGTTTTATGTTAGTGATAGCAGAAAGGAGGTTGCTGGAGAATGTGGATGTGAAGAAAAAGTTTTCGTGGTTTGGGCTTTATCTTAGTTGGCTAGAGTGAACTAGAGCTGGTAGAAGTGAACTTTACCTTTAAAATATTACT
This sequence comes from Zonotrichia albicollis, assembly GCF_047830755.1. Lineage (NCBI taxonomy): Eukaryota > Metazoa > Chordata > Aves > Passeriformes > Passerellidae > Zonotrichia > Zonotrichia albicollis. Next base: position 6,442,685 of record NC_133830.1, read on the forward strand.
TTTTCTGTAGCTGCTGTCTGCATTCTCTTTGCCCTGATTCTGCAGGGCTCTTGTGTTTTGGTTCCCAGTCCCTGAGTGTGACTGGCCAAGGACTGAGAAGGACAGGTCAGAATCACCAGAGTAGTTTTACCTTCTCTGACTGATTGCCAGGCAGGACACAGATGTTTTCAGGTTCTCCTGCTTGCTGATATCAGGACATCAGTTTGTAGTTTATTGCCTGAGGCAAATTCTCCTCATGTGCATGATTGCAAATGCTACATAAGCATTATGTGTGATAGAATGTAAGAATGTGATAGATGAAGTTGAATAAGTAACTGCACTTTGCAGAGTTCATGTTTTGTATTCAGCTTGCAGCAAGAATAAGAAATTGAATTGTTTAGCTCACTATTTTTTGAGGACTATCACTAACAGTGATAAAAATGACAAGATGACAAGACCACATGTGCACTTAAGCCAGAAAAAAATAAAAGCATGGAATAATTCAATCTGTAGATTTAATTTTCATGCTCTCACAGTCTCTAAGGACATGCGTGACTGACAACTTTAATAACAAAAATCTGGATTTGAGGGTCTTCCTCCAGTGACCCAGCAAACCTTTGCCAAGTCATGATGGCTGCCTGATGCACAGCCTGAGCGTCAGGCTGAAGAAAGAGAAACACCTGGGATTCATAAGCTGAAAAATACACTCAGAAAGGAAATGCAAGATGAAGTGGAAGAAGGTCACGGGCAAAGACCAAAGACTGGAGTAGCTAAAACTGATGGTATGGACATTGCTGGGGATGAGACTGCTCCTGCTTCATGGATCGTAGGGATGTCCAGCCTTGGTTTGTCACTGGCAGCACTATGCTGCTGTGATATTACCAGTTTGAGAGTGGAACTTTAAACATCCATCATGGGGCAATGCTCTGGGCAATGGGCAGTTCTCTCCCTCTGAAAAGAGTATCAGCTACACCTGATTGTAAGAGAGGTGAAGGATGCACCAGGGAGCAGCAAGCTGCAAGGGGAAGCTCTGCTACCAACTGAGAATGCCACAGAGCTCATCTGCAGATGTGAACTCTCATTTAATGCGATTTCCAGCAAATCTTTAATCGAGCTCATGACCAGCCTTCTTATGTCACTTTTATCTGGATCTCTCTCGTCTCACCCCATAAAAAGTGGCTTTTATGAAGATGTGGAGTAGCCTACTGCACAAATGACACATCACCTCCTGAAATCTAATAGAGCTGTCATCCTCGTGCTGCTGTTGTATCTGTTAAAGCCATCAGCTGAACATCTGTCCCTCTGTATTTTATACATTACAAACAACTTTGCCAACTGCCTCCACCCAGCTAGGTTGCCGGAAATGCTGCATTTTAAATGCTTTTAGAGTGGGAGGAAAGAGGGAGTGTTTTTTTCATTTTTCAGTCAGCTGCATCTGATAAAAGAACACTTTGTAGTGCTGGGTAACCCCAAACATTTAAAAGCTGGTTTGCAAGCCATGCTGCAGTGTTATAAAAAGGACTGGAGCTCTTCAAAACTCATTTGATTGGAATCACACTGGACCCAAATTTGGCAAGAAAACCAGCTAATTTCAGTGCTGAAATCTGTAACAAACTGGAAGTAATTCTCCATTAGCATGGAGTTCATATAAATCAAGGCTTCTGCTTCCAAAACTGAATTACCCACAACAGCATAAGCTATTGTTGCTTTTAGGAGCAGACATCCAAACCCAAGCATGTCCACTTCCAGGTGTTCAATGCTGTAATGGGGGCCAAGATTTTTTGAGATATTTGTATAAGTTAAACAACATGTTGAGCTTTCCTGAAAAAAACTGGTCTCCTTTTGGAAGGGATTTCAACCCTTTCAAAATAATAATCTGGTTTTTTCTGATTCTGAATATTTTTAGAAATATTCTCGATTTCTATAGAAATATTCTAATTTTCTGGCAGGATCTTTGTATTTGGCTTGATGATGCCCACAGGGAAGAGCTGCAAAGAGCTCATGAGCCTGGACCAGCAGCAGAAGGCTGCAGAAAGCAGTGATGAAACAGAGGGAGCAGGAGCAGACTGCAGGGCATGGCCAGAGGAGCTTCCTTGGCAAATCCCCCTTCCCACACACAGTTGGGTAACACAATTTCATCACATGCACCTCAAACAGAATTTGATCTCCTTGTAAAGAGTGAGGAGCTGAGCAGATTGCTATTAAAATCAACCAGATTTCATGGAATTGACTGTAGGGTGGCAAACATGAAATAGCCAACTGCTATTTCTTTTTTACTCTTGTTTTAATGCTTTTTTGCCTAAACAGCAGCAGGTGTTCTGGGCTGCCCTGTCAGCGTTTCCATATGGGTCAGAAACTAAATCAGCTACCAAATATGGATGCAGAGTAATTAATTACTCCTGCAGTACTTCTCTCTCTTCGCTGATATAGCATTTATTTTCATTTTGAGCTGTGTGGCAGTTCCCAAGGCAGTGTCTGACTTTGTTTGCAACTTGGTGTAGTGAAAAGAACATAATTTGCTGTCCCTAATTCTAAATGTTGCTATTGTGTTATGGGGTTTTTTTTTACCTGACACTCTTTTGCTTAGACAATGCTGGAGAGTCAAGCCATCTATAAAGATGATGTAAGTTTAATGCATTGTGATGGGGATTGATATGGAATATGGTGTATTTGAGAGTTCATCTTGAGGGAAAAGTCACAGTACAGCCAATTTATTAGCTGTGATGTTTCTTAATATCTTGAGAAGCTCACCCTGTTGCACCTGCCAAGAAAGGCTGTCTCCTGGAAGAGCTCAGGCAGTTTATCTCAATAGATACTTGGATACAGCATAAAAGACACTTGCTGGCTGTGTACCTGCATTTAAAATGGGTTAAGACTAAACTGTGTGTGTCTGCAGCCTGAGTATGTGCTGCTGATAAACTCATAATCAAAGAAGTGAAACCCTTTTGAAGATCAAAGGAACTGTTGTTATGTGTATCTGATTGCAAGCAATGGTCTACAATGTCTTGTAGCAGCAAATACAATCAGGGGCACAACCAGGAGTGGTTGGGATGGAGACATGGGGATTTAAGACTCTTCTCTGGTCTTGGGCACTCTGACCCAGTGTTAGGAGCAAAATACACAACATTGCTGCCACATACTTCCAGTTTCTCCTACAAACTGAGTTTTCAGTCAGCTGAAGGGACCTGGGAGGAGCAGAGAAACTGTCAGATGTATTCTGTCATGGAAAGATATCCTGACTTTTAGACACAAAGGAAAGCTGTACTTTCTCCCCTGCTTCTCTTTTTCCATATCAGACATGTCCAAGAATGAGGGGGGAAAAAATCACACTTAACTATGGCATATCTCATCCTTGCATTTTCAGTGTTATGAATTCATGTTGCATGGTTTAGGCTTTGTTCTAGTCCTAACATACTTTCTATTGCAGTAATAATAATATAACCATAGCCTTGTCTGTCTCCTGAAGTTTGAGGGATGAGGGGAATTTCTGTAAACTCAGGGCACAGCTCAAGGAGTCCCTGAGACTAAAGTAGCCATGTGCCAAGATCAGTGCTGATGGGGTGTGGAGGAGTTTGATTAATATGCTGAAATTCAAGCTGTATCTGCCAGAGGCTGGTACTAAAATACCAAAAAAAAAAAATTCTAACAAGATAGATGTTTGAGAAATGCTGTAGATGCCTCATGTTGTCAGGGGCACAGGGAGGAGAAACTTTGCCTTGTACTTCTGCAGAGGCCAGATATTATTTTGTTGGTAGATATCAAGAAGCATGTGGGAAATGATAAATGGAATATCTGGAGACAGGGATTTCCACCAAAGGCACCTCAGTGGCAGCCCCAGAGCAGGTTTTCTAGTCTGAAGCAGATCACATGCACTGTCACTAATCCTTCCCTCCCATCCTCCATTCTAGGCAAAATTTCTGTGCCTGGCAGCACTTGCAGGAGTTGTGGTGTGAAGGGGTCTGTACAGTGATTCTGTCTCATCTAGGATATGATCGTGCTCTCTTCCTCTCACCTCCTCCCCTTCCATACATCCCAGCAATGGACTTCCCAGAGCACTTCTGTTCCATAAATAAGGCATGGTCACTCTTGTTTGTCTGTCACTTTTGTTTCTGCCTGAAAATCTGAAGAGGAAGGAAAGGAATATTTCATTGTAAGTGATTTCTAAATGAAGAATTTTAGAACAAGCAAGTCAAAAGAGTACCTTGAGGAGGAGGGAGGTTCAGTAAGGCACTGTATGTTGGAAATCCCTGCTGTAGTTTAAAAGAAAGGCTGCATAGATTCATAGCACAGTACAGGTTATAAGGAATCTTGAAAGATCATCTGGTCCAACCTTATCATGAAGAAAAAATGTGATTAAGGAAATGTCGTGGTCTTGCTATTTCCAGGCATGTTGGATTGTGCCTTGCTTTTGCCAAGGTCAGATGGTGTAACTCTGATAAAGCAGAGTGGGAAATGAGGCTGCTAGGCCATTTCTATTAGTTTTCACATGCTCTGTGTAACCAAAAAACTGAAGCACAATCTGTTGGCACAAGATTTTCTGTGTATCCTTAGTTCAGTCAAAGAACTCCTTTGAATACTTGATATTTTAGTCTCAACCATGGTTCACATCTGAAGTAATTTGAAGGTTTATTTTGATTAGAATCTGAATAGTCATTTTTGATTAGCAGTCTGCATAGATCAGAAATGATACTGCAAATCTGTAGCCCTGCTGATTGCCAAAGGTAACACATTCTCTGTGCTTACTCAGGTTTTCGGTGCTGAACTTTTTTGAAGTTGAGCTGAACCATGGAATATTTGTTTGCTTTGCAACTGTTGTCTAGCCATCTGCTTTAGGTTTTGCTTGATTTCAAGAAGGTTTGGATTGTTTTGGCTTTTTGTTTTTTATTAAAGATGTTGGATGCATTAATCCTCTGAAAAATCAAAACGCCCTCAAGATTAATTACAGATATGGGTCAGCTATTTGTTGCAGTCTACCCATATGAAACAGGTGTTTGGGTTGGCAAGTCATCCAGGGGCAAGGAAAGGACTTCATAGAGTCTGTTTTTTTTTTCCTTTGAGTTTATGGTGAAACTGAGCTTTACACATTCTCCAGGAGTCAATTACTTCAAACATCGTGTTCTGCAAACAATCCTTACTGGAACAGTTTCACAGAATCACAGAAAAAGTGAGGTTGGATAGAAAATGTACAGGTCATTTAGACCAATCCCTACTCAAAGCGCGACCTTTGTCTTTATCATAGCCATCCATGAGGTAGCTGGAGAAAGCAATTAGATGCACCTATCCTCAGCTTGTTCTTTGGCTGAAAAAATGCCATTCTTGGTCTGCCTTGTGCTCCTTGCCTGACTTGGTTACAGCATTTTCATGTCTTTCTTGTCTGAAGTACTTCCTATGGGAACACAGGGCAATCTCTTGCCCTTACTGGTGTCTGCACACGTAGCCTGAAAGGTTGGGCTGGGTTAGGGAGCAGTGCAGGCAAGGCTGGGGAAACGAAATGGGCAGGCAGAAAACTCCCAGCTCAGACAGGCACCTGTGGCTGGCAGCTTTCAGGGGGAGCTGCTGAGCTCACGGTGTTTTCCTGGGGGGAATTCTCCAGCAGCATATTTTGGTGTAGGAACCCAGGTTTGTTTTCCTTAGGTTTATTTGGCAAATGAATAGTGCTTCCAGCAGCCAACAGCACTTCAAATTTGATCCAGCAGGGAGCCCTCTCATCAGGTAGAAGGGATTCAGACTGCAGAGGTTAAACTCAAATGCTGGAGTCCCAGCTCAGCACCCCACTCGTAAGAGCTTGCTCACCATATGCTGACAGATGACTGTCTTTTCCTCAACAACTAAACTCTTGTTTAGCTTTATTTCAAATGTTTACTTTTCTGCTGGGATTTCAATAAAAGCCCCTTGTCCTGCAGCAGCAGCAAGTCATCCAGGACAAGAATGGGGTCTGTAAAACTGTCCTAGTTTTGTGCTAGTAAAGCCCTTTGAGAGAGACTACACTACCCATCCTGTGTTTTGCTTTTGGAAGGAAGTTAAACATACATTATTTAAGTTATTTATGTTATTGTTAGATCATGGGGACAAAGGGGCTGACTGGTAACAAGCATAAAATAGTTGAAATTTATGCCCCTATGATTCTTTTTCTAAAAAACTAAACAAAACAAACTTCCAAAACAGGAAAGGAAGAGGAGGGGGGAAGTGAGGATCAGTTGTTATGTTTTGAGTTGCTTTGGTTTATGTGTTGCATTTTTTCTTTTTGAGCTCCTGTTAGCCTACTGCATCTCAGGCTATCTCTGGTCCCCAGAAATAAGGCCACTTATTCAGTTTCTCTAACAGAATAGTTGCTTTTGAAAATTGAATTCTGCAGCTAGACCACTGGTGTGTTGGTCCACTGAGGAGAAGTGTTCCCAGCACAGCACTGTGCACTTGCCTCTGTTTCCTGGTGGCTTTTCCCTCTGTTACTGCACAGTGATCAACCCCCTGTCACAGAACAAATAATACAGCAGCTCTGGACAGGAGCAGAAAGTGCATTTTAAATGTCTCTTTGCCTTTTCGTTTCCAGCTTTAAATGGTGCTGAGTAGTGGAAAATTCAAGCCTTAAGGTTAGAGCAGCAGCTCTTGAGCCTGCAGTTCCTTTGGTGTGCTCAGTGTTGATTGTGCAGCTCCCACAGCATCCAGCCCCAGCTCTGTGCTGGATTCAGCCCTCCTCCCAGCTTCTGGAGAGGAGGGAGCCAAACCTGCCAGTCCTTCTCCCCTACTGGTGTTGACTAAATCATGTGAGAGGGATTAAGGAGAGCAGTGAAGCATTTTAACCCTGCTCTCTCCACAAGAGCCCTGGGGAACCGGAGTGTTCTCTAACAACTGGGCATGTGCATCAAAGGGCATGAGAGGGGGAGAGAGGTGGAGTTTGACAAAGAGCCCCTAATCCAGTTAGCTCTTGGTGCTGCTGATGGGGCCACAACATGGAACTAAGGAGTGTTTCCTGGAGGATTTCCTCCCTTTGGATTCTGAGCACTAAAGATCTTTTGGGTTTCAGGAAGGCAGCAGTGCCATAGCAGATTGGTGTGGTGCTTCCACAGGCGTTCCCACTCCTCCCTGGAGCTTTCTGAAATCACTCTGCCTTTTGATAGTGGCCCTGCTCCCCAGTTCAGTGCCTCCTCTTTGTGCAGGCACCATGGAGCCCAGGCTGGAGGGAGATAATACTTCCTGAAGTGCTCATTTATCCCAGCGGGAGAGAGGCGGCTCGCAGCATCCACACGGGTTATTAAGCTGCACTGAAAAGAAAGAGCAAACTGCAGAGTTGTATTAGTTTATGTATTATCAGCATTTGTAAGGTACCTGTTGCCCTAGTAACAAGCAACAATGTATATAGGTTCAACCAGGCAAAATCACCCTCTGGTCAGGGAAATAAAAAATTCATGGCCTTTCCTTCGGAGCCACTCCTCCAGCGCTTGGGGAGGAGGGCTTAGGAGAGAAGAAACTGAGCTGGTTGTTATGATGATACAATCCCAGTTTCTGTTCATTCACTGCTCCTGGGAACCCTGCAGAGCTGCTAACAAGCTGTGTGTGTATTGAGAGCACGCAGGGATATGCTGGAGGCAGGGGGACAGAGGGGTGGGCAGGTTCACATCATTTGAAGCCTGCTCAGTGCCTGCCAGAGCAGTGGGCTTGGGGACATCTGGAGCTGCCCTTTCCATGTCCCTCCCGCTCACATCTCCAAAGGACTGGCTGGGGAGCTCACCTTGGGGCTTCTCCTGACCCCATTCACCCCGGGACTAGTTTGTCTTGGCATGAGAGGAGTGACAGACTGCTGTTTGTGTGACAAGTGCCTGTGCTGCCCTGTCCTCACTTCTCAAGGCTTAGTGTTTAATCATTTAATGGAAAACACAGCATTGCCAAACCTGAAAAGCTGCCACAGGTCTCACAGCAGCAGTTACTGTTCTGTGAGGGCTGGATGAGTGAATGAACATGCTGCTGTTGCTGTTTGTGTCACAGGATGGTCTGAAAACCATCGTGCTGGGCACTGGGAGCTTACCATGGCACCATGTCCCACTGGTTGCCCCATCTCTGGAGCAAGGATCCTGGCTGAGCACATGGTCCTCTGGATTTTCAGATGCTTGACACTTGATATTTTCCTTATAGAAAAATAGATTGTTCTGTATACACAGTATAACAAGATAAACATTGTGCTCAGTGTGACAACCAAGAAAAATACTGCAAGAATACCTTAAAGGCTGAGATGGGTTCAGAAGACAATGCTGACTTTGTGTCAATGTCAGGGGGAGAGTCATTGCTCAGGTCCTGGCAGTTGTAGGAGATAAAACAGCACTTTCTATTCCATGTGGGTCAGCTAGTATGGACTTATTCCTAGCATTGATTCTGTATGCTGGCTAATGACAATACAGTTATTGTTCTTACACCTGTTTGCAAAGGGAAATGAATTGATGACAGAATTTTAGTGTCTCTCCATGAGGCAAATGGGTCAGGTTTCTTTATTTTTGTCATTTAGTGCAGTACATCTAGTCTCTCAAATCTGAGCTGCAACCCAAGATATATATAGGCAATTCAGCCCCTTGTTTTATCATCATCTAAAAGACAATAAAGCAAGCCATTAAAATCTCCGCCAGAGTGAAATAAGAGGTGAGATTCTGATTGCTGTAAACTAGGCAGCCAGCTAAGGGGAATCCAATTATTTTTGGCACTGCAGGGTTTTGCTGCAGGATCACATCACAACTGGTAGCCAGCAGCACAAAACTTACTTCACTTTGGCTTGATGCTTGTCACAATTGCTACACAAACAGTAAAACTTCATAATCTGTTACTGTTCTCTGTTCCTATCCATCTCTCTTTGTTGCATCAGAAGAGATTTGTCTTCACTCTCTATCAGCCACCACAGTGATTGCCTCACTGTGACTTTGACTGTAATTTTAATTGTCTATAGATCCTGCACTGATCTTTCTGACACTGAAAGATTTAAGAGTAGAATAAAGCTCCAGAATCGATGTTAACAAGTCTTTACTTGGGACCCTTATTTAATAAACTCTCATAGCCTCTAGGGGTGATAGACAAAACTGACCTTCACTGACTGTAAAAGCAGAAAATCAGTAAATACATTTCTTCAGGAAGTAATGGATGCTTCGTTATTGGAAATCGCCATGGCACCTGAGCCATGGCCACAGCTTTACCTGCCCCAAAGCATTACTGCTCCAGAGTAGATGATTTATTGCCCTGCAAAGGGTGGAATAAACTCAAACTTCTTGCTCAACACACATTAAGATGTTGCCGCAGAGGTAAAAGTAGCTGATTACTTGCAGTGCAGAGCCTCTTTCCATGTCTAGCAGAACTGACAGTGTAGTTTTAAATGGTCCGAGTTATAGGAGTCTGAACCAAATGTTGTAAAAATACGGTATGGAACAGCCAGGCTTTGATGAAGACATGGCTGGATAACCTAACAGGCATTCCTTGGCTTAACAGCCCTGCAACAAAGTGTAATGAGTTGTGTGGCTCTGAGTTCAATATGAAGGTTTCTGCTTTAAAAATTAAAGGGAGACAAAAGTAATTGAGTTGGGATTCTGTTCTGACAGACAGGGACTGTGCCCCCAGTGAAAATGCCATGGAGACAACGTGTCCGCTCCTACCCATCACATTGCTTTCCATGCCAGTGCCTGTCTCCAATCCATACACAAAACCCAGGCTGCTGGCTGCAGTGGTATTTGCAAAGGTGAAATCATGCAACTGTCACTGAAGCCTGCTCGTTCCTGATAGGAAAAGTCGATAAACATTTTACAGATGATGGGTTTAGGCAGCAATTCTAAAGCGACTCTGCTCTGCCGCCTTTTGCCCTCTGGTTTGACTGCTGGGGATGTTGTGTGTACTTCATAGCAAATGGGTATTAAAGGTTTATTAAGTGATACAAGTCTGTTAAGAGGTGCCATCAACAAATCAGTCTAAAATATTCCAGGCTATTGTAAAGCCCTATTACAAGAAAATGGAAGGATTTTGCGTCAGTTGATTAACCAGTTAGGAAACTGTGCCTCTCATTAAACTTTCATATGACATATTAAATGTACAGTTGTAAATGAAAGGTGACTAGGCCATTTATTGCAAAACAAATGGATTGATATGATTAAAAGGGGGCTGTTCTTTTGTGTGGGGATACTGTCAAGAGGAATAGGAAGAGCACTCACAAAAATGAGAATGCCACGATGTGCTTTTACTTCAAAACAGAGTCCTGAATCTGCCCTGTTAGAAAAATCTATCACTGAGACTTGAGTGAAGTATTATCTAACCATCTGAGACACAGCCCTATAATTCATGGGTCATTGACACAGTAGAGAAGATCAGTTCTGGCTATTGTAGCAGCAGAGGGACTCTTAATCCATGGATTATTAACGTGGAAAATTGAAGGGGCTGTTACAGGCTTGTGGTTTATTAGACTATTGTGGATTTAGGGAGCTTTAATTTGAAGATTATGGACACAATGGAGTGCAACAGATCCCTTGACAATGTCAGTGGCAAGGCTTTTGTACAGGAGAAAGCTTCTGCTTGAATTCTGTCCTTCCCCATCCCACAGGATACTGCTTAGGAAAACACTTATGGGGCTGCAGTCACCTTTGAAGCTCATTTGATCAAAGTAACTCAGAAACACACTTCTCTGAAGATAATGTTCCCTCAGCTCTCCAATCTGGAAATTACTTCGTTCTAGCAAGGCTTTTCTCACCAGCACTTGATTTTCATCCCCTATTGCTGTTTTGTCTTGCAGAAATTTGATGCTACACTGTGTTTGTATAACATCATTAGGTCCACGGGATGCTTTGCAGGACAAGTGAGCTGAATGTGCTACATTTTGGAGAAGGACTAAGGAATGAAACCTTGGACCTTCACTAGCAACAGCTTTGTGAAATACCCTCCTGCCTCTGATCACCATCTCAAAAGCCTGGGTGAGCTTATCTCAGCTCCCCATCCACCTTGAAGGACTAATGGGGATGTGAGGAGTTTATGGGTATGGAGAGGCACAATGAGGCTTGAACACAACCATAGTTCCAAATAGAACCAGCCTGCTCTGAAAGCACACCAGGGAGAGTTTCTTCCCTGCCCAAGAATGTTGTGTGTCTTTCTTTTACCCTTCTCTGTCCCAGAAGAAGGACAGGAAAAGAGAAAACACTGTGGGAAGGGTTGAGATTGAGGGAGACTCAGAGCTGGCATTGGGGTAAGCACTGTAACTGCAGTGGTTCCACTGCACAGCATGGAACTGGAAACCTTCCTTCTCCATGCTCTGATTTATGTTTGGAGTACAAGAGGAGGAGCTGTGAGCAGGCCAGCACAGGTGCCTGTGCCTCACAGGCTGCTTTGCATCCCTTCCATGGCTGTCTGCAGCTGGGGAGGGGATGAGGAGAGCAGGGAGGAAAGCCAAAAGGCCATCTGTGTGGGCATTGTTGGTTTGTTGTGCTCTTGTCCAGGTAAAGCACAATTTGTTCATGGAGCTTGCTGCTGCTGGAAGCTGAGGAAGCCAAAGCACAAATGGGATCAGAAAGAACTGCACAAGCCCATGGCTGGTGGCTCACGAATGGCTTTTGAATGATGTCTCAGACACAACATTGACACCAAGATTTCCAGCAGTAGGGAGGACAACAGGAAGAACAGCCGTGCTTGCCCTCTTGTCCAGGTAATTTTCCAAAGTTCCTACTTCTTCTATTAGATTTCATTTTAGGGCCGGACAAAACCTTAAAAGCTCTCCCAGCAGGGGAAGGAAGAAGACAGCTGCACAAAATAAACTACAGTGTGTGTGAACTGGAGAATGGGAAGCAAAAAGGGGGCAGGGAGATCTGTCAGGCCAAGACAGGTGAACGGAATGCTCCAGTTTCCTGACCCAAAATCAGTAAGATAAAAAGCATGTGCAGGACTTCAGAAGGCAACTCAAGAATTTCTAGGAACAGCCCTGGGCACTGGGACAGTCCTCACCCTCTGATGCTCCAGTGTGTACCCAAAGGCTTGGTATATACACAAAATCTCAGCAGCCATGCAGAGATTAGATTAAATTGTAAAATTGGTTGAGTGATTATTTTAATTGAAAAATACATATTTACTTGAAATAAACTCCTGTTTCTCAACTATGCTTATGTTACACAGATAGTTTGGTTTATATTTAATAAAAACTGTTTAGAATAGAAAATGTTTAATATTCAGCCTGGGAATAGTTATTTAGCACAAATAACTATTTCTTCAATATTAATTTCCACTTCAAGTATTTACATTTTCTTGCTTTCCCTTCTTGCCCTCTTCCATTTCTCTCCCCATCAAAATTTACTTACATTTCCCAGGGAATATATGTGGTTTAGAGTAATGCAAAACAAATGATGGATTGAGTGTATTTGCAATGCCCTTTGAAAACTGTCCCAGTGTTCAAATACTGCTCAATTTTATTCTTAAGTGTTCTGCAGCTTACTGCTGCAACATGTCATCTACACAGCCAGGAAGTTGTACAAGATACACAAGATTCAAGCCAACAGGAAAAAATCCAAGTGATCTTTTAGCTAGCTTTTAAAATGAGTAGAATTTTGTGACCCAGAACTCCAGAAATTAATATTATCTGAGCAGTCAAACACAGATGGTCCACATGAAGTTTTCTGTGTAACTTCTAATTTGACACGTAAAACATTTTATATATTTTTTTAAAATACACTGTGATTTTGAGCCCTATGCTATTTAATAGAGCACATATTGTTGCAAAGGAACAAAGACTTGAGAAGCGTTTGGTTCAAGAACCTGGCAGGTTTATGCAGCTTTTAGAATTTGTTAGCCAAAGATGCCTGATTTTTGACAAGCATTCCATGAAATGGGAGCAAACCTTTTAATGCTGATGTGCTGGACACCTGCAAGGAGCTCTGAAATGTTCAGTTGCTCTGACACACTTAACTCTCAAATAGTGGGAAATTTTCCTTTGATTTCAGCACATGTCTCCCACAAGTACACAAGAAAATGTTTGTCTTTATATTATCAGCAGTTTTTATATTACAAAATAGCCAAAGGTCAGAATTTCATTTTCTCTCGGGCATGGTGCTGAATGAACAATAGCTGAATAACTGTATTTGGATTCAGTCACTGATTGCACTCCCTCAAGATATTCTCACAATCACTTATTCTTCCATTTCTGCCCAATAAAGTGGCTGGAGTTTGGTAAACAGCAGGAGTCAAAGGGGTGTGGGAGGTAAAAATACAGCTGAGGTAGGTGAGAGGTTCTGCTGGTGAGAACATGAAGGGAGGAAAGACACTGAGTTCCCAGAGCACTGGGCATCACCCTCCCTGTGAGAGGATTGGGAAACAATGCATATTTTGGTCATTTGGTTGCTAATGTTCAGAGCAGAATTGCATCCTAATTTCAAGTGTGTTGCTAGCAGATGAAGCTTTTCTACTGAAGCCTAGGAAACAGAATGGTTTTTTTGTCATGATCATAGGATACCTGGGGCTGCTGTGAAACACTCCACGCTGTATGTGGTGGATAGGAGCTCCCATTGCCATGTGGAACACTGTGATTTTCCCCCATGGGTGCAGGGGTATAACACTGTCTGGGCAGCAACATGGAATTGCTCCTACTCAGGTTACTGCTCTCTTCTGTCTCATGGCCTTCCTGAACAGCAAAGTCACACGGGGAGCCATCAGGACGCTGCTGACACTGAATCAGAGCAAGCCTGGCCACTTCTCCTCCTCAGCTTTGCCAAGATAACCATCTCTGCTGGGAAGAGCCAAGGTGGGGATCTCTTTCTTTACTTGATCAAAGCAAACCAATTACCTCCTTTTAGAGCTTTATATATAAGGATCACATAACATCTCTTTTCACTTAACTAGTTCAGCCATTCATTATCCATTCAAATGGAACCTGGCAGAGCTTCCTCTGTTCAAGTTTTTTGGATCAGTAGTTATATCTGTTATTGGTCCAGAAAACATCAGCTTTCATCTGACCTCTCCCTCTCATGGAGCTTTTCCTTCCAAACCAATTTTTTTGTTTAAATATTTAAACATTTATTTATTTAAGTAGCAAACCCATGCATCCTCTACTCTTGTCAAATTTCACTGGACTGCATTTCTCTGGCTTTGCTTGTTGTCTTATGGCTCAGCAGATAATGTAATAATGACCTGTACAAAGCCCTAGCAGGATATATCCTAGGGAGAAAATGGACAATGTCTGAGTTTCTCAGTAGTCCTTCATTTGGAAATGTTACTCAGAAAGATGTTACAGCTCTGATGAAACAAAATTCAGCTGCTCCTTTGCAGATACTACATCCACAGGGAAAGATCTTCCATCTTCATTTGCCTTGATTCAAAAGCTGCTGGTGTTTCCCATAGGAACACTAAGCTCTGTGTTTATTAGTCCCATAAATGGCTGTCACTGAATGCTCCAACCAATCCTCCCAGCAATTACCATCAGCAGGGTTCCCATGCTGTGCATCAGTGACGGTTCGTGAACTTGCTTCAGTAACTTCCCATGAGTTAACACAGCTGAAGCAGACAAGTCAAACTACAATCACTTGGTTTTGCTGGGGGATTTGGAAGCCTGGCTTCCTAAAGAGATTTCCAACATCACACTGTAAGTCTCTACACCTGAGTATGTTGTTAAGTTCTATCCAAATTTGACAGACAGCTGGGTATGTCAGCAATAGCAAGATAAGCCACTGAGGAGAGATTAAATCCATGGCACTCAATCAGGAACAAAAGTTAACCTGTAATCTCAAGTCAATCTCCAAATCCCTCAGACTACTCATAGGAAAAGTATTCCTGCTATAGGAGATGTTCTGACTTGGGGTTTGTGAGTTACTACCCAGAAACTAGCCCAGCCCTGAACCAGGGAGCCAAAGGCAACAAGGCTTTGCAGCTTCTGTTGCTCACAGACTGGCTTCTTGTGAAACTCCTTCCTAATTTCACTGTCAGAGATGCGTGTCAACCTTTGGACTTTTGTTTTAAATACTCAAAGGTGGTTTCTTTCCATTAAATATTGTGCAAGTGTGCTGAGAGGTGCATTTCCAGTGCTTACTTTAGTAATAATTCTTGAGCATGGATGGGAAACTGAACCTGAGGGCAGGGAGCACAGGAAGCTTTATTGCATCAGAGAACATGAGAACATCTCTGTGTGGGACCACAGTTTGTAGAAAATAAGAATATAAATGTGCCAGATGTATATAATGTGGTGGAATGACTCCACAATCCCAGAACTCTGCCTGGGACATTTACATTTGGACCATAGTGGTCCTGTGATGAATGCAGACAGAACAGTGAGTTCCTGACAGGTCTCAGGTCTGTTGTGTGGTGGGGGCTGGTTTTCAGCTCTGTGTGTTTAGTAGACCCTCATGACCAACTGCACACCCTGTCACTGCTGAGGAAAGGTGTTGGAGCTGAGCCCTGCTTTCATGTGTGAAGCTTTGCTCTCCTCCAAATCTGCAGCAGCATGTCCTGCTCAGTGGAAAAGGAGAGCAGTGATGCTGTCTAGGCTCTGGGTAGCATCACCCATGTGAGGACAGTGGTTCTGATGATAAATATTTCATAGGTCATTCAAGCCTGATAAAGGTGAGCAGCAATACATTAAACCTTTCATATTCCTTCATCTCTCTCCTTTTTCAATGACTTGTTTGCTGGAGTGCCTCACTCTCCTGATCCTTCTTGGTGAGGAAGGAAATCACTTGTTTTGACATTTTCTGAATAGGAAGAGCCAAGACACAGAAAACTCCATCTGTTGAAGCAAATTAGGTAGAAAGAGCAATTCTCAAAATTCCCCTGAGATGTCCAGCTCCCCTGAGCATCAGGTATGAAAGAAATTCCTGTAAGTTTTCTATTTACATCTTTGCTAACCTAAATCCCTCTGAGTGTCTGGTACTAACTCATCTACCCATGGTTGCAGAAGGAATTTGATGTATACAGGAAACTAATCCTTTCCCAAAAACAAAACCAGTGTTTAGCTGCTGTCTTTTCCATCTCACATGCTGCATTCTGGAGAGCCTGCCAGCTTGAACTAGACACTTTATTTAGGGAGGGAAACTCTCAAACTGCTTTGCATCAGGAACAATTTATCTATAGAAGTGTATATGTATAAATATACATAGTGTGTGTATGCATATGTGTGTGTACAAAATACATTTACAGTACTAAGAAAATAAGAAATGAGAGGTTCTGAGATTCCAAATTGTCATCCAAGGGAGAATTACACCTGTTGCCAGTGGCTTTGGAAAACTTTGTGAAAAGTGTGAGTGCTACATTGCACTACATTCCCCACAAAATTTAAGGATGGTGAATGAACACAGTAAATTCTGAGTAGCTTTTTTTCTTTTTTTAACTTAATTTTCCCAGTAAACTCCCTCCTACCAGAAGCTCAGCTGGGACTGCTTACTTAAATTTATTTTGCTTAAAACAGGAACTGAGATTTAAAACCATTATTAATAAACAGTTTATTTTTCACTGTGAGGCATCCAACGCAAGTCATAAATTATTGTCCACTTAATTAAAGACACTTACCTTTCCAGCTGTTGCTCAAATCAGCTCAATGTAAAGCAAATAAATTCAGTGCTTTGCCAGTTCTGTCAGGTACTTTGATGCAGGCACAAAAAGTGTCAGGGTTCCTTTCCTCACCATTCCAGGTGTTACTGGGCCCTGTTGGAGCTGATTTTCAGAGGCCCTGAGACATCCTTGAACTTCTGGGAACTCTGACTCTTCATCAGCAGATTGTCTAAGACGTGAACTTACATGCCTGGCCAACAGAGTGAGCTCACCTCTTGTCTTTATTTTTTTCTTATTTTCCTTGAATCCAAGAGTGGACCTATGAGAAATTAAAGTAACTTTATTTACGGCCACAGCAATCCTGGAAGAGCAAGCCTGCCATTGATGGAGCCAGCAACTTGCTCAATGACCCTTCAAGCTAACCCACATCCAAGATCATTTTCTATGGAATGGAGAGGGTTGTTTCATACAGCTGGTTGGAGAGAGGAGTATGTTTGTGACTACTATCCATAGCAAAAAAAAAAAATCTCATTTTCAGTCTTTTCTACAGCTGACTGTCTGTAAACCTCGTGAGTTCAGGAGTAACCAGATGAGTCCATGGAAAACAATTCTACTGAGAGCTATGAAATACAAATAGAAAGATATCACCCTGACCCCAGAAATCACCCATGAAGATTGTTATAGAGGCTTCAGGGGAAATGAGATGGGAAAGAGAGGATACATACAGGTAGCTGGAAATGTCTGGGTTGGTAAAATTCACCACACTTTTGGAGTAACCTGCAAAAGAGGGGACAGCGTGTTAACCCTTGTTAATAGAGAGGTGTCAAAGGTGTGCATTCCTCTTCCCTGCATCTCACCCTTAATTGACTTTTGTTCCCAGTCCTGGTATGCTCCAGTGGCCTCTGATGTGGTTCATAGAGGGGTGAGAGAGAGCCTGGGATGTCTGCAGATAGGAGACACCAAAATATGGCAATAATTCCAGGTATTATTCTGAAATCATGCAGAATTTCACCAGCCAGCTCTCTCTGCCATCTACTCTGTCAGGCCCCAGAAAACTGCCTTGATCCTCAGTGTTTGTGTGGGAGGGCAGACAGAAAAGAGATTAAATGCTCCTTTTGCAATGTCTTTCAAGCATCAAAGCCATCTCTGCTGACCAAGTAAGTGCACTTTAGTGACTATATCATCTGCCCAGTGACATTACCACTGGTTTGCAGTTAGATAACACTTCTCAGAAAGGGAAATTTAATCTATTTTTCTGAGTAACTGGAGCAAAACATACAAACAGGGAACTTTTGCAAGGCCAGAGTTTGTTTTTACTTATGACATCCTTTAAAACAAAGGTTAACCTTCTGTTCAGATAATTCCTTGTAGGGCTAAGGTTCAAAACTGAAAGTAGCAGAAATGTGTAGCAGGAGATGTGACTGGGAATTGTGTAGCAAGTTGGAGACTATGATAAATCTGAATTCTTAAGAGAACATATGAGGGCTGGGGTGCTGCTATTTTGGGTTAGTTTCTCACTTCATTAATTTTTTATATTACTTGCTATTGCAGTTGAATGGTTTGTAGTTTATTCTTTGTTTAAAGAAAAAAAAACTTTTTAGGTTGGAGAGAGATAGGAGAGAATGATGAATGCAGCCTAGGAGGCAGTACCAAACTTTTCCCTTCTCAGAGGTACATGTCGGCTGAGCCACTTGAGCTGGTTTGGGATTTTTCCCCTTTAGTAGCTCTGCCCAGGGTCTGTCCAATGAAACAGGACCATGAACTAAAACCTGAGCTTGTTGGAGCAGGGGCATTCTCTGCAGAATACATACACTGCTTCATACACTGCAGCAAAACTGGAGCTGGTGCCCCTTGAGTGCTTTGGGTCCTGTGTTTGTGGATTTAACTTCATTTTCTGCTGCAGGCCTCCTGGTATGTAAGAGAGCAAATTCAAGCTTGTCGCTGTGTTCAGTGAGGCAGCAAACTTGTGGGGGGAAATTCCCCTCCTGTAGTTCATGGTGTTCTTCTAAACTATTTATAAATAGGTCTGCTGCAGCCAGTGTTTGCATTTGGAGAGCCTCACTGTTCTCATTTTCAAGGCTTCTCTCAGATCTGAAAGTAAAGGTCAGGTTGACTCCCCTTATTTGAAATAGAGAGGAAGAAAGTTAACCCTGTAAGCAGGTGACTCTAATGCAGTAGTTCTCAGGAAAATGAGTACATCTTCCCCTCCCTTTGGCTCCATTTTAATTTCTCTGCCCTTTTCATTAGCTGATGACAATTCTAACTTCCTGCATCCTTTTAAAGAGATCCTCCTGTAAATCATCATCTGGGATTCATGATTTGCAGAGATCTGGTAAGCAGCACAAATCACACGCTTCTGGCCACACTTGCCAGAAGCCCTGGATAAGTTTTCAGCTGAGTTTATGCTTCACCTCCCTCCACTCTACAGAACAATAACACATGGGCCCATTTTCCCCAAAAAAACTTGTACCAAAACCCAAAAATCCACTTCATGGAGGATTATTTTATGCAGATTGAGAGGTGTTTGGAGATGACAGGCATCTAATCTCATCTTAAGCCTTAAATTGCTGTAAATCCTGTATTGGTTTACTTTTAACTTCAACCAAATAAGATATTATCCTGCCTCAGAGTTAACACTTTCCAAGCTTGCCTCAGCTGGGTGTTGCACACAAAAGGCATTATTATCTGCCACCACTGGACAAGGCACTGCACAGAGCCACCAGTTCAGGTGTGACACAGCTAAAACACTGAACAGGATTATGTGGGTCATAAGGCAGGAACTACATGCATGTAACAACCATTTTGCTTCTGTATGGGGCCCTTGAAGGGCAGGTAAAATACTGAAAAAACCTGGGATGTGCTGTGTTGTGTGTATGGGCAAAGGATGTGAGGTCTCATAAGCTTCCAGATGTAGATATCCAAAGGCTGCACTAAGGAGCGTGTCAGAGGATATTTACTTCAGTGAGGACCTCAGTGGAGGTCACAGCCTATGTCTGAATGATGAAAACAAGAATGAGGGTGTGAAAAAAATTTACTTCTGAAATGTGAAACACTTTTTTTGTATTTCTTTTCTGTTAATATTCAAGAGCTCCTTACCCTCCTTTATCTTAGGAGCTGTCTTAGTAGTCTCCTTCAGAATAGATTATCTTTGACTCAAGTGGTACATTTATTTTGGGATGGATTGCTAATAAATAGAGTTTTCTAGGTGTTCTGACTGCAGGGAATGTAATTGGAAGGCAGGTACATTATGAACCTAACCAAAGAAGAATTACAAGACTAAATATTGTTTTATTGCCTATTTAAGACTTTGAAATGAAATGTTTGTATAAAAGAAGGTGCATTATCCCAAGACAGTGGTTTTATTTGTGCTATTACTTAGCAGAATGTTACAAACACCCAAGAGGCCTCTGTAAACTTTCTGACTGAGCTGTGAATTGAGGCCAAGGTGAATGTCATGGTTTGACACTGGCCAAATGCCAGGCACTCACGAGAGTCCTTCCCTTACCTCCTTCTGCTAGTTGGGCAGAGGAGAGGGGGAAAAAAAAATAAATGAAGGGTCGAGATGAGGACTGGGAGAAAAAACACTCTAGGAGAAAAACAGGTTTAAATTGAAAGGTATACAGTACATTTATTATTAACAGAGTCAGAGGAGGATAATGAGAAGTGAAATAAGTCCTTAAACCACCTTTTTTTCCCCTCCAGCCCCTCCCTCCTTCCCAGCAACAGGGCAGGAAGACAAGGCATGGGAGTCTAGGTCAGTTTGTCACTCAATATCTTTTTCTCTTCATTCAAGGAGAGGAGTTTTTTTTCTCTGCTATGTTGTGAGTCCCTCCCACGGGCAAACAGCCTTCCCAAAGCTGCTCTGGTGTGGGTCACTCGTCCCTGGGGTGCAGTCCTTGAAGGGTAGGCTGCTCTGGTTTGGAAGCAAGGACCCTCTCTCTATCTCTGGCAGCAGGGCCCTCTGTCTATTCAGGTCTCACACTGGATCACAGATTTCTCTGGCATCCACCCACTGTGGCGTGAGCAATTTGCCCATGGGCTGTGAGTGGATCTCCACACCCCTGCGGGCTCCATGAATTCCAAGGTGCAGTTTGTTTAACCTTGCTCCTCACCATGGCTTGCAGGGGCAGCCAGGCAGGCAGAGCTCACTGTAAGATGGGTTTGGCCTTGGCAGTGCATTGCTGTGCTCCATGCCAGGGATGGCCCTGGCAGTGGGGCTTCACCACTCCTGGAAAAAACAATGTTTTGATTTTCTTCTTAAATGTCATTATAGAGGCATTACCAACCTCTCTAAGGGGCCACCAGCATGTCCATCTTCAGAGCCATCAGAGATTGCCTCTGTTGGACATGGTGGAAGCTTCCAGCAGCTTCTCACAGAACCTACCCCTGTGGCCCTCTCCCCGCTACCAAAAAATCAGGCAGTGCCAAATCAATGCAGAGAATTTCTCCCAGTGAGACCCAATCACTGGGTAAAGATGTTCCTCTTAAGGAGGTGTCCGAGCCAAAATGGCTAGAAGTTATTCTGATCAATAACATAGCTAGTCTTTATGCATTTTTGTGGATGTGTGAGGTTTTTACCCACTAGTAACATGTACAAGTATAATTTCTTTCAGCACAGAAGCACTAAATAATTAATTAATTACCACCATTCTCCTTGGGCGTGTTCAGCTGCTGCTTGTTGTGAGCATCCCATAGGCTCTGAGGGATGGTTTCTGTGCAGGCAGGGGCTGTTATACTGGCAAGCAAGTGTTCACCACTGTTTAGAAATCTCATTTTCTCTGCTGGTATGTGAAAAATTGCATGGCATTCTTGTCACAAAATTCCTTTTCTAGTTTTCCTGTGCTTTGCGCTTTCACAATTCTCTTTAGCACAGCAATTATTATTGTACCAGCTGCAATGCTTGCAAAAGGTAATCATAATGAAACCTTACAGGCATCTTGTGAAATGCCAACACTGGTGAGTATGGGCCCAACCAGAGCTTTTATTACAGATTTTGCTAATTCATTTGGGCATGCATGTGAAGGCTTTGATGTCATTTACCTCACATGCTGTATCTAAGTGAATTCCCATAATTATTTACCTTTGAACCATATTTTTTTATCTAGAAAAATGTAGTTTGTGGCTGGTGTTTTGGGATGAACTTCTGCTCAGTGTGTTCTTTGAATGGCTTGACACCTCAGTTGAATGACAGGTTTTAGTTTTGTGCATCACAGAAAGAAAGCAAACTTATAAAACACTTAATGAGAACTAGCTCTGCATTTCAACAACTGTTTTAATTATTACCAAATTATTTGTTTTACTATATTTGATTTCAAATTTAATTTTTTGTAACTCTGTTTAAAGTATAGAGACTGGTTATAGTTATAGGTTTACATATCTTTTTATTCATGGACACCTTAAAAATTGAATTTGCTTTTGTATTTCTTCCACTTATATTGATAAAATATCATACACTAAGTAATTCCTATACCCATTACATATGATTTGTCATCCTTACTTCCTCAGGCTATTTTCAACTTTAGGCCACTGCTAATCCATGACCTTAGTGTTTTTGTCTCCAGGTTTGAATTATATAAGTATTATGGAACAAGGATTGAAATTAACTACTCTTGACTTTATTGTAAAATAACAGTCAGCTGATTAGCTTTTCTATTTCCACTAACTTGAATAATAGTGCAAATTTAATTAATTTTTTAAAAATTAATAATTATTTAATTTTTTTTCAATGTGGGAAGGCCTTTTATGAAATATTTCTAAAAGGAAAGTGGAAATTAAAGAAAATAGTGATGGTCTGTGTTTCTGGGTATCTAGAATTGCTGCCAAGCACACAGAAAGACAACTGAAGCAGGAATGCACCCTGCATTCTGCAGTGCCCACTGCAATGGCAATTGAATAAAATCTGCTGAGACAAAAAAGAAAAAAACAAAAAGCACTTTGGTCACAGAGCTGAAATGGAAAAACAGCAGCTGTTAAAAGGAACCTTTTGTAGTGTGTCTCCTCAAACTCTGTGTCCTTCCATGAGACTCAAAAGCAGAACACCTGCAGAATGTCAGGTTTCCTTTAGGATGCAGGAGAGCAGCATCACATGGCATGGCCATGTCTCCAACAGGCTGGGCAATTTGCTGCTGCTCCTGTTCCAGCCAAGCGGGTTGATTCTCACTTGAAATGCTATCTCAAAGCTGCTTTTGTTCAATTGCTTACTCTCCTGAAAGGTTATAACCAAATGGCCATACTTCAGGAATAATTTGTCTCCCTTGTATGGTACTGGTTTCCAAGTAAGGGGTCACATTTTCCAAAGAGAGAGCTTGCCCCACCATCAGTGCTGTGAGAAATCTGCTTCGCAGCTCCATGGCTGAATTTAGGGGGAAGCATTGCTGACAGGCTGAGTCAGTGGCCCAAATTCTTCTCCCTTTATCCATATAACCACATGAAAATTGTTTCTCCTATCCACAGAATGCGCATGAATAATTTGCTTGGCATGGAACTGGAGCTAACTAGCACAATAAATGCTTTTGTAAGCTCCATATGTCCCTTGCCTTGGAGCTTTTCAGATGACACAAAACCCTGGTACTGTGACTAAAATGAGAAAAGCCTGGGCAATGACTTCAGAAGCAATTGGGAGTGACCTAAAGCTCATAACGGATTCTTGGCTTCAATGGTATTGACTCGGGTCCATCAGACTTACAAGTTACATCCAGACCTTATTGGGATCCTGGAATGACCCCTGCAGTCTGCAGAGATGGGTTTTTGAACCCCGCAAGGGGGTCCAAATTTCCAGACTCCAGAAACACCAGACTCTTTAACTGTACTTTTTGAAATAAGTTCAAGAAATGAGTGCACACACGTTGCCTATCCCTCTCCTTCTCTTTGCACTCAACATTTTTGGTGTAGGAGAGTTCAGTAACGGAAGTGTAAACCTTCTGTTTACATCTATAAACAAGATAAGGTACAAATTGCTGCAATACAAACTTCCTTGCTCTGGCCCTCCGCTGACCTCAGCTATAAATGACAAGGACCCCTCTTTCTCACAGTTGCAGGAGTCTCCAGTCTCTGGGGCAAAGTTTAAACCAGCAAATGTGCTTACAGAATCTTCTGTGTGAATTTTTCTGACTGCTGTGCTGGTCACACTCTGCTCAGGGCCAGGGGCTCATGCCTGTACATGAGGGACAGATGCAGCTGGACCTACATTTGGAGGGTGCCCCAGACACCTCCAGCTGCTGGGTGAGCCTAGGTGCATCTGCACACATTTCCTGAAGTCAAGGAGAAAGCTACAAGCACTTTTGCTGAAGGGCTTGGATAGAGAAAGCCACATTGTACCACATTTTAGACCTACAGGAAACACCCATGTCACTGTATCTCACGCTTCAAGCCTTCTCCTGGAAGCTGAGTCAAATAAATTGGTTGCAAAATATCCAAGATTTTGCCAAGTAAACACAAGAATAATTAGATTTAAAAGCTACTCATGCATTGTCTTATTTTTGTAGATTTCAATGGGTGCAGAAAGAAGAGCTGCCAGTAACACAAAAGCTGTTCTAGGCACGGGAACCAAATTCCACGGTGACCAGGACAGATGACACATGGCCTGAGGGAATGACACAACAAGAGGGCTGGAGCATGAGAAAA
Organism: Zonotrichia albicollis; assembly: GCF_047830755.1. NCBI lineage: Eukaryota > Metazoa > Chordata > Aves > Passeriformes > Passerellidae > Zonotrichia > Zonotrichia albicollis. The sequence goes on from NC_133830.1 coordinate 6,466,757, forward strand.
ATCTTATGGAGTGGGGCAGAAAAGGGAACTTCTGCACCTGACAGCTGTAACTATATTTCCACACCCTGAGAGATGTCACAGCCAATGGCAGTCACACACACAAATCATTGAGACTATGGTGAGTATTCCTGATTGGAATTGTTAATTTGGGATTTCCACAGCCATGTCTGTCTGGGTGGTGGAAGTGGAAACTAAACCATCGTGTGCGGTACCAACATCAGACTACAGAGCAGTGCAAGGCTGGGCTTTTGAACACCAGCACTGCATTTGCACAGGGGTGGGAGTTACATTGATGTTTGTGTGTCCCCTGGCAGGACTTGTGTCCCTCTCCTCTTGGAGCAGCTCAGCAGAGGAGCACAAGGACATCACTTCTGGCATGGGTCACCCAACTGCAGATCCCTGGAAGATGGACTGGTGCTCAGGCAAGGCCCTGCAAGCTTTCCTTGTTCCTGCCCCGTCACCACTGAGCACTCACCATTGATGTGCCCTGGAGAGAGTGTGAGTTGGCTCAGAGGATCAGGTCAGTAGTTCTTGTGTGTTTAAGCAGTGCAGAAACTCCTCTTTTCCTTGTGCTGTGCAGTGGATTGCAGGAGAGTGACTTAGGGAGGAGTGCAAGAGGGAAGGGCCACGGGGATGTTCTTGGTCACCGCTGTTAATGATGCTGCAGAGGTGGTGACATTGGATCCCTCACAATGCTTTCAGCAGAAGCATGTCAGCTTCTGAAAAGTGCCAGCTCCTGGCCCAGAGGCCTGTTTTCTATACATAATGGTATTCAAAAAAAATTAATGCAATTAGATACTGCTGCCTTAAACCACATGGTTTTGTATATGTATAACCAGGGCTGCAAAGTTCTATTCTCACTGTTCAGAGGAGTTAACTGATGCACAGAATCAAACAGGATAATGTGTCTGCTTTAATGTGCCCACTTCTACTTGTGTGTGGGGGAAGTTGCTCTTTTGGCTCTCCTTGTGTTTCACAAGCTATGAGAGGTCTAGGAGTCTCAGCCATGGGCAAGCATCTCTCTGTCCTGCTGTAGAAGGAACACAAAATTTGTTGGTGGATGAAATGGCTCAGATTTTGACAATTCTCTGTTTTGACTATGGGCTTTGTGCTACAAAGAACCATGTGCTGGAACCTCCTATGAAAACAGCAGAGAGAAAGAATGCTGCTGGTGTGTATGAGATTTCTCCTCCCTTCAACAAATGCTATTCTTAGCTGGCTGGCTGGTGTGGAGTAACGCATTAACTGAGTGTGATAAGGCAGGGGAATGCCGATACTGGCCCCATTTTCAGCCCTGTGTTTGCTCTGCCATTAGACAATGGGGTCTTGGTCCCCTGGGAGGCCCTGACGTGTCAAAACAATGTCAGTTAAGTCAACAAATATCCTTGTGTTACAGTCATTTCCAAATCGTGCTTTGTCCTTTTAAAAATTCTGAATGGAAAGGATAGGGATATTTAAGAATTAAGGTGATAAAATATGGGGAGACAACATGGATACAGCTGGCTTACAAACATGAGCCTGATTCCCATCACCAGCATTTGTTAATGTTATTTATGTTGCAATGCATATAAGAAAGTTGAAAGGTCTGAAAAACACTACATGTATATCTCAGCATCCATGTGTGGGGTAGGAAATTACCCCCTTAGCAGAGCTGCCACACCTCCAGACATACAAGGTGTGCTGCCCACATGCACATCTCCTCAGGTCTGCCATGCACCTGTAGGTGATGAGGAGCTCCAGCAGGGCCACAGTTCTCAGGAAGGTCCAAATCCTTTAGATAATTTTTGGTAATACTTCTGGCTGGGAAAGAAATGTCATGTCTTCACACTGGGTATATGGGAGCTCAATTTGTGGTGTCATTGAATTCAGATATTATGGGTAATAGTGCTATAATCCTTACTGCCAAATGATCACACCTGGATTTAGAAGCAAGTTGCATGTATTAAAGCAACATAGAGATTACTGACAGGCTGTTTATTCCTACTGGCATCCTTATGGCTCCTGTCCCAGTTTATCCCTCCTTGCATGCAAAAGACATACAAAAGGCTCAGTTGAAAAGTTTTGGGAATTTTGAGGGCTGCTCTTGTGTGCTTAGAGGTGACAAAATTAGCTCCTTAATTCATTGGCTGAAACAGATTAAAAGTAACACCTACTTGTGCTATGAATAATTCATCAGTGAAAGAAAGTGCTGCAGGATAGCATTTGGGATGAAAACTGCACAACAGTAGTCTCACAAGTCAATTTGCCACCTATAAAGGAAGGGATTTCTGTTGGCTGTCCTCTCTTCAGGAAAAAAACCTACTCCTCTTAACATTGTCTGCATTTGGAAACAGCCTACATTTTAGGTAATTAAAACTGATGTTCCTGACAAACATTCGCCTCCAAAGAAATGGTCTATTGTAAACGTAAACTCTCAAGATCCTTCCAGGCATACCAGCAGACTGTCTCCTAAAAATTCTTCCCAAGCCATCTGGTGCCTTATCTCTGTAGCCAAGCCATACAATAACTTTAAAAGAGGATTGTTGCTCGCAGGGTTTAGTCTCAGGACTACAGATTCTCTTGGAAGTATCCCAGTTCACTCTGAACCCCTTAGACAGGCAGCTCTGGTTGTGTGAATTCTCCACTACTTTTAATCAAGACCCAAAATGTGCAGCTGTGGTTCTCTGGGAGATCCCCTCTTCCTGTGGTTTGCAAAGGGAATGAAGGAGTTACAGGGAGAAGCTGGAGATTTCCAAACAGGGATTTACACTCCATTAATTCTCTCTCCAGCATCCCAGCCAGAGTGGCATGACATGAATGTGCTTAAGAAGGCTGCAGCCAATTCACATCATTCTTGTAGCTCTCCTCGCACCTGTGAGGGGAAAGGATGGATTCCAGGTTTGCTCCTAGACAACCTTTGCCATCAAAAAAAAAAAAAGTATTTTGTGAGTGAGAAAGCATGAAGGCATAGAGCAGAGGTGGCTGTTGGAAACAGCTGGGAAGAAAAAGACAATTTTGTTTCAGCTTTGCAGATCACCCAAAGTTTGCTCTCCCTGAGTCCTGCTACTTTTGTGCCTGCTTTTTAACATCTCACCTAACTCCATCTTCTAAGAAACTGAATTCTTAGTGTTAAGTCTCCTATTTTGGTTGCAAAAGCAGAGCTGACTGAAGTTAAGCAGCAAAGCCAAGGCTGCAGGTATCTGACAACAAAGCAGTAGCTCAGGCACAAACCAGAGTGAGGGATCCTGTGTTAGGTGTGCCCAGCTGCCCAGGCAGCGACAGCCATCGTGAGAAACAGCGCAGGGTGTGCAGCTGAAAATAGAATTTGTTCACCACTGCTTCATCCAGGGCAAACACAGCATAGTTGGGGAGAGACCAAATGCCTTTTTGGATTTTTATGTTGTGTTTATAAGCTGAATCTTCCACACTAAGCATTTCTGGTCTCTTTCTTATCATTGCTGCTTTCAGAGGAGAGGAGGAAACTGGGTGCAAGGGTATAGGAGCACCTATAAGAAGAAAGCTGTTTCCTCAACATATCCTGCAAGTTGGGGTCAATGGCTGTGGTCTGTTGCACATTCTGGCTGTGGTAATGATGTGGTACCAGCAGTGCTACAAAGTGATGGGCTGCCATTAGATTATCTTCTCTCTCCCTGTGCCCATCTGTTCTGGGAACCCTCAGCTATCTGAGAAGAATTTTAAAACATCCCAGTTTTGGTACTGCAACTAAGCAAGCACAGACATTTTTGTAAGTTAAAAACAAAATGGGTTTTTCAAGCTGTTGCATCTTGGTAAAGAAATAGTGGATGTTATATATGCTTGTCAGGTGGATATTAATGAGCAAGATGTGATGCTATAAAATAGCTCCTGGAAATGACAGAGATTCATTCTGCACTTCTCTAAGCCAGTGGAAGTTTTGATGATGAGTTTTGACAGGCACTGGATTAGGCCTAAAACATTCCCAGCTTTTTGGCCATTGACAATTTTTTTGACAGTTTTACAACCAGTAGAGACTTCCTATCACAATACAAATGCAACAACACAGTAAAGACTTCCCCCAGGGAGACGTCTTTGCTTTTAGCTGGGTACCTCGTTACACCCCAAGGGAAATCACACAGTGTAGGGAAAAAGAACTTGATATCTGTAATGTTGCTTAGCTTTTCCCCTGCTCTACTGGATGTTTGTATTTTGTTATCTCTGGAGAAAATCTACTATTTGGGAAAAGAATGAAAACAACCCTCCTAAAATAGAGTTTTACAGTTTAATGATCCCTGCACTGAAATATTACATTATACACTTAGACTGCATACAAGATGGAGAGGGAGGGTGGAACTACCATGAGGTCAGAGCTCCATGACCCAATGTTCTTTGCCAAATCAATCATCTCAGTCTTCTTTTCATAAGGTGATGGTGACACCTCACAGAGCTGTTATGATAATTTGTTTATATAACAAAAGTAATGGCTCGAGGGATAAAGCTTTTTGTACCTGTATAATTTCCAACATTCCCAGGTTGCCTTTTGGTGTGGGATTACAGAACATCTGCTCTAGTTAGTCCTCCTAGTATTACTGTTAATGTTTTGGCAAAGGCACCTGAAACATAGCATAGATGCATAAGTACATAATATCAAAAGTCATGCAGAATGTATACAAAAGATAAACTAATATAATGTTTAGCTTTATGTGGCTTAATTTGCACAAAAATGGGAAGATTCAAAATTGAGTGTTTCTTAGCTACTTTTGGACCTCTCCCAGGTTTACCTGTAGTAAAAAGGGAGATGGGATCTACAACTGCTTATTAGGCCAAAGGAACTGCCAGGCTGCAGTGAGACACAGAAGCTGGGCTACCCTGAGCACTTTCCATGTGGCAGATAAGAGGTGTAAGGAAAAGGAGCAGTGTGTGAACAGTCAGCAGCAATGCTGGGAGCAGGGGAGGGGCAAGCTGGAACCAGCAGTTTCAAGTGGAGAGCCTCAAGGGATTATTATGTCCATCCGTGCTGACCTGAAGATGAAAATCCCACACGTTTGCAGTGTCTACGTGGGCTTTGCTGTTCCTCCCACCCAGTCCCTAGTTCCTACTCATGTATCTGTTTTCCAGGGTCAAAGCTGTTTCTGGAGGCAAGCTGAAGGCCAGTTTCCCTGCATGAGTGGAGCAGTGGAACAGGCTTGTTTGTGTTCCCTCCTTCACCTTCTGTTCCCAAATGGTGATTCCCCACCAGGCAAAGAGCAAGGATGGTATCTGCAAGGACAAGGCTACACTGCATTTCCACTGTGCCCCACCTTGCACCTGTGTGCAGAGCATGGATGGCTCCCACAGAACACAGCTCCTGCTGCAATGCACTGGCTGGGAAGATGTTTGAGTTGCACAGTTTGACCCAGGACCAAAATGAAGGATGTTTGGGTATTATTGCCCTGGGTAACCTCAAATTATTTACCTCAGTGTGCACATCGCAGTGTTCAGGGGAGTGGGATGGCACTGATGGCTCTGCAGCATCCTGGCACATTGTGTCACATCTCCCTCAGCCACTGGCCCTAAAATGGGGACCAGGATATGGGCCCACAGAGGGCAAGTTGTGACAGCAGTGATAGCAGTGCTGTGCTGGTATTGCTGGGAATGGCAGGGAGCACTTCCCAGCCTCCTGTGGTCAGAGGAACCAACTCCTGAACAACCCAGTGATTCAGACCTTGATGGCAGCAGCAAACTACATGGGGTAAGAAGAGAACTCCAGGGAGGAAGCAGAAGCTTAAAGGACTACAGTAGATGAGTGTATTTAAATCCTTTTAACGAGGACCAAAAAGAGTAGGCTTGCCACAGATAAGTTTGAAAATTAGGTATACACCAAGATCTTGCAAGATTCAGCCCCTCCAAACAAATGTGAAAGCCTTCAAAAACCTAAAAATCCAGCTTTGACACAACTGCTGAAAATGTCTTTTAAAGAGAAGCCTCTATGAGAGTTTCCAAAACAAAGAGAAAGGCAGCCCAGAGTGTATCCTTGTTACCAGCATCAGCAGATGAATGAGAGAGGAAGGAGAGGGTGAACAGCTGTTTGCAGGGAATGAAATCTTTCACTTTCTGACCACACAGATTAGACAGAAGGAGAAGAGTTGGCTGTTTCACATATCTTGTAGCATTGAGGAGCAACCATCAAAGGGAAACTGCCTTGTGGGATAATGGTTGGGCAAGCAAGAGGACGCAGCAGATAAAGGAAGATGATGCTTACCCAGAGAGACTGAGCCACAAAGAATAAAGATTAGTGCTGGGTATGGCCTCACCTATAGTGAAAATGAAATTGTAACAAGGGAGAAAAGCAGTGCAAAAACCTCAGGAAATCTGGGTTGCTCAAGTGTATTCTTGCAGCAGTGTGCACTGCCTTAATTTCTTACTGAAATTTTGCTGTTGTCAAGTTCTGATTTTGTGGTTTCTAGAAGAGGCATTTGCAGCTCAAGTTCTGCAATATTTACACAGGCAAAATTCCCAGTGTTTTAAGGGGTAGGTATGGGCTCTGAAGTCTTACTTTTGACTGGGTGAGGACTTGGAGTCTGCACAATTACCATACTGTAAGTATTAATAGATCCTTCCTAATAGGAAAGTTATTTGAATTTAAGATTGCAGCTTAGTTTCTCTAAGCTCCACATAATCTATTTACTTAGAGCACAGCTTTCATTCTGCACTTACTAATCTCCAACTGTAAAGATTCAAAATGCCACACAACATACAACTTGTTCATGTTGATGGAAATGGCTCTGGAAGTCATGGCATGCTGCATGGAATGCATAAATGTATGTTTAGTGACATTGCAAAGCCAGGATTTGGTCCTGGGAGGCTTCAGACCTCTCCCAACTCTGCCCCATAATGGAGTCCCATGAGTTGGATCCCCTTTTCTGAATGATAAATTTGTGTTTATTGCCTTCCTTCAGGGTGGTGGTTTCAGATCAGTGGGTTGGGCTGTGAGGATGCTTGACAAAACAACCTTGCTCCATTCAGCTCAGAGCCAAAAAAGAAAGGGTCCTACCCAACCAAGTCACAGGTATGTGCTGTCACTTCTCAGCCATTACCAGCTCCTGAGCTCCATCAAACCTTGCCCCAGAGCCAAATTAGTTTTCTACTGGTCACCTTGTAGAAAAGTACGGAGAAAAACTCCAAAGCTCTGATAGGTCTTCCCGTGACAGTGAGCTGAACAGAAGCAAGGCAGCTCTCACCAGTGCCTGATGGGACACAGGGGATGCTGAGGCTGAGTGGTGGGATGTGAGATGTTTGTGAAATGGGGATGCCCTGGGGCACTTTGCAGCCCAGATAAACCAGACCTGTTTCCCAACACCATGCTGATCAGAGGCCTGAAGGCTGCACCCCTCTCTCCCAGACACAGGCAGGACTAGCTCCACGTATGCCTCCTCCCCTCCCCTCTGACTCAGCCCTAATGCTATGCTCAGCTTTTCACCTCCCCTTCCTCAGGCAACTCGGTTCACTTTTCCTCAATCCCTTTTTGCTGATCAGCTGCTCAGTATTGCACCACATGCCCAAATGGCAGCACAGGATCCCCCTGGCACTCCTGGGAAATGTGTCCACACCCACCTGAGTTCGGGACACAGCCTACCTTTCCTTCTCCCACCATGATTTCTGGAGCATTATCCCAAGCTCAAGCACCCTGTGTGTATCTCTCTCTGTGAAGACTGAAAGCTTTGGGGTACATGTGGACATTGTAGGAAGGTGGTCAGGGCTCAGGGTGCTCTGCAAGCACTGCAGCTCAGGGAGAGATGGGTGAGTTATCTCTTGGTAAGTATCAGAGATTTTAATTAAATCTGGTTTATAAGAGCGGGCGCAATGCCATGCAGGGAGGTTATGTGCCGTTACACCTTGCCCTAAGGACATGCTGACTTGGTCTCCACAATCCTGGAGATTTCTGCACTGTCGAGGCTCTGCCTCCCAGCCCTGCAACCCTGGCCAGCCAGTAGCAGGGTTGAAGATGCACAGCTTTGCAGGTGATGCTTCATTTACGCTTTTACATTCATCGTACAAAATTAATCATTGATTCCTAATAGTTGAGGTTTGTAGCACTTCACCAGTTGAAGAGTCAGGAGGTACCATTTTGCCCAGAAGTGGATTCTGAATTGATTTTTATTTTAAAACTTTCCCCTTCTGCAGGAAATACCAACATTTCTGTGCCTTGTCCCAAAGTTGAGCGAAGAATGTAAAGAACTTTGACATTTTCTATGGAAGTGAAAACTGAACTTCCAAACTTCTCATTTGCCTTGCTCATGTGTTTTAAAGGTTTAAAAACCTTTTAAACCAAGGCTGGGGGTTTTGATTTGAGGAAGGGGTAGAAGACAACACTTAATTATATGTAGCTCTAAAGCATGTCTTAAATTTTGAGAGACCTTTCAAACTGTAAAACAAAACAAAATAAACTCAGTTTTGGATATAATCTTCCTTTTCCCTCAGGGTGCCTGAAAAGTGCACAACACAAATCTCATCCTGAACAAAAGTTGCTTGAATTGCCTCTTATCTGAGAAATGCCTAAGAAAATAACTGCTATAAGAAGTGCCGCACAGGGGATTCTTCAACTGCTGGTCCACTTCCTCAAGCCGCCTTGGGGAAAAAAAAGGGAAAACGTTAATTACGTAAGAAAACCCATCCCTCCTCCCAGTGAGTGACAAAGGGACTCATCCCCACCAGGTCCTGGCAGAGCAGGCAGCTCCGGTGCCTCTCTGCCTGGGCTACTTTGGGATTTTAAAGCTTTTTGGACGGAGCCGGCGGGGAGCGGGCGCCGATCCCGGGTGTACGAAGCCGCGGCTCGGACTCCCCCCGTCCGCTCCAGCGATGGTTTTCTTGACCAAAACCTGCGACTTCGGCTCTCGCCGGCAATGAAAAAAGAAAGTGTCATTGGAAGGTGGGGAGCAGAGGAGGGCGGGCTTGATCTATGGAGCCCGCCCCTTTTTAAACAGAGAGTCCCGGCAGCTCTCGTCCACCAGCCCGACGGGGGGAGAGGCGGAAAGCGAGGGAGAGCAGGCAGGCAGGCGGGCGGGCGGGCGGCTCCCCCGTCCCGTCCCGGCCCGTCGGTCCCGACCCCGGCCCGTCCGCCCCCGCGCACCATGCGCGGCCCCCGGCGCCCCGCGCGCCGCCGGCCCGCCCGCCCCTAACGCCGCCCGGCTCCTGCGCCTTCCCGCGGCAGCGTTCCGGGGGCCGGGAGGGGGCCGCGAGAAAGGAGAAGAGAGGGAAAAAAAAATTAAAAGAGGGAAAGGGAGGAAAAAAGAGGAGAAGGAGCGGAGGCGGGGAAAGCTGCTCCTCCGAGGACAGCGCGCACCACCATGCAGCTGGCGCCGCTGGCGCTGGCACTCACCACGCTCTTCATCGACGGCTGGAGGACGGCAGCGAGGAGGCAGAAGCTGCACCCCAGGCAAGGTAAGGGGGTGCGCGGGGAAGGGCAAGGGGAGTGCTGCGCTGCCGCCCCCCGGGGCCGCGGGGCTCGGCCACTTCACTCAGTGACTGTCCCTTCGCAGCCCAGCTGCTGGAGAAGCTCAGCGAGTACGAGATCGTGACTCCTACCCGAGTGAATGAGTTCGGTGAGCCCTTCCCCACCAATGTCCACTTCAGGCGGCGCCGGCGGAGCACCAGTGCTGCCCCCGACGCCTGGACGGCGGCTGCCGCCGGCTCCCCGAAGGCACACTACAGGCTGTCCGCCTTCGGGCAGCAGTTCCTCTTCAACCTGACGGCCAGCTCGGCCTTCATCGCCCCGCTCTTCACCGTCAGCCTCCTGGGAGAGCCCGCCGCAGACCAACGGCGCCTCTACGCCGAGGCGGCCGACGCCGATGTGAAGCACTGCTTCTACCGGGGGCACGTCAACGCCCGCCCTCGGCTCACCGCCGTTATCAGCCTCTGCTCCGGGATGGTGAGACCCCCGCCCCGCTGAGGGCCAGGGGCGGAAGCGCGAAGGAGGAGGAGCAGGAGGAGCGGGGCGAGGGAGGGTGGGCGGGCAGAGCGATGGCGCCCGCCCCTTCCCCTGACGGCGGCGGGCGGCTCCGGCCCACCCCGGCCGGGGCTGGCTCCAACGCCGCTCCTCATCCCCGGGTTCGGGGTGCGCCGCTCCTGCTCTGCGGATTTTTGGGGGGAAAATGCCACCCATCGACACCTGGAGGGGCGGTCTGTGGGCCAGACCCGGGCACGGACCCTGCCTGCCCCCGAGGATGCCGGTGTGAGGATGGCTGCGGGCTTACCACCAACGCTGGCCCCGGAGCCACCCAGCACCCGAGACCAGGGCATGTCCCGGTCCCTGGTACCCCAGCTGGGTGCCCTTCGGTGCAGGGATGTTGGTACCGGGATGTGCAGAAGCTCCTAAAAGGGCTGACTCTTCTGTCTGTCCTGGTACCTTTCAGTCCCACGGGATGCCAATTTCAGGGACTCCCCGGAGGTTTCTGCTGGCGTCATTCAGTCCCGGGGTTCCTCTGGGTGCGTGTGTTCACCTAGGCTTGGGCACATGCGTATGTGGCTTCCCTCCCAGGTATTGACCATGGATACCAGTATGGGATGGCTGCAGAATATTTTGTCTTGGATATTTTTTTTTTTACCCACCAAATATGTGCATTCATAGTTGTACGCTACTAGGAGAGCACTGATGTCTCCTTGTAAGCAAGGATTTCACTAGCTGGACACCTTCCTCTGGTCCTTATATGTGGGTTAAAAGCCTGTCTCAGGGAAATGTGCTGTGTGAAGCCAGCACATGATGGAATTGCACTGAGGCCTCCAGCACACAGCAGCACCATCACCCTTTTGGGCAGGACTGGCTTGGTGAACATCACTGGCATAAAGACAGGGTCTGGCAGACATGCCTCTCTCATGCTCCCTGCCTGTGGGTTGGTAATTATCCCTTTGTAAGCGCCAGTGGGATGGCTGTGCAGCCCAGGGTGGGTGCAAGCAGTGTGACCAAAGCTGGAACTCCAGCCACTGCCCTCACAGGGGGTTACCACAGAACTAGGCACACCTCCCTCATTAGCTGCTTGCTTTGTGGGGTAGTGCTGCTAGGTGGCTTGTCATCGCACACAGCTGACCTCCTGTTCCTCTCTCTGGACCCTCTCAGCTAGGCACATTCAAGTCTGATGATGGGGACTATTTTGTAGAGCCACTCCTATCGCTTGAGGAGCAGGAGTATGAAGAAGAGCACAATAAACCACATCTTGTCTACCGACACCGGACACCTCCAACCAACTCTTCAGGGGACTGGCAGACTTGCAATACTCCAGGTACTCATTTTCTTACTGCCTTGGATGACTCAATGCTTGGAAGTGCTATTTGCAGTTAAAAGGCAGTAGGTTTGTGGGGGAAAAAAGAGATGTAGAGTTGAGAGACCCCTCTAGAAATGGTGCTGTGAGTGCTAGGACTGGGCTCGTGGTGGTAGCGCTGTCCTGGAGAGATGTGGTGCACCCGTGCTTTCTAGGAATTGGTTATGAGGAAGTTGCGGTCAGAAAAAAGTTTCCCTTTGATTCCTGAGGTAAAGCTGGCAAGAGAGCTTTTCATCTGTCTTGCCTTAAGTATCCTGTGAGCCCTTAAATTTGTCTTCTGTTCTATCCTACATGTAATTCCCAACCATCCTAATCTAATATACTCTCTGTATGATACTCTGTCCTTTAAATGATATCTGTCTTAGTGTTGGTGTGCTCCTGGTCTTCTTTCCCCAAATCTGGCTGTGAGTTGTCACGCCTTACCTCTTTCTAGTGGAAATGAGGAGGTCCTAACACCAACCCTGACAGTTTTCAGTAATCACTTTACCATGGTTCATTTTCAAAGGCTTTTTTTTTCCTCATGGCCCTTCCTCCACCAGCACCATCTCCCTGACCTCCTCACTCCTTCTTTCTAGTCCTTGCACATGTGAAAGAGCACAGACCTTTTTCTCCCACCCTTCATGTGCCTTGATGAGCAATAACCTTGCTTCTACTGTCCCTATTATCTACAGTGACCTCCTGCTGCTCTCTGCTTCCCTGACTTCCTGATGTTCCCAACTAATCCTCCCCTTTGGCAGCAAATACCTCAATTTTCTCTGATGAAGCTTATTCCTTCAGTCTCCTGTTTCACCTGCTGTTTTGCCCTTGTCCTTTGGCCTGCAGCTAGATCTACAGGAACTTTAGAACCTAAACAGAGTAGACCTTGACTGAGTTGCCCTGTGGGCTGCAAGCTGCTCATATGCTGCAAAGTAGGTGGAGTTGTTCAGGAAGTAAAGGTACCACTGGAGGAGAAGTATGGTGCCCAAGTTAGGCTGCAGTTAGCACACATTACTTGTTTGGCACCCATGACTGTGATCGTGGCTGTGCTGTTGAGCTGTCAGTCTGTTCACCTTGCACTGGTCACGCTGAGTCCAAAGATGCTCTGATACACTGTGACCAGCCAGAGCAACATGTGCTTCTTCTGGAAGACATGTGAATCCACTTCCACATGCAAGCCTATGTGCCAGGGGTACAGTGGCACCTCTCACAAGGCTGTCATTGTTTGTTCTTCCAAGGGTTGCTGCTGGAATATGCCATTCTGGTTTCTCTCTTCCAGCTGTTTCTGCTCCCTTCTATGAGATCAGATGCAGGAGACTCAGAACAGTTGGAAAGAAACACGGAATCTGGCACATTGCATCAGTAACCCTTGGAGGAACGGAGCAGCAGATCACAAGACTCATTGAATCAAAGGTAGCTGGGAGGGCTCTGAATTTTGCTTGTGAACTTGACTCTGTGCTGCTGTAACTGACTGGTGTATTTCACCCCACTGTATCATAGTTCTCATTTAGAATATTATTCTTCTGTATTGTAGTTCACAAGAATGATACTCCATCTGTGATTTTGCTGTATCTCTTCCTCCTTTGTTCCACTATGCTTTGCTTCTTGCTTGTCTTTGTTTTCTTGCTCTTCTCAGTTGCTTCATGTAGTGGAGGGAGGAGTTCTCACCTCTCAAACACAAGCTTAAGTGTTCCAGATAGGCATGAGAGTCTTGTCTTCCTGTCCTTTTCCCCTCCATCTCTCCCTCTTTTCCATCTGTTCTTTTTGTCATCATCCAAACTTTTGAAAGGGAGTGATGCTATGGCCATGTGTGTATGGTGAACAAGTCTTGGTTGTTTCATTTAAGGAGCAAGTTCAGAGCAGCTTGGGCAGTGATGAACCTTGGCATCCTACCTGAGGTTACATCTGGTGAGAGAAGGTGTCTCACAAGTCTTTACAGCAGAGATGAATGTGCAAAATCTAGCAGCACTCACTGTTTTAGACAAGGTGTATCTCTCACTCCTGCTAGAGAAGAATGGTTTTGTGAGAGTTTGGGACTTAGTCATAATTGTAGGGTGTTGTGTGAATCCAGTCTTTTGTCAGAAGAATGTGTGAAACGGTGCATTTGCTTTGCAGGCTTCTGGCAGGGGTGGAAATTTGCTTGAAGAGGAAATTCATGGGAGGGAAATCTAAGGTACCCCCCTGAGGTGAGCAAGGGACCCTGTGTTGCCAGGCAGTGGTGCTATTAAGAATGACTTTCTGATAGTCATCTTCCTGGAAATGATTAATAGTCAACATACTGGTGTGCCCTTGCCATAATGATGTAATTTTAAACTTCTTAAGGCATTCAGGCAAGTTTCCCTTGTGAATTGCCTAACAAATTGAGTAAAAGCTTTCATTTGCAGCAGTCTCCCTGGTTGTACTTCTAGTTTTCAGTGTCCTGAGGTCAGCTTAGAAAACCAGGCATTTGCTTTTGTGAACTTTTAATTAGCAGTTTCTGATAACAGTTTTAGGTCCTCTGATATAAAAGATACTCTACAGGTGTTCTGGAAAAAGATCTTTTTCCTCTGAATGCTGATGGATATCAAATGGAAGCTGTGCTCTGCAATTGAACTTTCATAGCACAGCACTGGGGTCTCTGGCAATGCATTTGAGCCGTCTGGCATACAGCTCAACTGCTGCAAGAAAAACTTGGGACAGAGTTTTCCTTGGGGTAACAGGTTAATGTAGTTTCAGTCATAGGAAATGGTGCATTTTCCTGTCCTTCTTTTCTTGTAGTCAGTGCCGTGAATCAGTTTGTCATCTGGCCGGGGATCTGGCAGGATAATCAGTTGTGTTTTACTGAATAGCCCTGACGGGATGAGGGCTTGGCCAGGCAGACAGCATGATGTCACTGAGGTGCAGCACCACTACCACCCATCGCTTCAGGATAGCCAGCTCTTCCGACCCAATTATTAAATATCCGCCTTTTTGAGGTGGAGGAGGAAGAGAAAAGAAATTGCAGTCCTAAAAAAAGAAAAGAGGAAGTGGCTCATTGCAAGGCTGGAGAGCGCCGCTTTCCTGCACCCCATGGAGGAACAATCTGACTCCAGTGATAAAGGCACGGAGCTGCATCCTGCATCCGTGTGCCAGCCACCTTCATGAGGCAGGCAGCACCTCCCCAAGGCCCCATCCAGTGGGACCTTCTGCCAGGAGCAGACCCGTGAGCCCTTTCCATGTGAAACCGTCAAGGTTTGGTCTTGCAGAGAGATGTCCAGCTCCAGATGCCAATAGGACACTGCCTTTGGTCATCACTTAAACCACTTCAGGCACCTCTTGCTCTGGGTCTTATGTCCATTTCTGCTGTTTCTCCTTTCTATCATATTTCCCATGCTTTTTGTCAGTGATGTATGTATATATGTATTTCTATGTATATTTCAGTTGTGGAGCTCTCTGGAGCTCTTCTCTTCCAGTTTTGGTAGGGTCTGTCATACCTTTAGCCTTCTACTGAACCTTAGCAATCATTCTTCCTTGGCCACCCCTTATTCTGAAACAGATGTGGCCTCCACCTGCTCGGTTGCACTAAGCCACAATCCCCCTGTGTCTGTGAGTATAATTGCAAGTATTGTGCCCTTTTGTCGCCCTACTTCTGTTGACTGTTCGGCTCTTGCTCCAAACTTTGCAAATTCTGTTCAGCTTTTACTGTGACCCTGATGCAGGACTCCCAACTAAACTTTTTGGGACAGCTTCCTCTTTGTACCCATGATGCCTTAGGTTTTAGCTTTCATAGTTTATATATAGTGAGTGTGAGCTGCTCCCTCCCTGCTGCTGCTCAGCTGTGCCCATCTTGAGGCTGGCATTGGACCTGGGCTCTGGGGCTGCATGTGAGGATCTTGCACAAAGTCTTCTCTCCTTAATGAGAGCATTTAAAGCAGGAACATCCACCACAGGCAAAACTCGTCATGCAGAAGCAGCAATAACACTGTGATGGTGCCAAACTAGTAGGAAGATGATTAGAGCTGTTCCTGTTTCTGGAGGGGAGCCAAGGGGCTGTAGCCAGCAAAGAGGCCTTCCAGCAGTTTGTGCTGAGGTGGTGAGGTTTTGGAAACAGCCTCAGATGAGTGCAGGACAGAGCAGGTCTTACCTGTGCTGTGCTGACTGTGCCCCCACCCACTGCTGGCAGGGGTGGGAAAGCCCAGTGACTCACCTGCTGAGGCTGCTTTCCAAAATCCACCAAGTATTATCAGCACAGATGGCTGTGGGACACAACCTGCAGGCTTAGCATGTCCCAGTACCTGACAGAAATGGATGCAAAAGGGTCTCAAATTTGCTGGTATTTTGTTGGGTGTTACAGCAGTTTGCTGGAGGGTACATGTGGCCAGGCACAGCAGCTCCACAAAGGGAAGCCCCATGTGGTCCAGGTGAGAAGAGAAGGTCTGTGTGTAAGTTGTGCTGAGAAGGGTCCTATAAAAAGCAGAGGAGGAACCAGCAGCGTGAAGCAAGACTTGCTGCTGAGCCAGCATGGCACAGGCGTACTCAGTAATGTGTCACTGATTTTTCAGTTGCATTAACGAGTAATTTGTAATAGATTACCCTTTCATAGTAACTGTAACAACCTTTCCCACTGAACCTGACACTGGGGAACCACCAGGGCAGAGGAGGGCTGCCCTGTGTCTTGAGCAAGCAGATGCCTGATGCTGCCAGCTCAATGATTGTGATCTTATTTCTGCATGATAATTAGCACCAGCCTGCTCTCCTAATGCAACCAGCTGCATGGGAAGTCACTGGGGAACCAATGGCACAAGCAGGAGATGGTTCTGTCACCATGTTCCCATGTTCTTGGAAGGGCTGCTCAGGTTGAGGTTGCTAGAATGGGGGTTTGTTAGTGTGTTGTCAGTGCCATGACCAGGGAGGAGACCTGGGGAAGGAGATGTTTGCTATCTGGTACTGTGGCTAAAGCCTGACTTTGTAGTGTGGTCTTCATTGGTGCAGGAAGGGGATGAGCTGTTCTTCCTGCTCCAACTGTGGTTCAAGGTGTGTTTGCAGCGTCAAAATTGGCAGTAGAGTGGAATGAGGCCAGTGGTGGGAAATTTCCTGCTCCTTCTCCAGATCTTTGTATGTATTATGTTGTTACTTTATAGCAGTTTCAAGGCAGAAACTTTGAATTCCTTTTCCTCAGGGCTCAATGCTTGTACTCCTGTGAGTGGTCTGTGGTGAAATCCCAGATCCTTTGCACTTGGATTGTTGGTCTGGAGCCCTTTAGTATTTTTGCTGTTTCTTTTGGACTCTGTCTTGCTTCCAACTGTGTCCCCTCTTTTTTGTTTTCAACTCATTCATCCAGCAGAATTCTGCATTCTAGGTGTCTGGTTTCCAGGCAGGTCTTCAGGCAAATTCTGTACTGCTGAGTGTCACGTAAACTCAGGCTTGCAGGAGATCAGCAGGGAGGCTTTCTTAAGCCTTTACTTCCAGGTTGAGCAATCCTTGAGCTCTTTCAAGAGTCTGTTTAAGCTGTCAGCTTTGCTCTTGGCCTCAGGGTAAAACACTGAGTTTGTTCTTTTCCTCAGAAAAGTTTCTTATCTTAAAGAAGTGGATTGTAATTTTTAGTCAGATAGTAATTAATTCAGATTTCCTTCCCTCCCAGAATAAAGATGAGAATTGCATCACAACTTCCATATGCTAATGTAATTAATTCTATTTCTGCCTCCCTGTTGAGGTAACAGCACAGTAAGAGCCAACTGATATTTGGTCAGCTGGGCCTGAGAGGTCAAGCACAAGCTTTTGCCATGCTGAGCTGGGGAAGGGATCAGTCTGTCATGTTTGAGGTGTCTTGTGATATTGACAAGTGAAATAAGGTAATAGACTGACTTCAGTTAAAAAACATTGATCACAGTCCCATTGATACAGATCCCATAATTAGTTTTGGCTTAAGATTCCTCAATGTGAGTTATAAGTGCATGCATTTTGTTGTTACTCTTAGCATTGAAAATGTATCAAGCATCCATCTGGTGCCCTAAAGGTGTAAGATTTAAGATTATGATTAAACAAATTGCTGTTGATTGGTTATTGTTCTGCAATTTAAACATGGTAAGTGGACAGAGTTAAATTATTCTGCTGGAATCAAAATGGACATACTTTTACCTCATCTGTGTGGACATCCACTGAAGGAGGACAGGTGAGAGAAGCAGGGGGGAATCACTTGGGTGCTTTCTGTCTGTTCCCTATGGCATATATTACTGAAAATAAACAGGCTGACTGTTCTGTGACTGCTTCTCCCATATGCCTGTAATGTCATTATCAACATCCCTGTGGCCAATTGCTGAACAATTTCTTTTTTTTTTTTTCTAATGGGGTATTTTGTCTTATCTTTTTTACTGACTGTCAGTACAAAGTTGTGGTGGCCTCAGTGTTGTTCTTGTTGACATGGTGCCTCATAGGTGTCACTAGACACTAGTGTGGGACACAGGTTGGTGTACTTGTGACTGTTGTGCATTGGAAGTTGTCTGAAGACCATGTGTGGGAGTTCTGTAAGATGATCTTGAATAATTTTCTGCCACATGTTCAGATCATGTGTTAGTATCTCCTTTCTTAAGGAGAAAATTTATTGTTTTGTTCATTAATCTACTTTCTGTCTACTGTGCAAAATTGACAGCTTTCACTTGCAACATTTTACCTTAGGCATAAAAATAATCTTTTAGGCTGGAATGCATTCTGATATTCATCACCTGGAAAGAAAACATTTAGAGTATGTGTGGTCTTTAGTGTTAGCATGGTGTAAACCAGAGAACATTTTATTACTAAGGGAAGCTGACTGCTGCTCACTGCAAGTCCATGGTTCTCAGCATTCTGGTTCAAGCAATGAGAAGAAAGGCAGGGTTACCCTGACAGACATCAGGGTTCAGCATCACCTTGAGCTTTGGCACCTCCAGGTCTCTATAGTCACAGACACAGGATGCAGTGAGTGAATTGGGGTGAAACTGTTGGTTTGTGCATCAGTGATGCTTCATGCCAGTCTGAACTGCTCATGGCTTTATAGCTTTGTTTTCTGGCCTTAATATTTTCACATATTGCAAACACAGATTCTGGGCTCTGGGCTTGACACGTGGGACTGGTTTCAGCAGGAGGAGCTCCTGGACATGGACCTGGCTATAGCAGCAGCTCTGGTTCACTCAAGGAGCTATCCAGAGGGAAGGCAGGATTAATCCTGCTCATGGGACTGATCATCTCAGTGTGGTACAGACCAAGGCAGTGGCTGGTCCCCATTATGTTTCAATCCCTGGCTATTGTCCAAGCAGGGTGTGAAGCTCCTGGCAGAGGTGGTATGTTCAGCTCTGGGTTATGCTGACCACAACAGCACCCCACAGTTACAGAGGCGAGAATTTGGCCTCATGCAAATCCATCTGAGATAAATTTGTAGGTGTATAGAAAGACAGAGATATAAAACATCTTGATATAGAATTAGGATAGACCCAGGACTAGAAAAGTTCTTTGATCTGGCTTCTTACCTGTTTGTGTCCTAAAGAGGAGCCAGTTTCCATTCCATTTCTTGGCAAGAAGAGCCTAAAAATGTGGTTCAGTTTCAGCCAGTCTGATCTCTGCATGAAGGCAAATCCATTTTCCTCTCTCTGTTTCCCAGGTGATGGCAGTCCCTGGGGCAGCTGCCTTTGTAGCAGCTACAGGCAGCAAATCCAGCCAGGCAGCTGGAGCTGGGGCTTGTACTGAAGCTTTTGGCCAGGGTTTGCTCCTGTGGAGTTGAGGGAGACAGGTCACACACTGACTGACTGCATGAGGGGAGCTCATCTGAGTTTTGGTCTGTTTTATGGAGGTGTGCAATAATTTATTATCTGTGCAACTGGATCAGAGCAGAGCTAGAAGTGATGTCTGTCAACTGCTGAGTGGCAAATTTTATTAAAAATCCTAGTTCACACATTCAGAAAACTTGTGATAATTAGTCAGTTTGAAAGGATCATACTTTTTTCCTAGCAGGGAGATGTTGTTAGCTCAAGAAAGAGAATTTTTCTTGCCTCCTTCTCTTGCTCTCTCTCTCTCTCTGTGTTACATTTTTTTTCACTGCTATGTGCAGCTCTTATGAACTTGGACCTGAACTGGAATTGCTTGAATTGTTACATGTCTTACTTAATTGTGCAAATTGCTTTCTGTTCCAAGGACTAGTTAATGTAGAAATGGAAAGGATTAGGACTGTTGGGATAAGTGATCATTCCATCTTTTAATGTTTGGTTTAGTATAACAATAGTTACTATGTCAAAAGCAGATCCCGACTCTGCCCTGTCACCCTTTCATGCAGGCAGAGTACTCACACAGGACCTGAGTCTTCCCTGCCCTCTTTCTTGTGATAGATCCAAAGTACATTAGCCAGCAGGAAACATCCATAAATCAGCTGAATGGATTCTGGGCTGAGGCTTCTTGCCCAGGCAAAAATAAATGGCATTAGTGAAAAGATGCCATCAGGAAGTGATATCCTTGCACAGGATTGGGTCGCCTTTTAAGTCCCACATTACAAAGAAGAAACCAAACAGAAAAAAAATTGACATAAACTACCAGGTCTGTATAAAGACAGTGAAAACAGCATAGATTGCCTTAGTAAAGTATGCAGTAAAATGGGCATTATTCTAGCCTTTACCTGCCTCTCAAATGAATATGAACTGTTGAGTCAGTGCATGGGCTCGCCTCATACTTGAATTATTGAACTGTAGTTTGCATGATTTTAAAGGGTTTGTCCACTCACTGGAGTGTGGTTTTTCTACAAAGTAAAAGAAAAATGTTTTGCTTCTTAAACCCATCCAGTTACTACCATGTGTAAGTAGATGTGTTTCAGGTCATTGCAAAGACTGGGGGCTTGCCAAGAAAACCATTTTTC
Source organism: Zonotrichia albicollis (assembly GCF_047830755.1). Lineage (NCBI taxonomy): Eukaryota > Metazoa > Chordata > Aves > Passeriformes > Passerellidae > Zonotrichia > Zonotrichia albicollis. The sequence continues at coordinate 6,486,815 of NC_133830.1, forward strand.
TTGCTGATTTCTGTTACTATGTTAACACAATAGGGAAAATAAAGTGGGGAAATATCACACCCTTTTCTGATGTTATGTGTGGCAGTAGGAAGCTGGTGCTGCAAAATCACAGTTTTGTGTAATGTGAGATTTTCCCTTGTGCCTGATGGAGCAGGAGCACGTTGCACCATTCAGTGAGAGCACTGCTGTTGTGGCCATGGTAATGGAGCGGGATATCAGCAGAATCAGGCACACAGAGTTCCTGGCAGTGCCTGTGTGCTGCTCCCATTAACATGGTCAGGATTTTACAGATGGGTTGAGAGCAGTGCACAGCCATTAGCATTTAATTTTTTACAGGTGAGTGCACACTATCTACATGCAACAAAGATGGGTGAAGATAACAGTTCACTACTACCAAAGTCCAGGGGGGGGTTTCCATGCAGGGCATCCCCATCACTGGTGCCTGGTTTTCCAGTAACCAGGCTGACAGACACCCAATATGTGACCTGTCCAAATAGCACAGTGCAAGTATTGGAGTGACTTTGGGAGTGGAAATAATTCAGTTCTTTTGGAAGTGATGATGTGTCTGCCTTCATTTGTGTGCTGAATGGGGAAAGAGCACTGATACTGTACCAACACTTGGCAGGATTACATTAATGATTGGACTTGATGATCTTTAGTATCTCTTCCAACCTAAATGATTCTGTGACTCTATGCCAGATCTCTGCACAAAAAGGAAAGTTATTTTTCCTCTGTGCTGGGCATACCTGGCTTTGTTGGGCTCTGATTCCCCTGCATGATCAGGGGCAGGTCAGGGCTCTCAGAACAAGATGTGGGATTTCATGTGGTACTCTCTGGGTGGTTTGTGGGGTTTTTTTTATTGTGTGACACCAGTTGCAGGGTTTCAGTGCAAGCCCAGTGAATATCAACTTCTTGTATAGACCTGTGTGATAGGTGTCTTCAAAGATAGGTGTCTTTGCAATTCCCTCTTGTTTTGCCATCTGACATCCCTCTGACTGGATGGCTGGAGGAGAAGGCACCTGAGCCTCATGGTCCCACCTGGGGCCCTGCAGAGCTCTGCCTTCACTCTGCAGCTTTGTCTTCAGCCTCACTCAAGCCCTGTTGAGCATCTCACCATCCTTAACACATTTTTCCTTGGACACCTGCTCCTTTAGGAAGTTAGTAATTTAAAAGGAGAATTTGAGTGGCAGTCTGAGGGTGCAGAGAGGAGAGGAGCTGGCTCAAGGGCTGGGCTTAGCACTTTCAGTCTGGTCCTCTCCTCACCTTTAAGTTATTTGTATGCATAGTTGGCTCCCCAAGCTGATTGGCACTGAATGAGTCGGGATAATGTCATGGTTGCCCACGAAGCAGTGCCAGCATGAGAGCATAACCTTGCCAACACAAGGGCATTGATTAGAGCAGAGGAACTAGGGCAATCCAATTATAACCACAAATGCCATTGGCTTTCTCAAATTCTTACTCAAATAACTGCAGACTCTCTGCTGTATTAAGGTGGTCTGGACTATATCAAGAAAGGGGAATTTAGAGGACTTAGGTAGTACAGAGTAGACAGGATTTAATTCTTAACTGCTGTATTGCCTATTTACACATAGGGCAAAAGGATAGTATTTTTCACATAGGTAGAGGCTGATCCCCTTTTACCTGCTGTGATACTGCAGAACATATTTCTTTATTTGGAAATTATTACAAATATTCCTAAAAGGAAATTATACAAGAAAAAAATAAGAAGTTTCCTATCATTTCAATCTTGTTTGAGTACTGAATATTCCTTTGTTCCATAATATTATGCTTCCTCTAACCTACTCAATGGGTCAGATAAGGAAATGTGATATTTTTCACCACCATGACGAAATTAAACTAAAGCTACAAAGAGCATGAGGGTTGTAGCCTGGAGTCGTAGATGAGTAGTTCAGATCTGGCTTTATATTAAATGCAGAAGTGAACAGTTTTTTGTGGATGAATCACATTCAATTAGCTACTTCCTATGATGAACTGATTAAAAATTAAGTGGCATCAAATAAGCCTGATTTTGCTCTTACATTTAAATAATGCTATAATTACATACTAATCAGATGGTAAATCTTAATTGTACACGTTCCATATGTTTTATATGCCTGTTCTCCCTCTTCACTTTGTCGTCTTTGTATCAGCATGGAGTATATTTTCAGGCTGCTTTTATGTTTGGCCTAATTGAATATCAAAAGCAGTATATGTGAAACTTCCTGAATTCTATTCTTTCGCCAGTGGCAGCTGTGCTATTAGATGACCTTTACCATTCCTGTAGCACAGAATAATAAAGGGAGGGGGGGAGCTGAAGCCCAGCCGTGTTATTGTTAGAGACAGAAATAAATCATATATAATTGCTTTGCTGTGAAGGCCAAATCCTGCCGTCCTTCATGCCTGAGTTAGAAATACAGGATTTGGACCTTTGTTTCCTGTGGTTTCCTGGCCACCTTGGACGTGCCCAGAATCCTCACACTGCTGCTGCAGTGGCTAATTACCATTGCAGGGCTCCATCCCTCCTGCACAGACCAGGAGCTGGCTCTGTTGCAGGGAATGTCCACCTCTAAGTGCTGCTGGCTTCCCCAAGATGGCTTTAAAAATGAAGCCTTAGATGTTGGATTACATGGTGGGCTTCCACTGAGTGCTTCTGTTTCAGTTCCCTGCTTGTTTGGAGCAAGCCCACACAACTTTGTTGAGGCAATAGGTATTTTGACTTAGCATACACATGGTATTAATTTTATTCACTCCAGAATGTACTGTATGTTTTTTCTGCCTTTTGACCATAGATCATGACCACAGTCACAAAAAGAACAAACGGAAACACTGGAGAAGGCAGTGGGCAGAGAGCAGCATATTGTCTGACGTGGAGATGTTGAAGCACAGCCTGGAAGTGAATTCTTTTTCTGGGGACAGCAACAAGACGGGGACCATTGGTGAAAAGAAAAGCCACAAGCGAACAAAGCGGTTCTTGTCCTACCCACGTTTTGTGGAGGTGATGGTGGTGGCTGACAGCAGGATGGTCGCCTACCATGGAGCCAACCTTCAGCACTATGTCTTAACCCTGATGTCAATAGTGAGTGTTCAACTCAACAAGTAGATTCACCCACAAATCATTTTCTAGTGGTCACAGAGCCCCTCTCTGCTGTGCTCATATGCAACGCCCCAGATAATGCTGGGGTTGCATCAAAAATGGTAAAACATGGCTGGTTGGAGTCTTCTTTCCCAGATCCATCATGCTTCCTGATCCTTCTCACACCTCTCTTCCAGCTTTCTGAACATCAGATACCATGAGCAATATCACTGGTTGTTTAGTCCTCATGCTGTACTTTTTATTTAAGCCCATGTGAAATAACAGCTGAATTAAAAAGGTTCTTTGGGCACTGTGCCTTCCAGGGGCCTGAGGCTGGTAGGTTATGCAGTTGCCTGACTTCCTTTGCTGTTGCAAGGAGGAGTCTGTTGTCACCTTGATCCTTAGCATAGTTCTCAAGTTGGCTTTCCAGGCTGAGAACAAGCGCCTTAGGAGCTGCAGGTACTAGTATGCAGTAGTTTCCAGACAGGCAGTTCTGTAGATTCAGAGTGACTGGCAGGGAGTACCCAACACATTTGTGTCTCTGGAGGGATGTTCATCCTGTCTGAGGGTAGAAGTGCACTGAATGCATGGTCTGAAACTGCCCATGTCAAAATCAGGTGCTTGGAAGAGTAAGTTGCTTTTGACAGTCTTGTTTGGTGGTCTTTGTGTCTCAGAGCAGAATGATCCTTTAATTTGGTGAAATGTGTGCTAAAGCAAAAGGAAATGTTGGGTTTCTCTGATATCAGCAGGTTTTTTTCATTCTCAAATTGTGCTTCTGCCAGGAGGTCTCTCCAAGTAGCATCAGAGCACTGAACAGGGCAGAAGAGCAGCCCAGGAGAAAAACAGTTGCAAAATGGAAAATATGTGTGTTGTCTTAATTGTTTGTTTCCTTGAATGTTAACAGTAATTCCAAATATTGCTTTTTTGAAACAGGTGGCGTCTATCTACAAAGACCCAAGCATTGGAAATTTAATTAATATTGTTATTGTGAAATTGGTCGTGATACATAATGAGCAGGTAATGGAAATTATTTTCTTCACCTTCTGCTTGACAATGGCATTTGCAGTGAGCATTGTCATGAATAATTAAAATACCTGCTTTCTGTGTGTTGCTTATCAGGATGGCCCTTCAATATCTTACAATGCCCAGACAACATTAAAAAACTTCTGCCAATGGCAGCAGTCCCAAAACCACCCAGAGGGAAGTCACCTTCGGCATGATACAGCTGTGCTTGTTACCAGGTGTGGTGAATATTCTCATGAAAACTGTAGCCAGTTGTGTGTCAGGGACTGTGAGCATGTTATGTATGGGAAATGTTCAGGTTTTGATATGGGTGAAATGATATTTGCAGTTGTGGGAGCATGTGTTCACCGTAACAAGAGATAATTTTGAGAGGTTCAAGGCTGTCTAAGGTCTGCCCATGGGTTTAGCATAAGATGAAAAACTCTGACTGTGGTGGGGAGTTAGTTTGGATGATGTGGCAAACCAGCCTGAGAAGGTCCATTGAAGGACCAAGAGTTGTTTCTGCTGTTGTTACTGTGCTTGTGCCTTAACTCATTGCAGCATTGAGAATTAATGTGTCAGGTCTGTTCTGCTTTCAGACAGGATATTTGTAGAGCGCACGACAAATGCGATACTCTGGGTAAGGAAAACCTTTTCTTTGTCACTTTTTTTTGTAGTGACAATATTAGTTGCCTGTTCTGAATGGTGAGTGACATTTCTTTTTCTATCATAAACCTCTGTGTTCTCTCCTAGGTCTGGCAGAGCTGGGCACAGTCTGTGACCCATACAGGAGCTGTTCAATTAGTGAAGATAACGGACTGAGCACTGCTTTCACAATAGCACATGAACTTGGCCATGTGTATGTTCTATGTAAATACATTTACATTTAAATAGCCCAATATTTATGCTAACTAGGGCTTGCCAGCCAGGCTGGGAACTGATACTGCTGAGCTTAATTATTTGAGGAGAGATCAGTATATTTGGCTAGAAGATGCACCACTGAGGTAGATGAAATTGAGGTGCTCTGGAGCCTACCTGAGAGCAGCCAAACCAGCAGGGCCATGTTTTGGGGAGGATAAATGATAGAGAACCACAAGCAGCACCTAAGAAATGACATCTTGACCAAGCTATTGGAACTAGCCAGGGTTTTGGGCAGAGGTCCTTGAGGAGGACCACAACAAAGAATGCTGGCACATCTGAACTATTTTTTTGGGACTGAAGTCTTCTCTGAGAGCAGATTCTCAGCCTGCCACAGCTTGTCCCACAGCTCTGTGTGGTGCTGGTGAAGGAAGTGCAGCAGCTGTGTGTGAAGGAGGAACTTACCCAGGGCATCTGGGAGGTGATGAGGTGTATAAGTGAGCTTGACTCAGCTCTTGAACTGTTTCATCATGGATGCTGGACATCCCCAGAAGAGACGCTGCCATTCACCTCCTCCAGCAGAAGTTTCTTTCAAACAATTTTTGCTTTTTCTTACTACTGAGCAGTCATGAGAAAAATCACCTTAGATCACATAGTCCTTTACCCCTGGCTACAAACTTTGGCAGCTGATTCAGTCCCAAACCATCACACGCCTGCTTTGCAGTGGAGGTCTGTAGGTGTGGGATGGATGAGTACTTGGGAACAGATCTCCCATTGTTCTAAACTCTTGTTTTTCTTCATGGAGAGCTGGCTGAGACAGTCTATTTTTAACCACAGTAGTATTTGTTTAAATAAGACTTCCTGACAGAAAGTCCCCAAAGTTTTGGTGTTCCCCACACCTAACCTGTGCCTAATTCCTTTGCTAATGCTGCCTCAGAGCTGCTGGGGGCAGTTAGCAGTGCCCCCGAGCAGGATATGCCTCTGTGCTCTTTTTTTCAGAGAGCAGAGTGAAAAGATGGTTTGTTGGAGGTAATCTTAATGGAATACAAACTCCCCAGCCTTGGAACACAGGATCACACCAGGTCACTTCCCCTTCCCCACTTCAAACAGCGCAGTGCTTTAAGCCGCTCTGTCTCCATTAGTGAATTTACCACATTCTTCAAGGTGTCATGTGCTGCAAACTTCGTGTTGGTTTCTGCTGATACCAATGCTTGCTGGCATTTTGTAAACCTGCCACATAAAGTATAGCAGCCAAGTCTATCCCTGGTGCAACCCTGCTTAGACAGCAGTGTGGCCCAGGGTATTCAACTGCATTAGAAAGTATTTTGCATCCAACGGGGTATTGCCTGTGTGCATGAGGGTCTGCAGTCAGTGGGCTCATGTCAGTTGTCTCCTTCAGAATTCCCTGAGATTAACTCTTGGATCTGTGGTCAGTTCCAGAATATTTCCCATTTTTATGAAGCAGGGGCCAGACTCCAGCCTGTCTGCAGGATAGCAACTGTCAGCTGAAAAGGAAACTGCAGCTGGGTTTGCATCTCACTTCAGGCTCCCTGGAGAACTTGTCTGGCTAAATATATGCAGTCATGGAGTGGAGGGCTTAGCAGGGTGCTGCAGAGATTTTCCCAGATGAGTGGTAGAAACACTGTTCATTAACACTTCTAGATTTATTATGAATATATGTGTATTAATACTTTTATTCTGTAATATCTGTCAGCAGTATATTTAAGGAAAATTCTTGGGTTTGCTTGCATTTAGTTCACACTGTTGCCCTTGCTATGCTAAATACTTGATGTTTGCCTCTTAACTGACTCTACTTTTTGCTGCTCTTTTCCTCTTAGATTTAACATGCCACATGATGACAATCACAAGTGCAAGGAAGATGGAGGTAAAAACCAACAGCATGTCATGGCACCAACACTGAACTTCTACACCAATCCCTGGATGTGGTCAAAGTGCAGTAGGAAATACATCACTGAATTTCTGGAGTAAGACCTTGCGTATGCATGTGTTGGGCTGTTTTCACATGTCCATGTGTCCCATGGAGTTCTTCAGTTAATTTGGAGCCCTAGTGTGCAGCGTTTGGAGGAAATCAGAGGGATTTGTGTGTGCACGCATCCTTTACCTAGAGCAGGAATGCACCCCTGGCATCCAGTCCCTGCCAGTTCAGCCTCATGATAAGCTGGCAAGGACCAGCCTCTCAATGGGGAAGAATAAGTCTTCCCCCATGGATATTGCTTTTAAGGAATGTGTGTTCTCCTCAAACCTGAAGAATGACTTTCCCGAGCTTTGTGGCCCAGATACGGAGCTGTGTTTTAGAAGGCAGATTGAATCTGCCTTTCTGCTCCACAGGTCAAGATAAAGCCCTGGCACTAATCCGTGTGGGAACACCGTTCCAGGAGCCCACGGGTCAGTCTGATGCACAGTGATTCGCCCATTTTGCTGTCGTGCCTTCCCGTGTGTTGTGGTGTGGAACAGAATGAGAGCCATGATGGTGTTCTGGCAAATCCAGGAGCTCAGTCCCTTGGGCAGTTCTGCTAATCAGTGATTTTTTTTTTCTCTGAGTTCTTTATAAAAATGCGCCAGTGCTTGCTCAGCAACTAAATGCACACTCAGAAATGCTTTGCCATGGTAGCTGACTGTGGTGTGGTGGATGGTTGCTGTCACAGCACAAGGGTGATAGTATATGGGTAACACACCCTCCTGTGCTTGAGTTTGAAATAGCTCTTGTAGTGCTTGTTAAATATGGCAGACGTGGTGTGCAACTGCCCTACAGCTAATTTAGGCAAACACAAGGGAATTCTGATCTCCCACCTTCTGTTTAACACCAGTATTCTGATTTGTATTGTAGCACTGGTTATGGGGAGTGTTTGCTTGATGAACCTTCATCAAGAACTTACACATTGCCTCAGCAGCTCCCAGGGCTGATTTATGACGTCAACAAACAATGTGAGTTAATTTTTGGACCCGGATCCCAAGTGTGCCCCTATATGGTAAGTGAAATTTCACGCCTTATTTTTCCTGGTTTTGCCAGAGCAAAATAAGGTCTCCTGGGGTTGGATGAATGGCAGACTCACAATCCATCAACTTACTGTCAAGCTTGTGAGTTAATGATAAATCCTGGGGGGAATAATTTCATAAAGGATCATCTGTCTGGCAAGGCATGTGGTACATGTTTAATGTTTTGATCTCTGCAATCACTCGAGCAGATGCAGTGTCGGCGACTTTGGTGTATCAACGTCGATGGTGCTCACAAGGGATGTCGAACCCAACACACACCTTGGGCTGATGGGACAGAATGTGAGCCTGGAAAGGTCTGTAATACCTGGTGGTTTGTGCCTCATGGCTGTATTTCCCTGGGCTGAGGATGAGCATATCAGTCAGAATCATCCTTCCCTAATGCCAGTTGTGTGGGGCACAGCTCTGACTGCAGCGCTGGAAGCCCAAAGCAGCTCAATGTGTTTTCAGCCTGGTGGTGCCTGGGACATCTCCAGCCCAGATACATTATTAAAGTCAACTGCTTGGTGTAACATTGCTTAAAGCAGGTATTCCTGGAGTGCTTATCTTCTTGAATTAATGCCCTTGAGTGAACTTTTGAGCAAAACTTTTGCAAAGCTTCCATAAGCTTTTGTTAGAAATTGCCTGTGTGATGTGAGCAATTAGTAATTCTGTGTAACATAAACTTGTCAGCTGGCTTTTCATCTTGACAGCTTCAGAGTAAAATATAGAATTGGTTGACATTTTATGTATGGAACATTTTTGGCAGTAATTCATAGAAACTTCCCGTTTCCATGTGCAATGTTAATTTCCAGCTAGCATTGTGGTTTCTAGGATAAGTGTTTAATTTTTAGTTATTCATATCTGTAGAAAAATAGTTGAGAGCATTTTTCTTTTATTGAGATACTGAAGCTTTTGAATAAAAATGCTAACTGCTTCTTACTATTTGTGTCTGAACAAAAGTATTCTCCATCTGTGTCTAGTAAAAATCGTGTGATGTTATTCTACATGGTATAGCTTAAAATTTTGCTTTTCTGGCTCGCAAGATAAACATTAATAATAATACTTTTTTCTTTAGAAAGAGTCAGTTTTAAATCTTAGTCTCTCAAAGGTACTTTAATGAAAATTCTGGATGCTATTTTAAATATAGTTTTCCATACAGACTGGAACTCTTTGAAAATTTATCTTTTGATGTATGTGTCTGAAAACGTGATTGTTCAATGACACAACTGACTTCCTTCAGGACAATGAGCATCATGTATTAATTTGCCTTCCTTTCTTAGGGAAAAGTGCAATTGCAGATTTGTTTTTATAGCTGAGAAAGGGCATTAGAGATATAATTGGAATGTCTAATGTTTTTCTGTAAAATCCCCTTTTGAGTATAGGTGTCTGCAGAGTCCCTATGACCTGAGACCTTGTGCCCTCACCTTCTCTGTTGGTGAGCTTGGGATCTGCTCGCTGCTGAAAGATCAGCAATAACATGGAAATTTTCTTGAAAGTCTGAAAATCTGGGCTGCAGCAAACCTGCACTTACCCTTGGATATGACCAGAGTGATGTGCAAACAGCAGCAGCTGAGCAGATCAGCACCCCCTCAGAGCCGCCCTGTGTCATGCAGTGTCCAGCTGCATGGCTCTTAATAAAGACTGTGTGAGCAAAAATATGTCAGGCCACAAATTTAGACAATCTGACAAGTTTAGGTCAACTAGGTAAGTGTGATCTGAATGTCTCAGCTGGGAGCAGATGGGCTCTTAAGAAAAGTTAATGCAGCCCACTCGTGTTCAGGTATTTAAATGTGTTCTCACAAAAGGGCTTTATGGAGTAATTTTGCTGTCTGTGTGTTCATCTAATTCAAGTTTAAAGTTTGAATCAACATAAACTCTGTCCTGCTTGGTATTTGCTTGGGCTTGTGAAGTGCTGAGGTGTGAGTCTGAAGTGCTTTTCCTTCGAATAAATTGTTATTTTGGTACTCTGCTGTGGCCAGGAGCCCTATCAAACTGCTACTTGCTGACTAATGCCTCAAGTCTGCATGTTTAAAGCCCATGCTGTATGGGTTGGCAGATGGAGAAAATACCATACCATTTTTTATGGAGATATCTTTGGAAATAAGAGAGCCTGAATAGCTAAAAAAAAGATCTAGCTAAAATTACTGGGATGTAGATTTAACTGGGCTCTAAATTTACTCTTAAAACAAGGGCATTAAAAACATGGGAGTATTAACTTACGCATATTTTGCATGTGAGGACACTGAATCTGATACTGCTAAATCAAGCCATAAGCCCAGCCCAGAGTCTGGCTTTGCTGGGTGATGGCTTTACCAGGTTCCACAGAACCAGCTCTTTGTTGGGTGGAGATAAATCTCTGAAGGAAGATGAAGGGGGTTGTAAATTTGGGCCACTCTCTGTTGTGCTTTTCAGGGCTGTTTAAAGAATGGTAAGAGTAGAGCAGATGAGCAGTAAGGATTTGTGTCTGCTGCCCTGTGGCAGCAGGTAGTGTGTCTGTTATGCATGCATGGAGCTGCACAGCCCCTTCTGCCCCCTGCTACTCCATTCAGCCAGCCCAAGGATGGCAGCTGGATTTGGGGAATTATCTGGAGCTCTGGTGGCAAGACAAAGGAAAGGAAAGTCTGCTGTAATGTCTTCCATCCCTGCCAGGGCTCTCCAGCTCCACTGTGTGTCTAAGATATTTTGAATTTGTTCCAGACAATCTGCCTTTTATTCTCTTCATTCTGTGAGCTGTAAGCTTATAGGAAAGAGAACCCTGGCAGGCTTTTTAGTCTTTCTGCTGTATCTCAACATAGAAATTATTTTTAAAATATGAAAGGCATAAAGGTTGCACAGCCAGACTGTTCACGGTGTGGTTCCAAGAAGCACTATTGTGTTTTCATAAGATAATCTTGCTGTTTATTTAAAACAGCTGCTCTTTTCCCCTGCTTTGCTTTACCATCAACTCTAACCCCCAAATTTTTAATAAAATCAATGGATGTAGATGACTTCCTGGTTAATACTCAACCATGAGATGGGAGACATATAGGTCATGTCACGGTCTGTGAGCTCTGTTCATTCACTAGTTAGCTATTCAGTCATCTTCCCTGGGTCAGTGGTGCCAGGCATGACTCTGGTTAGATATTTAGCTGTGAGCATCAACATTGCTGCAAGAAGTTCTCCACAGGGACAGCACTGTTGGATTGGTGTCATGTATTTCTGTTGTTTAATGATAGCTGTCAGACCTCTTTGGACCTGTACAGGGACCCCAACCTTCAGGTTTTCAGCCTCTAAATGCCAGGAAGAGTTGTGCATTGTAATTTGTCCTGCAGCAAAGAAACAGGCATTTCAGCTGATTTTATTGCTGAAATTTTATTTACTGTATCAGATGGGTTTTAGTCAGTTTTATCTTCAGATGAAAGCAAATCTGGGGCATTTTGCAGCCTAGAGACCATGGTTGTCTCTGAGCAAACGCCACATGCAGGACTCAAATTATGAGTTCTTCAGCTGTCCTGCAAACCATGTCCATGGGCAAATGTACCTGAGATGAGCTTTCCTCTTCAGCAAAGCTATGTAAAAGTCAGCCTTCATGGGAAAAGGTGTCCCACCTGCTGCAGAGCTGGTGTCCTGTGGGATGCACAGCCCCATGACAGCTTGATCCTGCTCTGTTTTCCTAGATGGCTTTATCCAAGGTGGTTCATAAAGGTGTCTAAAAAAGCAGGATGAGCTTGTGGTATGTCTTGATACAGTCTTGTTGTGCTATTAGTGGAAGGGCTGGAAAAACACAGTGCATCTGCAAATTTTACCCTTTTGCCATAAAGATCATCAGATCTGAACAGCACCTGGTGCACAGAAATACTGCAAGGGAATATTTTAGTGATGCTCTCTACCTGCATTCTATAGTCTGTAGCCTCTTCTAATCTGTGAGCAATCAGCAATGTTTGGGCTTCCCATAATTACAAAGATTTAGGCATCTGCATGTCTCTGGGTTTAAAGCAACTGTAGCAAGCACTGTTCACTGAGAGGGGACATTTTTCCATCTATTCTGGTGAGGCCAGAAGGTGACTCTTTCACTTCTGCAGAAGTCTGTGTAGTCCATGTGGTAAACATACCCCAAAGGATACAATTTATACCATGAAAATAGGGATAGGGGCTTGCCAAGGTAACTTAATCCAGTTTTCCAAACAAAAGAAAACGAGTCATAGCTGGAAAACAGAAGTGTAGACCAAGTCTTGGCAAGTCCCATGTTATGTCTGAGTGTAAAAAAAAAAACGACTTGGGCTTGAGGAATTAATTTTTCTCTTTTATTTGCCTTTTGGATTTGGAAGTTTTCTGCTTTGGGTAACTGTGGGGAGGTTTGAATTTTCCCTGGTGTTTCTCCTCATTGCCTGTCTCCTCCCCTGACAGGGCTCTCCATGCAGAGTTTCTGCAGCTCTGCAGGAAATCAGATAGAGCAGCTTTTTGAAAAGCCAGTGCTGCGAGCTTGCTGTGCTGCTTAGCACCAATAAACAGGGAATATTTAGTGGTTGCTGTTGTCTTTAGTCTTCATCCCATAAATCATTCCATGGACTCAGCACCTTGCCTTCACTCTGCCATTTAAGGGTATGGAGAAAGAAAAATATGGGGGTGACAGACAAAAGTAAAAGCAGTTCCGTTTTATTTGATTACAAAATCATTGTGTGGCTGAGAAATAAGTGAGGCTGAGTCTCGTTACCCAGGCTGGTCACTGTGGGTCGTTCATAATGCAAAGCAGCACAATCCCACCTTTGCTCTGTGTCTCCTTCACGCGCAGCACTGCAGGTTTGGGATGTGTGTGCCCAAGGAGCGGGAGGCGCCGGTGACAGACGGAGCCTGGGGCACCTGGAGCCCCTTCGGGACCTGCTCGAGGACCTGCGGCGGCGGCATAAAGACGGCGATCCGGGAGTGCAACAGGCCCGAGTGAGTGCACAGGGGGAGATGGGGAAACGCACTTTGGGCTGCCCAAATGGGCTGGAACCAACTTGGGCTGCCCTCAGTCCTTGGGAGTGCCAAGGACAGGTGGCTCTGCCCTGGGCATGGATGGCTTTGCCCGACATGGGTGAGGCAGGATCTGGTCATTGGTGTGTGGGTGAAGTGCTCTAAAAAGTGATCCATCCATTCAACAATGAGGGTTAAAAAGCTGATACCTCCATGTGTTTATTACCTTCTGTTTTCCTGTGGAGGCACAGCTGGGGTCCCACTTCCAGAGGTGTTTTTCTTTCTCCAAAGCTGTCAGAAAGGAAGGAGCCTTCCTTTTTCACCATTTTATCCCTGCTTTGGTTGCTTTTGCAGCTGTTCCTAGAGGCCTTTATAATAAGGTTTTCTACCGTTTTATTCCTGCTTTGTCTGGTTTTGCAGCTTTTGGCTGCTTTTGCAGCTGATCCTTTATACAGTTACATTTCAGCTGCTGCAGACTAGCCAAACCTCAGCAGAAATCTGTGCCCCATTAAAAAGTGGTACTCGAGAATGTTTGCTATCAGCCTGGAATGCAAAATCCTGCACCATTTGAAATGGCAGGGAATTTTGCTGTGGGCTTCAAGGAGACAAATATGTAGCTGGTGCAATAGTAACAGCTTGAGCAACTGGTATGAAAACAGCCTGTTTACGTAAATTGTGAATTGTGCTGGTTTCTGTTTAAATGCCTTGTTGCAGAAAGAAGGCTCTCTGGGCTTTTATTTGGGACTGAGATACAGGGAGGTGAGGGTCTGTGGGGCTGGTTACACTGAGGGGTCTTAAAAAGATTCCTATTTCTCATTACTGGTGTTGGATGGTTTATTGCCAAGAAAATTGCCACTAGAGATGTGCCAGTGATAATTTCATCACTGTTAATGGGAGAAGGGAGAGCTTATGCCCATGACACTCGTGCTGTGGTAACAGGAGAGGCTGCTCAGCACAGCTGGGCAAGCGTCAGAAGTTGAGGCTGAGAGAGTAGGACACCAGCCTGTTAATTAAAACAATGCTAAGAAAAACACAAGTGCAGAGAGCTCTCCTCTGGCTGTGCTGAGTCAGCACGCTCCATATGGTCTTCTGTAGCCACGGAAAGACAAAAACAAAGCATCTTTGTAGCTCTGCTGCTGAAACTTTGGATGCTGAGATGTATTCCTGTCTTCTGAGATGCATCTATTCAGACTGATAGCTTTTTGTGATAGAAAATCTCCTTTCATCCTAAAGGCTAGCCAAGGGATTTGAAATTCCATTTTCCCTGATTGCTTGTGGTTTGTATCCTGGTGCTTCAGTAGATGTATTGCTGTGGCTGGGATTTGCAAAAGCACCTAAACACACTCTGCTCCAAGCTGCCTGAGAAATCCTTGTGACTGATAGTGGTATTTGCCTTTCCTGAGCCTTATGCTGGCACTGGCCTCTCTTCTCCAGCCCCTCACAAGGTCTTTGTGAGGAGTAGCCTGTCCTGGCACCATCCACAGAGCTTCCCACTGATTGTTGTTGGTTTGTAATTTGTTGTTGTAATTTGACACCACAGTGTGAGCTCCCACCTCCTGTGTCCCCATTATCATGGAGCTGCTAAAACAATGCAAATGGATGAGACCCCTCTGGATATTCTCTTGCCTTTTCCCCTTCTCAATGTACTTAAAAAGGAGACAGTCTCTCCTCTCTTGTAGAAGGCAGCAAACCCAACCCAGATACCTCTAGTAAGGTCTGAAATAATTCTCAATAAATCTTTTCTATTCAAAGTTGGTTTAACTTTTTAAAGTTTTTTCTGTGCATGAGAATCTGGGGTGGGATCTTGCATCCAGTAAAAAATTGTGTTAAATCTGGCGTTGAAAATTGCATCCATTCCCTCCATGCTGCAGAAAGTAAAGCTGCAGTTCCTGCCTCTCTACAATTTGTAGAGTGCTCTGACACCTACATGATGAGTGTCCTACAGGGATGCAGGGAGAGCTCTAGGCCTCTGGAATGGCAGCAGACTGTTTTGACATACCCTGAAGGAATGTGTTTGCTAACCAGCCCAGACCCTTCCCACTGAGATTGCCCACATGGGAATTTGAGCCTGGCTGGTGGACAAAGCCCATGGCTGTGGTGTATCATCAGAGGGGCTGTGGTGCAAGCCCTGGTTTTCAAATAAAGACGTTGCAGAATTATGGGAAAAGGCATATTTGATAACACGTCAAAAACAGAAGCCCTGTTTTCAGGAATGTTTTTTTGGATGGGGGGTCTAATCTCTGGATGTGAGTCAGATCACATTTGCATTTTAGTCCATCACAGAGGTATCCACCTGTGCTTAACTGTCTGAGCCTGACATGTAAACAAATGTGTAGATAACTGTGCTAGCCACCAACCAGTCCTAGGGCTTCCTGGAATGTGGGGAAGGGTTCTCAAACTGATCTGTGCACACTGGAGCTTCACAGATTTTTGTGCACATCCTCAAAATGCTCAAGATGATGGATTGAGCATCATGTATTTCAGACCTGTTGGGGTGGGAATGGGGATGAGACCCCATCATTCCCTGGAAATGAGAGTTTCTGGGCTGCTGGGAGGAGTGCAGTAGGTCTGGGGTGTGTGCAGGAGCCTGGGGGAATGGTACTGGATTGAAAGTGGGTCCATGCAGCTGTTAATTGGTCAAATAGATGACTCCAAGAGAAGGGAAATTGAAGGAAAAAAGGTTTCTCTGCATGTATTACTTTCCCTTCTGACTCTGTGATACAGTGTTGATGATCCATAAAAATATTACACAGAACGAAGTATGCTGTATTTCTTCATGACACTGAAAATTGATGTTATATGAGGGTGGCTTCTTTTTCGGGGTCAGCTCTTTCTGTCCCTCAGATTCTGTATGAAGCAGTGCTGGTTAAAAACACTCTGAAACTGTCAGGGAAGTTTGGAGCTGTTTTTTAAGTGTCAGAAGTGTGAGTGTGCTTCGGCCCCCAGCATTGTCTGCAAGATTTCCTGCCAGGGTTGCAAAGCTGACAGTTTGCAACAAGGTGGCAAGCTTTAGCATCCTTCAGTTTGTGGTGTGTCCATGTGTCAATGTTATCTCAATCTTAGGGGTCACATCTAGTGAAGAAAAAACTAAATAGTAGCTTGAGATTTTTGGATTTTATTAGATATACCTTAAAAAAAAAAACTCCTGCATGTTTTTCATGTCCTCCTTAACTAAATAGGTGAGAGTTTCATTTTAGTTAATTGATTTATATTGGAAGCAATGTGGTTGCCATAAAAATGTTGTAATTACAATTTTTTTTAAAAAAGAAATGCCCACTTAAAGGTTTGTATAACTCAGAGATTTTGTCAAACTGCAGCAGTCCTGCAGAGGTAAAATGCTTTTGAAGTGAAGATGATGAATCCTGTTAATTCCCCCATGAATGACTCAGACTCAGCCAGGTCTGGAGTGTGCTGTTGCCATGATAAATAAAGAAGTTTCCCAGTATGCTGTGTGGTTGAGATGTCCCTTTGTAGCTAAAGGTGGCTCATGTGGCTGCATGGGAATAGTCCATGGGATGGGCTCTGGTGTTGGGAAACCCCCAGCAATTGCCATTGTGCCTGCAAGGCAAGGAGGAGTTTGGGCTGTGTCTGCAGGAGCTGCTGTGCTGGGATAGCCCTGGAGCTGTCCCAGGTGTAATCAGGTAAGTTCTTTGAAGTTGTTTGTCACAAGGTGGACAACAGACTACTAAATCAGTAAAAACCAGGTTTAGACTTACTCCTCCACTAGGAACTGTAAAGGTGTAAAATCAGTCTGTAATCAGCAATCTGCAATGGCCACTGTGCAGTTGCTTGGGCTTTTTATCACTGGTACTTGCTTAATTGCAAACACCAGAAACCTTTGTAAGTGACATGCATTTCACTTCCAGATGGCATTTGAGAACTGCCCTCAGAGCAGGTAGAGCTGGTGTTGTGAGCTATTGCTCAGGGCTGTGCCTGAGGACAACTCATACCCTGTGGTATTTAGGGTAGGACTAGAAGGGTCTGCACCAGAGCAGTGAGGATCTCAGTGACTGGAGGATGCTGGCAGGAAAAATCCCACGTGTGTAACTGGTGGTGCCCAGCATCTCATCTGCAGCTGCTCAAGAACTCAACTCATTCTGCCAAACCTGTGAGCATCCCTAGTGTGGTGCTGATCGGGTGGTGGGAAGTCTGCCTACCTTTCCTGGTTTTGCAGGCAATCTTTTGGCAAGAGCAAGCTGTTCTGTGCTTCTGTCTCTCATTTGTTTCACAGGAACTTTGCTACTTGAGTCACAAAGAATTTTCAAGCGTAAGAGTGAAGAATTGTTATTTGTGGGGGAAATGGCACTGCTGGGCTTCCTGAGGTGCAGAGATGCTCAAAAATTCTGTTCAGCTGCAAGAACCTGTTGACTCACTGTATGTAGAGACCATTGTGCAGGTGCAGGGGAGTGCTGTCTCTTTTGTTAGAGGTGCTGGCTGCACACAACTTGAAGATCTCACGGTGAGCACCTCCTTTGAGGACAGGGATGGCTCCCATTTATCACTCATTCATCTGCATCTTCAGAGTTCTCCAAGTATGCAAATTTTGTGTGTGTTCCTTCCCAACCAAGCTCCAAGGGAAGGAGCATTCTGCCAGCATCCCTGGGGCACTGATGGGCACCTGGTTCCCAGGCAAGGCAGAGCTGATCCTGAAGAACAGCCCTGGAAGGCAGGATTTGTGGGTGAATGGTTGTTGGAGCTTGGCAAGTCACTCTTCTGATTGCACTCCTTGCTACTGCAGGCACCCATTTTTCAGGGTGTAGATAGAAGATGTAGGTTTGGTGGTTATATTGATGTGCAGCTCATTCTTGCACCATTGCTGGCAGCAGAAGGAATAGGAGAGGCTCTTTCAGTCCCCAGAGTGATGTTCTTTGGCAAAGGCTTCATCTACATATGGGAAAAATAGTTTTATGACTGCAGCTCTGAATCTGTGAGTCAGGAAACTTAAAATGAAAGCTTCTAGGCTTTACCACTGGGTTTTATGTGGCTTGGATGGGATTTCTCTTCCCAGTTTATACCAGTGTCATCCTTCTATAAAATGGGGGTAAGTTATTTATTGGCTGTCTTTGATGCTTTCTGGAATATATAGAGGTAAAGTTGTTTCAAAGTGCTCAGCATTACCATTTTTAACATTTGGGGCTAGAAATCCTGAAGGACTAAGTGCTGCCTGACGTTTCAGCCTCTGCAGGGAAGGAAGCCTTTTCTCCTGTAGTGTTTAGTTATTTGCAACCTACTAGATCAAAGGCAAATTGTCAGCCACAAAATCCATAGGACTGATGGGGTTGTAAGGAAACATGGGCCTGAGTGGGATCCCTCAATGTGAAAATAAATCCTCAGGTGGGGAAGATGTTGTGCTTCCTTTCTGGTTTCTCTCACGACCATGGCATCCATGTGAAAGTAAATATTCTCTTTTTCATCCCTTTTTATTGCATATGTGTGATTTTTTTGTAAGACACCAGCATAACATTTCCTGCTTGTCAACCTGGGATATTAATTAAAGATATGCAGAAAGACAGAGCCCACAAAGTGCTGCTGCAAATCCTGACTGTACCGACCCAGTTGCAGAATTGCAGTTCCACCTCATTTCCAGCCCGGTGTTGTCTCTGCAGACCCAAAAATGGTGGGAAATACTGCGTGGGTCGTCGCATGAAGTTTAAATCCTGCAACACAGAACCGTGCTCAAAGCTGAAGAAGGATTTCCGGGACGAGCAGTGTGCTGACTTTGATGGGAAACACTTCAACATCAACGGGCTGCCCACGAACGTGCGCTGGGTTCCCAAGTACAGCGGCAGTAAGTGGCTGGGGGGATGCAGGTCCTGCCTCCTGGATTGCTGCCTGGGGTGAGGGTGTTCAGATAACGTGCTCCTGGTGTCCCTCCTCCTCCTGCAGTCCTGATGAAGGATCGGTGCAAGCTCTTCTGCCGCGTGGCGGGGAACACGGCCTACTACCAGCTGCGGGACCGCGTCATCGACGGGACGCCCTGCGGCCCTGACACCAACGACATCTGCGTGCAGGGCCTCTGCCGGGTAATCACTGTCCCTTCCTCACCAAAGGGGGATGGCAGTTTGGTAGGGCAGGTTAGTGCTTGTGCACTGTGCTCCAGGCAGGTGGTGGCATGTCCTCTGCACTCAGAGGATGCCTATCTATTACCAGCTGTGGGACTGCGTCATTGACGGGACACCCTGCAGCCCTGACACCAACGACATCTGTGTGCAGGGCCTCTGCTGGGTAATCATTGTCCCTTCCTCACCAAAAAGGGGATGGCAGTTTGGCAGGGCAGACTCGTGCTCCAGGCAGTTGGTGGCATGTTCCCTTCAATCAGAGGATACCCATTATCAGTTGTGGGACCGCGTCATTGATGGGACACCCTGCAGCCCTGACACCAATGACATCTGTGTGCAGGGCCTCTGCTGGCTAATCATTGTCCCTTCTCTCAACAAAAGGGCATGGCAGTTTGGTAGGGCAGGCTGGTGCTTTTGCACCATGCTCCAAGCAGTTGGTGGCATGTCCTCTTCACTCAGAGGATGCCTATTAACAGCTGCAGGCTCTGTAAGCCCCAAATGGTCTGAAACTTGTGCCAGCCTCCAGATTTGCCCAAGAGCCACACATGGAATCATAGGATCATTTAGGTGGAGACCTTTGAGATCAAGTCCCACCATTAACCCAGCAGTGCCAAGTTCACCACTAAACCATGTCCCCAAGTGCCATATCTACATGTCTTCTAATACTAACAGGGAGAGTGACTCCCACCATTGCCCTGAGCAGCCTGTTCCAGTGTTTGACAACCTTTTTGGTGAAGAATTATTTCCTAATATCAAATCTAAAGCTCCCCTGTTGAATATGAGGCTGTTTCCTCTTGTCCTGTTGGTTGTTACCTGTGAAAACAGCCTGACCCTCACCTGGCTACAACTTCCTTTCAGGTAGTTGTAGAGAGTGAGAAAGTCTCTCCTGAGCCTCTTTCTCCAGGCTGAGCTCCTCAGCCACTCCTCATCTTAGTCTAGACCATTCACCAGGGGACACATTTAAGTGGAACATGTTTGCACACCTGCCCTAGGTTACTGAGGGCTGTGGAATCTCAGCCTAAATCCCAGTGTTGCTTCCTTCTGTGTTTTGCCCCAGTTCATACTGATCAGGCCCCAGAGCCCTACATTTCCATTCACAATTGTTCTTCACACTTTTCTCTACAGGAACAATTGATGCAAGAATTTTTTTTCTAGTGAAAGCATTACCTGGTGCAAATAGTTGTTCTGATTCTTGCTTTGTAAAAAAGCCTTTTGTTGTAAAACCTTGTAGGATGGCCGCACTGTAAATCAGTGGAAAAATGTGGGGAAGCAAACCAGTTTATCTCACAGCAGCCTTTTGCATACACAGCTTTTGTGTGCCTTAATTAGGAGATTTGTCAGTGCTGTTCTAGTCTGTATTTGCTCAATATGTTTTTTTCAATTTTTCTCTTAAAGCAAGCTGGATGTGATCATGTGCTGAATTCAAAAGCAAGAAGAGATAAATGTGGTGTTTGTGGTGGGGATAATTCTTCATGCAAAACTGTTGCAGGCACATTTAACACGGTGCATTATGGTAAGAATCTGTTGCTAAAAACTTTATGGTGAAAAAATGTGGGTCTATAAAAGCCATTACAACACTTAATCTACAAAAACACCGATGTAAAACACAAAATCCTTCTAGCTATAGTATGTTCCTTTTTATAACTATTTATGCTGTCCCTAAATGAAAAGTATCAGCTTGTGTAATGTGAAGTAACTTAGCTCATTTCCCTTCCCCTGCAGAAAACAAATCAAGTGCCTGTGTAATAGCCTTGACTTTCTGTTCCATCTTTCCTAGGTTATAACGTTGTGGTTCGCATCCCAGCTGGTGCCACTAATATTGATGTGCGTCAGCACAGTTACTCAGGGAAACCAGAGGATGACAACTACCTGGGTGAGTTGTGTTCCTTATGTCACTCCAGAAATCTGCCTTGTTGTCTGGCTGTGGTGATGTATCTACTGGCAGCTCTCTGCTAGGGAGGTTGAAGAATTAATTTGAGGGAGATGTTTTCTTGGTGAGAATTTTTCTGTGTCTGCCAAACATTCAGCCTTATCATCTTCTTTTTTATTTTTTTCTTCATGCCATCCTAGTTGCAAGGTCTGGGAGGTTCTCCAATTATAAGAAATATTCCCTTAGGGTGTGTCTAGGGCTGTGAAGAACTGTTGAGCCTGGGTGGTAGCTGAGGGACAAAGCTGGGAACCAAACAGCATTCTGAGCTCTGCTGGAGTCTCCTTACTGCAACTTTATCTCTGCTGTCACCATGCTTTGTTGGTGCCATGTCCTGAAAGATGTTTGTAAACACATACAAAGAGAAATTATTTTCTATTCTTCTGAGAATAATAATTCTGATTTCAGATAGTGAGGCCTTCTTGTCCCTGCCTGATAGTGACATGTAACTGTAAAGAAATACTCTGCACCAAAGATATTGGTTTGATTTAAACCTAACAGTAACTTGGCCTTTGGCTGTTGGAATTTCATAATCACTGTTCTCTCTAATCTGTAGCTGTGTCTTTAGAGGCAGATGAAAATGTTTGTGGTGCTGTGTTAGACCACTGTGCTACATGCACATATATGCTGCTAGCATGGCCATGAGTGTCTTTTCCATCATGATCACTCACCCCACAGATAGTTCTGTTTGGCTTCAATAGCAGAGATAATACAAATGAGCCTCACTACTGATGTTTCACTTCCCAGCTTAAGGCTGATTTTGCCATTAAGTCCTGTCAGAGTCTCTGGTCCTCCTGTTTTGCACGCCCTGTGCCTTGCACCCCCAGCTGTGTTCCAGTAGCACAGGGTCCTGTACTTAAATCTTTGAACAGGGCACTTCATCTTGTTCTATCTCACCAATTTCCTGTAACTAGGTGTGTTAAAAAGGAGAGTTGGTTGGTGGCCCCTAGCCCATCAAAGGTATAGGGAGTCATTTGAGAAACAAGTGCCAGAGACCACCGTGCACCAAAGGGAGGCAATGACAGCCTTGCTGTTGCTCTGAAATGCCATCCATGTGCTGTACCCTTCGCTGAGGCAAAAAGTTGAGATGGTGCAGCATGAATGCACATCAGCACCAAAAAAAGGTCTCAGAGTTTTCTGTCTTGGAGGAGGGAGCCAAATTTTATTTTTCCTCTTTCCTGGGAAAAACAATCCTCCCTATGTTGTGTCCTTTCAAACTGGTTCACCCCAGAAGGAGCCCCAAACTTCTCAGCTCTTCTTGGAGGGCCTTTAATCTTCTTGGGAAACAATGAAGTCAAATCTTCTTTAATGTTGCTTTAATATTGCTGGGAAAGCATCTCTTCACATTAGGCCTGACTGGAAGTAAATGAGAAGTGTGCATGTGTCCACTTACTTTGCAGCTCACTGAGTGTGAAATCTTGGGCCCTCAGTTACTGTGAACTTTGTAGTTTCTTAACAATTTAGGAGGAATTTGATGTTGTCATCAAGTCCAAGATGTACCTACTGTTATAGGAGATATAGTAAAAGAGAAGTAATCCCCTAATGAGTTTTACTACTGCCTAATAACATTAAAACCTCCGAAGTGTGAAACTTGGTTGAGTGTAGCCTCTGCTTTGTGAGGTTTTCTCCATCTATGTCTTTTTGGTACTAAGCAGTGTTTTGCTTCATTATCTCTCCTCATTCGATGGAAAAACTTTCCCTTTGGTGTTTTGGTGTTTAGATTTTTCAGTACAGGGGCTTTTTAGTAACACAGCTGTGATGGGTGAAATGGTGGGGAAACTAACTTAGGAAATTAGCTACATAATCGCATTAGTGTGAAGTTGTGCAGCAGACTGCTGTTTTCAGGAAACTGTTCCTTTTATAAAGCATTTAGGCTTTAAGCCTCCAGTGCTCTCACATACCTTAAGATTTGGAATAATAAAAAGTATGGGGGGAGGAGGGAGAGGGCAACCAAGGGGGAAATACTGACCAAACTCTCTGTAATTATATACTAGAAATTATGTTTAGGTAATTAGGGTGCATACATTTACCCTAAGAACACACCTGGAAACACCAGGGAAGACACCCTATCCACACAGCTCATTAAAAGTTTTGGGCAGGATTATTTCTGCGGTATATGTGGGGATACATTCTATGTGTGCTCCTTGCAGCAGCCAGCCCAGAATGCCTTTTGGATACCTCTGTTTTGGGTTATGGATGAACTGTTTAGCAACAACTTCAGGAATTCAGCCTTCATTTTTAGGAGGCTTTCCAGTGGAAAAAGGAGAAGGCAGAATGTCTGCAAGAGCTCTGCTGCTCACTTTACATCCTTTTTGTTTGAGAATGCCAGTGGGCTTCCCCCCCCCCAACCCCCGCCAGAGAAAGGAGCACTGAGAGCACATGACCCACGTTATTATGTATGTATGAGTTAATTCTGCCTCTTTAGTTATTGTTTTTTGCACCTATGCAGCCTTATCTAACAGTCAAGGAGACTTTATATTAAATGGAGACTTTGTCGTCAGTATGTTTAAAAGGGAAATCAAAGTTGGGAATGCTGTGATCGAATACAGTGGCTCCGATAATACTGTTGAAAGGATTAATTCTACAGATCGGATTGAGCAAGAAATAACACTTCAGGTGAAGTATATGTTGTGTGTATGAAAAAGTCTGCCCAGTATTGTTGGACTGAAAACAGTGGGCAGTGATATCTGTTGATTTACTCTGCTTCATTTTTCTTCCTCTCAGGTTTTATCAGTGGGCAATTTGTACAATCCTGACGTTCGTTACACATTCAATATCCCTATTGAGGACAAACCTCAGCAGTTTTACTGGAATGAGCATGGCCCATGGCAGCCCTGCAGTAAGCTCTGCCAAGGTGGGTGCTTGGGAAGTACTTGCCCTGTGAGTATTGTTGTTTCCCTGGACTGCAGTGGAGAATAACATCCTATAAGGTGGTTCTGGGTTTCAGAGCAGGGTACCTTACAGCCCCTCCCAGCCAGGTGAGCCTCACAACATGCTTTGCAGGTGAGGAAGCTAAAGCACAGAAAATGAGGCATTTCCTAAGGGTGGCCACCCTGCTAAATACTCAGAGCCCATCCTTATGGGGGTACTGAGCTCTCTGCCTGTGTCCATCCCATCTACAATAAACGCTTTCTGCCTTGCTTAGTCTTAAACCCCCTCCCTGTTTCGGACAGAGGTAGAAAAGCACACCTAAGCATGTCTTAAATATTACTATAAAAGGTGTAGGAGAAATAGCTGAATTGATCACTTTGCTGCTTGACTGAAACCAAGTGCTGGTTTTCTTTGCAGGAGAACGCAAAAGGAAGCCTGTGTGTAAGAGAGAGTCAGATCAGCTCACAGTGTCAGACCAGCGATGCGATCGACTTCCCCAGCCTGAGCCCAGCTCCGAGCCTTGTAACACAGAGTGTGAATTAAGGTGCACTGTGCTCAGCCATGTATATAAATAACATTGTGTACTTATTATTTACTCCTCTTTCCTTTCGCTTCTCACCCTAATTCTGTTTCTCACCAGCCTGTATTAGATTTTGAAAAAGAAAAGGATTGGTAGTTGCCTCTTTGTCAACCAAGAGGGATTGTCATCCACCAGTGGTGTTTTGAAAGGCACTTTTCAATGTTTTTACATTTCTCTTGCTGGATTCAATTAGAGCTAACTATAACAAAAATTCTCTAATGTTGAAAAATCTCCCTGTGCAATACAAGGCCTGAAATTTGCATCTGCCTGGATCAGAAATGCTCAGCGCCATTCTCCATACAGCCTGCAGAGAAGGGAAAACATACACTTAAAGCAAAAACGTAGCTAAGACTTGGATTTATCACTGTTTATTTAAAGCAAAGAATAGGCTTAAGTGTAGAATGGGTTTGGGGCTGTCCCCAGACAATTCTTGGCAAGCTGGAATTGATGGAGCACAGTCTAAATCATCACAACCCATTTTCCTTTAAAAAGCAATCTGTTTTCCTTCCTGGGGCTTAAATGTGGTGGCATTAAGCCTCTGCTGGTGAAGCAATTCAGAAGGCTGAGTTTCCCGAGGGGTTTCTGCAGCCCTGTTAAACCGGGGCTGTGCAGGGGCTGTGCGGGGCCGGGTTGTCGCGGTAACAGCTGTTGCCATTGCAACAGGTTGGAAACTTGAGAAGGGCAAAACAGGAGTCTGAAAAGCATGCAGGGATGTGAGGCTCCCACCAGTCAGGAGCTATTGATTCCAAATCCCCTTGATCTTATTCTTCTCTGTGCTGTGATAGAGTTTGCTCTCTTGGCTTGGGAGTGGGGCTCTGTGCTCCCGGCACAGGCAGCAGGCCGAGGGTCTCCAGGACCCTTAGAGGATGTCACTGCCTCCTCCCCCAGAAGCCGCCCCTGCCAGGTGTGAGGGGCAATGGGCTCCTGTTGGCTTCAGGGTCTCCAGCACCTCCCTGGATCAGGTCTCATGTCCAGCATCTCTTTTCAGAGCTGGGCTGATGTGAAGCAGGGGTGTATCCTCAAATGGTTCATTTGAGGCCTCCAGCACCATCCTTGTTGTCCATCTCACAGAGGAGGCAGCAGGGTGGAAATCTGTCAAGAAAGAACACCTCTAATCCCTGCTGACACAGCTAGGGCTTGAGTATCTTGTAGCAAGTCATTTGCTTGTCCTTTGGAGAGCTGAAACTGCTTTGTGGGCGTCGTGTATTGTGGAACACCTCTCCAGCTTGTGCAGATCATTTTCTGATGCGTATTTTCCAGTTTTTAGATGCCGAGGTGGAGCACAGGGTAGAAAGCTTTCAGAAGCTTTCAGAGCACTGTTCCTTGCTTGGCCATGAACTCCCCTTGCCACCTTGACTGGTCCCACAGGATTCTAGTGTGGCTTTGCTATCTTTCTTTTGCTTAAGAAAGACCTTTCTGCCAGCTCCTTCCCTTCAAGCAGCAATGCCAGGCTAATTGCAAGTCCCAAAGCACTGGGAAGCGTGACACAGAGCCAAAACTTCCCATTCAAGAGCATATATTCCTTATTTCTGTGCCACACCCTTGAGCACGTTCCCTGCAGAGCCCGGGGCTGACGTTTGCTGTCCCTGGTGCAGGTGGCACATCGCGAGGAAGAGCGAGTGCACGGCGCAGTGTGGGCTGGGCTACCGCACCCTGGAGATTTACTGCTCCAAGTACAGCCGGCTGGAGGGCAAGATAGAGAAGGTGGATGATCGCTTCTGCAACAGCCAGACCAAGCCCAGCACGAGGGAGAAGTGCACTGGAGACTGCAACGTGGGAGGATGGCGCTACTCGGCCTGGACTGAGGTGAGGGATGCTCTGTGGCACAGAAATCTGCTCCGTGCACAGCAGCACATTGGGCTGTTTAGGTTGCTAACAGAATATATGTAAAATATGGCCACAGTGGTTCTGCTTTCATTGCTTCCTCTGGAGGACACTCTAGTCTGAATCAGCCTCGTACTCCGTACCTACCACTGCAATTAATTGTCTCATCTTCATTACATGAAGCTCTGCTAGCTGCCATCAAAGCCGTTACCACTGCCAGGAGCTGGGGAGGACATATTGCCATCATCAGAGGACTTCTGAAATTTGTTTCCTTTACACATCTTTTTGCATTAACAAGAATATTCCTGAATGCAGGCACCAAGAGCCTCAGGTTTTCCGGGGAGGGCGCAGTGAAGAGGGGCTGGCTGGTCAGAGAAAGTTAATCTCTCTTAAAATGAGAACAAACAGCAGCCATTTAGGAGAACTGAAAGGCAACACTTGTAAAAGTAATAATGGGGTTATGTTCTGAAATTAATTTGAGAAACACATTGCCACGACATTTTATTAAGCTTAGCAAGATTAGCTTTTTAAAGGAATACATAAAGTAAAAGCCTGTTACTTGAAGTATAAGTTGTTGCTCTGGAGGTTTCCTGCAGTCACTCCACAGTGAGAGGGCAGGCAATAGCAGTAGAGTGGCAGGAAATGTTGACTCTTTGTGTCCCTCACAGTGCTCCAAGAGCTGTGGCGGGGGCACGCGGCGGCGGCGAGCCATGTGTGTGAACACCTACAATGATGTGCTGGACGACAGCAAGTGCAGCCAGCAGGAGAAGCTGACAGTGCAGAGGTGCAGTGACTTCTCGTGCCCACAGTGGAAAACCGGCGACTGGTCAGAGGTGAGTGCTGGTCACCAGGCTGAGCTCACCCTGCTGGTCCTCCACTCTGAGGGGCTGCTGTTTGCAAACAAGTGTCTCTGTCTCCATCCCTGCTTGTCTGTCATGATTTGTTTGTGCCTCCTGATGAAGGTGGCAAGCCTGTGCACAGGGAGGCTTCAGACAGGCAGTAAAGTCATTGGCCTTGTGGTCAAGTGGCCACTTTCCTCCCTGCAGAGCCACCGGGGGTTAATGTCTCTGCAATCCTGCAGTAATTTCTCCACAGTTTTTCTGTAGTTCTGCTGTGCATTTGAGAAGAAAAATACCTTCTGCCCTCATTTTCCCTTAAGATTGTCCTCAAGAGCCCTGGCAGCTCTGGCTGTCACTGGAGGGCAGGATTGCACCCTGCTGATGTTTTGCTCAGCCTCTCTCTGCTGTTTATTACTGCTTCCACTGCTGCTGGTGTTTTTTGCAATGCAACAAAACAATCTTGATAGGTTTGTCTCTGCAGCAGGACTGGGGGTCCTGGAGAACAATCTTCAAAGGGTGCTCATCTTCATTGTAGCCAAACTTCTCTTTTTTCTGTGAATCATGTTCTTTTAGGGCATAATGAAAGCAATTAAATGGGAACAGAGATTTTTT
The DNA here is from genome assembly GCF_047830755.1 of Zonotrichia albicollis. Classification (NCBI taxonomy): domain Eukaryota; kingdom Metazoa; phylum Chordata; class Aves; order Passeriformes; family Passerellidae; genus Zonotrichia; species Zonotrichia albicollis. The sequence continues at coordinate 6,514,392 of NC_133830.1, forward strand.
TCTACCAAACATGTCTTCTGATTCTAGCTGGTGGCAGTCCAAGCCATGCCAGGGCAGTGGGAGAAGTGCTCACAGCCTGCAGAAGCCAAGACCCTTAACATGCACACTCAGAAAGAGCAAGTGTTTTAGAAACACCCTGTTGTGCACAGCTAAAACCCCACAGGGCAGTGCTGTGCCTTTGCCCTGTGTCTCAGAGCTACTGGAATTCAAGAGACTTTGTGGTCTCACTTTGCCCATGCTGAAGGATTCTAGCCCAGCTGTGCTCTCCATGATCCAGCCCCTGCTCTAGACCAGCTCCTGAGAGCAATCTTCTTGGTGACAAGACACTCCCGTCTTTCATGTTGATGTTAGCTAAAGAGCTGCACTTCAGCACCAGTATTTTTTAACCAGTGATTGCAGTAGAACTCCAGATTTATTTGCCAGGGCAGGTGCTGAGCTGGCAGTGCATCCCCAGCACCACCTGAGCTTGCACTTTTCTCCTCACAGTGCTTGGTCACCTGTGGAAAAGGGCACAAGCACCGCCAGACGTGGTGCCAGTTTGGAGAAGATCGATTGAACGACAGGTTTTGCGACCCCAAGACGAAGCCGGAGTCAGTGCAGATGTGCCAGCAGCAGGAGTGTGCCTCGTGGCAAGTGGGGCCCTGGGGACAGGTACCACACAGCCCCACAGGGCTCCTGCCTGGGGGGACCTGGATGAGGGTGGCTCTGGGGCTGGGCGCTGCCCTTTCATCCAAATTCAGCAGCATAACTGTGTTAATTGATTTGCACACCAAAGCAGCCCTCTGTTTGCTCGGGTTCAGTGCATAGGCAGCAATAACAGTACCTGCCCTTTGTGCTAAATTTAATCTCTGTCATACTGAATTGGCCATGATTTTCAAAAAAAGGGGTTTCCAAGGTTACGCTCCTAAATCCATATTTAGGCACATAAATACATGCCCTAATTTTCACAGAAAAGCTGCTCACATTGAATAACTTTGGTTGCTTTCAATCTTTTCCAGTTTCTGGTTTAGTGAGGGTTTTTTTCTGTTAAAATACAAGTTACTCATTCCTCCCAGAGTGTTCTGGCATCTGCTTTTTCACAAAGCTGTTAGCTCTTGACTTAAAAAACAGCAGTAAACCCAGACCAGTTGTCCCAGTGAGACATATTTCCCATCAGTAAAATTATTCATTAGCTGCTTGTGCTACCATGGGGCTGAACAACCAGTTTTAAAGAAGGATATCATACAGGTTCTACCAGACTCTGATTCTAATGTGTGCAGCAAAGTAAATCATTTCAGTGTTCCACCTTCCTTCCCAAAGAAGCAAGTGAAGCGTGCAAGGCACTGGTGGCTGCAGCGAGTTAAAACTTTGACCTAATTTAAAGCTGAAATGCATGAAGTGGAGAGAAACCAGAAGGGAAACTCTTTAATTTTGCTGCTTCTGCTACATGCCTAAACAAAGACTGGGCTAATTAATACTTTCTAACCAAAGCACCTACTCAGACCCAGTGCTCTTTTCTCCCATCTGTCTTCTCCCAGTGCACTGTGACTTGTGGCCAAGGCTACCAGATGAGAGCAGTGAAGTGTGTTGTGGGCACCTACGTGTCAGTGGTGGATGATAACGAGTGTAATGCTGCAACCAGACCTACAGATACCCAGGTAAATCCTGCTCTCTTGTCTCCATCTCTTCCCAGTGTGTGTATAGAGGCTTCCAGGCTACAGGTTCAGGGGACATCTTGCTGCAGCAAAGCTTTGCCCTGAATGCCAGCCATGAAGAGCAGTACTTTGGGCTGCTCATGGTTGTTGGAGAGATGCAGCACAGCTCCCTGCTTTGGTAGAAATGGGATAGATAAACTGTGTTCAGGGAGTTCCCATCCAGATTCCAGATCCTCTCCATGTGGTTCACCTTACTGAAGCACCAGATTGCCAGAAAAGCAACAATGTATGAGGGTATCAGGACTTTTTCGGTGAAGATTAATTACCTTTGCTTATGGTTTATATCCATGGAGCTCTAGCAATGAGTTGTGAGGGTGTGTTCAGATGCAGCACTATAGCTGGAGTCTTAAGAGCTCATGAGCTAAAGAAGCTGCAGTGGATTAATCTGTAATAACAGTAAGGGACCTCAAGGTTGAAACATATTTACTGGCCTCAGAGGTTCAGGTTTTGACACAGCAGACACCTCCTTTGGCTTGCATGGAGTCAAGGATGCCTGGCTGCAATCTGGGCTCATGTGGCTGCAGGACTGTTGCTGTTGCCCCGCACCACAAATGATGGTGAGAGGCCATTTATTGTCTGCTGCATGTGACAATGTAATGTTTGTGACAGCTGTAGTTCCAGACACGTCCTCCCTGGCCAGATAAATTGAGAAATGTTGCAGCCCCTTTGCAAATTTGCTGAAGAGGCTTTCCATGCTGTGTACTTGGAAGCAAACATGTAAATTCCCATTTCAAACAGAGGATATGTCCAAGGTGTCTGGAGAAGCTGGATAAAACAGAACATTACCATCTATCTGTCATCTAGGAGAACTGTAGTGTTCATGCCCTGTGCAACTTCAGTCTTGCATGAACTCAGAGTTTAACCAAGGCCACAACATTTGGGAAAGAGCTGTTTTTCTCATGTATGAACACCAGTTGCACTGCAGTCAAGGGGTAACAAACCCACCTGTCATCAGCCATCATTTGGCATGCATGCCTCCAGCATAAGTGAAATCACAGCAAACCAGAAATTGGGTTTGCCATTTGTCAGAAGCGGCTCTCCCCCTCACAGCGACAATCACTCTTAATTTCCTTTTTGGCAAGGACTACTCAATGGAGTAAAGTCATGGATGTTCATAGTTTCTGACACCAGACCTCCTGGGAGGGCCAGACAGGACCAGAGCCCTGCTGTGAGGCATTGTACAAAGACTGAGCAGAATGACACGTCTGTCCCCAAAACCTCACATTGCTTGATGTGTGGTGGAAGTCAGCACATGGATATAGGTGGTCTGGTGGGCTGCAGGGAATCAAAGGGCTGCAATCAGCAGCATAACCTTTATTGTGTGGGCTGCAGGTCTCACACTGAAGGAAGGGAGCTTTGAAGGGAGATAAAGTTGCTGTTTTGCAGATGTGTGTTCATGCCAGAACATTTAATGAACTTTCATCTTTTGCCTCAAAAACATCTGGTTTTAATGCATGGAGATGGCACATGGTTATAGGGATCCCTATTGTAGAGTTCCTAATAAGTCAAAAGTCCACATAGGGTATTCCATATGAAGGCCTCAGGAAAGGATGCTGAGTTTTGCTGATTCACCAAGGGGATGCAGGGAGGAAGTTGCCTGCACAATGCATGCAGGTCACAGAGTTTCAAGATGTTGCCTATTCTCCATAATTATGTTGAAGAGGAGGTGGTTTATTCAAAACATCTGAAAATTCTTTATTTCCTATTTTTCTCCCATGTATTTCCTGTACAGGATTGTGAGATAGCTGTATGTCCTCCCCATCCAAATAGTCCTGAAGCCAAGAGAGTCATATCAGGTGTTCACAGGACACAGTGGAGATTTGGATCCTGGACACCGGTAAGCACACATCACAATACTTTCAGGATTATTTTACAGTAGACAGTGTGATATTTTAAAGTACATATGCCCAGCTTTTCATTACAAGTCCTTGCAATGTATGTCAGGCAACTTCCTAGTGAAGTGCTCTTTGCTCTTCCCTAGTGCTCTGCAACATGTGGGAAGGGCACCCGGATGAGATACGTCAGCTGCCGGGATGACCAGGGCTCCGTGGCTGATGAGTCAGCTTGTTTCCACCTTCCAAAGCCATCAGCCACAGAAATGTGCACCGTGACACCGTGCGGGCAGTGGAAGGCCTTGGAGTGGAGTTCTGTAAGCATCACGCTGTCTCTTGCAAGAGACCTCATTGCTGCAAATGTGCTTCATTAATCTGTCGCGCTTGCCCTTTTATAAGTGAGGTTATTTGGGTTTTCTGCTGTTCATTATTAGCAAGAGCTGGTTTTCTAAACTGGAAATGTGACCGTGTCTCCTTTTCCCACTGTAACGCAGTGCTCGGTGACCTGTGGTCAAGGTAAGGCAACGCGACAAGTGATCTGCGTCAATTACAGTGACCAGCTGGTGGACAGGAGCGAGTGTGACCCCGACGACCTCCCTGCCACCGAGCAAGAGTGCTCCATGTCTCCTTGTCATCCAAACAGCCATGACTACGGCAGGCCCATGCCCCCTTTCCTCTATCCGGACCATCGCCTCAAGCCGCACCCTGGGGGCAGCCCCAACCGAAACCGTGCACAAATACCAGGAGGCAACCAGTGGAGGATTGGCCCCTGGGGTGCTGTAAGTGCCTTGATTCCCTTATTCTTGGGTTTTGTTGGATTTTGTTTCTTTCCCAAGCTAATCCATATTTTCTTAAAGTCAGCACAACGGGAAATGAGAGAGGGACCTTTCTCCCCACTCTCTGCTCTCTGCTCACACAAGCAAGTGTTGCAGAAGGGCTCAAGCATCACTTGTCAGCCTCTCATACCTCGTATCTCCAAGGCAGTCTAGGCAGAAAGCTGACAGCATCATTTTCCATGAGGCAAAGGCCAGCCTCTGATTCTTGGCTGTCTCCTGGGGCTTTTACAGCTGTGCAGGGTTGTTGCCAAAGCACGGCAGAGCCTCCATGCCAGCTCCTCTCACTGCAAACAGTATGCAATGCTTTATCATGGAAGTCTCTAAAGGGAATTGAGCACAAATGGGATGTCAGACACTGCAACAGGGATTACTCACCTGCTTAAAACTAGGCTGGTGTTTACTTTCTTTGCTTAGTCAGCACCTAAGTCATTGCACTGCTATTAGCCATAGCTGGGTTTTGAAGTTTAATAATGCCTGTTAGATGAATTAAACTTCTAGCAGTGCATTCCCACAGTGCAAGGCACTGGGAAGGAGCTGGGAATGCAAGCCTATTCCTGGACTAAATGAAGCTCTGGGCAATTGTGTCTTCCAGTGCTCTAGTACATGTGCAGGGGGGTTCCAGAGGCGGGTCGTGGTGTGCCAGGATGAAAATGGATACACTGCAAATAACTGCGATGAGAAAAGCAAACCCATGGAGCAGAGATCCTGCGAGTCTGGCCCCTGCCCTCAGTGGGCCTATGGCAACTGGGGAGAGGTGAGTGCACTTGCATCTGGGCTTCCTGCCCAGGGCAAGACTTTCATTAGCAGGTGGCTGAAAAATGGGAGAAGAGAGGGATATTGTGGTGACATTTATTAGAAGGATTGGAACTTGAAGGGCATCATCTGATAAATGAGTGAACCCAAGCAATTGTTGGGTGGTGTTTTCATTTCCATTTGTCATGGGGAAACTTTCTTTCCAAGCAAAAGTACGTTTTACAAAAATGAAGATTTTTTTTTTTTTAAAGAGAAGCCTGCTTTAACTGAAGGCCTTTTTTTAAAAAAAAGCACTGCTTACTTTTGAAAATTAATCTGAGATGAACAATTGGAGATGTAAACCTCCATTATCACATTGAGTTGGCAATATCATGGTGGAGCAGCATGACCAGCTTTAGAGGGAGAGAAGCTGAGGCAGCTGAAGGTCCATCTGAGGCTCGTGAGGGAGATTTGGCTGGAGTGGGTTAGTTTGGAACAGAAACTACCATTGGTTTTTTGAGGTGCTTTGGGCAGCAGGTGATCAGTGTTTTTGCTGTCCCAACGGTGATTGCTCTGTCCTCTGCTGACTTGCAGTGCACAAAGCCATGTGGAGGAGGGACAAGGACACGGCTGGTGGTGTGCCAGCGCCCTAATGGAGAAAGGTTTACGGATCTGAGCTGTGAAATCCTTGACAAGCCACCAGACAGAGAGCAGTGCAATGTGCAGGATTGTCCTAGAGATGCTGCCTGGAGTGCTGGTCCTTGGAGCTCGGTACGACCATAAACTCTTTCTCTTTATGAACTATTTTGTAGATATCCCCTAACAACAATTAATTTGCTTCAAACCAAGGTGCTAATGCTTCATGTCTTAAAACTGCACTTACAGAGGATTATTTACTATATATTCAGAATAACACCTATTCAGGAAGGGCTTACATTAGGGGAGCTCTGGTCCTTTAATTTAAAAGGCACTTTCTGCTAAGTAGCAACCTTTGTCCATTTTATTACACTTTGCAAGTGCTGTGCATTATGAATCTTGGTTCTGGCTAAGTTTTTGCATATGGATTTAAACCGGGAATTTAAGCAGTACATTTCCATTGAAGTTAAATTGTTCTGCTCTTTAATGGTAGTACTGCACTGGGCACCTACTGGTTTAGCAGTGATTGTTCTCTGCCAAAGGCAAGAGAAGTGGGGAGAATGTGCTAAATGGCATCAATTCCCAGGCATGTATAAGTGTGTATAGATGTGTGTGCATGTGGGCACATGCCCACACACAGACCTACATAGAAACGTGTGCATTCACACCTGTGCTCTGTTTCTGTTCCTGTGTATATAATAAGACTGTGATGTACAGTGCAAAAGCACCTGTAAGCTATTCTTGTGCATCTCTCTGGTTCTGGAGAGTGATTGTCTAGCTTGATCTCCAGCTGCTGCTTTATCACTAATCCAGCAAATGATCAGCCAGGTGTTGGAAGGCTTAAAACCCTGGCAGTTTCCCAATAGCAAAATAGTATTTGGAGCAGAGGTGTCTTACTTTGCTCCTTTGCTGCTGGAGGAGTCTGCTACAGAGATGCTCCTGTGAGGGCAGAGCAGCCCTGAACCGTGGGGTTGGGGTGCTGTTTTGGGTGCCACACCTTTGCAATTGTCCCTGCCCAGAGCAGCAACCTTTTCTGTGAACCTGCACCAAAGCAAGTGTCACCTGAGGTGCTTCTGGAGCCCTGGAAAACCACAGACCTGTCCATTTTGGAGTGGCCTTCAAACAGATGTAAACCTTTATTGTGTATTTTGTTATAAAAGCATTTGAAGACAATTTTTTAAAAAAGCTGATTCAAAAGCACTTTATAGGAAAAGAAAAAAGAGGCCTGTTTTTTAATGTACTGGACTTCCTCAATTGTCATAGTTTGGAAAGTCATCTTGCCAAAACCTGCTCTCCTTCTGTGGGTGCTTTCAGTAACATGGATGCCTTCAGTAACACTCTTCAATATTTTTATCATACCTCAGTGAGCTCTGCAATAGCCATAAACCTTCTGAACTGGTGTGTATCCGGTGCTTCACCAGTACAAGAGACAGTGCTATGAAATATTTCATTTGAGGTGCTAATGTACCCCTTGTCCATCAACCTGCCTGGTGCTAAGGAAGAGCGAGGTGAGGTAAGCAGAGGTAGCGAAGCGTGTGCTGGCTGCCCCACAGGACTTGCCAGCTGGGAGGTGCCTCCAACTTTGTTTTACCTGTGCTGGACCATTTTCAAGAGCCAAAGGTGTGGACAGAGTTGTGTTTCATTCTTCGTGGCTGTTGAGGAGCAGGCTCCAGGGCTGCACCTGCTTCTCAGTGTTGGAAACACAGGGTGCAGTCCTCTAGTCTGGTGGTTTTCTTTTCACCCAGGAAAAGTTCCCTTGGCTCCACTCTGATGCATTAGCCTCAGTGGGTTGTCCTTGCTCTCCTGGGAGCAGGTGGGACATCTGGCAGACAGGTGAAGGGCAGGGACACCCTGTCCTGCCTGCAGTGTCTCCTCCCAGCTAGTGCAGAGTCACAGCCCTGGGGAAGGGGCTGCAGGACTGAGCCCCCGTCATTGCCATGAACTGATTTGGTTTTTCAGTCACATTTACCAAGGTGTCCTTGGGCTCTGACATAGGGGACCCAGAGCTGTTTGAAGACTGAGAAGTATCTATGGGGTCCCCAGGGCTTCGTGTCCCTCCAGCAGAACACTCCACGTGTATTTCTACCTCGTGCTACTACTGTAGGTAGTAACGGCCAAACTTTCCTCTTTACTGTGGTGTCACCTGGACTTGCTTTAGCTCTGCCATCGGTTGCAAACATCATTCTGTAGCTGTACATACTTCATCTGTTGGGATGGAGTGTCACTACCATATTTTTTTGGTCACTTTTGAAACAAGAGTATAGTATTAGCTGAAACTTTTCAGCAGTATGGATTTATGTATTTATGTAAAAGTGTATTTATTTTTCCAATACTGTTATTTAATTTTATATAAATATTGCATACATTTACAATGTTTAATGTTAATGTTGAACAGTGAAAATTAAAGACAAGTAGAATGTAATCATAAATGAATTTGTATAATTTCTTGAGTCTTTTGCTAAATTCAGATCATATACTTAGTTTTGGTAACTTTTGCTAAATTTTCTGAAACGGTTCTGCAGTGTTCCATCTTTTATCTTGCTTTGTTCTCCAACAGAAATTGTCATTCTCAATGATTAAACAAACACAGTTAAAGGTGTATGAATTACAAAGTTTGGATAACTAATTTCTTGCAATCATCTTACTGGCTTACCATTACTCAAGTTTCAGTGAAATTAGTAGTATAAAATACTTACAAATTAAAGCAGAGAGTCTGAAGCACCCAACCCGCAGTCCTCGGGCAAAATTCCACTGGGATTTTATACAGTAAACAAGTGATCTTTATGTGGCTGGTTAAATCCAGGTTTGGAAGAGATAATTAAATGGAAAAACAGATTGTATGTGTAAATGATAATTTTACAACAACAGACTGGTGAGATGTCTTGTCATTTTAATGTATGTTCAAAGAGGACTAAGAGGAGGTGACACTTTTATTCCCTTGCTTATTTAAGAAGATGTATTTACCCATTGCAGAATTGTACACCGTGTGATAGACCTGACCTTTTTATTAAAACCATGCTTTAGAAAACGTGCACTGACTGTCACCAGAATACAGAGAGTGTTTTTTCTCCTCTGAATGCTTTGTGGTATGAATGCAGATTTCCATACACACTCTCGAATCCTGAGAGGAAATCTTGCTATGTTCTCCAGGATGAGGGAGATGTTCTCAATGAGAATTATCCATTGCTTCACTTAAAACCCAAGGTTTGGTTTTAATAAATATACCCATATTTATACCACATATATAAAATATATGCATAACCTCCCTTAAAGCACCTGTTTTGGAGCAGATTTGCTCCATGCAATAATTTCTGATATTTTGAGTTTGCCTTAATATCCAACTCTATCCTGATACAGTTTAGGAACAATGCTGAATTAACTTATTGTGGGCTTCTCATTCTTTCTGAGTTAGGAAATGGTCACAGATAAGGTAAAACAATTCTATCTTACAGCACCCTGCTTCAGTTGGGTGAGTCATTTGGGCTTCACTGCACAGGGCAGTGATCATTTGACTTTAAACTCTGGAAAATGTGTGGGTGAGGTTTAGATTTATTTGGGGTTTGGGTTTTTCTCCAAAAAAGTATTATAATTTTAAAAGTAGTCTGCCTTGTCAGGTACTTGTCAGTCTTGGGTATCTGAAGTTCAAGCTGCTGGTGCAGTGGTTGTGCAGCTCTCAGTGCTTCCCAGCTCTGTATCCTGCAGGCAGAGGTGCTGGAATCAGAGTCTTTGAGGGCCTTTTGCTCTAATAAAGAATCAGAAGCTTACTGTCAAGCAATTAGAACATTAACCAGCTAAGTTCCAAACTCTCTTATTGTGGATGTGAGTTCAGGTTTGGGCTAGGGCATCACTGGTTTCCCTTGGTGGGAAGCTGGTGCCATTGATGGCTTTGCAGGGCTCTTTGGCTGCACACAGGGACAGAGCAGCAAAGGAGCTCTGAACTGGGAAGTGGAAGAACTGCCTGGCCAACATCTGTGTCAGGCAGCTGGCACTCTGGAATTTTAATTTTAAAGTTGATGTCAGTGGAAACTTTGGGTTATTTGTATTTAATTCTGTCAAAGCCCAACATGTTGTTCACAAAATGCCTTACCCGTGCAGCTGGCTGGAAATAGGCTGCTCAACAGCAATATTCTCTGTGTCATTGTTCTGATAATGTTCATAGCAGGCAGGATGTCAGGTCTTGCTAAGGCAGAAGTGATAGCCAGGGACAGATTTGGTTGCAAGTGTATATAACTCTGCTGTTCCCTTCTTGTCCTCTGCAGAAAATGAATTTGCTGTGACAGCAGCATTGCTGAACTGCTCTTGGGGTTTTGTTTGAAGAGTCTCAGCCTGTTGCTCCTCTGAGGCAGTGGTGATGGATGCTCGTGCATCCCTCTCCTCACCTCAGTGCTCACAGCTGGTGGCTCCAAGGCAATCACAGGTGGGCAAAGCCAGTGCTACCCAGCTGCCCAGTAGAGTCACATCTTTTTTTCATCTCTTTTTACCCTAAAATCTCCATTTTTTTGTTTTCCTTTCCATTTTTATTTTCTGCCGGTTCTCGCCATCTTTCATTGTTCTACTTTAAAAAGGAGAGAACTGCATAGGTATACTTTTGTAATCAGTTCTCTGTCTCCTCTGTGCTGGTGTTGATGCTGCATCAGCAGGAGAACAACCATGGAAGCCCATCAGTGCACCCTGCAGGTGAGGGACCACCCTGGGGCACTGTGTGCTTAACACTGAGCCAGCACCTTAGTGATTCCTGCATCAGCTCCTCACAGGGCTGATTTCCTGCAACTTAAAGCTCAGCTGTTGCAATCCACTCTCTCCCTTGCAAGCCCCCATTGGTCTTTACACCCCTCATGACCTTTTAGTGTGATGGAGAAGTAAAAGGACTGGTCAGCAATGTCCCTTCTGACCTCCTTAATCCAGTGAATAAATGCAGAGGAAGGAGCAGGGAAAGGAGCTGCAGAAGGTCTCATCTGCTGTCCTTTAACAACCTCTCCTGTTGGCACTGCCAGCACAGACAGGAGCTGGGCCAGTGGTTAGGCTCACAAAGGTTATTTTCAGGTATCTTTAAAATCTTCTCATCCCTTTTGTCCCCAGACAATGCATCTTCTCCCCAAGTTCCTCAGTGCACTTTCCCACTCAGAGCAGTCTCTTTCCTCCCATAGTGCAGTGGCTGTTTGGCTGCATTTGGCATGCCTCTGTGGTTGCCTTTTTACACCTCCTCCCTTACACGTTTTCTCAATGAAATAGTCATTTTCTAGGCCTAAACTCAACCAAGAAGTGGTGAGGCTGCTGTTCAGTGATGGCTGGCTTCAGGCCTTGTGTTATGGGTGGCCCATCCCTGGCTGCAGATCTCCTGCACATCTGCACAGGCCCTCACAGGAGAAATAAAGCAATAAATAAAAGGGCAATTGCTGGGAATATTTGCGTCCCAAAGCACTGGCTCTGAGCACAGGAATTCACTGGGCTTCAAGGGACACATTGAAGCAGTAACACACTTCCAGGGATGAGCTGTGAAATGCAGCATCTCCAGGCAGATCCCTGAGCTGGGTTTTGGGAGTCTGCCTGCACTTTTGCCCATTTTCCAGAATCACACTCTAAACTCCACACTGCAATCATTGCTGTTGCTCAGATCCTAGGGATTTAGAAACAAGGATGTATAACAATGAGGGACGTTAGGCACAAAGAGATTTACTGTGCTTCTAACTTTCCCAGTGACTGATTTGTGCAGTTATTAAGAAAAAAATTGGTGTAATCACTCCCATTCCAAAGACACTTAAAGCTCTATTCATATTTTAATTTTACTAGCTCACAGGGGAGGTGAGTGAGCCAGCAGCATGGATGAAAATCTGTCTGATGCCCAAGACCATGTACAGGTTGGGCAATATTTATCCCTAGTGCATTAAGCCAAAATTCTTTTTTATAAAATGGGGAAGCAAGCAGCAGCCCAGTGCTCCTACAACACCTGTGAAACAGGGCTGACATTTCTTGGAGAGCTCTTTACTTTGTCTTTTACTCCATCCAGCACAGAAAAATCCTATTTTGGAGCAGAATATCTAAATGGCATTGTAGTACCACTATTCCCGAGAAATATGAAGTGTCAGTTAGCTGAGGCACCTTGCTGCTTCAATTGGTACTCTCCTAGAAGTGCCACAGCATGGAAAATGGGTTTCATCAGCACCTTCCACATCCCACTGTATTGGTGTCCTTAGGTAGCTCACGCATCTCCTCCCAATTTGAGGAAATGCCATCAGACCTGCAGTGGCTCTGTGGGGCTTTAGTTTGTTGTTCAAGGTAAATCGTGTGGAGCAGGACAGGGACACAGCTTTTAGGAGAGCTTTTTGTGTTCACAGCCCTGCTAATTTCTGTGCCTGGTGAAGTCTTTTGTGGTGTAACAGGGCAGGGAAAAGAGGGGAAGAAGGTGCTGCTTACTGGGTGGATGCTGCAGAAGAGGAGATGCATGGCTTCTCCTGCTGCAGTTACCTCTTTCTGTCATATATCTAGTGAGGTTTCCCAGCTTGGGGAAATTATTGTATTGACTTTGGCACTCAGGCCTTAAATCTTGCAGGAGTTAAAGAACCCCAGAGCATCCTCTCCTCTGGGCAATTAGTGCTGGAGCAGTGGGCTCCAGACACACCAGCTCTTCCTTCCCCTCTAGCAACACATCAAATTGGACCCTTTTCTCTGATAAATTTTCCTTTTTCTCTGTTGTTTTTTTTTTTTTTTAATGTGTTATAAGACATCATCTGAGGCCACTCACCAGTCCCTGCAGCTGAGTTTGGTGGTGGGAAGGCGAAGATTTAGTGATTTTTTTTATAAGATTTCTCTCTTTTGCAATAATGACTTGGGAAGCTCTGTGCCTCTGCTCCAAGCCGAGACCAGAGCCTCTGGAGGATGGAGACCCTGTGGGCACTGCAGAGACAGGACAGGCCAGCAGGGAAGTTCCCTCTTGCCCATGCCCAGGGCAATGAGGGCTCCTTGGGAACACCAGGGCAAAGCCTGCTCCTGTTCAGACCGGGGGCTGTGCTCCAGCTCTAGGAGGGCTCCTCAGAACACTTCCACAGGGGCTCTGCACAGTGCTCACAAACACATTCAGACTATACATTCCAAAATCCCTAATGTTTGTGCCTTTTTTTTCAATCATTCCATTTCTCTGAGGAGCCAATTTGGATGAAACATTTCTAAAGCCTCTTTCAGAACTGCAGTGCAGTGCTTTGGTGTGTTTTCTTCACATCTCTGGTCCATTTGCCCTCCCTTACATGTAAAGACCCCTCTTCCTTTCAAATGTACAAGAAGCACAGGTACTTTTTGGCCATGCACCAGCTAAAATCACCATGACCATACACACTCAGCACCCATGTGTCTTAAGTCATGGCTCCTTAGTTTGTGAGAAAAAGAGGGCCAAGCTGGGTGACTCCTGCCCTGCTTGTATCCCCACTCAATTTTAGGGATTTCTCACCATGCCAACACAGATGGGCACAAAACCTTGATAAAACACATTGGTGGGAGAAACAAGGCTTCAGAGCAGCAATAAACATTTCCTAAACATCTCCTAAAGTGCTGCAGCCTTGCTGTCAGCCTGTCCCACTGAAGCCAAGGGAATTACCTGCTGAAATACCTTGCTGTTGTGAAGCTGGTTTGGTTTGGAAGCCACAGAGCCCCTGTTGCTGAACAGCTCACAAAGCTTCCAACATTTTAAGATTCTTGGTGAAGGTTCAGCTGGTGAGGAAGGATCCAGGCTTTCCTTGGTGATGCGTCTGTTGATGTCCTTTGTACTCAGGGACTTCAGAAGTATAGAAGTCACTGGGATATGGTTTCAGTATCTGACAGCAGCAGTGTTAGTGGTGGTAAAAGGTGACACAGACTAAGAGGCTGCTGACAGGTAGCTGTGAGGGTGCATTGTTGGGTTTGCTTGTTGTTGGAGAAGTTTACTGGCATCCAGGAGCACCAGCCCTCTTGGAAAATGGGTGTAAAGCATTGGAGGGCTCTGTTGCTTTTCTGCTTTATTTCATCCAACACGTTTTGTCTCAGATTGTTGGAAAGGATGAACCAGGGCTTACTTACAGCTGCTGACTTTCCATAAAATCCTTAATGTGGGGCAGTCTAAATCTACAAGGATTGATTTTAATTTCCTCCAAAAAGTTGCTCCTGGCAGAATCTGATAAAGCCATTTCAGTCTAATCCTTCCCAGCCCTGCCTTGCTGAGCTATCATTCCTATCTTTGGGAATTCACTGGGTGATCACCACAGCTTGCATTCATTGTCTTAAATACCTCCCAAATCGCTGTCGGCTGTGCACAGTGGGTCTGAAAAGTGGTCTGACAGCATTTTCTGCAGCTTTTCACTTCTGGGGGAGAGTTTTCCCAGGTTCTTGCTTGGGATGTGCCCTTCTGCCCTTTGTGGAGCTGCCCCTTCAGTGCACAAAGTTTACAAGGAGCAGTCATTCCATTTCTTCTGGACGGCTCTGTGGTGCCTTTTTCTTGCTGAGATCTGTTCATTTGTGCCCAGGGCTCTTGAGTCCTCTTGGTGCTGGACTGACCCCACTCCCAGAAATTCACCAGAGATTTTGTACAGATTTTTAAGAGATTTTGAACATATTCTGGGGTTTTTTTTCCTGCTGCCAGCCCTATGCATCAAGTGGCAGCCCATCTATTTTAGACAGGTCTTAATGAACAAGAGGTACCCTCATCTCCCAAACAATGAGATCAGGAAATACAGAAAGGGTTATTTTAAAGCAATTTGCACACACTTGATAAAACAGAATGATCATCTCCTAAACTCTGAAACAGAAAACAATTTTTCTGTGGAAACAAAAACACGAGCAGAGCAAGGCATGGCAGATGTTTAGCATCCTGTTCTGACCTTTATGGAAACAGTTGATATGGAAATATTTCTGCTGTATTTATTTAAACCCTTTTCCTTGAATTTATTTAAACTGGGCAGTAGATTTATTTGAAAATATCAGCAGCATGCCAATCTCCAGTTTTTGGCAGGTTAACACTAATCATGCAATAAACATAAAGCCCTTAAATCTGTGCTAAGTGCTTTGATCCTAATGCTCTTAGGAAAGTTCTTTTGTTATTGTTCTCCGTGTAAAGTGCCAGGTGCAACTCTGGTGGGTTTAGGAGATAATAAAGATAATAACAAGGGGAAGGTTTGCTAGAGTTTTAGTGATGGCTATAGCTGCTTTTTCAAAATACTGTTTCTCTATTACTTTATGCACCACAAACTTTTTGGTGTTTTTTTTACAGAAACATAACAATTTGTTATGTTTCTGTAAAAAACCAGAAACATGCCTGGCTGTCCTCCCAGGTTCATCCAGGGGTGCTGTTTGCTGTTGTGCCTCAATCACAGGCTGTAAACTGCCTTTCAGAGCAGCATTTTCCCACACTCAAGCGGAGATAGAGGCAATGTGACCACAGGCATGCCCAAGTGCATGTGATCCTTTACTCTAGGAAGCTGATTAGTGAAAAAATCCATACATTACCTGGCTACACCTTCAGGGCTGGCCCAGAGGTGCTTAAAACCAGTAGAGGCTTTTCTGTTGACTAAGAAAACCTTGGATAAGGTGAGGCTGTGATTCCAGAGAGCCACCATCTGCCCCCAGTACTTGGAAGCATTTTTTATGGGAGGTGTGGGAAAAAAGCTCAAGAAAAAGAGGAATGTGAAGGCAGTGATTTTCCCAAAGTTTTTGAGGAAGGCAAGGTCAAAGCTTACCTCATTGTATTGGTGGATACCATAAGCAGGCAGCATCTGCAGCCACAAAAAATCCAGTTAATGAAATGCAAAGTTTATCCACGGTCCAAAATAAATTATGAGGTTGATGGTGGTAGTTGGGTGTAGAACTTCCTGGACTCACATGGTGTTGAGATGCAGCCCACTATTAAATTATGCTTTGCATGTGGCTCACATATGCTTAAAATCTATGTGCCAGATAAAAGTTGAATACCTGAGATGAATTAGATGGCAGTTATTAAGTAGACTCTTTGCAAAGGAATTTTCAGTCTCTGATACTTGATTAAATTAGATTATTCAACCTTTCTTTTCTGTCAGTGCAAATGAGATCATAACTCAAATGTGCATGAAAGCAAACGGGTGGTTTGGATCTGAAAATGCACAGCTGCCTAAATTTGATTTATATTAAAGGCAGACATAGAAATGATTCATTCCAGCATCTTGGGAATTACATTTAAGTATTAAAAAAATTAAGCAAATTATGCCTCAACCTCTGAGTGCACTGAGGTTTACACGCAGACTTGTTTGATCATGGGATCACGAGATAAATGTCAGAACCAGGCTCCACGCCAAAGTTAAGCATTTTGTAGGGGAGTAATAACTTTGGAAATAGCTAGGACCAAATTGTTTGTGAGATCAAGTATTTATCAACCAGCTTCAGGTGCCCAGAAAGGTGCTTGCATTGTTGCACAGTGTGGTTAGTCTTACTTTAGGATAAGTAGTGGCATCCCATGTGTTTTGTAAATTAAGGATGCTCTGGGCTGTATCAGCTCAGGGTGTGGGACATGAGAGAGTCCTGATCAATGCTGTAAATTTGAAAACAAGGAAACTCTTTAACTTTGGCTGTCACAGTAAAGTGGCATAACCTGCATGAAACCTGTTTTCCAAGGAGCACTTGAATTTTTGTTTAAGCATGAGTGTTGGTGTTTAGTCCAAAGACAGTAAGTGGATGAAAATACTAGAAGTTTAAAAATGGGTTTTGTAGGATGTGACATTTCTGTCTTGCTGCTGACTTTCATTGCCTGGGGAGAGAAGTAGAGAAAATGAAAAAATTAACTTCTGATGAAATTTGAAGACTTATAAAAATAGGGATAACATTAGCTTGATATTTCTTCTCTTGATGCTAAAGAAAAGAAGTTTATGGATCTGGGTAACTCATGGCAGTTTTATTTTATTGCAAGGGACAACATTTCTTCTGTTTTTCAGTGCAAGGTTGGATGTTGTTGGTTGGGGTTTTTGGCCTATCTTTTTCCTGGGCTCAGGAAAACTCAGAGGCAGCTGTCCCTGCTCAGCCTCTGAGAGGAGCATCATTTATGGCTCTTAAAGCTGTTGATCAACAGGACCTCAGTGATCTTTTGTCAATCTGTAACACTCCTGCAGCAGGAAAACAACCTTTTCAGGGCATTGTTTATACAAGCTTTTAAGCATCAATATCTGGTTTTTGGAGCTACATCCACTTCTCTCCACATTGGTCTGAATTTTTCCATTTAGAAACTGCTCTCCTGCTAATTCTTTGTGGGCTGAATGAGCTGTAAGTAGGGCTGTAATATGAAATATTCACAGGTGTCAATGTATATGCCAATTTCTATTCTAGTGGATCTTCCAGAGCTGCTATATATATATAAATTTTTTAGAGTTCGAATGTATTTATAGGCTGGGAAGAGCTTAAGCTGTAATATATTTCTTGGGAAATACACTGATGGAGTGACTCCAAAATGAAGGTTGAAGCCTCATTTCTGCATGTTTTCTCCATTCTGAAAAGAAAGCAGAACATTTTATATGGAGAGATGGTTAGAACAGTGTGTTTGCCCTCAAGGATTAAACCAGTATGCTCATGGTGTAGCATGTAATGAAGAAATGGAAGCTGAGTCTCTGGGTGCATCATGCTGAGTAAGAGGCTTGTTCTACATGAAACTGTCATATTAAATTCGTGTCGTGATTCCAGACCCCTTTGATTCCTAAATCTTTGGAGGAGACTAATCTGAAATCAAAGTGAAGTTGCTTGGGGTTTGCATGCCAGAAGTGGTCACATTTGAAAAAGTTCAGTGAACCTGCAGAGGGAGGTTGAAATTAGTTGCTTCACTACAAAGCTTGCAGCTAACATACCTGCTGGTTTGCTTTTTGCTTTGATTCTCCAGGCTCTGCCTTCTTGCCACCTTCTGAGTTGTTTTCAAAATGCATAAATCTTAAGGATGAACATGTCCTGGTTTCAGTCTGTTTAGTGAAGGAAAAAAGAAAAGTCAGACTACACTGATAAAACAAACACGAGCTTTTGTACCAAGGACAAGGAAATGCTGCACTTTTCTGCCTTGTCCTTTGTGCAGTTATTTCCCTCTGTGAAGGTGCAGAGCACACTTTACCCTCCTGATTTACCAATATTTGACATCCCTTTGTACCAAGGTAAATGGAAATGGTTCCTTTCAAGTTGTTCTAAGTAGATACTGAGGGCTCCTGCCTTGATCCCTGTAAGATGACTCTGCTCCTTTGAAAGGACTGGAGCAATGCCAGGAATCCAGGCTGTTATCCCTGCTGAATGTCAGCTGTTTTCTCTATTTTGATACTGGCATTTTCTGGAGCTTTGACCAAGAATATCACACAGTATTAAATGCCTGCACTCCCCTCAAGCTTTGTGTAGCCTGCTGGGGACCTGGGGAGGTGCTTTTTGGTCCAGCTAAAAGAAAATGCCCTGGGTAGCCATGGCCCCTGTATGAGTGTGCAAGCTGATCTGTTATTACTTTATATTTACAGTGTTCTGTGTCCTGTGGAAGGGGCCAAAAGCACCGCAGTGTGTACTGTTTGTCAAAGGAAGGGAGGCATGTAGAAGAAGAGAATTGTAAACACCTTGCTAAGCCCAACGTGCAAAAGAAATGCAGAGGGGGCAGATGTCCGAAGTGGAAAGCAGGAGATTGGGGCCAGGTGAGACATCTTGTGTACCCTTTTGCACCTTTTGGTATTCCTCCTCCATCAAATTGGTTAGAGCCTGGTTTTCCAGTCACTTCTGTCCTCATGAATTATTCAGGGATGAAGGTTTTGGGCCAGATCCTGGGGTAAAACAGTGCAGCTTCATGGACAGCAGTGGAGCAGCACAGATTTGTACCAGCTGAAAACTAGGCAGCTTGCTTTTAGTGTCTATCTGAAAGCAAATTCCTTGTTTTCAAATTCCAAAATTTTAGGTTTTTGCTAGAAACATCATTAGTATATATTATTAAAGAGAAACTACTATTTATTCATGTTTTTAATATAATTTAAATATCATAAGTCAAGTAAAATCTTCCTTAGTTTTGAGAAATAAACTCTTTGCTTGATTTTCTCTTGTTAAAACGTCAGACAGTCATGCATAGAGCAGAAGCTGCTGGAAATGAGAAAGTATTTTGAGTTATTAAACTTCTTGCATGCTGAAAGCATACCTTGAATCCTTTTTTCCTGAAAATAATGTCTTTGTCATCACCTTGAATCTGCTGCATCACATTTTTAACTCTGAACTTTGCTTTTCCCTCTACCTCATTAGCATGCTAATCAGAGGAATTATTGAAAATCCCAGACTAAATGAACTGTTAACTTGTAAAATATCATGTTCCCTTACATTCTGTCTTTCAAGTTTAGGTACAAAACACCCATTCTTGCACACATGCAAATGTTAGGAGTAGGACAGCATGCTGTTGATTAATATCCACTAATAAAAAAGACAATAAACCCACAAATAATCTATGATTGTTTTCAGAATTGTATTAGGTTTTTTTTAATCCTTACCTTTGGATTCACAGGAGAGGGGTATTTACCATTATATGGGTAAAGGACTCAGTGCTTGTTCACCATGGAGGTTCAGTTACCAAGGTCTGGGCTCTATACCTGAGGATAGGAGCATCCAGCCTGTGAAATCCAGAATACTGCTCCCATACTGGAAATTAAGTCAATATTATTAGCTTTATTACCTTCAGGACTGAAACCTCAGTTTTATACAGGAGCCAGACTAAAATGAAATGCAAAGCCATTACACAGTCTTGTGGTATCCAATTTGCACCTTATTTAAGTGGCTACTCCTGAAAGCAGTTTTGACTAATAATTGTAAACATAATAATGTAATGGTCTGTCAATTGCATTAAAATACACTAATACTAATTGGTAAAAGTAAGTGGTTTAAAATTCTCAGCTTTCCACTGCATCATGGATATTAATTTTATGCTACTAGTGAAAGAAACCCAAGTTAATAGGAGGATGAGGTGATTTATGGTCTAAGGTAATCTCTCATGACCAGGCAATTAAGGAATATTTGTGTGCTAATGATAAGGCTAAGAACAGGCTTTTCCAGGAGCAGCTCCTCAGCCCAGGTTCCTGATGCAGGATGTGCTCAGCCAGCCAGCATTTTGCTTGGGGACAAAGTAAAGGGGTAGAAAATTTTGTGCTACAATGTCAAACTGGGCTTTTTAAATTTGTGCTACAGTGTCAAACTGGGCTTTTTAAAGCCCTGTCAGGTGCTGTGGCATGATCTCTGAGCCTCACTGGTGCTGGCAGCATTTCTTTTTTGCCTGTGACAGATGAAGAGTTGGGGCTGTCACAGGTTGGGAGTGCTGGTTCTGGGTCCCTTGTAAGGGTGTTCAGGGCATTGCCAGAGATTTAATGCTGTGGAGCCAAATTTAGGTGCTGAACTTCTCCTTAAGAGCATGAAACAGACACGAGTTTGGTGCTCTTAATACACAGTAGATCAGGGTATAAACTGGGCATGAAAACTCCATGTGACTTTCCCTATCTCCAGTGCCACTGTTGCAAATAGGAGCCATGATCAGTTTCCACTTAGATATTATCCATAAAACTCCTAACTTTCTAAAGGTGTAATTGTCTCAGAATGTTAATCCCAAAGCTGAGCTGCTGTGCTTTTTCTCCTGAATAAACCAAAAAGCCTGCATGAGAAATAAGGCAAGGTTCTCCCATAAAAGTGCATCCTTTTGTCACTATTATATGCACAGAACCTGTTGCACATACCTTCAGGTAGGTGTTGTGGGGTTTTGCCTTCTGGAAAAGGAATTACTGAGAAAATTAAGCTCAAAAAATACAGGAATGGTTTAAAACCACTCTCAGTTAAACACTGGCTGTGCTGGTGCTCCAATCCTAGGCTTTTGTCTCTTTGGATGTTTTGTATTCAGAATGTGGTTAGTTCTTTTCTAGATTAAGAACTCACCCCTCTGGAGCAAAGCATTTTTGATATATCTCTAAAAAGGTTTTTTCTCCAAGTTTTCACTGTGTTTCTGTCTGCACTGAAATATCAGATTTAATGTGTTTGTTTCTCCTAAGTGATGTCAATTATGGCCATTTACCTTTCCTTTAACAAAAATACCAATATTTATTCTGCTGTCTGGTATTTGCATACTTCAGCTACAGGCTGAAATCCAGCCCTATATAAAAACACAGGCAGAGCATCAGGTGGAGTTTCTGGCACAGTCCAGGCCATCCTCTCCCCAAACCCAGGTGTCACACACACACAGAGTGCAGCCCCCCATGAAAAAGCCACGGTGTCACTTGTGCTCTTTTATTCATACCTGGGCTTTTTATGTTGGTGATAAATGCAACTCAAAAGATACCTTACAGCATGGTAGGCATCCTGGTGCGTATGTTTCTCCAAGTTTGTGCCTTTATTCAGTTTGAGAGTCCCCTATGGAATGTGTAGGACAAAGAGCACTGTTAATCCCAGGGAAGCAGCAGCATATGGGAAGCATTTGCATCACTAGTGACAGAAATCCCACTGCTGCTTTCAAAAGCTGCACAAAAATGCTCCCACCCTCCAAATATCTGAAGCCAGACAAATAGTCACAGTCAGCTTTTCTCTGGTTTTCTTGGCTTTATGGGGCATTTGGACAGTAAAGCAAAGGGTATTATGGAGGAATACAGAAAAGGGAATTGCTTCCCCATCAGGTACCACTCAATTCCCTGCCTTAAGAAGGCTCATTTTAGTGGGCATTGCAATAACAGACTGTGAACTTATTTTCTTAGTACCTGATATATTAATAAGTAATATTAGTTATAAATAATATTAGTTGTTAATTCGACTGTGGTTTTAATACATACCTTTATTTTTTATGCACTTTCTTCTACAAATGCAAATTCTCTTTACTCCAAATCTGTATAGTATACTTTAAGGTCTAGCCAGGAGGAATCTGTTCCTGGGGAATATTAAGTACTGCTAAACATGTTAGTGTGCAGTCACAACACTAAGAAATGTTGCGTGAAAGAAAAAATAAGCTGTTAATAATATTGCAGTATAGATAATAATTTAAAGATGTCCGAGAAACAGAAAAATGCAGGCATTTGTTGCTGTGCCTTGAAGTTGGGAAAAATGTGCCCACAGTGTAATGAAGGAAATGTGAAATGCAGTTAATTTCAAAAAGACATTTGTTTTCAAAAACTAACTGTATTCCCTGCCTTGGTGCATGTGCATGTTCAGATGAATGCTGAAAGAAATCTCAGCTGTATCACACCTTTCCCTCTCTACAGCTACACACTTTCTTCTATAGAATCCAAGTTTGCTTTTCATTAAAGCCCACTCTGTTTGTGGCATTTGATGTATCTTGAACTATTACTTTTTTGAACCAGTGCCTGAGAAGCAACACTCAGAGCAAATCTCAGAGCCTGGCCGCCTCTGGCATGTCAGGGTGGTTTAGCAGCGCCGCTATTTTGCAATAAAAACAGATTTTTCAATAAAAATCCTGTCCAGGAAGTCCTGACCCCACTGAAGCCAACAGCAAATATTCACACTTCAGATTCCAAGTTTTCCCTCGCACAATGAAAAGCCTCACTTGGAAGTTTGATAGAGCACCGCTACCTTGTTTTCAAATTCCGAAATTTTAGGTTTTTGCTAGAAACATCATTAGTATATATTATTAAAGAGAATCTGTAATCATTGCTACCAATGCCACGGAGCCCAGAGCAGAGCCCAGACCCCTGAACTCACCGTGGTGGCTGTGATGGGAGCTGCACTCACCTTGTGTCCCTCCCTGCAGTGCTCGGTGTCCTGCGGCCGGGGCGTCCAGCGCCGCTCCGTGCAGTGCCACAGCAGCAGCCCCAAGGAGGCCGAGTGTGACCCGGCCAGCCAGCCCCCTCCTCAGCGGGACTGTCACCTCCCCCCGTGCCCCACGCACCGCTGGGCGGCCGGGGAATGGCAGGCGGTAAGGACCAACCTTCCTTCCTTCCTCTCCTTCCTCTCCTTCCTCTCCTTCCTTTCCTCCCTTTCTTTCCCTTCCTTCCCTTCCTTCCCTTCCTCCCTCTCCTTCCTCTCCTTCCTCTCCTTCCTCTCCTTCCTTTCCTCCCTTTCTTTCCCTTCCTTCCCTTCCTTCCCTTCCTCCCTTTCCTCCCTTTCCTCCCTTTCCTCCCTTTCCTCCCTTTCCTCCCTTTCCTTCCTTTCCTTCCTTTCCTTCCTTTCCTTTCTTCCCTCCTTCCCTCCTTCTTTCCTTTCCTTTCCTCCCTCCCTCCCTCCCTTCCTTCCCCCTGCTCACAGCTCTGTGCTCTCAGGCATGCTGTGATGCTGGAAGCACTGCTGGAGGGTCAGGGTGTTTGGGTTGCAACCTGGAGTTGCAAAAAAAAAAAGTTCATGCATGCTGTCTGAAAGGGGGAGCAGAGAAATGCCTCTGTAGGGTTAATTTATTGCTTCTGCTGCCCTGGGTTTGGCTGGGTCCTATGTAAATACTAAGCAGATTTTGGGTAGGATGGATTTGGGTCTCTTCCAGGAGGCAGAGCCCTGCTGTGCTGCTCCAGCCTGAGCCCAGTGCCTGAAGGAGTTAGGGAGCAGTGGTAATTCCCTCTTTCCTGCCCCATTACCCCAGCTCCATGTGACATCCCTATCCATTCACTGAGCTCCGGGTCTTTGCTTTTTTATCAAACCATGAGCAGTGCTGAGATCAAGTCTTCTGTGGGAGATGATGCTTTTCTGTGTGACCAGGATCAGTTCCCATCAAAAACAGCTCCTGAGACTGAAACTGGGGATAAAGCTGCTGCTCCAGTGGTTTAGGGAGTGACTCCAGCTCTCCTGCAGTGTGGGCATGAGTGGCCTCAAGGCTGGTGGGTGGTAAGAGGACGAGGGGATTCTGAGCAGGAGGAACCCCACCATGCACTGCCAAGAGGATGCTGTGTCAGCCTTCAAGTACCCAGAAGTTTTTGGCAGAGGCAGCTCAGACCAGACACCAAAATTATTCTTTTCATTCTGTCTTTTTCCCGTTTTTAGCCCATGCATGTGGTACCTCCACCTGACGGGAACAGGACACACAAGTTTATCTTCATCTCCCCAATCTCTGCAGTGCTGGGAAGTTGGGTTTATAACCCTGTGTAACCCAGCCACGAGTGCAGGAGGCCAGAGGGGGCTGTGCCCTTTCCCAGCTGCTTCCCAGGACTCAGGGAAGTGTGATGGGAAGCAGCAGGAGGCAAAGCCAGGCTGGTCACACAATGGTAGCAGATGGAAACATCCCAGCCAGAAAAGGAAATGCAGGAACCGCTGAGGGAGCTCCAGCAGCTTCCTTGCAGTTTTAGTTTTAGTTTTACAGAGCCTATTGACTTCTTCAGTGAATAAATTTAAAGGCAGCAAAGAGGTCACCAAACAGCAGGTAGTGCCAATCCTTATCTGGTGCTGTAATCAGCCCTGGAAAGAAACAGCTCCTGCCCCATCCTTTTGTAGAATCTTAGAATCATTAATTGCAAAAGACCTCCAAAATCATCAATTCCAACTTGCAACTAAGTTTTGCCCTCTCTCCCTTATCTTTGCAACTTCTCAAAGCAGTTTGGAGAGGCGCCTGCCTCCACCCTTCTGAGCCCTTGATGGGATACAAATACTGATGTTTCCTGAAGTTTTCCAGGACTCCCCATTGCACTGGGCAAATTTTGAACATATTGTGGAGATTTGCTTTTTCCTCAAGGGAGCTTTACTAAGAGGATGGACTGGAGGTTTCCTCACCCTCATAAGTACTCATGAGTAACCATGAACAGGAAAATGCAGGAGCTGCCCATTGTGAGCTTGCCCCTCTGGCTGATTCCAAGCATTTCTTCCAAGCACTTCTTATTTTGTTCTGGTGTACACAGTGAGAAAAAAGAATAGCACCTCCCTCCAGCCATAGGCAGTGTCCATGAGGAGGCACAGATTGCATTGGTATTCTCTGAGCAGGGAGCTGCAATGAACCCTAATTGACATGGAAGGCAGGATATAAATAACATCTCAGTGCTGTCTTGTTCTTGATTCCTTATCTTTAAAGGGAATCTCTCAAGAGCATTTGGGATTTTTTAATTGTTCCTTTTTGTTGTTATACTTGTGTTGTTTAGAAAAATAAGTGTTGGTTTTGACAATGAGAAGGAATATGAAACTTACTGGAAACCATTTACTGCTCTGTTGGTGTATCACATTAATCACCTGTTCTCAGTGCCCTCCCCAGGGAGAAGAAAGTCAATAGAAAGAGCCTTGCTAATGCCAAAATAAAACTCAGACTAGAGTCACAAAGAAAAAGGGAAAATTGGGAGAAAGAAAGGGTTTTTTTCTTTAATAGGAGCCTCTGTGGAAGGACAGTGCACGCTCTGGAAGCTGCCATCCAACTCCTGAATCTTTGACATTTATCTTTTTGGGGGGAAATTGTGCCATCCTTGCCTGATTTGAATTGCAGAGTTACCCAAGGCATGTTTCAAGCATTCATGGCACGGGGGGTACATTTCATCTCTGTGTTAGATTGTTATCTAAAAAAAAAAAGAAAAAAAATCAATGCTTTTGCAAAGCAATGCCTTTGGGGTTGTTTTAATTATTATTATTGCTCTTCTAAAGCAGTTTCAGAAGTGCCTGAAATGATCCTTAATTTGATCTGCCAGGAAAATAGTTCAGAATTTGGGAAATGAGGCAAAAGAGACAAATATTGTCAAATGCCTGACCTGTTTTCAGATTTTGCTATCAATAGCTGTTGTAGCCTGGCCCCACTATTTTGTGTGAGATTTAAATCAATCTTGAACATGAGAATTCATGCAAAATCTGTCACTGCATTAAAAGGAAAAATAGCCTTTCCATGCTAGCTGAACTCTCTGCTTTCTGCATGAATAATGTTTTATAACTTTGGGGTGGCTGATTGGAACCTCTGCAGTGTTTCTCTTTGACTTAGTTTATGATGGTCTCACTGTCTTTGAGCCTCATTTAATATTTCAGTGGGATTATTTTAATTACCAGTTACCCTTAAAAATACAAATAACCAAACTTTCAATTTCTGATGATGACAAAATGCACAGAGCTGGCTCAGTTTATTTGGCCACACAGCTGTTATTTGCAGACAAACCCAAATCAGGTTGGCCTGAGCTTGGGAGTGCCAGTCTTTCATCAGCAAGTAATGATTTTTATCAAGGATGGGCTTTTGATGTGATAGCTCTTCACTGCCACTCTTAGAAGATGCCTTGATGGCATAGACATGGTTTACTCTCTGAAAGTGAAGCATGAACCAATGTACTTTGTAAATTTAGTCTGAAATATACATTAAGGAGATGAGACAAAATCAGGCTTGGTTCTTCCCACTCCTTTCAAGGTGCCTCCTTCGGCTGTGAGGGACCATGGAACGATTCACCCTGTATTGCTGGGCTGGAAATGCCAAAGCAGAGAGGAGGGAGGCTTTGAGCATCCTGTGACCTCACTTCCAGTGAGCAGGAAGGTTGGGGTTCAGGCTGCCCCAGAAGGTGCCTGGAGAGCTGTCAGGGGAGCTCCCTGATGATGGAGCTGTGGTGGTGCCATATTCACACACAATGACCCCCTTTCGGTTTTTACTTATGTAATAGGGAGATAATCAGAGATGGGCAAATATAGCTCACTTTGTTTGCTTTCTGGGGAAATCACACTCCAGCAAATTCCCCCAACCCCTGTAGGATTGCCATGTTTCAGCACAGACCTAGAAGGAGCTTCCACTCCAAGGACTCAAAGCAAGAGAGTAAATAAGGTTGAAAGCACACAAAGCCCTTGGGGTCTTCTGGCAGACTGCAGATTTTGCAATGTTGACTGTTGCCTAAGAGCTCCTAAGTTATTCCTTTGGAATAAATGCTGCTTTGTGGAGCTGCCTCTCCTTCCCCATCCCTTTCCACTTTGCCCCAGTTTTAAATATTTACACCCCGCATGATGTTGTGCTCACTGCTGCTCTCCTGGTTTGCTGCTGCTGCCATACACTGATCTGAATTTTCAATATTCTCAAATAATTTACAATCCTGGTTCTGACAGCCAATTACAGTAACAAGGCCATGACAGTGCCTGCATTTTGCAATTAGCTGAACCCACTAATATCTTCCTAATTGTTGGCCAGCCAGGAGAACAGGATTTGCTTCAGGGAGGCTGGAAATGATGTTTGAAGGGTAAGACTCCAACTAGATTAAACTGGCATAGTGTTCCAAGCCTAGGTAACTTCAAGCAGTGTTTCTGTACAGATAGGGATAGTCTGATTGGATGTTTTATCCTTTTCCTTAAGGGGAAGACATTCCCTACATGTTCTATAAATGATTATTTTCATGCATTTTTCTCCTCGTTAATCCAGTTAGTTGAAAGTGTTAGAAGTCCATTATAGGCAATAACTAAAAGAAAATGGGGTTTTATCTAGGCAGCTGCTCTTACACTGATTTATTTTGTTTTATGTGTTTTTCTAAGATGCCCTCCAAGGACAGCTCCACTCCCAGGAACACAGCCTCACAGTCAGGCTCGTTTTTCTGTGACAAGGAGAGAAAGAACTGAGTCCTTGAAATCTCCAGAAGGACCTGGGGAGCACTTGTACTTGTCTGGCATGGGTTGCTCTTAATATCAGGCAGGGCAGTGTTTAAAAGAGAATAAACCTGCAGGGCTGCCTCAGCTGTGGTTGTTGTAGAGCTGTGTTTGAGGCCAGGCTGGGTGAAACTCTGAGCAACCTGCTCTAGTGGAAGGTGTCCCTGCCCATGACAGGGGGTTGGAATGAGATGGTCTCTAAGGTTGTTTTCACCCAAACTATTCTATGATGATTCTATGATTAAATGTGTCCCATGCCAAGGCAGAGAGCTGGGCAAGGAGCTCCCCCCACCCAAGCCACAGCCAGAGGTGCAGCAGTGTGAATTTTGCACGGGGGATGGTTGAGTTGTCGTTCTCCAAACAGTTGTATTCACTAGGGGCTGAAATAATGGGGGCTGGCCCTATCTCCTGGCCCAGCATGCCCAACCCTGCATATTTTGATCCTACCACAGCTGGGCCCCACACCTGCCCCATCCCAATACCTGCTGACTTGGTTTCTGCTCTCTCCTGGGGATGTGGGTCAGTACTCCGGAGGTCAGCAGCAGTTTGTCACAGGCAGCAGCATGGGGCACAGCAGGTCCTGGTGGGAAATCCTCCCCCAGGGGATACCAGTGGCAGCTTACAGGGGTTGCTGGGGTGTGGGTTCGTCCCCTGGAGGCCCCCAGGGTTGCCTGAGCTGTTGTTTGTCGCACACAGTGCACCAAGACGTGCGGGGAGGCGGCGCGGTTCCGCGAGGTGCTGTGCGTGGACGAGGAGGAGCAGCCGCAGAGCAGCGGCCGCTGCGAGCCCAGCGAGCGCCCGGCCGAGGTGCAGAGCTGCGCGCTGCCCCCCTGCGAGTACATCTGGATCACCGGAGAGTGGTCAGAGGTGAGGCCCCGTCCCCTGCACCCCTTCCTGCTCTCAACGCTGCCCCTGCTGAAGTATTGCAACCCAAATCATTGAACACTGCCAAGGCAGCGCCGTGGGTTTGAATTCTGATTTTTTGGTTTATTTCGGTGTGCAGTCTCCCTGTTGGATAGAAAGGAGCTGTGCTGTGGGAGACAACCAGGATATTAAAGAGTAAAATCAGCGTGCTCAGGGTCCTAGCTAATATTATCTGGAGGCAATTTTCTTCCAAAGCACAGTGCATTCAGCAGGCACCCTCTTTGGTTTTCTGCTGGTTTAGTTCATTTATTTAATTAATTGGTTTTATTCCCATCCACTCCCTGGGGGCTCTGGGGCCCTGTGAGTTGTACAAGGGTCCAGATGTGCATCATGGGGGAGAGGCAAGCCTGGAGGTGACCATGGGGGCACATCCTTCCTCAGTGCTGTCTTTGCAGGGGCAAGGACCCAGAGTGAGGGAAGGCAGGGCATTCACCCTCCCAGCTGGGAGCCAGGGAAAATAGATGAGTTTTCCTTGCAGCGGGCGCCGCGTGCGGGAGGACGCAGGCTAATCTCAGCCTGTTTCCTTCTGCAGCCAGTGAAGGATTACTTTCCAGTTGGAGAAACAGCAGAGGGAAATGACAAGGCAGCTGCTGACACAGCACTGATTAAAGAGAAAGAACGAGAAAAGGGAAAGAGGAAAACATGGCAGGACTGAGGGGAAGGAGAGCCAAGCCACCTGAGATAGTGCAAGGAGGGAGAAATGTAGAGACATGAGAATATCTCAGAGCAGCCTGGTCTCCTGAGTGGTTTCTTAAGAGAAATATTGAGGTGCTTGTGAGGCTGGAACTCTGGCTGCTCCTTGCCCAGGCACCCTCTACCCACCCCCAGTGCCTGGGAGACACTGGGGCCCATGAAGACAGAGAGTTGAAGAGATCTTACAGAGCCGGAGTTTGGCTCTCCCAGGCTCACTCAGTCCTTTGATGAGGAAGGCAAAAGTGCTGTTTATCCTCTAATTACAATGAAAAATTTCTCATTCTTCTAATTGCTGACAAGTACCTGCAATTCAGGGTCAATCTTGACCACATTCTATCTCTCTGTATCCCATGGCCAAAAAAACCCCACCCAACCAAAACAACTAATAGAGGCATTTCTGAATTCCCATGGATCTTCTGCTCCTTTCTTTGTGCTTGGGAAGAAATAACACATGGCCAGGAGCCAACCTAGAGCAGGGAGTCCTGGAGCAGCTGTAGATCCAGCCCAGAGAGGAACTGGGTGCCCAAAGACAATGTCAGGCACCAGCCCACTTGTAGTAGCCGCTTACAATATTCATCACTGGCTTAAATAGAACCCAGTGATCCCTTGAATCAGTTTCCTGTGTTGAAAGCTGTCAGGCCTGGTTTCCTCCCCTCCCATTTTGGGCAGCCCTGCCTGAAGCACGTGGTGCTCACCGCTCCTTGCTGTGCCCGCAGTGCTCCGTCACGTGCGGGAAGGGATACAGGCAGCGCCTGGTGTCCTGCAGTGAGATCTACACTGGGAAGGACCACTATGAGTATGGCTACCAGAACATGGTCAACTGTCCTGGCACACAGCCCCCCAACATCCAGCCCTGCTACCTCGGAGAGTGCCCCATCTCAGCCTCCTGGCGCGTCGGCAACTGGGGAAGCGTAAGTCGGGCAAACTTCTTTTCTGGCCAAAAAGGATGGAACAACCTGGGGTTTTTTTAGACACAGACAAAAGGTTTGGCAGGGGAATGTTTTAGAGATTCTTAAATTAATGCATGGAATACTCTGGTACAGCAGCAGGCCTGGTGTGTGTAGGGCTCCATACTTCAGACTGAACCCCTTCGTATGGGGGCGTCCCAGCAGCTACAAGTAGAGTCATTCATGAAAACTGGGATGTAGCCAACGTTTGTGGCCACGTTGATGGCCATGCTGCATGCTTAGTCATTGCAGAAAACAAGGGTTTGAAAGCCTTGTGCTAGAAGGATCAGTGGGTCACTGGCAACTGCAGTTGATCCCGCTTGGCCACATGTATAAGAAAGACTTGGAAGCCAGCATTAGGCTGAAACACTGGTCATTTGAACCTTAAAACAATTTTTTTCTTGTTTTTCCCTCCCCCTCCTTCTCACAAATGCTGGGACAGGTCAGGGAAAAGAACCTGGCCTTTCTGCTAAAGTTATTTGTTTTGAGCCTCTTCTGGGACCTGAACTACAAGATCAAATTTTAGTTAGGGTGATAACATTTCACTTCTTAGGGCTTCTGACATTCTTTGAAATGTGATGTTTCTCCCATAAACTTGATTTATTAACCCAGCTCGGGCATTTGTAGGAATTTGTCAAACCTTTACAAGGTGATGAGTGTCAGGCCAAGTAAAACGTAGTAGAAGTTGTCACGGTAACTGGCAAAGCCATTTGAAACCTAAGTTCCTCCTGCCCCATAGGAAGCTTCAGATCCTCATTGTGAGTCAGCATGTAGGAATTATAGCAAAGACTTCAACATCAATTAATTGGTATTTACCTTCAGAATTTAAGTGCAAAATACCCAACTCGTTAATCCAACTTCACTGCGATGAGCACTCATTTCAGAGAGCAACACCTTCCTCCTCACTTTGGGCTGCTGAATGTCCCAGTGACCACCAAGTGCCATGACCCTTGTCAGCTGTGATTTTGAAAGGAATTTAATGTAAAATGCCATCAGCTTTGATGCACAGATAAAGTTCTACTTAGCACTTCAGCTGAATTGTATGGAACTGGACTTGATTAAAGACTAAATGCCCAAGCTGTGAATACCATGAGCCATTGAAGAACATCTTCTTCATGGTGTACTCCTTTAGAATAATAATTTCTAAATGGATGAGCAACTTCATTTTCTTTATAGCCTAAACTGGTAGCTGTAGAAAGAGCTGAATTTCATTTCTCAAGTACTTGAAAGAACAAGTTGTGGATGGAGGAGCAAGGTGCTCCCACCTCCCACAGCCCACACTCAGTAGCTGGATGCTCTGCTGCTTGGTACCTCCAGCAATTTGTGGAATTTCATCCTTAGGATTGCCCTCAATCTGGGTGGTTTGAGGATGACCCAGTGTTTTTGCACAGATATACCTGTTTTCCCAGCAGATGAGGGGAGGGAAGATTTTGAGGCTCCATTTTTTTTTTGGTGCAATTTGCATGGAAAACAGCAATCTTCCTAATATGAAAAATAAGCAATTTCACTTGAGCACATGGTTCCCTTTAACCAACTGCCTCATCCAGCAAAGTGTGCAAACACTGAGCGAAGTATGGTAGTCTTGAAGTAATCAATGATAATAAGGAAGGGATTAATTACCAAAGGGACTACTCATTTGATTAAAATTAAGCCTGTGTTTGAACACTTCACAGGATTGAAGTCTTTGCTGCTGTCTCTTGATACAAGGGAAACCATCTGTCTCTGTTCTTGCTTCTGGAGCCCATAAACCCTTGAGATAAAGCAGGAATCTCTGTCTTGTGTCCCGCAGTGCTCTGTCACCTGTGGAGTTGGGGTCATGCACCGCTCAGTGCAGTGTTTGACCAACGACGACCAGGTCAGCAGCTTGTGCCACGTGGACCTGAAACCTGAAGAGAGGAGGACATGTCACAATGTCCATGACTGTAAGTCTGCAGATTTACACCTTCTTTTGCCTTTCTCATGGCTGCAGCATCTTTTCCCCTCACACTCCTAGAGATCTGCAGTATTTCCAAGCATTGGGAGCCATCCAAGTAAGGACTAAGACACTTCAGGGAAAGCTGTTAAAAATAAAAAAGATGTTTTGATGTTTTGGAAGCCTCAGAGTGTTTCAAAATAAATTTTGATGTATAGTTGTTCAGTGACTACAAGTATTTCTGTTTTGTTTCAGGTGACTTACCGAGGAATTGCAAAGATGTTAAAAATCTTGACCGTGCCACTGAAGATGGTGAATATTTCCTGCAAGTCAAAGGAAAGACATTAAAGGTGCATTTCAGCAACAGAATGATAGTTAATGGGTTTTCTAAAGGTTCAAGAGGACCCTGCCTGTGGTCTTCACTTCCACTCTTGGATTTTCTGCCTTTGGTTGTCTCAGTGATGCCTTTGCACATGACAATTCTGGCTTCTCTTTCAGGTGTATTGCTCTGGGATGCAGACTGACAGCCCAAAGGAGTATGTGACCCTTGTAAACGGGGATGCAGAGAATTTTTCAGAGGTGTATGGATACAGGTAAGAAATCCTGTAATCATGAACCTCACAGTGTTTTTGTTTTCCATGGCAATATTTCCTGGTCATGAGTAGAAAGGGTTTTCTTTTGATTCAGATTGCATAACCCGACCGAGTGTCCGTATAACGGGAGCAGACGAGAAGACTGCCAGTGTAGGAAAGATTACACAGCAGCTGGGTTTTCCTCCTTCAGCAAAGTAAGGCTGGACCTGAACACTATGCAAATAATAAGTGAGTAAAAACAGGGCCTTGCCATTAAAAAAAATGTTTCTTTTACACAAATATAGCTGTAACTACAAGCAAGCAGTAGTACTCTAGTGAGCAATATTCTTGAGAATTCCTGCTTTTAGACTTGGTCACCTGTTTGCTGCTTTAGACTGGGAGACTGAGCACATCAGAGATGCTCATGTCATTTCTCTGTAAAACAGGAAAATACAAAGGCAATTCCTGTTGTATCTGCTCTGCAGAATGAGTATTTGCATACTCCCAGCAGCCCAGTGCATTTTGTGAAGGATTTTATTTTATTTCATTTGGTCCCCTCTTTTCAGAATGGACTTGGACACAAAGCCTGACCAGGGAGGAGCTGCCCCACTCCCCCACCTGCTCCATTTTACTGAGAGAGATCCCAGTGCAGGGGTCTCCACTGGGGTGGGGATGCTGTTCCCAGTGGCCAGGGCAGAGAAGTCTCTCAGCAGAGCCAGACCACAGGGAAATAACTTTTGTTGAGGGCTGGGGACATGGTTTTGCAATGGAGAAAGAGAATCTAGCTGTGCAATAAGAGTAACACACTGTCCCTTTTGTCATTCCTGTGAGCTGGGAGCCCATCCCACCACCAGAGACCCTGTAGCATTCCATGGGGTTATGGTTTCAGTCCCCTGACTCCACTGCTATCAGTTTTCAGCAAGTGTTTTAAAAATACAACATATTGTTGGGAGTTCATTCAGTAAATAGCTAAGTGGTCTTTTAGCGAATCAAAATCCTCCCCTGTAAAACGACTCCTTATCTGATAAGTGGGTTTTATCACTTAATTTTCAAGACCTCCCAGTCTATCAATCTGTAAAAAGCAACTAATAATCTGTAAAGGCTTCTAGGTAAAGATCTCAAAGGAACCACCCTCTGGGAATTTGATACCAGCTCCCTTTGAATTTCAAAAGGAGCTGGGCACCTACCTCTGTCAGGCAGGAGCTATCTCACATCCCCATCTAAATGAGTCTCAGTTACTTCAGATCCCTCCAGAGCAAAATACTCCAATTCCCTTTGAAAACCCGACCCCTGGGCTGGGGCAGCCAGGAGAGCAGAGATGTTGTTTGCTTTTGTTATAAGAGAGACTTAGAAGGTGCTGGAGCCTTTTTGAAAGTGGGGAATTTTTTGATAGTGAAATAAACCCCAAGTTAAGGGTTTGAGTTTTGTTGTTATTTATACCTTGTTCCTAAATCACCACCAGATTTAAACTGAGCTGTAAATAGTGAGTGTTAGTGTCCTGTTAAATTCAGTGCTCATGTGCTGGGAATCAAATGTGGGATGAATCAGGATATTTAATATTAAAAAATATAGTAATATTGATATCACAAAAATATAGAAGTCTTGACTTCCTACATTAATGTGGGAGGCCAGCTTTGGTGAATTTAAACATTAGCAAAGAGCATGTTTACATTTATTTTGTCTCTCTCCCTGCATCTTCCTTTCCATGTTATTCACCAACTCTTCTCCACAGCAACTGATTTACAGTTTGCACAGACACATGATGGACGACCTGTTCCTTATGCCACTGCTGGGGACTGCTACAGCGCTGCCAAATGCCCGCAGGTACTTGACAAGAGCATTTAACAGGAATTGGTGCCATTTGTTATGTTCAGGCCCTCTATTAATTACTGCTGATCGCAGCGGCCCAACTTCAATGAGTGGCACATTCTTATCTCAGCGATCTGAAACTTTTCCCTTTGTGAACAGGGAGAAAGTGATGGAGAAAGTTCCCTTTGTGCATGGGAAGAAAGCAGTTTCCATTTTCCATGTTATCAGGCCAGTGGCTGCCTAAGAGACATTCCCTAAGGCCCCAGTAAAGGAGAAAAGGAAGAAGAAAGAGGCTATGGGGGGAGAACTGGGCTGAAAACAGGGGGACCAGTCCATGACAGGACTTGGTGGAAATGCTGGGCAGAGAGAGGAGCAGGGAGTAGTTGCTTTTCAAGTCTGTAGGAGACAAGTAACACTGTGTTAGGGATGACTTGCTGCATGTTCCCAGCACACCTACTTTTTGTGGGGCTGGGGATGGTAAGTGGTCTGTTTGGGTAGTCCAAGGTATTGGGTGGGCATTAACAGGGAGTCACAGCAGCAGCAGAGGGCAAACCTCTCCATCTCCTTCCCTCCCTGCTTCCAGAGCTGACACTTTCCTGCACAGCTCAGCAGCTTAGGGATTGACTCCTTACCTCAGGAATGCTCGTAAATGTTAATATCCATCCTTCTGACCCAGCCCGTTTGCTCCTCACAGAAAATCAGCATTCCCAAGGCAGCAAGTGCAAGGAGCAAAGCTAACACCATCTGGTACTGCAGGGCCCTGCTGGGCTGTGGGTCAGCCTGGGATGTGTCCAAAGGATCCCTCCATGGGTCCAGATATTGGCAGGACTGGAGTCTGCCATGGGGGTGAGGGGAGGGCTGGGGGGCTGAGTGTTGGATGCTGGCAGAGTCCTTAATTTTCCATCCATCTTTGTCATATTGAGAAAGGGTGGAATTAAATGTTCTAAAGAAATTGAAGAGTTTTTATTTCACTAGTCCGGGGGAAAAAAAAAAAAACAAACAGTGGAAAATAAGGAAAAGAAGGCCAAGTGTGCCCTCTCCAGTTGAGGAGGGAGCAGTGAGAGCAGCTGCAGCACATCCCTGAAATTCCTTCCCATCAGCTGCTGGAGCACGTCAGGCTCTGCAGTTTGCCATGGGAAAGCCAACAATGCCCTCAGCCGGCAGAGAAGAAGCAGTGCAAAACCGGGGCAAAGCAGTGAAAACCTGGGGGAAAGGGCAGTTCGAAAGCAATCTGAAACCCCTCCTTCTCTGCAGCCACCAGGGAGAAGAAATTCCTAATGTGAGCCGTGCTGTGATTAGTACAATGATCATGGTCAGAGCAATGGAAAACAAGGAAAAAGTTGATGTGAAGATGCTGTTAGAAAAGTGACACCGTGGCATGCTGGGAGTCTGGAGCATGGCATTTTGGGATAACCAGGGTCTTGTTGTTTTTTAGGGTCGATTCAGCATAGACCTGTACGGGACAGGCCTGTCCCTGGTGGGAACAGCCAAGTGGCTCTCACAAGGGAATTACGCCGTGTCGGAAATTCAGAAATCCCCAGTAAGCTGTAACTTTAATTATGGCTATACCTGCTCATCACTACATTGTCATTCATGGCAACATCTTCCAATAGAGACTAACAAAAAATGAACATCTGACATTAAAGTGTTGTAGGTAATTGCGGTGGGGTGAGGCCCTTGTGGGTTTAGCTTGATCTGAGTTATTGCAATTAATTAGTGAGCCTGATTAACTGTGAAGCTGAAAGTGTTGAGTGCTGTGGGGCAGACAGATCCTTAATCAGTTGCCTGAGATGTCCAGCATGGAGTGTGCATCACAAGGCAGGGCAGCAGGACAGGGTCAGGGCTTCAGAGTTGGACCTGCAGGTAGGGTCTGGTGCCAGGCAAGTGCCCTGAGCAGGAATTGTTCCCAACACATGGCTGATAAAGTATGGAGGATGTGGACCTTCCTGCTGGTCTGGGTTTATCTCCTTGGGAAAGTCTCAAGTCACTGGAGTGTTGCAGAGGCACCATCCCCTGTCTCTGCCTGGGGCTCTGCAGGCTGGAACCTCAGGGTAAGCCAGGCAGCCCTTCACAATCACAGCCAAATTTGTACTTGTACTGCTTAATTTGTCTGTTAACACCTCCTGCAGTCACTGTGTGCCTTCACTCTGTTGCTTCTGTGTCATATTCTGAAATGGTAGAAACCCAGGATTGCTTTTTTGGCTGTTATTTCATGTGAGTCATCCCAATTGCCCCTGTTAAAACTCTCCAAAGGAGGTCACCATCATTTAACAAACAGCAATTGGCAAAATATCCTCTCCTGTACTGCTTTCAGTCTCCCCGTGGCTCTGGGGAGCATGAGTCTCCTCTGTGCTGGTCTCTTAGAGGAGAATTGATGCTACAGGTCTGACCACACTAGAGGTGGAAGAGGACCAGCCCTGTATGTCAGTTCCAGCAGGTGCTTTTCTATCCTCCCCTTCTAAAAGGAGAGAAGTCAACTTTGGGGTTGCAGCAAACATCATGGCTGGCAGAATTAAAACAACTTTAAGGAACAGAGGTGCTCAGAAATCCTCCATCACCTGGTGGCATCTGTCAAGTGCTGTTCCAAGGGCGTAATTGCCTGCAGGAGCAGAAGAAAGAACGGTGCAGTGAGAAGAGATGATAGCAGCCTGCTGCAGTCACAGATCAATAATGTCAAGGGCAGGGTGGAGCTCGTTTAAAAATAAGTGCTTTGTGCAAGCTTGTTGTGTGCTTAAGTCCAATTTTCTGGTAATTGAGGGCTGAATTCCCCTCAAGGACTGTCTGTCCATTCTAATGGCCAAGAGGAGAAAGACTCTGCAGAGGTGACGTAAGGAAGGCCAGATGGAGGTATTAATCTCCTGACTCAAGCCCAGAGTTGCACCCTGCTTGCTGGGCTCACCTGGAGACCAGGTCAACCTCAGGACCACTCCATACCTACCCCTACTGGCTGTGGGAAGGGGAGGAGGGTTGGCACCTCAGCAAGTGACATCACCTCACCCTGTCACTTTCCCTCCTCTCTTGTCTCTGGAGCCATTCCAGGACTTTCCCTTCCAAGTGGATGTTTCCTGGTGTTGCCTGCAAATAACCCTTTCCATGCCCTT
Source organism: Zonotrichia albicollis (assembly GCF_047830755.1). Classification (NCBI taxonomy): domain Eukaryota; kingdom Metazoa; phylum Chordata; class Aves; order Passeriformes; family Passerellidae; genus Zonotrichia; species Zonotrichia albicollis. The sequence continues at coordinate 6,551,533 of NC_133830.1, forward strand.
CCCATGCTCAGGCAGGGCTGAGCAGTTGTTACTGGCCCAGAGTTCTGGTTTTGTTCTTGCATGAGTCAAGTTTTCTACTCATTCCTGTTATTCACTGTGGGCCAAACTGGAGAAAGCAGATATCCTTGAGATACCATCCAAATGGCCTTCTCCTTGGGCAGCTTTCAATTTATTAAATCAAAACTACCCTTTCCTATTTGTGTTCACCATCTGATCTGCTAGCACTAAAGAGAATTACCTTTGTGTGTATTTGAATACAGCAGTGATTTCATAGACTGATTTTGGCATAATTTGTTTTCTTATACACCAAAAAAACCATGGCTTGAGTAACCCAGATCTGGCCCTTCTACAGCATGGAATTCCTGAGCTCTTACTGAGCTGTTATTTCTGATTTTGCCTACAGGATGGTACCAAAGTAGTAGGAAGATGTGGTGGTTACTGTGGGAAGTGCACTCCATCATCTGGAACAGGCCTGGACATTCAGGTGTTATAGCAGTGGTGAGTTCTCAGCTGCTTCTGCATGAGGAGAATCTCCCCCAAAATGCCCTGAAGGAGCAGATCAGGCCGTGCTTGCAAAAAGACATGGAGTGCATTGGTGACAGCTTCTCACCCCACACAGCATCCCAGTGGGGTCCCCTGCTCCCCCAGTAACCCTTGTGGATCCAGCACTGTCACCTGGAGACACCTCCCCACCTTACTGGCACCCACCTTTGCTCTGCTCTTATGCCACTTTCTCTGGTGACATATTCCAGAGGCCAGGATGACTCTAAATGTGCTTTTCTGTGTTTTCCAGGTTCTCTGGGAGCAGCCAATGGAGATGAGAGATGGATGAAGGATAGTGATGCAATACCTCTGCCTTCCACTTTTATATCTGTGTATATGTGTATATAGATTGCATATTCCTAATGTACAGTATAATATTTATGTTTGGGATTATTTATTTTGATTTAATATTTTTGTACGTAAAATCATTATATTAAGGCTGCTTTTACTATTTTTATTTTTTATTGTTAAATCCTGCAGTCAAACCACTGCATTTTGCATACTCTACATTATATGTAGCATTATGACAAGTGATACTTAATTGTCACTGTATTCAGTTGTTTACTTACAGTCAGTAACTTTCCTTCAGTTATGGGCTGCTTTGGCCCTCCACGGTGCTACACAATCTGCATTGGGGTATTTTTGGCATTTCAATCTGTCTTTATGCAAGGAAATTAGACAAGATGTGCTTAAATTTTTATTTTTAGGGATTAGGCTGACAGCACTCAAGGAAAACATGACAATGAATACTGTGCTAGTTGCATTAGCAATCTTTATCTTTTAGGTATGTTTTGAAATTCACATGACCTCTGTGGCCAGTGCTGAAAGCACTGGTTTGGTGCTAACATGATATTTATTAATGCTCTGTAGTTTTAGTTAATCCAGTGCCTTTATCATTGAAGAAGGGGATAAAGCAGAAAAATTGTCAGGCAATTCAAATCAATCAAGATCTACCCTAGGTTTAGCAAAATTCCTGCAGATGGATCTTCAGATCTTCAGCTCAAGCCCCTTTTTTTTTAGGGTTCTGAAGTGAACTCACTTTTTTAAAAAAATGTATCTTTGTCTCCTAATTGCATGTGCCACTGTGCTTCCTGACTCCATCTGGAAGCGGGGTATTAACTCATCCCAGACAGGCTGATCAGGCCATATGTTTCCCTGGGCTGTGTTCTCACAAGAGATGTAGTTTCTTACAGACTTTTTTACAAAATCCTAGCGTGAGGACAAAAGCATCCCTGTGGTGTTCCCTCCCCATGGGGCTGGTGAGGACTGTGGGGACAGCACGCCCAGGGATGGGGACAGCACGCCCAGCCAAGCCACCCCTTCTCTTGGCCAGGGTGCTCCCCTGCAGGCACTTGCAGCATTTCCCCAGCTTCCTACTCACTCCCAGACCATCTGCAGAGGGAGGCTTCGCTGCCTCCTTTCAGCAAGATCACTCTGTACCTACAGATGATTCTGCCCCCCCCTTCTAAAGCAAGCTGCTTTACGCCTACTCCTGAGTTGCTTCGGATCTTCCTGGTAAGGCATCTGTGCTCCTTGCCTCTCCTCATTCCCATGTACAGCCAGACATTTGCTGTTGGCTTTTTTTTAATCAAACTGAGGAGCCATGTCCCTTAGGTGTGGTGGCTCCTGCCTGTACATAGCCCTCAGGCCACGCTTTCACAGAGCTCTGTAGCACATGAACGGGGGTGATGTGACCAGGTTACTGTTGTAGTCTATGACTATGTCCCTTATCTCTTTCTCCACAACTCTACTTAGTGATAGCAAGGTGCTGCCCTTTCACCTTTTATGTCAAGGCAGCCAGAAGCACAAAGTACAAGGAAAGGAAGCTTTTCAGCATAAAATTACCAGCAGTTTGGAAAACCAAAGAGGCTTATCTGCTACTCCAGATAACTCTTTCCATTTTGGATGCAAGCAGTTACCAAACACAACCTCAGGATCTTGTGTGTCTTTTACAGAGCTCCCCAAAGGATGTGTAATCAGTGTGTTACAAAAGAGTTGGATCAATGGTGATAAATGATCCCTGGATTCATAACCTGTGTGTGGCAGGCTGTGCTCAGCCTTTGGAGTGAAACCTGTCAGCCTGACAATCAGGGATTGACACATTCCTGTCAGCTGGGAGACACCTTACAGGCAGGTAGGGCTGTGCTACAGCCCAGAGCTGGAGAACTGGTGAAGGAAAGAGGAAAAAGGGAAAGAGAAAGGGAAAAAAGGGAAAGGGGAAAGGAGTAATAATGGAATAGTGATTTTCTAATGATAATTGCTTAAGTGTAAATTCTGTTGGGGAAAAGGGAAAATTGCACTATGAAGTTCAGAAAGAAATTGTGGTGCTTTACCACTGTAAGTGAAGTGAAATGAAGTGAATGGCTATTTATAAAAAGAAATACTATTTTGACCTGTACAAATTCATTTCTACCATATAGTTTCAAGGCAGCTATTAACAGAGCTATCAGAACCTAAAAAATACAAAATAAACTATAAGAGAAAAAATTACAGAGCACCGATCCTGACATTCAGTAGTAGTCATCATTAAATAGTGCAGATTTTGAGGATCAGAGACATTTCTTTTTCAGGAAAGAACTCTGGGTTTTGTATATCAATGCCATTATTTTTCTACAAACTGGGGTATTTTTTTGCAAGCACTTTCCTGTACCATGTTTCCTTTCTTTCTGCTTATACTCAAAAGGAAATGAGAATACCTGTATGACATGTCTGTATGGTCTTGCTGCATTTGCCATCGTATTTCAATACCTGTGTCCTACAATAGAGGCAAAATACTTTGTACACAAGGGAATAATACATTTAATGGTAAACATTTTTTTCTGTGCTGGTGTTTATTTCCAAGGTGTGGGTTTGATTGTCCCATGCAAAAGGAAAGAGGGATGTGAAGAATGTTGTTTTTTATGGAGCCCTGACCCAAACCTCTGTTGGAGTCTGTGGACCAGGGACCACCTTGGAGAATGGCCATGACCACCCACTCATGTCCTGATGGCTGGAGAGGCTGATGCTCCCAAATTTCAGTCCAAGAGGACTGCTCCAACGTGCATTATATACATAAGCACATCTCAGAGATGTCTCATGCGTTGTTCAGCCGTGTCTGGTGACTGGCTGGTGCTGCCTTCAATGACCAGGGACATCCTTTGACATGGCATGTAAGAGAGAAAAGCAGTTCATTTTGCAAATGTTTTTGAATTATGAGCTGGGATAATGGCCTGGTCCACACCACTTCTAATGTGTTATGGAAAGAAATGTGCAAAAAAAAATCAACTTTTCTAAATTGGAAAAGATAGTATCAAATATACAAGAAAATTCAGGCAGGAGAAATTTGGTTTAAAAGGAAGCAAATGTAGGGACTGCCTCCCAGGATGACAAGCAAGTGTTGAAGTGCAACCAGTGTTACATCACCATTGCCCCAGATACTGCAGGTAAGAGTGAAGTTGCAATTTCTGTCTTCCCTTATATGTTCCTTATGCTTTGTCTCAGAAAATGCTGCAGATCTCTTAGTGCTCACAGGTTCAGCCTTTTCCAGCTTCTATTTTTTCAAAGGAGAGAGGATTCCTCCCTTGTGCTGTCTGAAACATTGTCAAATGCAGAAAACAGAACATGCAGTATTTCAAAACCTCAATTCTTATTTTAAATGACCAATCTCGTAAAAATGGCTTTTCTATAATTTATCCTTAATAAATTATTACACAGACTTTAAATGTCAGCTGCTGTGGAATTAATACACAGACCCTGAATCATATTTGACTTTCCAGCCCTGTATAATGAAAGGGCATTTTAACACTTTCAGTGCTTAGGTTCTGCGTGCTTAGTGCTGAGATTCTGTGACAATTCTTCAGTCTCTTTGTGCAGCTAAAAAGACAGAGGGATGCTTGATCACTCTGGCGTTCTGCCCCAATGATGGGCATTTTTCTTCTACAGAAAAATACAACACATTTTGTTGAAGGCTGTTGGAAAGGCATGTCTCAAGGAATTAGCTCTCAATCAGGACATTTGATTCCTTTCCTTCCTTTCCTCATAGCCACGCTTTGAAAATTGAAGAGTGGCAGAGAAGCCTGTTCTGTTGAGTCTTTCCAACACAACTCCTCAAACAGATGATTGAGGGCTGACTCAGAAGAAAGCGTTCTGTCAGGGGAAGAGCACTGAGGTGAGACACCTCCCATCACCGGGCAAAGGCACAGGAATTCAACCCAACCCAGGCGTCATTAACAGCTCAAGTGGCTCAGCCCATGCCTTAAGTTCTCCCATCACTCGAACTCTTCAAATGGAGAACTCTTTCGACCCGGTCGTTGTAAGAGAAGTGTTTCGGTTCATCCAGCAGTCACAGCCCTTTGTGGTGTTGGTCACTTCGTGGGAGGGGACGAGTCCCTCTGCAGAACAGATTCCTGGAGGCAGCTCCGGCTTGCAACGAGCAGGAGGAGGAAGCTGATGACCGAAAGTGGTGCCTGTCAGTCTCACTCCAACATTTTCCAAGTATTTTCGCCTGTGAAGTGATCCAGGCAATTGGAATTGTAGCTTTCCAGAAGCAGATTCAGTTGACAAGTTTCTGACCTCTCTTTGCAATAGCGAGATGAAGAATGCTAAGAAGTTATTTTCAGCCTTCAGAGAAGAGTCTGAGTTTCCACTTCAAAGTTGGCTTAATTTTCCAGCTATTTAACATTTGCAAATACAAGGCACATCTTTCAGAAGAAAAAAAAAGCATAGTATTTTGACCTAACCCAAATGCCTTTTATACTATATTTCCTGGGGTGGTTTCTTTTGTTTGTTTGTTTGTTTGTTCCAATTGAAAAAAAAAAAAACCAAAACCTGTGAAATTTTCCATAAAATTACTTCTGCCTCTCTCTAGTTATAAATATTGGTTTTGAAGTGTTTGGAGCGGTGATCTGTTGCCTGTAAGTACAAGAAGATCTGATGTAGGTACCATTTTAAGTAAGGGGAGGTAGAAATGCATTTCTCCTTTGTGACACTGATCCAGGTCCTTCAAGGCAGGATATGAAATGCAGAGGCTGAGGCCGTGCCCATCAATCCATTTCTACCAGGAAAACCTCAGTTCTGCTGGGAGCAGAATGGTTTCCACATTACATCCCCTCACAGGTTTTGGCACATGCCTGGCTCTAATGATCAGTCTGAGCCGCCAGCAACAAGATCAAGCTGCAGCTAATTAAACATGTGTTGGTAGTCAGTGTCTCCATTTCTGAAGAGACAGTATGAGGAGAAGAGCCAGAAGTCTGGAGTAATCTCTGAATACAAAACCCTTTGTATGTGGGGCAGAGGGTGCAGGGGGAGGCAGGGCTCTGATATTCTCTCTGAAAATCATTACTTGGTTCCATTCATATGCTTATAATTTCTTCATCCTTCTTTAGTCTGCGCCTACATTTCAGATGAGCAATTAAATTAATCAGGTCTTTTCTGCATTGTCCTTTTCTAATCCATCCTCTGACCTTCCTCTTTGAAGCTATTCACAGCTCGCTGCCTGCCTTCCTCAGCCCCGCACAGAAAGGAGCATTGACTGTGAAACGCTCTCATTGCTCCTGCTGCCGGCAGCCGGGAAGTGGGAATGGCTCCCTGCAAACTCCCCGGCAAGAACAGACACGTCCAGGTTATTTGCTGTTACTGGCAAATACAAGGAGCAGCAAATACAGGTGGTGCCTCCAAGCCCCCCGCAGGTGGGAGCGAGCCCGAGCAGAGGATGCCAGCAGGTACCAGATGCTGCCAGAGGCTGGAGCTGTGGCCTCATACTTGGCTGGGACTTCCCAGACGAAGTTTCTCAGCTTGGTCCCTGGTGTGAGTAGCCCTTTGGAGCAGGATGCACGCGTGTCGTGGTGGGAGCATGCAGCTCTGCACTTCCACTGAGGCTGATGCCTTGCTGGAGCTTAGAACAAGCAGGTACACACTGGTGGCAGCTTTTCCCTGCTTCAGACACAGCTGAAATGGCAAACAACTGAGACCTAGAATTTCAAACCAAGAGCTGCTGAAAGGAGATGTAGGGCAGCAGTGGCCATGGAGGTTTGTTTCTTGGCAGCACAGTGATTCTGAGCCTTGTCTGTGGGAGCAGGAGGCAATGGCCTTTCTTCTTACCTGTGCTGGGGCTCAGCTGCTGAAACATTTTGCTGTCTGTCTGTCCTTCACTGTTCTCATCCCTGAGCATGCCATGTCTCCTCAAATCCACGTCTCAGGGGGACAGTAAACCCAGATCAGTGGCATAGGAAACCCCAGCAGATCACTCTGCTGACTCTCACCTGAGCTGCTGCTCCATTCAGGTAGGACAAATGGAGAGCTGATACCCTTCAGATCCACTTTTTAGAGATATTTCTAAATTCTGCTGACTGAATTGCATGAAGTGGGGTATCCTCAAGACATTTCAACAGCTCTTGTCAACACCGACAGCTTCATCCTGCTCTGTGTGGAAAAATGCAGTGGGTGTGCCCTGTGCTGGGGCAGAGCTCACCTGGAATAACCCTGAGAGCTGCCTGCCTGCCCCAGAGAGGCTCTTGCCCAAGATAACCTGGCTGTGCCCTCCTCTTCAGCTTTGCTCCACATTGTGCAAGTGGCATGTGAGGCTTTCCAGGTACGGCTGGCATTCAGATTTCACTGATGGCATTTTCCCTCTGATCATTCCCAATGGCTTGGGGCTTTCAAGAACTCAAATGTGTGGCAGCATTTAACTTGGGAGAACCACAAGCTTTTGACAGCAGGTTTGTCCTGGGCTGTTTGCCTTGGCTAAAGGACTGGTGGCTCCAGTTCTTTAGGTGGCAAAAACAGCACCAATATAAAATCTGATAACATTGGTGTCTAGAAAAGAAACAATTTCTGGCCTCACAGCTACCTAATCTCTCATGATCTGAGCCACCAGCAGCAGCCTGGTTTTGCTAGGCATTTCTCTACCCTATTTATAAGCAGGCTTCTACCCTGTAAAATGGTAAGTAAAAGACTCTTTTCTTTTTCTCCCAATCAAAAGAGACAATAGACAGCTTTAAAAACATGAGTCAAAGGACCTTTCCACCTGCAGGGTGGCAAATGAGTGATTAATGTGAGGGATTGCAGGACATCTGTGACACTTCCAGTGCTGTGGCAGGGGAAGAGCAGGATGGTTTCACTCCTGCCAGCTCACCTCCTGCCGAGCCTGCTGACACCTGCCTCTATGCCAGTTACCCTAAATTGGTTTGTTTTCCCTTATCTTCATAAATGGTCCTGAAAAGTCAAAGTAGCATGGCAGAAGTGTGAACTTACAGCATAAAGCAAATAATTCTGCTGCACCAAAGAGACCTCCAGGGAGTGAGGGGGGATAGTAGAAAGTTACTTGTTGCTATAGCACTAGGATGTTGTGTGCAAATTGGCAGAGTCCCACCTGATGGCTTTGTTTAGCCTCAAATTGAAAGGCATTAAGTAACCACATGAACTGGGGCCATCTCCCACCCCTTTGTCAGAGAGGCTGGGGGAGCTGAGCTGAGGGGCTCCTGAGCTTGACAGCAGAGAAATACAGACCTGGGAAAAGCTGAAGCACTGGCATTTCGCTTCGGAGAGCAACAGCCTGAAGGATGAGGAGCTGGAAAGGAGCAGGAGGGAGGGAAGGGAGCCTGTGTCACCCTGCCATGCTGGCATCAGAGGCCAGGGTCCCTCCAGCATCTCAGCAATGCCCAATCTGAGAGGGGCAGGTCCCTTTTTGAGAGGGTAAGTTTTATGTATCCACTTGGCTCTGCATTTCATAGCAGGTGCTCCTCTCCACAGAGTGGGACTGGGCTCCAAGTTTTTATTGGTGTGGACTCCAACTCCCAAATGCTATTTACAGGGAAATTAAAGACCGCCTTCAAAATTAACAATAGATGGCTATAAATCTTACTCAGTTACTTAGCAACTAACACAATAAAATCCTAAGGTTAAAAGGAGAAGGGTTATTTGGAGATACCTTGGGGAGCACATAATGGCCATTTGCATTCCTGGGTGGGAGGACACAAAAAAAATTCCTGGGATATTTACAAATGAGCGTACTGATGAAAGAAAAGAGGTGCAATTACTCAGTACTGTTTTAATCAAAATACCTCAGGACAGAGAAATTTAACAAAAAAAGTAGTAGTCAAATGGCTGTGATAAAGAGCACTGAGAAAATGTATAATCTACAGAATTTGTAGAAGGGTTTGTTAAGTTGCTAAGCCCACTTTGTTGCCATTTGTGACATTTGAAGTGTGTGTACTGCAAAGTATCCGTGTAAGAAACGTTCAGAGTGAATCTGACCATTACATGCCTGATGGAATATGCCCCAGAAAATCCTACGCAGCGCAAAAAAAATTTAAAACCGAAGTAACACAGCATGATTCATCCCGGCCCGGGTTCCTGTTATGCACAGCACAGATTGAAATTCCATCTCCCCTCCTCAAACTGGGGTTTGTGCACAGCCTTTTCTGCCTGCAGTAATTGCAAATCTTGGAGCTGGAATGAGCAGAAACACTGAGAACTCCTAAAAGACCCTCACGGGGGCACATTTACCCAGGAAGAAGGAGGCTTGGTGGAGGAAAGATGCAGCAAATTAGATGTGTATTCCCCATCAAACTCCTTCAGCAGCTGTGGCACTTAGAGGTATTTTTAAGCCCTCCTTTTGCTGTTTGAAAGGCTTCAGACAATAACTTCCTAATAACAGTCAGACATTTATAACCTTCAGGGTACTAGATGGAGACAGGGCTCATGTTGAGCTGTAATTCACCTGCACAGGCTGCTGGCAGGAGGAACCACGAGGGGACTGACTTTGTGTGTAACAGCCAAATTCACCTTGACATCACAGAGGGGAGAAATGGATGGGTCCAGCATGAAAATGAGAGCTGCTTTCTGCCTTACTCCTCTGCTTTCTGTTGGTGCTACCCCTGCCTTGGTGCTGATGGTCAGGGCTGGACTGTAAGAGGCACAGGGGTGTCAGAGCTGATGGAGGGATGCTGAGAGCTTCCTGCATGTGAGTATTTTGGAGGTGATTTCCTGACGTGAGGCACGGTTTGCAGGATAGAAAAGCCAGGGGCACTTTCCTGGAAAGACTAGGAAATTTTCCTGGCTTCACACACAAAACTGTTTTGTCTGCCAGCTAACTCCCATCCAGAATAGCTGGACCAGAGTTGGAGGCAGACTTTCCATGGTCTTTGGTGGCACAAGTTGTCCCCATATTTCCCGTATTTCCCATCCCTTCGTTGCAGCTACTGCTGTGGGCCTGCAGCTCCTCTTCCCAGCTGGCAAGGACAGCCCCTGGGCTGGGACACAATCACTGCAGCTATTGCACATGCTGGTGTCCCACACGGGATGGAGGCCACCAGGAGAACAGAGCCCTAATGACAGCTCTGCCCTGCATCCCAGGCTGCTCTTCTGCACAGATCTATCCCATGGCAGTCCCTGTTCCATCTACCTTGTGACCAGAAGCTAACACAGGAGCTGTATTATACCTTTCCCTGAGTTCTTTGATTTTCATCATAATTATTTCTGTATTATCAGGTATACAACAGGGAGCAGGAAGCAAAGAGCATCCCTGTCATTTCCCTCCTCTTGGCCATCCACAACTTCAAAGGGAAGGGAAATGGGTCCAACTCAGTGCATGAATGGAACAAACTGGGTTTTAAACTGGTTTAGTCATTAGAAGGGCTGGAAGGAGAGTCAGCCCTAGGCAGGTTTGATTGAAACAGAAATGGGAGGGGAAGATCACGTATGGAACAATTTAAGTGACAGCAGAAACAATAATTTGTCAGCCAAGCTGTCTAGCATGTATTATACATGTGTGTCTGTTTCTAAGCCTATTTGACAGCAGTATCTGACACCCCCCACCTCCAAGCTGAGTCTGCCTCCACTCAAGAGGAAGATCTCCATGTCTATAAAAATAATAATGCAAAATACCCTTTTGAAAGTAGCTCTTGTGGCAGCACAGGTAGGGCTGGAGCTGTGTTGCTGTCCCCTGCCTACCCAGCCATGCCAGGATGGTGCATCATCCCCTTTGCACATGGTGAGAACAAGGGAGTGGGAGTTTATTTCCTGAGAGATCTTTACTCTTGGCAGCTTTTCTGGGGGAGGAAAGAGAAGAGGAGCATTCAGGCCAATGAGATAATGTATCCCCTCCCTTTCCCAAATGCATCCAGAGATGATGTTCTGGCCTGGCTGTTTCCTTATAGAGAGGGAGCATCTGAGCATCCCTAAAAGGGGATGGGGTCCTCCCAAATAGCCCTTCATTTACGCTGGATGTCTCAGACCAGAGAGAAATTATTGTTCCTGTGAGATATTCAGGTGAGCAGGAGTCCCTAAGGACCTGACTTCACCGGGGTCTGTGCTACCTGAATATTTTCATGGCTCTGAATGATTTCTCCAGATCCTTCTGCAGGCACAGCAGAACAGAACCCCTCACCCCTCTTGTCTGCATCTTCTGCACTCCCAGGCTGAGCCCTCATCTTCCCTCTTCTGAACACATTGATGCAAGCCTTGATGCTCAGAGCCTCCCCTGCCTTTTCCTTGTGTCACCCCCTGTGCCTGCAGGACACAAGCATGCAGGGTGACAGGGAAGTTTGGTAGCTTCGTGGACAGCTTGGGAGGGGACCAGCCAGCCTTGTTTTAAGTTTTAAGTAGCCAGCCTTGTTTTAAGCAGCAATTTAGGACTTGCATCTTCATCAGAAGACTGGAGCTGTGATTCAGTACAGCCACACCTCCAAGGAATTTATCCTCCAACTTTGACTTACATTTGCTGTTTTAAACTCCTAGCAGATGTCCTCGCCAGCCCTGTTATTGAGGGCGCACAGCATCTCTTGCAACAGCAGAGCAATTAAAGAGGATTTGCAGGTCACCTTTAAAGCATTTCCCACAGCACATTGAATCTTGTTATAAGTCCTGTATCCAATACTGCTTTTATTTCAGCAGTTTTAATTGGAGTTTTAAATATTCTGAACCTTATGCAAGACACCCAAAGTGCTGGAGATTTTCAGGCCCTCTTTTGCATGACACCCACTCCCTGAAATCCCATTGTCCTTCTGTAGAGCTAACAGTAACTCAGCACCCTGATAATGTATTAGATCCTGGATACAGGCTGAGATGTTTCAATATGAGGTCAAACCCCAGCCTGCAACCAGTTGCCCACTGTGTGATGAAATGTATACTTGGAGAGATCGCCTCTTCCCTTGAGAGCTTATAATATATTCATGCACCACTGTATGAGTTGGAAACTGGGAGAGAAACCAAGAAGGAAAATGATGAGGAAATTTAGCAGAAGGGAGCAATAGAGGGAAGCTTGGAGGGTTTTGGAAAGGTAAAAATAGCAACCACAGAAAAACAGAGCAGGGAGCATTCAATATTTTTGCAGGGCCATGAAGAAAGCCTATGGAAAAGGAAATTTTCTCCATTATAAAATTCTGTAAGTGGAGGGTTTTTATTTTTCTTAGGTTGGGTTTGTTTGTTTTATTTGGGTTTTTGTTTGTTTGTTTTTTGGGGTTTTTTTGGGTTTTGGGGTTTTTTTTTTTTTTTTTTTTTTTTGTTTGTTTTTTTAAGGAAGCACAGTATTTATGGCATGAAAGAGTGAAAATCTCCCCGAAACTTTTTGTCTGAGACTCTTCAAAAGGCCACCTCAGCTCCACACTCCCAACCTCGTTTCAGCCTCCCAGGAAGAAGATACAAGAGAAGAATTGACAAAAATGAGAACTGATTAAATGGAAAAAAGAAATTATCAAAGGGTTACCATTTTAACCAGCTGTGAGGCAGCAAGGCAAGGGAACAAAGAGGCAGGGAAGGAGGGGAAGGAGCTGACAGCATCTGCAAACAACCACAACCCTGGGTGAAGCTGTGAAATGCTAATGGCGAAGCCGCTCCAGCCCCACTGGGGAAGATTTTCCGAGGAGCCCTGTGCTCTGTGAAGCGTTTGCTGCTCCTCCTATCCCCACGGTTCATTTTGCTCTGCCTTGTGCCAGATGTGCTGTTTGATTGCAAACCCCAGGGGCACCGGGTGGGCATTGCTTTTAGTGCGCTGTATGTATGACAAGAGTGGGCTGATGCATGAGCAACCCCATGGCTCCCAGCCCCATGAATCCCAGGATCTCAGGCTCCCAGCCCCATGGATCCCAGGACCACAGCTCCCAGCCCCACAGATCCCATGGATCCCAGGATCACAGCCCTGCTGTCCCACAAGCAGCTCCGGGAGCACCGTGAGCTCCGGGGCTGTAACAGGTGGTGCTTTGCGTCCCACTCCAGCATCTCAGGCCGCAAACATATTTCCTGTGACAGTGTTTTTCCTGCACCCTGCTCGTGTTTGTGGGCTAAACCTTTCCTGATCAGACGCCCAGCAGGAACCCGGCATGATCGCTCCGTGCCTGGGCCAGTTAAATCCCCTGCAGAGCGCAGGTAAGCTCAGCGTGCGCCCTGCCGAGCCGCAGCTCTGCTCTTGGGGAGCTCAGCTGTTTTATCGCCACCCAGCTCTGGAGCCCAACGAGGACATCGCGCTCCCCGCTGCACACCCGGCCGAGCGCCGTGCTCCGAGGGCGGGCAGGGCCCGGGGAGCGGGGCGGGGGAGCCGGTCCGTGCCGGGGCGGTGCCTGCCGGGCTGGGGGGCGGGTGAGGGGCGGGAGCGCGGCCGAGGGGCGGCCGCCGGGGGGGCGGGACGGGCCCGGACGGGGCGGCCGCTGCTGCCGCGCACTCGGGCAGGGCTGCGCCGGGCTCCGCGCCGGGAGCGCTGCCATGTTCGGCCGCGGCTCCCGCAAGCGGCTCTCCAGCCGCTCGGTGAGTGCCGGGGGTCCCTCGCCCCTCGTTCCCCGTCCCCCGCTCCGTTCCGCTCCCACCTGTGGCTCTGTCCCGCCGCCCGCTCCGGCTGCGCTCCGGCGCCTGGCGGGTCCCCGCCGCCCCCATGTGCCGCTTGCTTGGGGTGCGTCCCGGTTCCAGCCCTTTTCCTGCGCTCTCCCAGCCGTGCCGGTGCCTTTCCCCCGGGCGTGCCCCTTCCCTATCCCCCGGGTGCCCGTTCCCGTCGCCCTCGTCCCGCTGCCGCCGCTGACTCTGCTGTTCCTTGCAGCTGACGGCGTCGGGGGAGCCGGAGCGGGGCCAGCCCTGCAACACTTGCGGGGACCAGTGCCCGGGCTTCGCCCTGCACAAGTGGAGGTAAGGCCTGGCCAAACCCCCTGGCTCATCACCCCCGTCCTCCCACGCCCGGTCCCATCGCGGCTCTCCCTTCCCGGGGCTTTGCGGTGCCCTCCGAGTTCCGAGCGCATCCGGGGTGCAGGTGTGGTTCTTTAGGGAGGGTTTGTGTTGGTCCCAAGCGCGTTGCCCACCCATGGTGGGGGTTTTGGGGACACGGGTGGGCCGCCCCCACACAGGTATGCCCGGTGCGGGGCGCAGCAGGACCCAGATGCGGGACTGGGGTAACTGGTTTGGCGATTACCCACTCGCAGCTTCCCCGGTGCGGTCAGGAGCTCGTCCTGCTGCTCCGGGTCGTGCCGGGGGCTGGAGCCGCCCTCACCTGTCAGGGACAACCGGGATGGGGTGGGAAGGGAAAATGGGGCTGAAGGGGTTCTTGCGGTCTGCATCAAACCGCTGCGTGATACTCCGGCAAAAATAGTGGTTTTGGTTATTTCTGTTGTCTTTACAAAGATGGTATTTCTGTCTCTTCACAAACCTGACAGTGCCGGTGCCTGATAAGCACAGCAAGCCCTGGCCTTCTCCTGGGTCAGCCCCTTCTTCCCTCCCCACGTTCTGCTGTCTCAAAATGAGTTCCTGCTGATGTGCGATCTGGGACTTGCTGATATTAAATCTGGGCTGCGGGCCCTGGGAGCTCTACATAGTCTTAGTAGGCCAGGGAGCCCTTGGCGACCTTTTAACCTTATTTTTCAGGGTATACCCTTTTCTCCAGCATCTGCTGTGCTTGGCGTTCCTCCCAGCCTCTGCCCTACTTCTCAGAGCTGTGTCTCACCAGATTAAAGCTTGGATTCAGAGCAAGGATGGGGATTGATATGTTCCTGTTGAGTTGTATCTTAACGTTTAGCCTTGCAAATCATCGTTCGATTTGGCATTTGCCCCAGGGTGTGGTGGGACGGGTTCCATAGGCTGAGGTCTGCCCTGAGGGATGCACAGCAGCAGGTGGGGCTCGCCCTGGTCCTCGGGCTGTCCCGGATTTCCTCGTGTCCCTGCAGAGCCGCTTTGTAATACTTAAAAGTGCCAAGGAGAACTTTCAAATGCAGGATAAGAAGAAAAGCCATGGTCACCAACAGTCCCCTGCTCCAAGGACTTGTGAGGTGCTGTGCTTATGTTTCGTTATGTCAGAGAGTACAACTGTACAGTGGCTTTTGAAGGATTAAGTGAGTTCTGATAGGATCCCACCAGAGGCCAAATGGCCCAGCAGAAGGGGCACACAGCTGCCTGGGGAGTTCAGATGAGAGGGATGTTGCAGCTCTTTCCAGACTGTGCCCTCTGCATTGGCACGCAGATCTTGACAAACCCCATGTGCAGGAGCCTCCACCCTGCCAGGGCTACCCATAACCATCTCCTTCGCTGACAACCTTCAGGCATGGGAGGGGATTTTTGCAAATACAATGTGGATTTTTCCAGCAGCTTTCTCTCAGGAGAGATGTGCTTATGTCCCCCGGGGCAGGAGAAGGATGGGGACCCTTTGGGTATGGGTGGGGTCAGCCCCCAGAGGCATTGCAGCCTTTGTGCTCCGGGGTTTGCATCCCACTGAGCAGGTTAGACCTTACTCCAAGTTTCCTTACACCAGGACTCGATTAGCTGAGAGCCCTCCTGCAGACATTCCCATTTAATTGCCTTGATGTAAGAGTAATTACACAATTAAACCAAATAAAGCAGTCTATTTGCCAGAACACAATAGAGAGGAAATTCGTTCATTTTTCACTAGCCAGTGGTCTATTAATGCCAGGAATAGGTGAGCAGACAAATTATTCCCAATAGTTTGTAGGTTGATAACATGCTGAGGAGCCTGTGCCCTCTGTGCAGGAGATGTTGCAGTCACTGACTGGTGGGGCTGCTCACCTGAACGTGCAGAATGAGACTGAAAGAAAACAAGAAAACAAGGGTTTGCAAGGAGATCCTCACATTAGAGGTATAAATCCAGATCAATTGACCTGTAAAGATTTATAAGGCTTTTTATAATCCTTTGACAGCAGAGTTTTGCTGATAAATGTAAATGGGGTGGTTTTGCATCAAAGATGCAGAGTGGTGATAGCGCTTTAGGGAGACAGAATTATTAACTTGCAGACACTGAAGCCATTGCTGAGGCAGGCATTGTCTATGCCAATATCCCAATTATGCTGGACTATGTATTTTCAATTTACCTGTGATTTTAGGTGTGATCTGTGCAGGCACTCCCTCAAGCAAGCAGCTTGCTTTGTCAGAGGATGAAGATTCCTGTGTTCCTATGTTGCCTTAACAGCCACTTTTCTCAGAGATGGCTCTGAGCATTTGCTGAATTTATCATTCCTGGAAGCACAGGCATGCTTCTTGAGACAGGGAAACCTCTTGAAAATAAATTATATTCTGCAGAACTGTTTTCAGAATAAGCCTGGTCTCTCTACTGCAGGTGATGTGCAAAAAGAAGATGAAAGGAGATTGTTAAAGAATTAAATAACGTCCCTGGTTTTTGAAGTTTGGTTTAGAATCTTCGTAATTTTGCTCTGAAATTATAATCCCACATTCAAGGTAGTAGGTGAATTATCCTGTAGCAGTGTCAGTTTATTTAATGCTAATGTGGTGGAAGCAAGGAATTGAAAACACCTCAGTCCAGCTAGAGCCTACATCTTACTCCATCAAAGAGCTCTCTTCTGCACGCCACAGATCTCTGCCTCTCGTTGTGAGGCAGAAATTCAATTTATAGCTTTAAATCATTTAGCCCCAAAGAGGAAAATGTAAGTGGTTTTTCTGAGAAGGTTTGGGGGCAAAGTCCATGAAGACACAGCTATCAAACTATAACCAGTAAAACCCTGAATTTCTCATGGGCTGAGCAGAAAAATGACTCCTTCCTCTCGTCTCATCACTTTCTGCTGTGGTGGGTTGTCATCAAAGTGCCAAAGGACTGAGTTCATTTGTGTGGGCTCCAGTCTAGAAAATGGAAATGGCGTGTAGGTAACCAAATCCTCATTAATAAAGGTGGCTTTGTGTGGAAAAAGGGAAATCAAATTCAATAAAAATTGAACTCCTTAGGAGCCCGGTTGCTGTTTTCTAATCAGATCTGCATTACATTAAACTGTGTGCCATTCAGCTTGTTAACAAGCTTTGGCATTAAATAAAGCTGTCACTGGAGTTTGGTGAATGAATAGCCATTAGCAGTGTCTTTTGCATAATGTCCTGCAGAGAAAAGCCTTCGAGGGAGGTGGTCCAGGAGCAAGGAAGGGAATTTATAACCTAGTGCCGGTGCAATTAGTGTGAATATGCAAACCTTAAAGGTGACAAATGGTTCGCTTTTGCTGCTGTTAAGCTTACTGTGAAGAACTAATTTCAGATTTACTCTGGGTGAAGTAAAATTACAGCCTTAGTACCTCCGTTAAAATAGCTGATCCTTCGTGTTGGAAGATTGGCATGTGTTTAGCACACGGAGCCATGGTTTGTTTGCTCCTGGAGAAAGCCAAAATACTCCTGCAGATCAGCAGACCTTGCTGTTCCCTGCTCCCTGCCTTCTCCAAGCCCACCAACTAAAAAGATAGAAGCAGGACACGCAGGTCTCAGGATGGTGTTTGAGCTTTGCTGTGAGGAAGGGGGGATGTGCCACCTGGCTTGCAAAGCCTGCAGAGGCAGTGGCATACGGCTGGTTTCTGAGGGAAGGAATTTGGATGCTGTCTCAGAGAAGACAATTTTAAAAATAGAGTCTGAAAACCTTTGGAGAAGTCTTTGTTGCCATAGTTATTCTTCTGGTTTGCAGAAGAATTTGAAAAGCAGTAATAAACATGACATGAAGACAAAGACTGGTTTGCCAGGGTTTTAGCTTCAGTGTGAGATTATGTCTTACATCTTTTCTTGGAGCATCTTTTTCCATGCATACGTCACACAATCTTTGTCCCTTGGAATCACATTTTGCTGAGGAAGAGATCTGCTTCTCTTCATGCCTTGCTGTCACACATTGTGCTCTTAATATCAGTGCTGTGTGTTTGTACAGCACACAGTGCCTGGCCCTTGCCTTTCAGGGTAAATTTATGTGACCTGATGTAGTATTCAGTAATATTCCATATTAACAAATTTTGCTGCATACAGTTGTTTCGAGGATTTGTTTATTTATTTCCACAAATCAGCATCTTGCTGTAATCTACTGCAGTCAGTCCTGCTGAAGCCTGATCTCATCTGGCCTTTTTGGATCAGGGAGTGTCTGCAAAGACAAACTTCTCATCTTCTGAGGAGAGAGCTGCCTGGAGATCCCAGGTGATCAGCCCAAAGGGTTGTGATTGACCACTGGGTCACAGAAACCTATGGACAAGGAAAAGAGATGCATGTCATGAGATAGTGATCCAAAATGGGGTGGTGGACCAGAAGCCCTGTGATGTTTGATGATGTTGGGTGATGATGCACAAGTTGCTTTGCAACTCCCTTCTCTGCCTTGTTGACTGTAGGCAGGGAGTTGCTTGTGGCAGTGGATGTTTGTTTTGTTTTGTAGGTTTGTTTGTTTAGTGCCCAGTGCTCTGGAGATTGCTGCTCTTGTGCACAGCAATCTGTGTGTTTGAAATGAGCGAGAAATTCTGTGTGTTTGCAGCCTTTGTCTGCATTCCTAGGGCTCTGATCCTGCCCCTGGGAGGTACAGGTACAGGGGGAGCCTGCCCCAGCAGGCTCATCCCTGGGTGCCTTTGGGTCTCCAGTTTGCTGCCTAGTTCCTCATCCAGAGAGCAGAAACAATAATATTTGTAACACAGCACATGAGCGAACAACACCGAATTCTGAAGCATTTGTTTCTACTTCCAAAAAAAAAAAAAAAAAGTACAGATTATTGCTTCCATATGTTTTCAGCATTTCTCATAGGTTATGTCTCTTGCACACACACACTCCCAGCTTTTCCCTGGCATGAATAACAGGCTTTGTGCCTCTCTTCTTTAGGATTCAGATATTCCGCACTTCCTTGCATGTTTATTGGAAAGGATTTGGAGATGTGAGAATAGCAGTGCCTTATCTTGAATTGTCTGATGTTCCTATCACTGCCATGGTGAATTGTGCTAGCCTGGAAGGTTTTAGAAGATTCATCATTTTGCAATTGGGAGCCTGCTGAAATGGGCCAAATTCAGCCAGTGCAGATCCATCAAACACCCCTGGGACTGCAGAGGGCTAAGGACTGCTGCTGTCCCTAGGGGTGGGCAGGACTCACCTGCTTCCCAAAGATACTGTCACCCTGGCAGAGGAGATGCAGAAAAATTCAAAGGCTGGTTTTGTTTGCTGATTTTAAAGCCTTTCACAAAGTGGTTGGTGTCATTAGCTTGTTTTTAATTTATTTTTTGTGTGCTTATTTGGCCTCAGGTTCAGAAAGGAGAAGCCACTCCCTGGCCACTTCCTTCAGTGGCAGTCAGTGCCCTTCAGCCCCTGTGCCCACGCTGGTTTGGTGTGGGTGCCTGTGTGCACTGGAGCTCAGCTCAGGGGATGCTGCCCTGTGCACTTGGCTTGGCATCAGTGACTTCAGCTGTCCTATTTTCTTACACCTGCAAGGTTAAACACTTGTGTAAGTGTTTGGGAAATCAGGTCTACTTTTTTGGGGGGGCTTTTCACCCCCATGGTAGTAGGGAGAACAGGGATGATGAGTGATGGCTCGTGCTGCTCCCACCTTTCCAGCAGCAGCTCTACCAGGGGGCAGCCGGGCCATTGGGATGGGGGTTTGGGTGGATTGTGGGGTAGGTATCGGCTTTGCCCTGCCCTGGGACAATTCTTTTCCTAAATGTTGAGTGCACAGTTACATTTAAGGAACTCCCAACGATTTTTTCTGACTTGTAGGTTCCATTTCTTTGTGCCCTGCTGCTGAAACAGCACTTGAAACAGCACTTAAGACAGCCAAGACTGATAAGGTATCCTGTTTGTGTTGGCTGGGAGACACAGTATCCACATTACCAGAGCATTACAGTGTCAGAGGCAGTGTTGTCCCTGGCAAAAAGCCCAAAATAAATTCTTTAATTTTTTTGTATGCGATGTACAAAAGAGTAGGTGAGGTATGTATTTGTTTCCGGGCAAGCCCAGGGAGCCTGTTTGAAGTCCTTTACAAGCCACTCAGGATTGTATTGCAAGAACTCAAAAGCAGTTTGGACACTTGTTGATTGAATTTCAGCTGAGCACAGAGCCCTGCTCTGCAGCTGCTCTAACTGGAGCTGCTCTGCCTGGCTCCATTGCCACTGAGCTGCTGGCAAAAGCCAGAAAAGCAGAATTTCTCCTAGGGAACGGGCAGTGTGGGTAGATTTTCTGTCTGTTTTGAAGTGGCCATGTGCAAGTCTATTTTTATGAATGGTGTGAAAAAACACTTATAAGCTGTTGCGGGATTTGGGCTGATTTTGTGGGGTTTATTCTCTATCTGGTGTGATTGTGAATTACACTGGTGATGGATAGCTGTCTGTAGAGCAGACACACTGAATTCTGAGTTTGTGTGATATTTTACTTCTAAACAAATAATTTTAAAATTCGGTTGGGTTTTCTTTGCACTATTTTTTTTTTAAATGACTGTAAGTGCTTCTTGGTATGCAAAGAGTAGTTTACCTGCCTGGTGTGAGCCAGTGGGGTTTGCCATCCCAAAGCAGAATTTGGCTGGTCAGTACTGTGGTGGTGCCTCAGCCACGGGGCTGTGCTGCTGGATGCTGGCAAAGCACATTTCCTTCATGGAGCCTTTCTAGGTGGATTTGCCCAGGAGAGACCCATAAAACCTGGAAGCAGGATGGGTTGGCTTGCACTGGGATCTCCTAGAAGCAGACAGCTGTTGGTGCTGGAGGCTGTGGCCATGGATTTGGAAGCTGTGAATTAGTGGGACATGGTGAATGATTTAACAGCCTAGTGCTGCTGGATGTGTAAGGTCCTGAGCTCCCTGTGCATCCACCCAAGCCCAGGGAAACGGGTTAAATCGCTTGTTGAAGCCTCTGCTGGGGTGATGAGAGGGAGGAGGTGGGAGGTGAAGAGTTGCACTGGTGCTGTGACAGCAAAGCTGAGCTGTCACCCCCGCTGTCGCCCCCTGATCCCCTTCCCGAGCTGTCTGTCCCGCCGGTGCCCCTGGGCTGCGGCCCGCTGGAGCCCGGCCGGGCCGTGCTGCGTGTGGCCTGTGTCGGGCCGGCAGGAAAACTCCTACTGCTCTGTTCGAGGGTTTGCAGCAGGCCTTTGTCACCAGCGTGGTGTGACCTGAAAGCAAAAGCTGGCAGGCAGCGCTTTGGTGGGATAAAGGCTGGAAGCGGGATCCCCGCTGGAGGGGCCGGGCGCAGCGTTTGGCTGACGCCCACGGAGCGCTGCCCTCCTCTTTGTTGCTCTCGGCTGTTGAGAGTCTGTTCAGTGTTTTCAAGAGTTTTTCTTTGGTTTTGTTCTTTTTCTGTTTGCCTTTAAGAAGTCAATCTTCAGTCTTTTAGAGTTTTTCAAAGACATTCTCCCCCCCTTATTCCCCCCCCCCCACCCGCCCAGTAATCCATCCTTATTACACCAGTGAGTCACTCTTCAAATAATGAATTGCGTTTTCATTGTCTGGCTCGTAAGTCTATCACCGAGTTTAAGGATGGACGATAATATCAGCTGAGACCTTTGGCAGCTGGCTTTGCAATTTGTGGTGCTCATTTGGCTATTTGCTTTTTTTCTCCAATGAATAATCTCCCAGCCGTGGTGGTGGAAAGCCGGACCCTTCCTGTGCTTGTAGCATCTCTGCGGTCACTATCTAATGTTGAAGGAATTTGTAACATTAGCAGAATTGTCTGATGTGAGGAAAACTAATTTCAGGGTAAACCTCATGAGCATGGCTGTAAAGAACATTTTTCTCATGCTTGCAGACCCCAGCCGTGCATCAGTGCAGTCCCAATGGCCAGAACCTCTTTCAGTTCCCCGGTGCTTGGGTCAAGAGGGGTACAGAAAACTCAGGGTGCTCCTCTCTGCTGCTGGAGAGGCTGTGTCTTCCCACGTGTGGCTCTGCTCTTCACAGGACCCTGATACCAGGGCTTATCACTTGGAGAGCTCAGTGTGACAATTATTATTCTCACTGCAGAGAGAGACACTTTGTACTCAGCCATTGCAGCAAACATTTCATCCCCTATCCATTGCCCTTGTGTGGATGCTGCCGCTGCGGTGATAAAAAACATAATGGCTGCTCTTGCTGATAAGGGGAGTGTGTAAGTGTAATTATTGAAATCCCTATGCAGAGCTCTGAGGATGGATGGAGAGTCCCTCTCCCTCTGAGGGGTTTCTGTTGCTCTGGAGCCTGTTGGGGAGAGCACGAGCCTGCAGCTCCTGGCAGATGAAATGGGAGCTGCTCGGACACAGCTGTGAGCAATTAGTAAAGGATGTCTTTTCCCCTCCCTCCACTTTCTTTCCTCCTCTTCTCTTTGAAACCAAGTCACAGGCTTCAGGGAGTCCAGAGGAGAGCTCAAGCTGTTCAGGTTTGAGGTGCTCCTGGACCAGCATGAAGGTGGCCACTGCTCAGTGCATTGGCATTCCAGCAGCAAGGTGAAGGTCTAGGGATCCAACCCAACCTTGCAGGAAGCATACTGCAGCCAAGGAACCAGGGATTATTTAGATCAAACCAACAAAAAAACATATTTCCATGGCAGCAGTAACCATAGGAAACCTCCTCAGCATGTCTTGGGTGGTTCCTGTTTCCCTGCCTTCATCTGTTTGCTTTGCAAGCGGAGCAGTGGTTGCAGGTGCCCCTGGAGTCACCAGGAGTGGCCCATGAGCCCTGCTGTCCCCAGGGGCTTGGCAGCCACACCAGGGCTTGTGTCACTGCTCCTCGATTTCTCTTTTGCTCTAGTTGGTAAAAAGATGCTTTGAGAGGCTTCTTTAGATGCCATCAAGTCTCAAAGCCACCTCTTTACCTGGTGTCAGCTCACAAATGTGCATTTGATCCTTAAATACCCAAGGCATAAAGGCGAATTGTCTCCCAGGGTCCAATTCTTCTTCTTTTCTATAGCGTCTTAGAAAGATACTTTTATATTCCCTCTGGCTCAGCTAGTGATGCTTGGCCTTCAACCAAGACAGGGAATCTAGGACAAGAATCCCTGAATGCTCTTAGAAGAGCAAGATGAGAAGTTATAAAAAACCACAGCATTTTGTTGGCGGAAAAAAAAAGCTGGTAAAAGATTTTGTTTAAAAAAATAATCTGGAATATTTTTGATCAGCTTCATGTGGACACATTTACAGGAGGGCGTAAGAGGAGGCTTGTTTTCCTGGGTAGTGCCTCCTCTAGGAAATCCAAGCTGTGAAGTGAATACAAATGCAGGAAATTGAGAGGTTTTGCAGTGAGTCACTGGAAGGGATGAGGAACCAGTTGTTCTGGTGTGATTGTGCTGATGACAACCAGCTCTTTGACCTGCCAGGGACAGAGTGGCTGTGTGAAAGCACCCGGGGGCTTGGGCATCTCAAGCCAGCACCCAAGGGTGCTTGGACCCCCCCTGTCCTCCTCCCACCCTCCAAGGGCAGTGTGGAGGTGTCCTCACGGAGCTCTGCAGAGCAGATGGGCCCTGCTTGCAGTGCCAAGGTATTGCAGAGACAGGTTAAAAAAAGATGTCTCCTTCTGTGGGAGCGTGACACAGAGAGGGAGAAAATACCTCGTGGTGCCAGTAACTGGGGTGTTTTGGTGCTCCTGTAGCAGACAGTGCTGCTCTGACCTCTCCAGGCTGTCGGGTGCTTGTCATGGCAGGGTTTGCTCTGTGGAGAAGGACCTGGCTGCCCTTTGGGGTGGAGATGGAGCCCTGTGCAGAGGTGCTGCTGGGCTTGGTGTCCCCTGTCTTCCCCTGACTCTTAGCAGATGATTTAATCCCTATTTTTGCAAAATCCCAACTCTATCAAAGTCAGACTTTTGCTTGAAATTACACATTTGAAGAAGTAGCAGCAGGATGGGGACAGGGCTGATTGCCTTTCTCTTCTCACCTGTCAAACAGTGGGAACGCTCATAATTTTGCTGTGGGCCCTGCATTTGGTGCCATAAAGGCCACGTGTCTAAAGTGCAGCCCCTTTAAATGTCAGATATGAGAAGAACTGGGACGTGACAAGACAATAAAAGTTAATATTCTAAAGTCAGGTTTGTGCAGCGTAGCTTGGATTTTTAATATCAAGTGCATAATTTATTACAAGGTGTAGCAGTTTGAAATACATATATTTGAATATGTTTTAATATTATCTTTCCTTCCAGTAGCAGGAACAATGCTCCTTTACAATAGAAAAATGATTTCACATTGCCACGTGACAGTTTCAGCTTGTACCTCTAATAGATGTGTGATCTGCTGAAGTGTGAAGGCTATCTGATAAGTGCCTGAATAATAAAGCTATATTGTTTGTTCTGATCTCCCTTTGTCATTTTCAGGTGTATAAATAAAACATTTTCACATTGGACCCTGTGCAGTTCCAGCCCAGACTTATTTACTTTCTGCTGAGGTAACTTGGAAGAGACATGAATCTTTTAGTGTGACAGGAGAAATCAGGTGGCATCATTATTGCATGTTGCGCTCAAAATGATCAAACGCAATGTTAATAAATATTTTCCTAAGAAAAGTTTTAAGTATTTAAAGAATATTTTTAAACAAAGAAGCATTTGTCTCATGAACAGCAGAGGGCACTCTGCATCGCTGCTGCGCTACTCAGCTGCTGCTCCAGCTGCCCAAAGGGGAAAAAAATCCCTGTGCTTAAATTATAGTTTGTAGAAATGAAATACTCTGTGTGTGTTTGCTTATACAGGGGTGTGAGTGTGTATATAAAAAGACACAGGGTGGCGTATATATAAAAATAATCCCAGCACATAATGTAAAACTTAAATATTCGTAGTGGTTGCTGAAGTTAGGTGAAGCACATGTTGTGTTGATTAATGCTCTGCCTGCTGTTATGCTGAGCTTCAGAGGGGACTGAAGTGTGCTGAGAGGAGAAAATGAAGAGGCCCTGGCTAGTGAAGGGTTGTAATCTTCATCTTCTTGAAGGCACAGAGGCTGGCAACAGCCTAGGATGCTGGAAACTGCCTGAGCAAAGGAAAGATCTTGAAAGATGGATAATATTGGAGGGTGTGGAATTAAGAGTCCTTCTGCCTATAAAAGCAGCAGATCTGGGGGCTTGGGGATTCTGTGCTGGAGTTTTTAGTGCTGAGGTCTCGTTCCCAGCAGCACCAAAGCTTGTGGAGTTGCGAGGCTCTTGTGAAAATCCCTGAGATTGTTTTTATCCTTACTGTAGGAGTTGTCTGTGTAAGGAAATTTAAAATACTGAGGTTTGTGCCTTAAGCAGGAAGCAGCCCTAGCCCCAAGGATGCTGTGGAAGGGCTGGATGCTGGCTGGGGTGTTGTTAGTTGGAAGAAGCAAGCACCTGCTTGCTGGAGAGGGACCCCATCCTTGAGGTACAGAGGTGTGTCCTTCATGGTCCAGAGATGATCACAGAGATTGGTGCCATCTCACTTCTTTAATAAGATTTTATTTTTCCAACAAAAATGGACTTTTTTCATTTTTGTTCCCTTTAGCTGATTACTCAGACACTGCCAAGGTACTGCCAATGTGTGTTTCTAGTTTAACTCTTAGCGCACCTTGTGTTTTTCTTTTAAGAGGGAATAAAGAACTCCAAAGCCAAGTCCTTGATCAGCTTTTGGCTGCATTGTCATGCTGTTGAGGTATTCTGGGCAGCTGGATTTTGTGCCATGCTTTGGGTGACAAGTTTCTTGGTAAAACCATGCGATGCCATGCTGAATTTTCAGATTTTAGTAATTAATTCAAGAGGAATTCAGATTTCTTCCTGTCTCCCCCAGGGAGCTGCTTGCATTGGGCTTAATCTAAATCTCTCAAAGCAGGGCTCCTGCAAGAGTCTGGAAGTGTCAACGCTGTTGTATAAAATATGGGCCTGGTAACAAGAATGAGGGGGCATGTGGTTCAAGATAACCAGTTTATGCTAAATACACAGCTGGGTGGATTTTTCTATAGAGAATCTGTGGCGTATAATGATCAGAGAAATATGGAAATGCCGGAGGGGCTTTATAATAATGGGTGCTAATTATGATGAAATGGATTTGGGTGGTAGGGAGTAATCCAAGATTACAATAGTAAGGGGTTTTTTTAAGTAGCTCCTGCTATTTGGGAGGGCAGCAGAGCTCCTTGTTACATGGCTTAAAACAACCTCTCCATGGGATTGTCACAAGCAGCGTTCGCCCTTGGCTGGTTATTTCACAAGGGCTTGGTGCAGCTCAGACATGACATATGTGAGTAATTTCAAGGATACAAGCTGGCCCACGTGCTGCAAAGCACCTTCTCACTAGGAAAAAGATGCTGTTATATCATTGTGCCTGGATAATTGCTTTCCTGGAGGTGGCACTGGAGCTGGGCTCTGGGATGGGCTGTTTTGTCCCATTATGGTGGTTCCTGGTGGTTTTGGGGCTGTGAGAGCAGGATGGTGCTGCCATCACCAGTTAGGTGCTCCTGCCTGTGCTGGTGGGCTGGGAAGTACTGGGAGAATGCTGCTGGAAATGAACTGTTGCAGCTCTGGGACTGGGACCAAAAGCAAGTTGTAACACCACAGCCTGGAGCACAGGATCCTGGTTCTGGCTACAGGTTTTTGGGCAGGAGCACACGTGTAGAGCCAGGCATGTATCTGCTCATGCTGCTTGGCTTTTCCTTTCTTGTAAGGATTTGCTGGTCTTTTTTCAGTGCTGACCATGCCACAAAGCACTGGACTTAGCACACAGAGTGCCTCAGGTGCTCCTCTCCTTGGGAAACAGTGATTGTGAAATGTTTTGTTGTTGTTAACAGAGATGTGGCAATGCAGAGCTTGAAAAGCTGCACTTGTGAATTATCCAGCTTTGTGCTGGAGACCAGCAAGCCTTATGACTCACCTTAGCCAGAGTCAATAGAAATGAAACTATTTAAATACACAATTAAAATATGTTGTTATGTTAGCATGTGGACCTCCATGCAAGCTTGCTCTCTAACTAGATCAATTAAAGGACCCCCATGGAAGAGATGTAGGAGGCTGGTTTAAAAAAAAAATCCCAGTCTTAACTGCTTGTTTGCTGCCAAGTAGATTTTGGTCTGAAGTGAAAGGCATAAAGGCACCTGGGATTGGGGGATTTATCTCCACTTTGGGACTCCAAAATCTTGTAGGCAGTGAGAAGAAATGGGTTAAAAAGGCGTTCCATGGTTCCCTTCATGGGATGAAATCCAGCTGGCACACAGTGCCCAAGCCCTGGTAGCAGAGAGGGTTGTTAGCCATGGCTAGCACGTTGTTGTGGTTCAGCTCCACCATCTCCCTCGGCTTTTCCAGATGATCCAGGAGCTTGAGTAGTTCATAAAAGGAGTGAGTAGCCAAATGGACCAATAAAAGGAGTTTGTGGAAAGGCCCAATATATTTTATGAAGAAAGAAATGGATCCTCTAATGCGAGGGTTGTGTCTTGTAAAATTTTGCAGGGCTGCAAGTGCTGTTAAACACTGGCTCCCTGCTCCAGCCGCTCCTTGGAGCACACGCAGCAGCTGCTGAAACTTTCCTTTTGACCTGAACTCTTCCAAGTTTGGAGTGAAATCCTGACCTTGGGAAAGTCATGTCATGGATTTCCCAGGGACCATGGAAGTGGTCATCAGTGCAAGACCTGTGATAACAGTCCTTGAATAAAATTTGTCTGGCATTTGTGGGATTTTTTTAGGCAAAAAGGAACAAAGCTTTACATCTTCTTAATGCTCTTTGATGGCAACGACAGCAGCTGGAAGGCCAAAATTTGGCCTGACCATGGTTATTGCTGGGAAATGCCTTTGTGTGATCCAGGAAAAGTGAAGCTGTTTGGAAGTGAGCAGTGAGTGAGTTTGCAGAGTGGGACGCTCCGTGCACGCGTGGTGCTTCCAATGATGGTAACCCAAGGAGTGAAATTTCAGCCCAGCACAGGGGCACATGCAAGGGTGATCAGTGATTTAAATCCCATCTCCCCCAGGCTGTTTAAAGGGTTTGATGCTGGCTGTGGCACGGGGAGCTGGGGTGCCCTGCCAGCTCAGGTGGCACCATCCATAGCTGCAGAGATCTCATCTCACCATGCCACCCTGAATGCTGTAGGATTGGGAGAGGCAGCAAGTGAGGCATGGCATCACTGGATGTGGCATTGAAAGGATGGGCAGAGAGCTGCAGGAAAGTAGAAAACAAGGATCTTGCTGCTGATTCATTCTTTTCTGTGTCTGCAGCTTCCATCCTGATGCTAGCCAACCTGTGAGATTTTCAACTAAACCTTTTGTAGTATTCTCCTTATGTAGCTTGAATTTATTCCAATGGACTGCAGTGATGTGGTGGTGTTCAAGTCAGGCTTGAGTTTCTTAACTGATAAAAATTTGATAACATTTCTTCTGTCTTGACCCCAAAGAGCAGAGCTTCAGAGCTCAACCAGTCTTACAAGATTCCTGTCCTTTTGATCCAACACCTTCTGAGAATGATTTCTGCTGCACTCAGACTTTAAAATAGGACAAATTCCCAATATCCAACCTGCAAACTCCCTATTTCCAACCTGTAATTAAAATTTGGCTTCAAAACCAATGCCTTTGGTCCAGAATGCTGAGCAGAGACAAATTTTGGGTTGTGTCCCTCTGCAAAATGACCACAGACACGATGCCTGCAGGTGTGTAGCCTTTCACTGAGCCAAAGGTGGGGTGACCCCAACTGCAACCTAAAAGAAGAGTGCAAATTTTAAGGGAATGGCATTACATTTCTCAGTCACTGGAAGTCTTTACAGTCTAGGGAGGATTACGTTTGGAGAGGATTTGGTCATTCCCAGTTCTGGAGAACTGGCTTTGCTGAGATCTCCTCACTGGCAATGCTCAGTTCCCCTTCAGCTTTATGGGGACACAACAGCGTCTCCTCTTGAGGACAGAGATGCTCAAGAAAAGGGGCTGTGGGACTGAATGAAGTTGCCATGCTTTTGGCTACCAGGCCCTTTCCTGTGAGCCTTCTCAAAGGCAAAGGTTGGGTTTTTCTGCTGAAGCTTGGCTACTGCTCTCACTTTCCCCACAGCCACCTCTTGAGGGGATCGATGGTTGATTTTGGCAGGAACTGTTTTATTTCGTGCTTGGGAACACAGTGATCTCAGCTGTGTGCAGGTCTGCGTGAGGCTGGGTATTAGAGCTGCTTTGATGTCTGCACTGATACATCTTAAGGCAGCTCAGGATGGTTTTATGCAGTAGCCCTGAGGTGCTTGCACAGAAAAAGGTGCTTTAGAAATGTAAATTCTGTTTGAGGACAGATTTTTCTCTGCTGTTCTCTCTCAATTCAGGATGAGGCGGTAAAAATGTAGCATTTAATTAAAGTTTGTAAAGGTTTGGAAATGAATTGCCATAAACATAAAGGATGTAATCAAATGTCTGCCTAATCCCCACCTTAAGGGCACATTAAATGCAGATAGAGTATAATATGTTAGAGACCAGGATTGAAAAGCGATGAGGATTTGGGAGTAGATCTTTTCTACCTGAAGCTTATAAATTATTTTACTTCAGGCTTAGGGATTTAGACATCTACGTACAATAGAAAGCCACGTAGCAGCCCAATTCTCAGTCAGCACAGCTGGCATCATTCTACTGAGTCATTTCAGCTACAAACCCTTACGGCACAGCCCTGTGACGTGCTTACAGCGCAGTGTCCTGACGGAGTGTGGCATGGGAATCATCCCTCAGTTCATCACTGAGTAGGGGGCTGCTTCTCTGAACTCAATAGGGGATTAGACAGGTTTTCATTGTTGGAATAGAACAGGATGAAGAAGGGGATGTGGCATTGCACAGTGTCAGCTGGGGAGCTGGGCTTACTTGGCTGCAGGGACGCCTTCTGCCATCTCCAGCTTCAGTCCGAAATCCAAAAAATAAAATAATTCAACCAGTTTTTATCCTGAAAAACTCAGCAGGAACCAAAGGCTGTTATCTCTCTGAGATATTTTTTTACCTGTGACATATTTTATTTCTCTCTAGAGAAATAAAATCAGGACATGTTGGAACTGTCTGGCTCCAATTGCCATTCCCCCCGTATCCATGGGAGCCAGGCATCCCAAAGATTTCTTCCCCATGGAACTGTGGGCCCTGAGGCTATCCTTTAGCAGTGCCCTATCAGCAGGACCATGCCATGGTTTTGGTTTGCAGTTAGTGATATTTGGCATTGTTTGGTTTTGGGTAGAAACCAGGCAGTGTTCTGTGGTCCAGCTGTGATTTCTGTGGAAATCAGGAATATTTCTCTTGGTGGAGAAAGAGCACGGAGATGCCACCAAAACCCCAGCTAGACCCATGTCTTGTGACACTTTGCTGGTGGCAGTAGAGCTTTGCATTCTTTGGGCCCGAGGCTAGAGGGTGTGGGATGGAAAGGGCTGTGGGCAGTTGGCTCTCATGGGTTGTGGTGGAGGTGGTGATGACAACCCTTAGAGGAGCAGAGGTGGTGCTAAGGAATTGCCCTTGATGGTGGGTAGCAGCAAGGAGCCAGCAAAGGATTAACTCATCCTCTAAATGACCAGGAAGAAAAGAGCCTGGGCTAAAGGGAAGGGGCCAAAATACTGGTGGCAGAGCTGAAAGTAGCCTGGTTAAAGGTAAAATCAGTCCCATGCCTTACACTGCAGGGCCCCATGGAAACGGGGAGGGCTTTCTTCTTCTGTTGAATTGGGCTCTATGCCAGGTGAAAGAAAACATTTTCCCAACACCAAATGGAAAAATGCAAGGCAGACATCTTAAATGAACTGTTAAAGGAATAGAGCTGTGAAAAGAATACGTTTGCTGTGCACTGGGGTTATGGATTTAACAGATTTTTTACTATATGCGACCTTTGCAATTTGTAAAAAGTGGAATCTGCTGCAGAAACTCAAATTTGAAGGCAAACCTCAGGTTTCATCACTGTTCCTGGCTTTGCTCAGGAGGAATGGACAGTGTATCTCTGTCCTCCTCAAACCTTGCTGTGATTTTCCTTTCCCCTTTAGCCCTCTCCTTGCTCTTTCTACAGATCATTGGCAGTTTTGCTCGTGCTTTAAAATAAGCCAGGCTAAAAAGTGTGATCTGCATTTCAGCGATTTTTGATTACACCCACGTCCTATATTTATTGCCGTTTAAATCATCTATGTTAGTTGGAGATGTGTTTCTTTTGAGCAAGGCAAAAAAACCATGACTCTGTTGCTAAGGCAAAGAAGATATTTATTCATCAGGGCACTTCTTCAGTACTGCAAGGATGGTAGCCATGGAGGAGTGGAAGGAAAGGAATGGTTATGTGTTTAAGCCCTTTCTGTTATTGTTGTTGGCCTCTTGCCATATCTGCTGATGGTCAGCAGATGTCTTTTTTCTCCCCTCCCAGCATTGTGCATCTTGGATTAGAGGTGCAGTTTGGGTTATGGTGCAGGGCAGCTGATCTGAGGAGCCTGGTGTGAAACCCAGAGGGTCCCTGGGATGATCCGCAGGGCTTTGGAGAGCCATGGTCCCACAGGCATTACAAGGCTCCCATGTTTTGTAGCTCTTTCCCCTCAGTCTCTCCAAAGACACTTTCTACTTCCTGGCTTCAGAACGTCCTTTTAAAAAATCTCATCAAATCAAAGCCACCAAGAGCCAAAAATGATGCACATGGCTGTGTTCCCTCCCTGAGCTGCTGCTGGGGGATGTGCAGCACTGCTGTTAGCTGGCTCTTGCCAAGGGAAGAGGTTTTCCTTTCAGCTGTCATAGCAACAAGAAAATATTGTTTTGATGGGGATCAAATTAAAAATTAAATTTGTCTTTTTCCTAGTAAGCAAATTGCTCACTCATGAAAAATATAAATCACTTTGATCAGGGTAGATGTCTTTTTAAGCACCTCTGTGGATTTCCAGAGTGAATTCTGTGAACGTCTCATGCCACATTATGTCTCTGCTGGGTTTATGTAGAATGTCCCATGAATCTGAGCTTTATTTAACATTAGACTTGGGTTGAAAAGCTCCTTGGTAAAACTTCCTTGGTGCTTATAACTGGGCAAAGCCTGTAGGGGAGAGGTGGGGAAACAGGTCTGAAAAGTGTCTGGAAGCGAAAGGAGTGACTCGTCAAATGTAACATTTCTGTGTTTTCAACTAAAAAACCAGACAAGCAGACATAAGTTTGGTGGTTTACAAGATGCTCTGGGTTTTGGAATGCAGAGGTGAGCACAACCTGAGAGTGGGGGTGAGTCAGGTAATTGGGAGTGTCTGGGACAGTGCAGGGGAGAAAGCAGGGTGACGGTGTCTTGCACATGTTCCCACACCCAAAGTATTTGCAGTTTAGGGATTTTCTAAGCCTTGGTGATTTCCAGGTGTTGGGTATCCCTGGGTGCCTTTCTGTCCCATAAGTTCCCTTCTTCCTTTGAGCCCACATGGACTTGTGGAATCCATAGCATCACTCACCATGATTCAGTGCCCCTGCAGGGGGGACCACCTTGCTGAGGGTGCTCTGAACCCAGGTGACTTCCTTCAGCAAGGTCACACCATCCAGGTGAGTGAAAAACCTTCCCAGGCTGCCCACAGGTCCTTGCAGCACCAGAGCTGCACTAATGGCCACGTTTCTTCTCAAAGCAGTGGAAACTCAAGCAAATGATATCTTTTCCCCTATTGGCTCATAGTATAGCAGCAGTTGCAAATTTACTCAGCTTGTCTCATTCTCTCATCTATAATAAAGATTCCTAATAGATAAGGAAGAAGCTTTGTGGTTGGATGTAAAGCAAAAAAAGGAAACGGGTTTTCTTGGAAAGCATTTAAACATCACAGGCATTCTTCTGCAGAAGTGAACAACCCCCTGTCCAGTGTTGTGCAAATAATTGGGTTTGTTTTGTTCAAAAGACATGCTGGTAGCTCAGATGCTTAGATGGTTTGTGAATGTAACCGGGTTTTTTGACTGCATGAATGGCTCTGACCTGACATCTGCAGTGGAATACAATGTATTGAGGGCTGCAGAAGTCCATGGTGCTTGTTTGAAAATGATCTCCCAGACTTTGGTGACAGAGAGAGGCCAGGAACTTCCTACACCTTACATGGGATGTACAAATGCCAGCTGTCTGTGAGAGGGGCTGTCCCTTTGGCCATGTCCCTTCAGCTGCTCTCAGTACAGGCTCTGTCTCTGGGTTGCAGGAAGCAGGGGAAGAGGGAGAAGCCATCCAGAAAATAACCATTTTATACAAGTGACTGGTGGGCTTTGGGACCTCTGAGCTCTCCAGGTGCCCAGGCCTTGGTGCAAAAGTGGTGACGTTGTGGAATGACTGTGCCACGCTCAAATACACTCGCACACACAGAGTTACACACACACTAACACACAGACATGCTCACACACATTTTCCTCTTATATATTTGAAAAAGCAATACTAAATTACATATATAAACAGCAACATCTGTTATGGAAGCCTGGTCCAGGCAAATTACTGCTTTAGAGAGTCGGTGCAGATCCTCCTGTGATTCACTTCTGTGCTTGCCAGAGTCACATCATACCCACAGCGCTTTTTTCCAGCTATGATAGGTGTGTCTCTTTTCTTTTACACCCACATCAAATTCCTGAAATAAGAGGAGTGTAAATGGGAAAAGTAACTGGAGTTTATTTTCCTCTGGAGTCCATGGGGCTCTGGAAGTTATTATTAGAGGTGAAGTCATCACAGAGGAGGCTGTAGCCCTTGGGGAGGGGTGTGGGCGATGCTGTTCTTGCAGAAAGAGGGGTGGTGGCAGCAGAGGAGTCCTGGGCCAAGGGGACACAGGCACCAGTGGGAAGGCTGGAGAAATCCCTGTCTACACCTTGTCCATGTCCATGATTTTGGCTGGGTTGGAGACACTCTTCTGCTGTGTGTCCTTCCTCAAGTGTGGTGGCACTGGCAGCAGAGCAGAACTGCCCTGGCTGCTCCAAGCTCCACCACGTCAGCAGCACCATCCCATCACTGGCATAAAGTGCCCACACCACTGTGGTAGCTGGATGGAGCTGTTCTTTATTTTTACTTCACATAAAAGAGTTGGATCCTTGTTACCTAGGAAACCAGCAGTCCTAATTATAAGGAGTTTGATTCACTGGATGTAAAATGCTATATGATTCTCCTTTTTCTCTTCAAAAAATAGGAATTAAAAATGCATTTCATAAAATGATAACCCCGTACCTAATGTAAGGTTAATCTTGAATGATATCTGTATGAGTGGTATCCCGGAAATATAGAAAATGACAGTTCTGCTGTATCTGAGTGGTGAGCCAGGCTGGGATCAGCAATACCATCCTTTGCTACCCACTGCTTGTGCTGAACCATGGCTGCCTTCAGGCCAGCACTGAAAACAAATCAAAGTCATTGCATTCTCTGTGATTTTCTTGAGGGGTCGGGTTTGGTTTGGTTTGATTTGATTTGGGGGGATTTTTTGTTTGGTTTGGGCTGTTTGGTTTTTTGGCTGTTGCATCATGTGCAGCACAGAGAGGAGATAAAGCCAGAGGGCAGAAGTGAAAATATCTCCTGCCGGGAACTCCAGATTGCAGCCAGGCAAAGAGCTCAGCACTGCTTGGTGCAGAAAGGATTAAAGTCTGTGCAGGGTTTATGAATAGCCCCATTGAGCAACTGCTGGACTGGATGCTAAGCAGTGGCTAAAGTGTTTTGCCAGATCTGCTGGAATTTGCATTTTTCAGACAGCAGTGAAGTAATATTATGGTTTACAGCAAAACAGGATGCGAGTCAATATGTAAATGCTGAATAAAAAATGCTGTGTGTGTGCAGAGTGGCCTTTGCAAGTGGTCTCAGAGTTCATCCTCCCCAGCCCTCTGTCCTTTGAGGGTAATAGCTGAAAATAATAGCTGAAAATGCAAAAATTAGGGAGCGTTTTGTGCCTTGGCTTTCTGGCTTCCTTTACTTGAAGCACACAGCAAGGGGAGCATCCCATGCCGGTCAGAGCATTGGCTGTATTTGGGTCAGGAAGGTTACCAGGAGGGCAGAGATTTGCACATGGAATTTATTATTTTATTCCATTTTTAGAATGTGCTTACTGTGGTTTAAGGCTAGAATTCGTCTTGTAACACAGATATTTAAATCCTGGCCTGGAACCGTGGCTAAGAGGGAGAGCATTTAATACTTGCTAAATCCCTATTTCAAATAAACATGTGAGAGAGCAGCTTTCTGGTTTATTGGTGAAGAAACAAAGCTGATATTTTAGAATGTATCCAATTAAATTGTGCAGAGTGGGCTCTCATGTGAGGATAAATGCATGTCCCTTCAAGCATGAGAAGCGGAGACTGATGAAGAGGTGTTTAGCTGTAACTTCATCATGGTTTTGACAAGGACTTTTTTCCAGCCCTGGGTGTGGTCACTGACGAGTTGGGAGCCTGTCTTCCACCAGGGAATGGCTGGTGTATTCTGGCTATATGGCATCATGGAAGGAGCAGGGCTCATTGTGTTAAATTATGGTTGGAGTTGATGATCTTAAGGGTCTTCTCCAACCTAAATGATTCTGTGATTGCCACCCTTGGTTGGGTCTGCATCATATGGATGAGAAACCAGTGTGGGAATGGGTGGGTGGGTCACAGCAGCTCCGGGACTTTGCTGGGGAAGCCTGGGCTGCCCTGTGGTCTCTCTCCATGGGCTGCACCTCTGAGGCTCCAGCATCCCTCTGGCTGGGTGACACATCCTGGTTTCTTGTCAGGATGCTCCTCCATGGGAGAGAGTGACTGAACAACCTGCAGAGAGGGAGTGCTTTCTGTCCAGGGCAGCCAAGGGTGGTTTGCTGTGTTACTGCACTTCACTTTTGTGAGGATTATCAGCACCACCAGACACTCTTTTAAGGCCTGGGGGAATAATTTGGGAGTGGGGAGACAAGCAGCTTCCCTGTTTGCAGGAGTGGGATGGTGCACCATACCTGTGTGCAGATGGGATGAGGGAGTGGGAGCCCCAAGGATGCTCATTCTGCCAATGGCTTTCAGTTAATGGGGTCCTGATATCTGTGATTATGTGGCAAATTGTGTGCTTAAAGCTGCATACACAAATGGTTTATCAAAGGCAGCAGAACTGACTCCTGTACTCAGTATTAGGTGTGTGTTTCAGTGCCTTGTAGAATTGCAGAGAAAACAGCTGACCCCAGCCAGGACTTCAGCTGGGCTTTTTCTGGACTGAAAGAATTTTTCAGCCTTTTAAATACATCAGGATTTTCACAAGACATCCATCTCTGGTTTTAGAAACCCATCACCATAGTATAGCCTATCAATGTCTGACAGCTGTGACCAGGTAAGAATTACCATGTCTTGAAGTGAATTTATGAAGCCACAAATTACCTTTTACCTATTGAAAATTAATGCAATGCTAGTGGTTTTGGACTAACACAAAGAAACCACAGTACTTCTTTCATTTAACAGTCAACTTGTGACTGATATAATTTTTTAATGTACACCTCCCCAAATGTTTGGAATGTATAAATATATATTGCACATTTAAAAAATTATAAAAACTATTAGGCAAGAATAGCACATTAAAATGTATTTTACATGTTTTTCTTAGGCTCAGTTGGCCATATGTTAAAATAAACTTCAGCAATGGCAACAGTTCTTGTTTGAGATTATGTCTTAATAAAATAGTATGTGGGTGGTAAATAGAAGCAGATACATTTCTGCACAGGAACTGGGATTCAGCTATTTGATATGATGCTTATCTAAACTATCCCCACTGAGTAGCTTCCACCTGCATCCTCTAGGTTAAGAAATGGTCCTCGTTCCACTGGAGCCAGCAGGACCTCTCCAGTGGTATTGGTAGAATGTGCTATTGCAAGGGTGCCTGTGAGGTGGACTTGGGATGGAACCGGGCAGCCTCTGCACCAGGGGCATGGTGCAGACCTCCTCCTTTGAGAGCTTCTTAGAGCTCCTGCATCTACTAAAATCCTTGGTAGATACAATACTGGGACAGCAGGCAGGACCTGCAGGGCTTGGTGCCTCAGAAAGGCTGTCACAGGCAGGGGCTGGATGCAGGCACTGGGAGCATCCCACCCTGTTCTCCAGTATGACATGGAATGGTTGGATTGGAGGATGCCAGGCAGGCTGGATAATATTTGCATTTTCACCTGACGCTGTAGTAGTGAGATGCCATGCAGCAGAAAATGAGCAGTTAAGGCTGCATTAAAGAAAGTGAGCGGTGTCCTGGTGTCACTGTCACCAGTGTAAGGGTCAGGATGGGGATTGGTTCTACCTGGGGTTAGTTTGGAGTCCGTGCCATCTCCTTCTGTGGTGTCCCAGCCCCTCTGGCTCCCAGTTTAATGCCAGACCCATCCCTGTGTTATTTATCTTCAGTGCTGATCATTTACTTAACTTTGCATTTACTCAGGGTTTAACTCTGCAGCCTGTTTTAATTGGTGGGGCTGCAGCGTTGTTGTGCTAAACTCAAGACAGATGGTGCCTGATCAGGGACCACACACAGAGAGCACAGAAATGGCGCTGGCCAGTCCAGCCAAGCAGGGTCCTGTGTGGATACCGGTGGGTGGGAGCCAGCCCCGAGTCAGGGATGCTTTGCTGAGCTGCCTTAAACAACTCGTGGGGAGAGGCAGAGGGAAGGGGCCATGCTGGATACAAGGGGGAGCATCTCCTGCACAACTCACCCACCTCTGTTTGCCCCATGGAATGGAGTTTTTGTGCAAGAGCAGGGGAGAGCCTGCCAGGTCCAGCTCCATCACCTGCATGGGGAGCTGTCATTTTTGCTGGAAGGGCCCTGCAATGCAGGAGTGCTCTGTTCCTCTTGCAGGCAGAGCAGGGAGAGAGGGCAATGCCAGGCAGAGGCTTTCTAATGAGTTGATGTAGTTGTGGTCAGACTGCATTAGCTCAGTGCACCAGTTGGCATGGCATCTGGCACACGTTGGCATGAGGGCTGGGATAGCACTCTGCCCAAATGCTCAGACAGTTTGTCTCATTGCTTGGAGCCCAGGAAGGGGGACAGGGATGGTTCTCTACCAGGAGATCCCAAAACTTGTGCTCTTCTGCAATACCTGCCCCAGGACCTCTCAGGGCATCACACATCAACCCAACCTGCGTGGCTGTAGCGGTGCTCAGGCAGTCACTGTGTCAGTGTCTGCTCTTCCTGCTGTCAAGCTGAGGGCAAGGAAGGTGTAATCCTGGCTTCAGCAAGGTGAGGCTCCTCACAGGGCTCACAGGACTCTCTCAGAACTTGCTGGTAGGAATTAAAGGAGGAACACTCCTAAGGGCTTATGAGGAGTGGTGAGTGAGCTGGAGGCTCAGAGAGGCTCACTCTGTGCAGCTCCCTGAAAGGATGTAGAGGAGTGAGGGTCAGCCTCTTCTCCCAGGCAGCAATCAAGAGGACAAGAGGAAATGGGCCTCAAGCTGCACCAGTAGAGGTTTGGATTGGATATTAGGAAATAATTGTTCTGAAAGATTGTGAAGCGTTGAACAGGCTGCCCAGGGAAGTGGTTGAGTCATCATCTCTGAAGGTATTTAAAAGCAGAGTAGAAGAGGTACTCAGGGAAATGGTTTAGTGGTGGGCTTGGCAGTGC
Organism: Zonotrichia albicollis; assembly: GCF_047830755.1. Taxonomy (NCBI): domain Eukaryota; kingdom Metazoa; phylum Chordata; class Aves; order Passeriformes; family Passerellidae; genus Zonotrichia; species Zonotrichia albicollis. The sequence goes on from NC_133830.1 coordinate 6,589,584, forward strand.
TGAGTTAATGGTTGAACTTGATGATCTTGAAAGCCTTTTCTGAACTAAACAATGCTGCAGTTCTATAAACTTGTTCTCTCCTCGAGATGATGACAAGCACAGTGGGCACAGGTTTGTATGGTGCCTGCTTGCAGCTGGGCTTTTCTCCCAAGGTGTGTGGGTGCCCTTCCTCCTGCCCGTGCACCAGCTGCTGGAGATGTAGGACAGAGCATCCTGGAGAGATGGTCTTGCATCTGAGAACACGTGTGGATGACCTCAGACTGTGAGAGGCCATGATTCACCAGAGCCCTCTGATGAGATTAGAGATTTAACCACTTGAATTTCTTGAGACCTCTGAAGCAGGAAGAAGCCACTAATAATCAGACTTGTCCTCTCTTGTCCAGACCTGCAGGCAGGCAGTGAGGCTGGTGGACAGTGGTTTTGTGAGCTGCCCGGAGAGCCAACAGAATGTGCTGACCATGTGAGAGTGCAGGGTGGTGCAAAGGCTTTCTCATCTCCCTTAAGGAAATTGGTTTGCAAGTAGAAACAGTTCTGCAATTAGAAATTCATCTGTCTGTGACTCGGTTGTATAAAACACCTTCACACCTTCCTTGGACTATATGCAAGGTAACAAATGCTGGGATCCTGACAGCTGGATTAAGGGTGATTATCACAGGATTTCAGGAGAATTAACACGACAGTAAAATCAGAAGAAACCCTGGGAAACAGTAAGAAGCACATCAGGAGAAGACCCATCCTGTCAGTGTGCCAAATGGCTGAGTGCTTGGTGTGGTCCAGTCAAAGCCTGGGAAGGGAGAGCAGATCCAGGGCTGTGGGCCTCGGACACATCACTGGATGGGAAAGGCAGAATCAGATATCTGTCTTGGGGTGTAACTCCCCAGTATGAAATAAAATGCAGCCCTGGATTGTTGGTTGTGCCGCAGCCAGGGTGCTGTTATGTGCATTTTTATGAGGCATTTTATCTAGAAGTGCTTTTTCTCTCGAGGACCCTTTAAATTGATTTTCCACACCAACTTATTTTTATAATTGCATCGTGTTTACTGATCCTGGCTCATGAACTTATAACATCTGAACGCTGTAACTGCGAAGCAGCCAGCCTTTCTGGGGGGGCTGCCTTGAATAAATACAGCACAGAGGAACAGATAAAGTCAATTAATTAGCTTGCAGCCAGCCTCAGTAACGAAGTGGCTCACAGGGTGTTTATCCAGGGAGTTGCACCTTGCCCTGGGCTCTGCCCAGGGACAGGCAGAGGAGAGGTTACCTTATTTCAGTCAGCTGCAAGTCTGCTGGTGCAAGGTGAAAAGCAGCAGAGCGGAGCCAGTGTTCAAAGCTGAAGTCTGAAATCTCTAAATAGAATACTGAAGTAAACAGGGTAAGAAAAAGAATCTTTATTGAAATTCTGATAAACAGCTGAAGTGGTGCAGATGAAAAGTGAGAGATTTTGTTGTCATTAGTGAAGTAAACAAGGGTTAGACAGGATTTTAAATGATTTGACCTGTAGATTTTTTGTTTTTTGTACTAAACTCATTTGAGTTGCCTGGTCAGTCATTCAGGGAATACCATTTTACTGGGAAATATTGGTTTTCATCACATCAGCTGCTGATCTGTGGTGCAAATCTCTTGCCATAATATTGTAACTACCATTTCACTCATTCCTCTGGCAGGGTTCCCTCCAGCTGTGGGGTAAAATGGTGACAACAAAGCAAAAAGCTGTCCTGACCTTGCCACAGTGGACATTTCCCCTCAGAAAAATGTGCCTTTTTAGGACCTCTAGGGACTTGCAGAAAATGGGTTTGCATTTAGGGCTGGCTCATGGTGCATGAAGAACCTTCCCTGGCATGGCAGGGTGCTCAGAGCTCCAACAGCTCCGTGGTAGCAAGCTGGGGTTCCCTCTGATTTACACCCCATCAAACCTTCCCACATTTCTCAGATTTTCTGCCAAAGTGTGGGTGCAGAGTTTCACAGGCCTTGGTTCAGGTGTTGCACTCTGTCATTAATAAACAGGATTTACATAAGTAAGAGGGTGGAATATTGCTCACAGCCCTCATCTGGTGTAGAGTAGCTCTCCACTGATAAACTGTTTATGTCAAAGAGGGAAATAATCTTTAAATGAAATGGATAAGCAAATAGCTGGATTTGGCAAACAGATGTTAGAAGTGGAGTAGAAATCAAAGTGTGTAACAATAGGTGAAATATTGTCAGGATTCAGAGTCTTAGTTCCCCTCTCCTCTGCTCCAGCATCCGGGCAGACAGGAGGAGCAGGCACATGGTGGCTGCCCCACAGCCACCCAGGCAGCTTCAGGGGGGAATTTCAACCCATACTGAACATTTCTTTAAAATCACTGAGAAGCAGGAAATTTTTCAACAGCTTTGAAAACAACATGTTGATGGCAATATAGCAAGGTTTTAATAATCAGTGGAGAACAGTGTTATACTCCCAGGATCTGTTGCTCTAACACACAAGTTTGTACTGGGATGCTTTCCTAATCTGATTTATTACCAGGCTTATTATTATATGGCTTTTCTAAATGATATTTTATTAATTCCAAGTGTTTGTTTGGTGCCTTTGAAATAGCAGAGAGCCAAATCTGACTATTCGATAGTTTGACATATTTATTGAGATCTCTGTGCTCTGCTTATCTCTCCCTCCAGCTCCACAATGAGTTTCTTTACCCTGAATAGGGGTTTATGTACTGCACATGGAAGTAGTATAAAAATTAAAACAACTTTACCTTTGTTTTTCTTGTTGTCTGAGCTCCAGCCTCACAGTCCATCCCAGCCATCCACAGCTGGGAGAATTTGGAGGAGGACAAAAGCAAGGTGTGGCCAGTCTCATTCAAATTCTTTTCTAAAGTAGAAGGCCCCATTTTCTATCAATAAAATACCTTATGCTTAAAAGATAAATCTTGGTACAAAAGAGACAAAAATTATAGGAGAGCTATCATAAAGGCTCCTTGGAAAAATGTAAGCAAGATATATTTGTAATATAGATAAACTGTACATGTAGATACCATTCTTTTTTTTCTGTTTTATTTAAAAAGAGAGATTTTTTTCAATCTCTTTTTTACCAGTGGTGTGGTCCCATCTGGAAACCATTCTTTCAGACCTGCATCCCTACACAACAGATCACTATTTTGTTGTTTAATATGAGCCCAGTTCCCCTGGGCATTCAGTATATCCAGGCACTGGATGTATTTCTTATCATCTATATTGCCTCATTAATGCTGCACAAACTGACCCTGTAGCTGTGGAGCTGCTTTTGTGTGCCTGGTGTCACCTCCTGCAGCCAAACTAAGGCATGTGCCAGGGAGCCCAGGTCACAAATCTGGGCATGCAGTGTAAAAATAGAGATTTACAAGGCTGTTAACCATCACAGCCTAATTAAAGCTGGACTCCCATTTTCTAACCCTCTGACCCAACAGATTGCTGGAGGTTTTTTGTTTTGCTGGGTTTTTTTCTTAAAAAAAAAATGTAAATAAGCCTCAGATGAGAAGTCTGAAGGAAGGGTACTTCTGTGATGGCTGCAGGGTCACTGGGTGTTGGCCACGTAGATGTACCTTGGAGGCAGCTGGATGGGGAACATGTGCTTTATTTGAGGTGCTCACCTGGGGCCCTTTTTTGGCATCTGTGGCATTATGCAGAATTAAATGAACCCCAAACAATTCTCCCTTAAGGTGGACTTTTTTCCAGATGTAATAAAAGTGAGAACTTTTTCTGCTGGTGGATAGGAGAACATGGAAAGTTCCCAGTGCAGCTCAGTGTGTAAGGGAACCCCACTCCTCCAAAAAGGAGGAAAGAGAAGCCAAGTCCATATGGAAAGCCCTGTTGGAACCAGGAGGAGAGGAGAGGTGTGCACAGACCTGACATTACTGAAATCCAGCAGGATTTGTTATCTCAGTGAAGAAGCTTTTGAGCCTCTCTCTGTGTTTGTCTGGGAGGAGCGATGTGCACCCAAAGAACCATAGAAACAACAAATAATAACGGCGGCACTAAATGGCTTGCTCTAATCAAAAGCAGACTGTTGTGGTTATATTTGAGCACTGTCATTACAAGAAACTCTGTAATGAGGGTTTTTTTTTCATTTTTCATTTGCATCAGATTCCCTGTATTAGCATTAACATCCTTCTGTGGAGCCCAAGGTATTTACAAATTCGATGGTGCTGCTTCAGTGTTGTGGGAAGATTTTCAGTTCTTATTTAAATCACCCAAGACAGTTAGACTAGGCAGATTGGAAGCATGAACTATGTGGAAAATAGCACACATAAGCTTTGCTGTTGATGAGTGGTCTGTAGTCCTATGCCTTTGGACACCCAAAGTACTTATACATAACATATGTAATATATATAATATGTATTGACTCACTGTGTTGTGGCTGTGATGCCAAATGCCCAGTGCTTCTGGTAAGGTAAAGATGGCCCATCCTTCTGCTAACAGCAGGTGAATCTTTGTTTTCCTCCTTTGATTAAACTCCTCTTGTAGGAAACTTTGGATTTTGATAGTTGATAATTGGGGTTATTCGTAAGATAGTGCTCTTATTAATTGAAATGTGAGTTGCCAAAAGTATTATGGTTAATCTTCTCTTTGTACGGGGAGAAAATATATCTCAGACTAGTGTTGATGTTCTGTAAGCAGATTCTGCTGTGGCATTAGTTTTGTTTGCAAACAAGAAGCCTGTTTATGGTGAAAAGAGTCTATCCCTAATTGCTTGGCATAAAACCGTGGCTGAGGATTCGTAGGGAGTTGCACATCCTCACCTCACAGTAACCACAGTGCCTCTGCTTCATGATGACTTCATCTCCATCTCTGACAGTACTTGAAAGCAAACTGTCCACCAGCCTCAGCCTCTCACCTCACCAAGGGGTGAGCAGGGTTCATATCTGAGTCAGTTATCCCACAGATAACCCCACCCTGCTGGTGCATTGCAGGGATTTGCAAGCACTAGTACTGCAGAGGTGGTGGCTGAGGGTGTGATGTTAGATCAGTAAATTTGCAGATGCCACCAAGCTGGGAGCCTGTGTCACTCTGTTGGAGGGTAGGAGGGCTCTGCAAAGGGACCTGGACAGGTGGAAGGGGAAGTTTAGGTTAGATGTCAGCCCTGAAAGAGTGATTGAGCAATGGAATCATCTGCCCAGGGAGGAGTCACTGTGCCTGGATGTGTTTAAAAAAAGACTGGTTGAGTTGATGAGGGGGTGGTAGGTCAGGTCATGGGTTGGATGTGGTGATCTCAAAGGTCTTTTCCAACCTAGTTAATTTTGTGATTCTGTGATTCCACTTGATCATTTCCTAGAAAACAAACATCTCTTCTTTTTTCTGCATTACTGTGTGATCGCTCCATCTTGCAAGGTCATCCCTCATCAGCTGAGACACAGGGTCAACACCCATGACCAACATGTCCATACAATTTAGCATAAGCTTAAACTGGGAATGGAAAGTCTCCTTTTCAGGTCAAGATATTTCTTTAGTTTTCAAGAACTTTGCAGAGTTTTGGAATACTTGCATCTTGTGTCAGCTTTCATTCTCTTTGGCATCCAGATGTTAATTATGGATGAACCAAGCAGCATTGCTGATGAGCCCATTCCCACACATAAATGCATATGAAGAATAAATGAGTATCTTGGCTGGGGCAAGCACACGTTCCTGCTCTGCTTATATGACTCCACATACCTTTGAAATGGATTCAAATCCACGTGTCACCATGTCACCATATGTTCTCAATATAGTGAGCATATGTGTCTTGGGAGATGGAAATAATAGAATCAAAGTGTAATTCAGAGCCAGTTGTTGTTGGTCCAACTTCATTTATCATCATCATCATTCTTATCAGTTGTGATTCTGACTGTGGGCTGCTGTTGGGCAGATATTGGCTCTTTTGTGGATGGTGTGGTTGGTGTGTTTGGTCACAGTGCAGCTATTTTGGCACGATAACATGAACTGTGAAATTCCTTTTTCATAATACTGTTTTTCTGCTGTTCATGTGTATGGCATCTTGGAAGTAGAATGTAATTTTGCACATGATATTTTACATTGTGGAGAAGTAGTCCAAGAGTATTTGGTATTAACAAGATGTTTTTTAATGGGAAACATCTCTGTAGACACAGACTCAAGTTTTCATAGCTGTCTTTTCAGTAACTACCAGTTGTGTGCTCATTTGAGCAGATGTGTCTCCACCCATTCCCTTCAGTTTGTGTTTATTAGGATGATTTGTTTGCTTGCGAAGCTTGGAGAATTTCAGTCAACCAATCTGCAATAGGAAATAAGCAAATAATAAACTCTGCAGAAGTTGGTGCGTGATCAGTTTCAGGTACCGGGGTTGCTAACTGTTTTTTCAGACATGAGCACAGCCGAGGCTGTTACACACAACAATATCCTGCTGCACCTGATTTCTTCCGCTGCCTCTTCCTGCGTGTACAGACGTAGCCAAGGACCAAGACGCACACGATTACTCACACAATCAATTCCCCTGCCCCTTGGGCCAGGTGGTTGCACTGAGGAACCTTGCATGAACCCTTCTTTTCTCATTATGAGTTGGTCGAAACATTGACTTTGTATCCTGTGCGCACATAGTTTTGCAGCAGGCTACCAGTTCAATACCATTCCCTGCTCTTTGAAAGATTTGCAAGGTGTTAACCATTCATCAGACATTTACTATTGAATTCTGTGGTTGTTCAAAGTTCCCAGCAGCTGTTGGCTTTGAATCTCCCAGATACACATTGCAGAAACCACTCTTTTCCACAGTAATCATTGTAGCAGGGAGTATCTTGGCTCCAGCTGCTTTCCAATGCTGTCACTGCCTGGTTTGTGCTTTGGCACACGTGCATTTTGCCACCTGCTGATATCTCAAATACTGTTTTGCACGCAGGTGGACAGAGTCCTTTTAGAAATGACTCTAGCACTGTTGTATTCATCACAAGACATGAAAATTCAGCCTTTTCCTATATTGTCCTTATACATCATAGCCTTCTGTTGGGTTTTTGAAAGCCCACTGTGCAGTGCACAGTTGGGCTATCAATAAACATGCTTGACACTTTCCTGCAGTGGCTAGAGAATTGTGTTCAATGTCTCTGTAGATTTCACGTGGTTTGATAAGCATGCTTAGTCTATCATCCCTCCCTCTCTGTTTCCTGCAGTGATAATTGATTGTAGAAACCTTAATAAATAAATTCAGGCCAATCCATCAAATAACCAGCCTGAAAAACATCGTGCCTTTCTCTTACTTGGCAAACAGATGCCAGATATTAGGGCTGCAAGTCACAAACCTGAGTGAATTTAATGGGGAGGTTCTCATCATTCCCAGGGCCTTTGCCGAGAGTTGTAAAATAAATTATCCTCATTAATTTTAATATTTCATGAAATCTCACAAAGTGATGGCATTCTGGGCAGATTAATACAAAAGCTATAAAATTCACATGTGCCATATGTTATCTGAGCACCAAATGGGATGCCTGGGCATCAATACCCTTTTAAATTTGGCTTCAGCAGTGATTCATGACATCGTCCCTGATGAGAGATTGATATTGCGAGTGACATTATTTCAATGTGCATTTGCTCTGTGCAACTGGTTATTGGACTGGATCTATGAAATCCCACCTCACGTGGTGTTTGCTGCCTGTTTCAGCTGCCTTGGTCTGCGTGGTGGCACAACACCACCAGTGAAGGCTCTTTCACTCTGGGTTAAATAGCTGGGCTCAGTTGCCAGGTAGGTGTTTGGGTCCTGAGCTCTTTGTCAGCTGCTTCCACACTAATGAGCCAGCTCGGGTTTCTGCATTAAATCCACCCTCACTGTTTTGTTTTTCTGCTTGCAGCCTCCCCAGGCTCCTCACATTTAGCCTTGGCTAAAAACAGGTTGAAGTGTGTCCTCTCTTGCTCCTCCTCGCTGTAAAGTTTATTTGGGAAGTGCTCTACCCAGTCAGCATTATCAGGTGCTGTTTGTAAACTTACAATATTAAACACAACTATACTTTGGATATTCCTCCAGTGTCTGTGCAAATGTCTGTAAAAGCGGTCTGCCAGCTGAGTTTAGGGGGTTTTATAATTATTATTTTTTTTATTCCATCCTTGGAAACTCTGGCAGCAATTAGGCTGGACTGTGCCAGCATAGTCACAGGCAGTGCTTGCTACCTGGCTCTGCAGTTTGCCCTCCCTCTCCTCGGATGCTGCATCTGTTCATTTATCTCAGAGCTGTCCATCATTTCTTAGGTCTCAGCCTATCTCACCCAGAATACTTTTTGGAAGGGGGGTGCTCTGAGGATGCTGGGCATATTGGCATGCTGGGCTCCCCCACAGTGCCTGTATCCTGCAGCAGCAGATCCTGGGTCCCTGTGCCAGTGCCAGCCCCAGCAAGGTGGCCAGGGTAACTTACTCCAGCCACTAGCAGCAAAACAATGGTGTGGTTTGCTTGTGTTCACTTGCTGAGAAGTTAAACCTGTCCCTCAACGGGGATTTGAGATCCACCCTTGACAGAGATGTTTTTGATTATAATTGTCTTAATGCACTTTTAACCTGGAGGTTATTCTGCAGCTCACAGAATGGTTTTTAAAATCCTGTCCCATGGGTTTTACTGTGTGCTGGGGATTAGTGCTATTAACAAGAAGCACAAAACCATGTGGTTTTTTCTTCCTCTGTTTGCTAATATTTAACATAATGGTCTAATGTGCTAAAAATAGCCCATGCTCTTCCTAAGGCACCAACACAATTTATTTCTTAAATAGTCAGTTTTCAGTTTTTCAGGCTGCTGCATTTTCTCTGAAGAAACAAGTTTTCAGAGAAAGAGCTGCAAAATAAAAACCAGATATAGTTACTATGTAGGAAAGAGGGGATTAGTTGGCAACATACTTAGGTTTTTGTGGAAATGAGCCATGAGGTGTGAGTCCTTAGCCCAGTACCAGTGTAGTTGCTGCTAGACAGTATTTTATACCCTTTGCACGCTGATTTCATAGCACTGTAGATGCCCAGGGATGGTGTGAGCAGACCCAAGCCCTGGCTGCTGTGTATGTACAAGAGAAAACAGAGCCCAGCACTCTGGCTTGGGCATAAACTGTGAGTTTGTGCCTGTCTCTTGGATACGTCTTGAGAGAAAAGTCAAAGGTCCCCGAAAGCATCTAATCAAGGCAATCCAGGAGCAATTAAAAGCCTGCAGGTGTCTGTGCTGCAGAGTGGGTGTGGGCATTGATGAGGAAAGCATTAGGAAGCACCCGGGAGAAAGGCACCAGGACTGAGGTTCAAAATAGAAAAGATGTTAATGTGGATGAGAGCATTGCCTCCTACTGAAAACACGCCTGAATCCCTGTGCAGCCCCTTGCTGCTTCCTGGCTCTGGGGAGGGAGGGGAGAAGCTTGTGCTGGGAGATGAGTGGGAGCCCCACTGTACTCATTAGCCAGTAGAGAGGAATTAGCCATGTCTGGGATCTCACTCATCCCCTGAGCATCCTGCTCCCCTGGTGTCTTCACTAGGCAGTGGCTGCCCTGCAGTGGTCCTCTCCCTCTCCCTCTCCCTCTCCCTCTCCCTCTCCCTCTCCCTCTCCCTCTCCCTCTCTCTCTTCTTTGTCCCCTTCTTGGTCCAAGATGGGCAGGCAGGAGGCAAAGACTGGCAGGACAAAGGCAGGGTTAGGCTTTGTGATAGCACTGCCATATCATTCATTGGTGCTGGGCAGGCAGCTTGCTCACAGGCAGCTCTCTGGAGGGAATAGAGTCATCTGGAAAGCTGAGCACACGTTTTTCCTGTGCTGCATGACAGTGGGGTATCATTTTAAATAGGTTTTCCTGATGCGATTTCCACTGTTCGCTGTCCCCTTGGGATTGTGGCGCGTGTGAGGCAGGCGGGGCAGGTTTCCTAGGAGAGAGACAGTGCAGCACTGTGTCTGCTACCCCTCTGTGTCCCCAGGGCCATGTCACTGCTGTCTCACTCCTGGCACAGCACTGTGACATCCCTCCCTGGCGTAACCCGCCTGCGGCGCTGGAAACCTCGTGAGGCTGGGAGAGTGTGGAGAGAATAAAAAGATGCAGCTCTGAAAGGGTTATAGGGGTGTCACTGTGCCAAACCCACCAGGGCTGAGCAGGAGTTCGGCCCAGACCCCAGCCCAGATCCCTGCTGTGGGATGAAGATGTGTTGTGGGGGTGTTGAGAGGAAACTCTCCAGCAAACAATGTGGGTTCAAGAATGACAGAGGAGAAGCCATCCATGGGTCAGGCAGCCCTGGCCACTCCCAGAGCTGTTGGAATTTTTCATCCTTCCCCCTGTCCAGGGATGCTTGTTTGGGTTTTCTGGTGGTCATTCCTAGGTGTCAGGACACTCAGGGGTTAATCTCAGCATTTCTCCACTGTTTCAGCAGAAGGACAGCAAGTCCTTGCTGTGTTTTGTTTTTAATCAGTTGGCCAGTTCAAGTAAAGCAATGTCAGAAAAAGCATCTTCCAGTGACAAGATGATTAATTCCTTCTTATGGAAAAATAACAAAAAGAGTTGGGTATTTCCCCCGCCTTTTTTTTTTTTTTTTGCCATTACCTGGATATGGTCTGACAGTAAAGAACCTATGATTAATTGCACCAAATGAATTATAATAGACACCATTTTTGGCACCATCTGTATTTCTTATGATTTTGCTGTTATCTCATTGGCTCCATGCAGAAAAATTATCTCCAAGACCACTGTAAGGAATGTTAACTCTCTTTCCTTATTACAGATTGATCTTTGATATCTGCTTTTCTTCAGGAGCTCTTTTATTCCCACAAGTGATACAAACCTTTTGCTGTTTTCCATATATTACACTTAAGTAGTTCAATACCTTTGGAAGCCCATATGGGAACATTTAATAAAGATTCAGTGATTGCTATATTTTGATGGTTATATGATATGAGAAATCATATATTGTTTAATAGCTGAATATATCAGTGCTGTTAATTTCAGATAAACCAATATTTTTAAATAATATAGAGAAATGATACCTTCTTTTTGTTGTTTATATCCACTAGAGTGTGAATATTTTCCCATCTGTGGTTTCCAGTTAAATGGATTTTCAGTCTCTCTGAAATTTCTGCCCAACTCGCAGCAATATTTGCTTAAGAGTAATCAGAGTATTACCCAAATCTCTGTTCAAAGCAACAGTGACCTTACCAGTGGTAAGCAATAATTGGATTATTTTCAGAGCTGTAGTGAAGATTCACAGTAATAACAAGAGAAGAAATACCAAATGATAACACCACTTGTCTTCAGCACTGTAAGCCAGAGCACTTTCCATAGGATACTTTTAATATCTTAGCATATTATGGATACTGAGTGAGAAAGGCAGATCTGGGGAATAGATGCTGCCTTGCAGCTTGGGGTGATGCATGTGCTTATGGCAGGGGAGTTCTTTTATTATAAAATCCTTAAGGCTGGAAAAGACCTCTAAGATCACGAGTCAAACTCAGCATTAAACCTGATCCCCAAGAACATCCATGCGCCTTTTTGCTGATTATTATTATTATTAGTAGTAGTAGTAGTAGTAGTAGTAGTAGTAGTAGTAGTAGTATTGTTATTACTGAAGTACTTTTGTCAGGGTGTGGTGCTCTGCATGTGTAGCCAGGGCAGTGCTCTCCTGCCTGCAAGGTGAGTTTCAGCAGGTGCTGCCTCACTCACAGGCACAGCCCAAACCATCCTCCCTTGGTGGCTGGGACACCTCCATGTCCCCAGTCCCTGCTCACACAGCCTGGCCCTGGGGTGCAGGAGCAGCATTCCCAAGCAAATGCCAGTGGGGTTTCCTAGAAGACAAATTGGAAACCATTTGGGAGAGCAAATCCATCCCCACCCAGTGTGGGGTGAGCCTGATTGCCTCCCTCTCTGCTTTTAATTGTAATGAATTATCTGGCTCAGCACAGCGGGGTGCTGAGACTCTTGGCTGAAACTTGTGTAATTCACGTACGTGTTTACATAAAAGCCAAGTAAATGTTAAGCTTCCTACAGATTCCAGTATACGTGAAGCCTTGTTTGTATTCAGTTTGGGAGACTGGGGAAGCAGAGCAGCCCATATGGCTGTGCACTGGAGCAGGGAATGTGTGTGTCTGTGCATACACATGCACAGGTCTCTCGTGGCTCTTCAGAGCAGGGTTCAGTGGTGGATGTGGTAGTACTGGTTAATGGGTGGGCTCGATGATCTTAGAGGTCTTTTCCAACCTAAATGATTCCGTGAATTGCACATGTTAAAATTAAAATGTTGACCTTTAATTTTCCCCTGGAGTGGGTTTTGTAGTGACTTGTCTGGTTACCCCGCCAAAAAAAAGAATTCTGTATAATTTTGGTTTATTAAGAGAAGCTCAAGGATACAGGGAAGTTTTTGCCTCTTGATCACTAAAAAAGAGACCTGTGCCATTGAAGGTACCAGTGTCCTTTGATGTCCTCCCATGTGCCCATATCATTCTTCTAATTACTACAAACGAGCCTCCTGCAGCCCAGGCTGCTGTGTAATTCTAACCAAGTCTGCTCGCCAGATGGGATCTGTTCTGGGCAAGACCTTGGCAGTGTCTGTCCCCACACTGTGACATGAAGCATGTCACACAAGCAGGATGAGGTGTTGGTCCTGACCTGTGATGGCACCTGGTTGTGGAGCAGAGCCCCCTCAGCCTGGCTGTGCCCTGGTGGGCTGAGAGGTGACCCCTGGCTCTGACACTGCCCTGCAGAGCTCCAGCTCTCTTGGCTTCCCCTTGACCCAAGAGGAGCCAAAATTAGTGATGCTGTGCATCAGCCAAGCCCTTGTTACTGTCCTGATGGGGCCAGGTTTGCTTTGAAATAACCAAACCAGGCTGTTAGAGATTTGCATTAAGATAATTCCCTGGGCACAGTGCAGCCAGGAGATCTCTATACCTGGATGTAATTTATTTTTTGAAGGCATGTTTAGGTGCATAATGACCTCATTACTGTGCCAGTTGCAGCCCTGAGTGTTTAGGAGTATTTAATTGTTTTCATTCCCTGTGCACAGCCCTTTGAGTGGATAGGGTAAAAAAGGGAGGTTGTGTGATCGGAAATAATAAAGGATGCTGAGGCAGAAAGCAAAGTGCTTGTCTTGAAGCATCCCTGTAAGATTCCTTCCCTAAAGCATCCCAATATTCAGGGAACTTGCAGTGTTTTGGAGTCCTTTCCTCCAAAGAGGGGAGACAGCTCCTTCCATTCCCATCTGAGGAGCCACATTTTTTTCCTCTCTTAGGTTTTTCTGCTGAGAAAAAAAATGTTTGAAAGGCAGCCTGAGCTCCCCTTCATCAAATGTCTGGAAGCTGGGGATTGAGGAGGGAGACTGAGAGTGTGCACACTGCCCCTTCCTGGCTGCTCCCCAGGGATTTCTGACGTGTCTGCTTGCCAAAACCTCGAGGTGTCTCTGCCTTTCCCCAGAGAACCCCCCAGCACAGAGAGTAGCCAGCTGCACCCTTCCCTCCTTCCCCCTCCCAACCTCATCTCTTGTCTCTGAAGTTACCAGTCCTTATCATCTCTTAGGCAACAAATGGGACAAAATTCTCTGAGAGAAAGAAAAAAAAAAAGGAAAAATCCTAACCTCCAACACCTCCTCACTGCTCCTGTGCAAGAAAAAATGTATATAAGCAGGTAAAAGAGAGAGGAAAGGAAAGGGAAAAAATGTTTCTTTGGCAGTGGTTTTCTAAGGAGCCTTGATTATTCAGCAGCAGTGGAAAAAAATACAGAAGATGTAAATAATCTTCAGGATTATGCTAAAGCCAAGCTTCAGTCATTTTCCTGGAAAAAAAAATGCATGAGGTCTGTGCGTTTAATAACCATCAAGCAGAATTTCTCTAGGGATTCTTATATTTTCATTAAAAGGATCAGTTGTCTTGAAGAGAAATGGTAATTCTGGTATCTACAAATACCCTTTGGTTGGGAAGCATGTGGTTCAGGTTGGTGTGCTTCTGTGATTGGACTTTTTCTTCCCCTTTTCTTTTCGTGGTACTGGTGTACATTCACATCCATGGTTACACACTGAAGTGATCAAAAGCAAAGGGTTGGTTTATCATGAAATGGCAAACCAGGGCTGTACTTGGTGGTGCAGAATGTATCAAGATAAAAACACAACATGATTTTTAGCTTTCACTGTGTTTATGTTTGCTGCCAGAGGTACTCAAGTGATTTTTCAATGTGTATACATTACCGTCAGGTTTTCAAAAAAAAATTATAGTATCTGTTGAAATCTATACAGGATCTTACCCTGCTGGGCTTAATTTTAGACTATTGAGTTTATCGTTCAAGTAGAAAAAAATGGGTTTGTTGTGTGTATTTAATCAAGTGCGGCAAAAAAGTTTCACAGGCATCGTTCATCTTCACAAGCCAATTTTGATTTCTATTTTGTAGAAAAACTCTACCCCAGTAAAATGAACTCATTTATTGTGCAGATCTGATGGCACTGAGATTACAGCTGCTGGCAGGTATCGGCTGGTTTATGGGGACACTCCCCGTATGGATTTTTGCTTTTATGGGGTTTCAGTGTTGAGAACTGTGTGTTTAATCACTGCAGAAACGCCGGGAGCCAAGGATTTAGGGATGCTTGGAAAAAAGGGAAAGTGCATGGTGTTCCCACTGCAGCTTCCAAAACACGAGATGTGCTGCAGATGCCTGTGTGGCTGCTGGATCACCAGCAACTGGCTGGGTTTAGGATGCTTATGCATCCTTAGGAGCTTTTCTCCTTCACATCCCTTTGCCCTTGTGGGAAGCCCCAGCTATGGAAGAGGCTCTCATCCCTTTTGTGGTGAACCCAGGTGTGGTAAAGCAGTTGGCATGGGGCATGAAGGGGGTCTGTGGTCCTTCCCTGCTCAGCTCCTCTCCATTCCTCAGGCTCTGGCTGTTTCCATGGAGTGCAGTGCCCGAGGCGATGAGAGGAGGGTGAAGAGGGGAATTGTCCTTCATAACTCATGGCAAGGAATCACTTGGGCCAGCAATGAGTGCATCTCTTCTGAGTGGGGCACAGCCAAGGTTACACTTCCCAGCAGACAAGGCTGCAGCTGAAGCTTCCTCTGAGGGGAATCCTATTCACTGCACTACAGAACATTTTAGTAATTAATAAAGATTTGAAGAAATGTCATGATTTGCCAGTTTGGTGGCTCATGCGTAGTTCTGAAGATACTTTGGCTGTGATACTGGTCACACATGCAAGCAACCAGTGAGGTGCCTGGCTGGCATAGCCTGAGCAACAGGCATCCTCATGTGGGCAAATTTTGAGCAGGCAGGCATGAAAATCCATGTCCCAGGAGTGGGGTTAGTAAAATTACTTGGCTCTGTATCAGATAGCCCTTTGTGTGTGGGAGATGCTCTGATTTATTAGTGCAAGGGCTTGTCAAGGTGGGGCAGTGGGGCTCACACTGCTCACAAACAAATCCCGGTCATCACTACTCAAACATCTGTCTGGGGTTTGTTTCCAGCAGCCCTTAACTCAAGAAGCAGTTTCTGTCCCTCCAGGTTAAGACATAGGCAGAGAACTGGCAGGGGGAGATAGAAGTTATGTGTCCTGAGCTGCAGGAAGGGAGCATTGGTATTTTTCATAATTTGAAGTGTTAAAACCATAATCTTCCCTGAACACCCTGGCTGTCTCATATATCTGTGGGCTGCTACAGCAATATATTCTTCAGGTCCAGATGTGCCAGGGGTGATGGTTTGTGAGCTATTGTGGCAATACAAAAAAAACCAAAAAAAAACTCCAAAAAAACCCAAACCTAACAAACAAAACGAAACAAAAACAAAACTCTGGGAAGGGGGCAGGGAGGGCATGTGATGCCAAGTGGAACAGCTCTGTCTCACCAGTCTCAAAGAGAAATGATGGAACACTGAAGGAGACAGGCTCCATAGCACAGATTAATGTGCAGTGTTTGAAAGCAGCCAAGAACATTTTATACACACACAGCAGAGCTGGAAGGAGCTGGGTGGCTCATCTCTGCAGAAACCATTCCTTTCCCTAAGAGAGCATTTAAAAAAAAATATAAAGGAGAGTACAAAGGTCTCCAGGAGAGCTCAGCTGCTCAGGCAGTTTAATTGGCTGAAAGTAGAGCTTTACAGTTGGGATTAATATGAATATTTTTTAATAATGTGTGGTGACACATTGTCAGGAGTTCCAGGGTCAGGACTGCAAGGCTGCACAGTGGTTGCAATGAAAATTCTTGCCTTTTCCTTCTGGTTTTTATTACTACAGTAACTCCCAATAGTGTGTATTGAAAGGAAGATTTTGTTAAGTTGGTTTCTTCATTTATTCCTGTGCAACTAGTGAAAAAAAGTGGAAAGATGAGAGGAAGAAATGATGATAGTGATGCAGTGATGGCTGCATTGTGGGTTGTCTGGTGGATCCACACAGTTTTGACCTGCTCATGGGGATGTGCAGTGCATCAGTATAAACCTAAGCAAAACGCACCAGAAAGCAAGTAAAAGTGATTTAGCAGTGCTTGAGGTGTCTCAGAAGGACCTGAGACCATTAGTGTTTTTACAAGCATTTTTCAGCTGGCCTTACTGCCTTTTATCTCTGTGGGTCTCCCCTGAGTGACTGCCAGCAGGGGTTGCCTGCAGGGAGGAGCTGGCTCTCCTGTCCCTGCTCCCAGGCAGCCGGGGGATGTCTCTGGCTGTTGTTGAGGGTTATTTTGCTGCTTCTGTTTTTTCCCTTTTTTTCCATCTTTCTCTCACCTTCCCTTCCCTCCTGGTAATTTCAGAGCCCGGTAATTTCAGTTCTGGGAAGCCCGCCTCCTTGATCAGCATGTGTAATTGCCACCAGCCCTAATGGGATGCACTCAGAAGAACGTTTCTGTAATTTCCCTGCACTCCCACCTGCCCTTGCCCCTCTCCAAGAGTGATTGCCTCCACAGCTTTATAATCAACATCAAAACCACAGAAGAGAGGTTCCTGTGCCTGGAGCCACTGCAGAGCAGTGAGGCTGAAGCTTTCCCCACTCTCTCTAAAGCCTGTTCCTCTCTAAATTAGTGGCACAACAGCGAGCAGCGAGCACACAGCTGATAAAAGTCTCAGCCAGGCGTTTGTTCCTGTAATGACTGTCTTTTATGCATAGATAATTCTGATAGAGTTAGACTTCCCCAGCCCACTGTCATCAGGGTGGAGTGAGCTGACCTGTTAATCATAAGGGGAATTAATGGGAATTACAGCTGCTGGAGCCCCCCTCTCTGCAGAGCTTGGTTCAGGGGTAGCACTGGAGGGGGATTCAGAAATGAAGCAGTGTGTGTTGTCCTTAGAGCTGCAGATAAAGTGGCAGCAAGGCCATTCCCTGGGGAGAAGGGAGGTGTGGAGGAGATAAACTCCAGGAGCACAAACACCAGATTAACAGCCTAATTCTCAGGAGCATCAGCACACATGCATTTTCATTGCATCCACTTGGTAACTAACAAAGGCTATTAATTCAGCGAAGAGAGAGACTAGAGCTGCCAGGATTTGCAACCTTTCTGGTGTCTGTATCCAAAGGACACCCAGGTGGGATGATCCTGCATTACCTCTCTTGATGGGACTTCTGTTGTGTAAGTTAATTTAGCACCGTTGATGTGAAGTGAAATTCAAAGGATTCCTGCTGATGTTTTACCCCATCTGAGGTCCTGACTATCTGCAAATATTAGCAAACAGCTACTACATAAACTCCACCAAGCATTTCCTCCAAGTTTTCTTTTTAGGATAACCTGTGTTTAAAATGTCATATATCCATGCAGCCTACAGAGATTAAAAAATGTTTATCTCATCCATGCAGAAGACTCATAAAGTCATTAAATATGCTTTATATTGGTGTTTCTCAAAGGAAGGGCTGATTATCTGGTCTCAAATATCCAGAATGTGGTCGTTGTGTGCCTGAGTGTGTGTACTCAAGAGCTCTCTGATGAGTAGTCAGACAGGCTGCTCAGACAGACCACACTTAGGAATTTGTGAAGAATAACACAGCAAGTTGCATTGAAATGCTGTTGTCATTGTGCATTCCGAATGCATGTGCCAGGGTGTGGAAGAGAGGACAGCAATTAGTCAGTCCTGTTAATAATGAGTGTGGTGCTGGGAATGGAAAAATGATGCTAGAATGAGTTGTTTCTTTTGTAACAGTAAAAGGAAGGTAAATGGCATTTGCTCAGTTCCATGAGTGCACTTCAGGAGTTTTTAAAGTCTGCTTATCAGTTTGGGTACTAGTTGATAGGGAGGAGGGGCAGTTTTATGCAGAACTAGCAGCAGGTTTGTACTTTGGGAAGCATGATGATGTACTCCTCTTCCAGGGCAGCTGAAGAGAAATGCCCTGAATGAGGGTGGTGTCCTTGCCCAGCACAGGCACTGATGGCACCATGGGCACCCCTATGCTGTGCCAGCCAAGGAGCAGTTTCTCTGTGTGGACACAGCCTTTACCTAAAGTTTTACTGTGTGGGAGCCCATGAGGGTGTGAAAGCCCCCATGCAGAATACATGCTCAGGAAAGGGTGAGCACCTTTCCAAAAGAATAAATTTTGGGATCTTCAGGATGTCATTCAAGGATTTAAGACCAGGGGAAAAAGTACATTACACTGATCTCTGATGGTGCTGTCTCTGGCTCAGCTGAGGCTGGCACCAGGTGGCACAAAGGTGGCTTTAACTGTGTGTTTGTTGTGGGGAAGCTCAGAAGGTCCCTGTCTGCTGTCCCATGTCTAGTGCTGAGGTGTTACTGCTCACCTACCACACAACCCAGGTTAAATGACACAGTGGGGAAAACTCAGACTTGCAGGGGAGGGTGGGGAGAATATATTTTGGGTAGTCTGTCAGTCAGCTTGACACTAATTGGTTGCAGTAAGTAATCGTTCTCCATGTAAATTAGGCTCCAATTTCCTCTGTAGTCTGTCTGTTTGCTGTGTGGGCTTCGGTCTCTAATTAGGCTCTCACGTGGCAAACCTGGTTTGT
This sequence comes from Zonotrichia albicollis, assembly GCF_047830755.1. NCBI lineage: Eukaryota > Metazoa > Chordata > Aves > Passeriformes > Passerellidae > Zonotrichia > Zonotrichia albicollis. Next base: position 6,608,434 of record NC_133830.1, read on the forward strand.
GAGCTGCTTTTGTTCCTGGAGAGCCAGGCTCAGCCCTCCCCGAGGCTGCCAGTGCTCTTCCAGCCCCGCTCCCCAGTGGAATGTTTCTTAGATTAACACTGCCAAGTTCTAAGTTCTTCTTTTAATGTACATTTTGATTACTTCTATATTTTAGCTTGCAATGGTGGTGGGGTTAGAATGCAAAGAGGCTTCTTGGGCTTGCAATGGGAATACCCCTCCGAAATGCTTCCTCTGTGTTCCTGGAAGCCCTGCTCTCTCCTCCATGAATAGACCTCATTGAATCCCCAGCCTGTGCTAGGGCTGGGGCAGCTTGCCCACATCTGGATTTGCTGCCTGTCTGCCGGGACACCTGGTGTGCAGACCACTGCTTCCCCCTCGCTTGGAGGAGCTGTGTGAGCACATTCAGAGGTCACCCAGATGCCAGCCCACGCTCTGGAGCTGCTCCAGGGTTGCACATCTGTAAGTGAGTGCAGCAATGTGCAGTTGCACGAGAGGCTTTTATCCCTGCCTGTTGGTTGTTTGCAAATGAATGCAGGTTTCCAGGTCGCTGCCTGTAGCCCTGTGCTTTCTGAGAGCAGAAACACAGAACCAGTGCAGCCAGAGTGTCAATCAGGGTCAAGCATCTAGGTGTGTGTATGGCAGAGAAAGATGTGTCTCTGCAGTCAATGTCTGTACCAGGCTGAAAAATAGAAAGCAAACCATATGTTTTGGCCAGCCAGGCTGTTTGCCAGCAGCACTTTATGATTCAGTTACCTTTATGATTCAGTTGCCTTTGTGAAATTCACTATAACTTCAGGACCCATGTGCTGATGGTTTCTGCAAACCTTCTCTGTACGTGTTACAATCCTGCCCCAGATGTGACAGGAGCACTGGTAGGCTTTCTTACAAACAGTGCTTTTATTGGCATCCTGCTATTTACCATACTGAGTTTTGATCTGGTGATACAGGCTGAGCGTTGCCAGCTTTCTTCAATACTCTCACATGGCTGTTAGTAAGTAAATAAGGAACTTTTTTTGTCAGAAAGAGGTGAAATAAATTTGAGCGTGGAGGTGGTTTTTTATTGCTTCTCTTGGTGTGATTTATACATTGGCAAGGTAACTTTGCTTTCATACCGCTAGTCAAAACCGGGAAGGATGTTGCCTCTGCAGAGAACTACATTTGGGTGAAGGGACAGGATTGGATCGGGGTTTAGGGTTTTCACCAATAAGCTCAAGCTGCGGTGGGCGTCGCTCCGGCAGCCGGGGCAGCTCTGCCCTTCCCAGATGACCGCAGCTGCTGGCAGGGCATAGGCAGCCCCGGCTCCGAGGATGCTCCAGGGTCTGTCCTGCCGCTCCTTGCCTCTGTCCTCACCCCTTCCGTGGGGCTCTTCCAGCCTGTGAATGAACGCCTGCTTAGCCGGGGTAAGTAACGTGCCACGTTTACAGCGTCTGAAAGTATGAGAGGCTTGAATGCTCTGCAAATGTTTGCGTTAGGAGATGGTTTTCTCTTTCAGCTCTGGTTCTGCCTGCCTTTGTGAGCATCGGTTCCCTTTGCAGGCAGAGCCCAGGGGCTGTCGGGGCCAGGCACTGGAGCAGGGCTGTGCTCTGTCCTAATATTTGGCTGAGTACCCGGACACAGTAAAACTTTTCCTTGATGCAGACATGACTTGTGTCGCCAGTCCCTGAGCTGCTCCTGCGTTTTCGCTCTCTTTAAAACCCATGAAGAGTAAAACCCCGCGGGAGGCTGCAGCTTATCTTCAGCTCTGAGTTTCCAGACCTGCTGTGTGTCTTCTCAGCTGTTGCAAGGATATGTGCGGAATGACAGAATGCGGATTTTGGGTCTTTGGCAGCTGTGTTTAATGCAGGATAAAGGGGTTTTTTAACTTTGGGATGTTGGATTTCTTATGCCTTTGTTAATATGAATTCAGGAGAAAAACTCCAATTTTCTTTCAGGCAAAACAAAAGCTTCTTTTGAAGGAAACAAAGTGTTTCAAGTACTTAATCAACTTGCCGAATTCAGTTGCTTTAGGATAATTTAGGAATTAAACAGAAGGAGGCTGTGTTAGTAACAAACTGCGGTTTTGGTTGGAAACAAGGATTCATTCCTGCTGGAGAAGGCAGAGGAAGCCGCAGCCTGTGGGCAGAGCTCCTGGGTCTGTTTGCTAGCCAGGGGGGTGGGGGTTTAACAGCATCCTCTATTTGCCTTTGTTTAGGCAGTGCAAATTATTTGTGTACTTTAGGATTCCTTCCCTCCTTCAGCAGATGTTTTGTCTGTGCAACTGGTGGAATAATTAGTGAGAGATGTGGCACTGGTGTGCAAACACCCCTTGGGGGTGGGTAGAGAAATCTCAGAGTCCATCCTCGGAGCAGCTGGCTGAGGAGTACAGTCAGCACAAGATGCCAGAAGCAAAATTCATATGGCCCAACGTATTTGAATTTATTTCTGCAGAGGGTTTGTTCTCCCCACTGCCAAAACCAGGCGGGGGCTGCTTCTTAGGGCAGAAGACCCTGCTGCTGCTGCTTATTGCAAATTTCTCTCAACATGTGAATCATTCACTTGGGATTTTTATGGTGGTGGCTGGGGATGATTAAATGTTCAGACTGTAGGAAATTACCAGGAGGTTTGAGTGTTTTCCTTAGTGGCTTTGGCCCCCGTAGAGGGGTGATATGGGAAGCTCTCCCTGTGTGGATCAGGCTTACTGTGGATTTTGAAATCTCAGGTTGAGTGAGCATGTTTTAGCTCAGCTGCCATTTAAGTAATGGCAGCAACATGCTGCTTCCTCTAATGATCTTGATTTAAGTTATCGGTTATTTCCTTAATTAGCTACTTCATCTACTTACACCTTAAATTACTCCATTTGCTCACCCAGAGAAGGGGGAAAAGTTCTTTTTTTTTTCCTCTTTTGAAGGATGGCAGTGGAAATGTGCCGTCATGTGCGGTTCCGACTCCAGGAGATGCTGGTGCTTCTTGTGGGCTGACTCTCCTGGCAGCATGAATTTGAAATGAGATGTAGATGTGCATTTATTTCTGGCATCTGTGTCATGCAGACAAACAAAATGAGTTGAAGTGGTCCTTTAAAAGCCCCGTTTGTGTGTATTAGCTGGCCTGAGGCTGGGGTTGTGTTTCAGGATCTGTTCTGAAGGGGATAAAGCACCTTTTAATCACCCGTAGTCTTTACATTTCCCATGCATTAGCACATGGCACTGTGTTGGCTGCCCACTGTCTCCACACAGCACTTCAAAAGCAGCCTCTCCAGCTGGCACCAGCTCCTCACCAGTATTCCCCACACGCCATCCTCTGCTGAGCTTTTTCCTGCATCTCAAAGAGACTCAAATGGAGTCTCTTTCTCTTTGGAGACTCCTTGTGATACGTGTGGCAGCAGCCTGTGCTTCAGTCTATTTGTTCCTGCTTTAGTACTGTTTATTACTTTAATGATATTCCCTTCGTTAGCCTTAGCTTCACACTCTCCCTGCTGCAGAACTCGCTGAAACACGTATTGCGTAATGAGCCTGCTTCCATATTTAAATCAGAGGGACAAGAGCTGGGACTCTCCCAGCTAAAATGGATCTAAATGCTTGCCCTTTGGTTACATTGAAGCATCTGTGCCAAAAAATTATGTATTTGGGAGGAATTACCAAAAGTTCTGACGTACACAAGCTTTAGCCCTTTGATTCTTCTACATTTTTAGCCGTTTGGCGTGAATTTGGGCTGTACGACTTTCCTCTGTCAGAGGAAACGTTTCCCATGGCCTGTGTGAAAGGCAGAGCAAAACCACAGGGAGCAGCACAGACGTGTATCCAGCACCAGCACTCACCCCAGCTGGGACCTGCTTGGATGGCAGTGCTGGAAATCCCACGTGTCACGTTTGGCAGCGCACACAAACCCCCAGCCCCAGTGCTGCCAACTGGGCTGACTCTGGGCTCTCAGTGTTGCTCTTGTGGTCTTGGGTATCCCAGGGGAATTGCAGCTTTTGGGTTGGTTTGTGAAAAAGCTGAGGGTTGGTGGGAAGGACTCAAATACAGGAATTCCAGTAGTCCAGAAAACAATATCCTTATATTTCTATGTCGTGATTCCTAAATGATTGTCATGATGTTGTGCAAGCAGGCGTGGTGGATCTTGTGGTCAGCTGTGCTCTGGACAGCATGGTCACTGCTATAGCAATGCCTCTGGGTGATCCATGTTCCCTTACATGTCTGTCCTGGGTTGCTTGTGTAACCTTGAACAAATCACGGACACCCTCCAAGCTGCAGATGGGGGAGAACAGCAGAGTTCCTGTTGCAGCTGTTCAGGAGTTGGTGTCCGAGCAGAGCCAGCCCCAGAGTGGTACCCAGGGATCCATGTATCCACAGGATACCTGCAGTGGACCTCCATTGTCACAAGGACCTCCAAATGCAGTGGAAAAAGACAGTAAAACCAAATAAGCTAGACTCAAGAAGAAAATATATTGCAGGCTTGTCCCCTCTGCTTTTCTTCTCTGCTGATCCTGGGAGGAGGTAGCTGAGAGGAAATATTTGCTCTTAACAGCGTTCGATTTCTCTTTGCATTCCTTGGAAATCTGTGTTTGGATTTTGCCCTGTTGGTGTTGGTTTATGCAATGATGTTTCCAGCAGTTCAATTGTGTGGTTATAGTTTCAACTCTTGGTATTTCATGCAAAGACAAAAAAGAAAGAAAGATGGTACTGAGTAATGAGGTGGCTATTTAATCACAGCAGGACTCGCAGGAAAATGTGCATTAAGTATTTATGGGACAGTATTCATTAACATTTTCACTCTGTTGGCACAGGGCAGTTCAAGAAAGCTGCTGAGAGAATTGGAGTCTGTGTTGCACAGCCACAGACCTGGAAGGGCTGCAGCAGAGGGAAGGCATGAACGCTGCCTTTGTTTCCAGATGTGTCCCTCGTAGCTGGCAGTGCATTTGGAGCTGCAGCAGTGAGCAGGATTTTGGTAGTTTCACTTACCCTTCTCAAAATGCTTGTGGTGAATATTTTAGGTCGGATTTTTCTGGCTGCCGTGTCTTATGAGAGTGCAAGTGGCTGACACTGAACCCCTGGATTGCAGGCAGGCAATTAGAGAGATAAGCCTAAGTGACTTCATGTGTCTCCTTTTTAGATTGCTCTGAGTTGATGTAAAGGGCTGGGATTAGCAGAGATTGAGTTCTCAGAGTGCTGGAAACCAGCTGTGGCCAGGGCCTCATCCAACACGAGCTGTAGGTACCGAGTTACAGAGTGAGTTTTCTGTGGGCATGAAATGATGCCAGGAAGATTAGAACTGATGATAAAATGCTATTAATGCTTGCTTCATTAACAGCATAGAAGGTATCAAATTACTCTGGTGCTATAAATCAAAAGTGCTTCTTATATTTGTTAAGTGAAGCTATTTAAATGGTTGAAATACTTTCACTTGCTGGCCATTGCATCCTGAGATACAGGATCCCAGCAAAGTGTATGAGATTTCCCACAGTGTTAATGGAAGTATGAAGCAGTAGCAGCCTGAGGGTTTAAATTTCCCTTTGAGATGACACAGAGTCTTGTGTTAAATTTTAGGATGCTTTGTTCTTGGGCTCAGCACTGTGAGCCCAAGACGGGCCTCAGGCTCGTGTCAAAAGCTGCAGTGGTTGCACAGATCTGCCAGATTTGGGATTAGGGGCTGAAGGTCCATGATGCTGGCCCTGTCCAGCCACAGCAAGTGACATGCCCAGATCAGGCTATGCCCACAGGCACCTCCTCTGGTGGAGAAAAAGTTCCTTTTAGGATTTCTGTCATCAAGAGACAGCTTTGTCCGACTTTTTAACAAGTGTAAAAGGGACATACAGAGAAAGAATTACCTCCTTGACCTGAATGCCTGTTGGATAAAATAAATGTTAATCTTGACTAATTAGCAAATGGATTCAATGTGGATGTCTCTGTGATCCATTTATGTACTTGAAACCCCCATTGATTTCCACTGGAACCATTCAGCAGAGCAGCAAGTGAAAGGTCTGGCTGTAGCGGTGCCCTTGGCTTCCTGATCCCTTTCCCCTGTCCTTTGTATGAGAAAGGAGATCCTGGTGGCAGTCAGGACAGTGGTGTGGTGTGTGCCAGGTGTGCAGCGCACAGAGCTCTCACTGGGCCTCAGCCTCTGCTTTGTCCTGTTTTTCACTCTGCATGAAGTGATGCCTTGTGGCACCCTACGTAGATAGCTTTGATTAATTTGCCTCTGACTTTTCACTGCCTACTGGCCATTCAGGGAACATTCAGCAAACCTCCTGGTTGCAGTTATTCCTGAACTCTCCCACCCAGCCTTGGCTTCTTCCTTTCATGAGGGGTTAAATTTACTCAGTATAAATATTTTCTGCTCTCTGAGCTTGTCCTTATTTGTTCTTCATACTCTTATTTTCTTAAGAACTGCAGGAAACGGTCCCTTTCTTGAAGAGCTTAGAGCTCATACCTCCAAACATATTCACAGTAGATACTTTAGTGAGTGTCTTAACACTCACTAAAAATCATTGGGAACTGAATCCTTAACTACTGCCAAAATATGCAGATACCCTGAGGATCTGACTGCTTCCCCTGACCACCTCCATTAGACCAAGGGATAGCAGAGAGGAAGTGAGAAGAGCATTCCCTCCTGGAGCTTGAGCACCAGAAATTACTCAGAATTAGTCTGGGTCTAAGCCACAGCATATTTTTGCAATTTAGGTCCTCACATCAGCAGATTTGCAACCCTTGTGCTGACTGTGGATGTTGATCCTGCCCCTAAAACTGGTGGAAGTTTTTTCTGTGCTATATGCTCACTGCCAACTTTGTTGTGCTTCAAGAGAATTTACCTTAAAGATGTGTCAGGGAAGGACATCAGACAAATATCCATCAGTGGAGGATGGTCGTATATATCCACTGAAAATTGTATTTGTCATCTTTGCCATTTTGTGTAGAATAGCTTATCTCTGGGGCTTCAGGCACTTCAGAAAGTTGAGTATGGCAGGTTTGCTTCAACATAGAGGAAACAATATTTTGGTCAAAGTCAGAGGCAAAATCATAGTTGACATCAAAACTAAACCTAATTTCATGTCCCTTCTGTCAGCACACGGTGCTGCTCACTCAGGTGGAGGTGGAGAGGCTGGAAAAGCACGGACGTGCTCTGCTCTGTGTCTTGTGTGGAATGCAAACTATCAAAGTCAGAACTCTTTTCACAGCAGAGACATTCAGAGTGCAGCAAGTGTCAAAATCCTCGGCCATGGTTGGTGCTGGTGCGTGCAGCAGAGCTCAGGGAGGGCAGGGCAGCTGTTGGGCAGCAATTACTGCTTATTACACTAATTACAATCGTCTCGCTGCTATCTGAGCTCCCCTTCTCCTCCCCCGTCTGTCGGGCTGGCCATCCATGGTTGCTCATCCCTTTGAGATAGGTTTGAAGTGCTCATTGCCCCACAGAGCCTGATGGTGCTCCCCCTCTGCTCCTCCGTACTGACGCCAGGGAATGGTCTCAGTTTGTAGAGAGAAGGGGTTTGGGGGTTGAGCTGTTTGCCTTGAATTAAGGCCATGGAAAGGGGAGGTGTTGCCCTTACTCTGCAATTCTACATTTCTGAAACTCACAGCTGGGTGAGCCACCCTGGTCTGGAGCATGCCAGCTTGCTTGAGATGGAGGGAAGAGAATTTTCTTCCTACTTTTTTTCTTTTTGCCCTGTACCAGTGCAACCAGCTACCTACTGGTCAGAGCAGTCCCCTCCAGTCAGGGCATGCTACAGGAAGGTTCCCAGCTTTAACCCATCCAGGCTTTTCCAGAAATGGCTTCAACCCTCTGCTGCAGGAGCCTGGCTAACCCTGCCTTCAGTCAGCTGCTGAGCTGACCCCAAACTGCTGTTGTTTCGTTGCAAGGAGACACTGTAAGTTAAACACTCAGCAGAAAGAAAGCCCCACTCCTTGGATGCCCACCTGTTTTTTATTTCCCTGGGGAGGGGTTATGCCTTGTCACAAGGTGCTGGCTTTGCAGAACAGCCCAAAGAAGCTCAGCTTCCAAAGAAGCTGCATGAGCCACAAAACAATGGGACTCACTAAGTGTCCAGCAGCAATGGCTGCTTCTAAAAGGCTGGTGTACTTAGTCTGCTCTTGATTAGCAAACATCTTTGCTTTGCCCTCTGAAGATAATGCTGCATGTTTGACAGAGCTTGGTAGGAGAAAAAAGAGGAAGAAATGGCCTGTAGTTTGATCATGTTTAATGAGCAGTGGCTGGAGGGAGCCATAGCATTCAATAATGCTGGTGTCCCCTGTTAATTGCCAGCAATTGGGTTTCTCTGTCCCTCCTGGTGCTTGAGCTGTGGGCAGGATGCCCCCATGGGCTCACATAAACCCCACAGTTGAGGCTCAGGCTCCTGGAAGGCCAGCAGCAGCCTGGCAGGGTAATGTGGTCTCTCTGCAAGCCATGTCTCAGTGTGGCTGTGATGGAAACAACAGCATCTTACAGGGTGGCTTTGAGCCTTCCTAGGACTGTTCCCAGGTGTGTGGGTCTGGTCTGGCACAGTGAGAAGGGATGCTCTAGTGACACTGCCTGCACTGGGCCCATCCAGGGGACACTGTGGGACCCCGTGGAGGAGGGAGCCAGGGTTGGAATCAGTGGCCACGTTTCTGGCCAGCCCTGTCCTGATACAGCCTTAATCCCTCCCTGCAGGTGCTGATCCCCCTGTTCCCAGAGCAGACTATGGAGTTGCATTTCCCTACAGATGATGATAAGATAAAAGCCTGGCCGTGTTGTACAAGAAGAGAAGAAGGTTCAGGGGATGACAGGCTGCTGCAGGAGGAAGGGATGCAGGTTTCCAGCTGCTGCTGAGGCTGCCTTTGATGAGGGCTGTGATTGATGCTGTGTTTGGAGCAGGCAGTGACGCGCTGACCTTTCCCTGACGGGCTGAGCAGCTCTAATGATCTTGATGGAGCTGGCGATTTGTGTATTGGGTTTGATGTACAAGGCTTGACACGGCATGGAGAGATGGGACTGGAGTATGACTGACAGCCCATTCCCATTAAGGATGGTGAGGCACAGTGTTCTCTAGTGATTCCTTTCAGTGAGAATGCTTTGACGAATTATATTGTAGCAGGGAAGTTTTGCTGTTAAATACCATCCTTTTAATAGCTTCAAAGCAGTTAAAAACAGATGAGAATGAAGTAACTTGCAGGCCAGAAGGCTTATCACTTAAAAGGCTGTCCAAATTACACACTTAATTAATATTTAGTGAATTATTTTTACTCTGACTTTAATGTTGAGTCCTGAGGCAGATAAAACAATGCAGTGGCTTGCATCTGGGATTCTCTTTTTCTGTAATTCAGCTGTATAAAATTTCAAACCCTGGACTTCTTGCAGGCAACATTAAAACCTTTTAATTTCCATGAGTTGAGCTGTGTATTAATCACACCCTGGTTGGCACATCTCATGGGTGCTTGTGGCAAGAGTAATGAATTTCATGGTTTGTTATGAGCTACTAAAACCAACAGAAACACAGAAAGCCTGTTGTAATCTCAGCATATCATTCAAGGAAGCAATTTATTCCTAAGTATGAACAAATGTCAAGCCACGATAACAAGTTGTTATTACTAATTAAAACAAAGGGAAGAATAGCAAACATCTCCTGTCATGTGTGTGCACTTGCCAGGCTGTCTGGAGGATACTGGAGCTCTATCCAGCTTCAGCCAGTGGGACAGCCAGGCTGGGAACCTTGCCATTGCCTAAGACAGGATGACCCTCTGTGCATTCCAGGAAGGGCACTGGGCCATGATCCTACGAGGGCTGGGGCTGAGAAACCACCCAAGCTTAAATAGAGATGCCACTTTTCAGAATTTTATTGTTTTCTGTGTTTTGGAGGGTTATTTTAAAATCAAGGTTGGCTTGATTGAAGAAGTCTTTTAGAATTTGGGGTGTACTGAAACAGCACGTGCTAGTCCATCTGCTGGCACTAGCTGGTTTTGTATCATCCAGGGCCACTTCATGTTCTCAGCTGTGAAATAAAAACCCATTTGGGCACATTTCTTCCCACTGCTCTGTTGGGAGGTGAGGAGCCAGGTGCATTCCTGACCATATCTGATCTCCCTGTGCTTGCAGATACACTGGGAAATTTAAGACTTGAAGACATTGCAAGCCCCTTCTTGTTCATGACCCAGCATGCATGATTCCCTCTCTGACATCATATGAGAAAATTGGCTGCATCCAAAAATGTGCTGAATTTGCCTCCACCCTGTGCATTTAACAGAGTCTGGGTGCAAGCAGCAAAGAGGTCTTTTCTCGTAGCTGGCTCTGTGTCTCCAGGGTGGGAGTAAAGCATGACCATCTCAGACCTGTGCTGGTGTCAGGACAGAGGTTTGTGCAGCCCTGCAGGACCTGACAGGGAGCAGGGGCTCATGTGGTGCCAGCCAAAGTGAGGGAAGCACTGAAATCCTGCTGGCAGCCAGGGAAGATGTGCACAGTGTGGTTTAAGGAGGTAAAAACCAGGCTTGTGTCACTTGGGCTGGCTCAAGGCTGGCCTCTGAGCATGGAGATGGTCAATTCCCCTGGTCCTGGGGAATGCACAGCTTTGGTGGTGGGGCCAGGCTGTGCATGACTAGTGCAGAGGAGAGCTCAGTGACTTAAGGCAAGAAATCCTCAGTACATAACCACTGACCCGAAACACCCTGTTAGACAGGTTTGAAGCCAAAAAATAAAATAAAAATCATCTGATGTGACAGCGACCCTGACAGTGTCAGGCAGTGAGAAGGGCGGCAGCGAGGGAGTCCTGAGCTGCTGCCAAGGCACATGTCAGTGCAGGCTTGCAGGGTGAGTTGGTTATCCTGAAAATACATCTTCTGTTTTGTGTAAATGGAAAATTAATTTGTTGCTGATCAAAGGTTTAGATCTTTGGACAACATACCACCAGATAAGCTGAAGATTTATGCATTTCTTTTGTAATGTATTTTCAGTGACACTTTATTGTTTGTGGAAAGACCCCAAGAAAAAGATATGATTACAAAAATAGCTGTGTTGAGTTTATTTAGCTTAAATTACGATAGACTGCTTTAATGAGGCTTTTGTAGACATCATTAAAGGACACAATTAAAGTCTTGAGATGAGAAGCCTATCAGGCTAGCAAAGGGGAGAAAACCACGGGTGCATCTGGATTGTTCACATTCAGTTACAAATTTGATTTCAACATATAAAAGTAAAAAACATATTAGTGCCGAGTGGAAGCTGGAGGCTATGAAAGCCTTATTGTGTTAAGCTCTCTAAAGCTTCTTACATTAAGGTGATTAAAAAAAAAAAGAGAGAGAGGAAGAGATAGTGATTGATGAAACCCTGTTGTTGGTGTGCTCTGTGTGTCACCCTGGGGTGTGCAGTGCTGGGGTAGGGACGGTCAGGGGGTGAGGATCCTTTTGGGGTGCCCTGCCAAGGAGGGGATTATTGGGGTACCAGGCAGTGATGCTCAGTGCAATGCTCAAATGCAGGGCAACAACAACACTGTGCTGATCATCCCTGCATTTGTGTGGTTCAGTGCTGCCAGAGGACATGGGCAGCATAGTGTAAGCTCATGGCCACACCTCACTGTCCAGCTCTGGCTGTGCACCACAGGGTACCAGCCAGGGCCAGGCCTGTCTCTCTGGGTGAGTGGGTAGGAAACACAGAAAATTGCCTCCAGAATCAGCTGCAGTGTGTATGGGCTGTACCTCCTCTTCTGTGTCAGCTACTGCTGGGCTCCGTGGTGTTTTAAAAACTGAATTCCTCCTTGCAGACTGACAGCACAGATCCTTACCGGTGGCTATGCCAAAATGGCAGTGGTGACAGCCGGAGGACTGGCTCTGTTGTGGTTGGTCTCAGGCAGCAGCCACAGGAAGGTACAAATGGCAACCCTGAGGAGAAGTGGAGGAGGCCAAGTTTGGGGATTAATGATCTGTGTCTGATGCTGGTCTCTCTGTCTATCCCATTTTTATATGAGATAAGGCATCCCTGCTTCTAGCATTGAGAGCTGTGAGGAAGCGTTTGCTACCTTGCTCAAAAAGAATAAAGAAAAAACAAAGCTCATCTGTATTTGAAGTCCTGACCTGTATTTCATGACTCAGATTCTCCAAGGAGCTTTCCCCATACCTTGGGCACATGCTTGTGTGTCTCCTGAAGAGCCAGGTGTTTGGCTGGGCAGAGTGGGGCTGTACCCTGCCACATAGGGTCATTTCCCTTCCCTGTCGCTGACAGCTTTTGCAGTCATCTTGCTTTTCCCATCCAGTGTTTGCAAAGCTGTGCTCTCTCCAGCCTGTTGTTCAGGTGCTTGTCACTGCCTTGTGCCCAGGGACCACGCTGGGCTCATCCTGTGCTGGCACTGGGCTGGGAGCACTGCCTCTGCCAGTGGGGATTGCTCTGCAAATTACAGGCTGAGTGTGGGAACAGTGCAGGAAAAAACCACTGTAGTGTCCAATTCTGCATTTCTGTGGTCAGAAGGAGCGATGGGAAAGTAATCTATTACCGTGCCTGTGGCTGTGAGCCAGGATGGGCTCGGTGGTGCTGGGGACCTGCAACCCCCCTGGTCCAGGACAGGCTGGTGGGGTGTGACATAGAAGAGACAGTCTCCGTCCCTGTGGGCAGCATTTTGGGGTGGCAGAGTCTGAAGACTTTTGTAGCAGTGCTGTGCAGTGCCCTGCTATGCTGCAGCAGAGGATGTTCACTAAATAATTCAGAAAGGCCACTTGATCTGACATTCATCAGGTTAGTAGCCCAGTGACCTTGGGGACACCAATCTGATGTTGCTGTGTGTGGCTCTGCTGTGCAGCCCATTGTCATCAGGAGAGTCAACATTGTCACGTGGAACTCTATTGACTGACAGACAATCAATACATCAAGGTGATAAAACACAGCATTTATGAAACATGGGCTCTGCAATGATTTGTTAAATTAGCCATGGGTCTGAGTTTGTGCAAATGGCAGAAAGTTTAGAGTTGACTGGGCTTGGCTCTTTGTCATTAAAGCTAGCAACAAAGGGAAGAAAGATGGTGCTACATTTACAGGCAGAGCTGTCTGTCTCACACCTCTGCATTGAAGCAGGGGCTTCTGGCTCTTGATCTTTCTTTATTTTAGTAGCTTTTTACTTCTGGTCGTTTGCTTCATTGCTGGCAGTTGTCAGCATCTATCCTTGTAATGGTGCAAGTCCTTCACCTAACCTTTGATAATGTGCCCCACCAGCTCAGTATTCTCCTTTCTGCCTAATGAAACACCCATTTCACCTGCATAATGTGCAGAATCCGTCAAGAAATCTTGTGTGCCTTCTGGAGTTATTCCAGCACATGACCTTTTCACAAGCCTCACAGTGGGTAACGGTAATATGGAGCAATTGCCAGCAAACCGGCAGCTTTCAAAGCAGGAAGGCTCATTTCCATTTCCCTGAGACAGTTGTGTGTCCAAACGTTACACAGCTTCTGATCTGATTTCCTGTCTCAGAAGAGGCTGTTCGTTGGATTTTGTGGATATTTAGATTTGCAAGTTTCGGAACAAGAGGTCTGTCAGGAGGGATGACAATCAGAGACGCTGTTTGGAAGCACAAAGCTCTTCTGCTCACAGCTAGCCCTGCAGCTCAAGTGTTACAGACATTGGTCTTTTACTGATCTTTTACTTCAATTTGTGATTCGCACACCCATTTTATCTTTGTGGATGAACTTAGACAGAAAGGTTTTCAGTTCCTGGTATGATCCCTTTGTGCAGATGATCAGTTGACCAAGAAAGCCAAGCAGAACTCACCTTTAGGGTGGTTGGTTGTGTGGGGATGACACTGCCACATGCCCTGGGGTGGGATCACGTCAGGCTGGTGCAGGGTGATTGAAGCTGCTGTAGATGGTGGCACAGAGGGTGTTGTACAAGAAGTGTGGGGTTGGACACTCATGCCTTGCCAACCTTTCCCCTGAGGGTGAGGCCAGCTGATGGAGACCCTTGGAGCACAAATAGAGACTTTGCTCCAAAGTGTTTGCAGCTAAAGGGCCTTTCCTCCTGGGAAGTTAATGCTGATAAATTCAGACATTTTTTACTCATTTTGGGTGAAAATGAGTGTCCACAGGACGTGTCCTGTGGAGCAGGATGTGTTCCTTGTGCTGTTTGTAGTCCTGAGTCACTGCTGCGTGCTTTGAGGGATATGTTTCCAAGGAACACACATAATTTCTGCTCTACAGCATTTCTGCTCAATATTATCATTTTATAAGCAGGCTTCTTTGTTTGCTTCTGCCCAATTCAGTTTTGTCTCATTCCCTTTGTGTTGTAATTAACATGTTCTGAGTGTAAGAGGAAAAGTAAATCATCTTGGGGCCATGGCACATTAATCACAGAGAGACAAGATTGACAGCCTGCCTGCAACGATGATTCAGGCTGGAAGGGGCAAAATGGGCCAGTTTACGGAGCTGAAGGATCAGGGAAGATTTTTCCTACAAGTTCTATTGCTCTTTGTAGTTGGAGGAGTTGAAGGAGACCATCCTCAGCACTTAAGCCATCTCTAGCAGAAGCTCCTGCTCTGTGAAAGGAAGGTCTGATCTGGCTGGATGCTCTAAGAGTCAGTGCTCAACTCTTGAACTTGCTGCTCAAACTTAATATAAATGAAAAAAAGAGAGTTCAGATCACTGCACATTCTTGGTTTGTCCCACTTGGCTCAGTAACTTGGGGAGGCTCTTAGAGCTGGGCTGGTTTGTCCCAGCTGCAGATCTCATCCTTGAGATTTTGAGTGTAATTCCATGTAATTAAACCTAATTTATGAGCCTTAATAATAACAATTTAAGGCATTTGAGGCTGCAGAAAGACTCACAGCTGTAGTTTCTGCATCCTTCTGTGTTCTGTAAACATAGCTAATATTGCCAAAATCAAGGGCTATGAAATCTGGAGTCAGGCATCAGAAGTCAGGAGCATGCAAGAGAATGTTAAGGAAACTTCCCACTCTGACCATTCACGAGACTCTCTGGCAGTCCCACTCCCAAGGCCAGAGACTTTGACTTCTGGGACTGAAGTCCCTTCATGGCAGCAGCTCCAGTGAGCCTAGAGCCCCTCTTGGCTTCCCCACTCACAGCCAGACCAGATTTCCTCACTGGTTCAGCCCCAGGTTTCCCATAGCAGTCTCAGATGTCCTGTTCCATAAAGCCATTTATTCCCAGAGCAGCAACACAAATGTAGCCCAAGTTGGTGCCTCTGAGAACCCACCAAGAAAGGAACTCGTGGGCTTTTATCCTCTCCCAGTCTAGCCTTTCCCCCCAGTGACTTTCCTGTCCATCCACCTCACTAGCATCAGTGGTCTTCAACTCCTTCGTTATCCAAAAGGTCGGCAATTCCCAGTTCTGCAATGTCTCTCAGTGTTCATTTACCTGGCTGGCATCCCCCATCTTCATGTCCTTTGTTATCCCAAAGGTTGGCAGTTCATGGTCTCTTGTCTCGGGGTCCCACCCAGAGGTTAAAGAGCATGTCAATCTCCATCTCAATCTGCAGTTTGGAGTCCAGCTACCTGGACCAGGTGTATTCCTCAACGAGAAACGCTATGTGTTGGGAAAGTTTTATTTCTTTCTGTGCGTGTTTTTTGAGTCCAAAGAAACGAGTTTTTTGAATTGCACGCACTTTTTTGCAAATGCTAAAAACTGAGAAGTATGCTGTCCTCCAGATGACTCGAATTATTCATCTGTGACCACCAAATTCCCAAACAACGGAATTAAAGAGCAGCAGAAGGGATTTGGCAGCGTAGCTCCTTCTCTGCGTTTTCTATTCCAAGGGGAAGGAAGCACAGGGGGAAGAGGCTTAGCATCCCCAGCTGAGGTGCTGTATTCCTGGGGCTCGCAGTACTCACCTGAGACACACATAAAAAGGTGTGAATCGTTCATCTGTGCTGGCCGTGTGGGAGAAAATGTATTAAAATATGCAGTGACCGAAATGCCACGCTAATAACTTGTATTCCCCAGAATATTTAGCCCTGCTGGTCATAAGCATGCTGCGTTTGATTCCAGTAGGGAATCAAACTAGTGTAGGAGATAATTGAGAGGGCATTGAAAGCCAGGAAAAACGATGCGTTGCTCGGAGCCAGCGGATCATTGCGTTAATAGCCCGCGTACCTAAGAAGCGGTACCTGAAGTTTGACAGCAAGTTGAGGTTCGGTCAGCATCAAATAAGAAAGGAAGGATAATTAATGTCTTCACACCGTTCAATTTAGCCTGCTGGTGCGCAGCCAACTCTGTGAAACACGCAAGCGAG
Source organism: Zonotrichia albicollis (assembly GCF_047830755.1). NCBI lineage: Eukaryota > Metazoa > Chordata > Aves > Passeriformes > Passerellidae > Zonotrichia > Zonotrichia albicollis. The sequence continues at coordinate 6,624,595 of NC_133830.1, forward strand.
CGAGGAGGATTTTTTTCCGCTCTGCCATTGCCCAAACAGCCTGGAGGATGTATCGATTTGGGAGAGCGGGCTGATCTCCGTGTAAATAAAGGGGCGGGTGGCCGGGCCGTGGCGGTCCGGGCGGGATGCGGTGACTTTGGCTTGCTGACATCATTGCTCATTAACATGCAGGAGAGGAGAGCAATGCAACAGCAGAGCCCCGCGCCGCTCCCGCGCCGCCAATTATTCTCCATGGGCTGCATCGCTCCTCGTTAATGCCTCCGCTCGGCGAGCAAATTGGACATCCTCTCGCCACCTCCGAGGGTCACTCGGAGAAAGGCAGGCTGCAGGGGGGAGCTGCTGGAGCCGCTCGCATTGGGAGCAGAGAGGGAGGGACCCTCCGGAGCCGGATTTCTAAGCGAGGCAATTGAGGCGAGAGCTGCAGACGCGGGGCAGGAAAGGCACGGTTTGCCAGGGCAGCTTTCCTGCCGGAACGTGCCTGCTCGGAAAGGCTTCCCCAGAGCCCCGGAGCCGGAGCGAGGGATGCTGTGTGGCACCGCGGGGCTCCGGCTGGTCCTGCGAGCAGCCCGCGGGCACCGGGCACAGCGAGGGCAGCTGGGCAGCTCATAGAGCCTTCCCTGCTGCGCTGCCATCCCAGCGGGAACAGGTAAGGAGCTGCCTTCGGCCAGCCGCTTCACATTTGCCGTGGGTTTTTGGAAGGGATAGAAAGTAGAGGAGGAGGAATGAGGAGCATTCCATGGATGCATGCAGTGCTAACTTTGCTCGGTTAGCTGCGAGGGGCTGCGCTGTTTTTCCAGCCTTTGCTGTGCTCTGTGTTTATGGATGTATAAGGTTAATTGTTAAATTGTATTTCTGCAGCTGCAGGGAGTCTGGGAGAAATGCTGATGCTATTGTAATGGAGTTCTCGTTTTAAAAATAATCAGGAGGGCTCAGCTGGCTCTAATAGGAGTTTAAAAATCTTCATTTCTCGGTGTTAATTGTATTGCTGTGGTGAATGCAGCCCCTAGAAGCCTGGATTCTCTGCACATTTTCTGAGCAGACTGCGTGGAGGCTGGGGCTGTGAATGAGGACGCTGCTGTTCAGATGTTTATTTTGGTGGTTTTGCCTTCCTGAGAATAGGAAGTTTTAAAGTAATAATCTTTCTAAGCCCTTGTTGTTCATGCCAGAATGGCAAACTATAAACCAACCTAGAACTGCAACCTGGGGGTTATGTTTTTCAGTGCAATCTTTTCAAGTCCAATTTCCTTTTTTTCTTGTCCCTTGAAGGAACATTTTAAGCAGATGTGACACAGACATGACCTGTGACCGTGGAAAGATTTTAATCCAGTTATTCTTTGTTTTCTAGTCATGATTCCTTGGCGGTGCTAAACAGTGATTGAATCTCTTTGAGCAGTTGAGGATTAGCGCTGGACAGAATAATGCCAAAATAATTATTTGCACCAGATGCAGTGTCATCCTTTCAGTTTTAGCTCTCTTATCTTGTAACTTATCTGACTTATTTTCATTTGGCGATTATTTCTCCTGCTGTGGGAGCACTTACATGTCTCGCATCACTGCATTGTGTTTATAAGGGTGCCGGCTTGAGCCTGTGATAAAGATTTGTAAAGTAAAACTGTCTGCAGCTAACAAGATTATATTTTGCTTCGCATTTTAATCTCCTCCCGTTGTGTGTTTTCCGCCAGCCAGACTCGGCTTAACAGAATGACCCAGCCTTGCGCATTTGCTGCTGGCAGCCTGGCTGGGCTCAGCCAGCACAGCCTCGGATCAGGCTGCCAGTGTTTGCTTTCACATGCGGGTCAGTATTGCCTGCCTCGGGGGACGCCGTCTGAGCCTTAACTTCTGAAATAAATTACCATTTTCAGCCTAGCTCATCCTGCTTCTGAGCGCTTTGCCCATCAGCCAGGTTTTTCTCCTTGAGGATGTATGGCCTGTGAGATGCTTGGATTGCAGCATGTTTACTGCTTCCCGTGGTTTCTGCTTGTCATGCTGCAAATACAAGTGAAGGCCCTTAAAATAGTGTGTGCAGCCCTGGGGCAGGTCGCTGGGAACTCACTTAGTTTAGCTAGTCTGGAGTGATGGGCTTGGAGCCTGGAATGGGATGGGGATAGGAGAGGGGCAGGAAGATAAATACTGCCTATGGAGAGCCCAGAGTTATTAAAACTTGAGAAAACAGTGAAGATCTGCATGCTGAACAGAGATGGGTTTCTCAGTGGACAGCTGGGTTTGGATCCAGGGTGCTAGAACCCCAGGCTTGGAATTTTCATCTTCAGTTTATAACAATGCAGAAAGGACCTCCTGTGATACAGCTCTGCATCCTGTTAGGCTGAAAAGCCACCCAATGCTATCATTAAAATCTGACAGGATAGCCCTCAGGGTAGGGCAGGGCTTTGTCACACAGACCCACCCTGGCTCTTGGATGGGGAGCCCAGAGGGAGAGTTCCTCAGGGCCCTGCTGTGCCTGCTCCTCCACTGTCTCCCATCCCCATCAGCCAGAGGCCCATTGGTCTCTGGGATCCGTGGGGTTGGGGTTGTCCTGCCGTGGGGGACACCAAACCCTCCTGGGTGTCCAGAACCCTGCATCTGCCCATCCTGTACCTTCTGCCTTTTATAGTCACAAGCTTGGCTTCAACATTGTTTGCCCACCAGCTTCAGGGTTATTACTGCTGCTGCTGCTGAGCCTGTTCTTCTCTTCAACTTGTAAACTAGCGGTTTGCATTTCTTCTCCCTGACTGGGGAAAAATATGTGGTTATTATTGTTTCTGTATGCTGAGAGCTGGACCTTTAAGGGGAAAAAACCAGCCCTAATATAAATATGCTGAGAGTAGCGGTAAGCCTGTGAGCTGGCAGACTGCCTCCATCGTCTTGGATGTGAGGGAGCAGCCTGTTGGATGCCTTTTCTTCTGGTAGCATGGCTGGGCAGCAGGCTGGGGCTCACTGCAGCTTCTTTTGCCTCTTCTCTCTCTCCCTTTTGCTTGATCTGCAGCTCACATGGGTGTAGCAATTTGCCCACTTCTGTCTAACCTCTATTATGAAAAAAAATTATTGAATCTTTTGCAAAATATCCTGAGAGATCCAAGTTGAGGGTTCTTCTGAGAGCTGCTGCGTTATTAATATCCTTTAATTTAACCATCTCATCTTTATGCATCAGAATTTTCACAGTTTGTGTCAGGGGTTGTGGCTCATGGGAGCAGCCTGGCACTGTGGCTCAGGTCAAGAGGGTGTTTCAACACCCAGCTGCTCTTACCCAGCTCACAGGGAGAAACTGGAGCCCAAGCAGGGGTCTGTGTTCACTGCAGAGCACTGGGGTGCACCTGGGCTCTCCAAACTGGCCTGTGATGCACCCCAGATCCCCCACTGTGGTTCAGCCACAGGCTGGAAAGATTGGTCATGTTTTCATTCTCATCCTGGGGTGTTGCTGAAAAGTCTGGCCACAGCTTTGGTCTGTGGTTCTGATTCCTTGTTTGCCTAAGAGGGCACCAGATACATCAGGTGAGGAATCTGGGGGGGTTGTGCATTGTGTTGTGTTTTGTTCTGATTTCCTGGTCTGCCTCTGGTTGTTCTCTGCCGTGTGGTGCCTCAGAGCACAGCAGGATTGGGAGCAGCCCCAGGCTGTTCCTCAGGGAAGCAGTGGTTTGGGAACAGGGCAGTGGAAACCCACAGGCAGGTGTTCTACCTGCTGGGGAAAGGGATGGTCCTGATTCATGGTGGAAGCAGAACAAAATCCTCAAAGGCTGCTTTTGCTCATATTTGGCTGCAGCTGGCAGTACTGGGGATAGTTCTTTTTTTATTCTTATTTTTCTTAATTAAGCAAGAATAGCTTTTGCATTGGTAAAGGATGAGTTTTAAAATTAAAATTAGTCTCCAGCCTGAGGCCAAACATGGACAAATCAGCTAGAGAGGAGAATTTTTCTAGGAGCAGAAATGGGCTTTGTCATAAAAGCTTCAATGCCATCCTGGATACCTTCACAACTGGTGCTATGGGCGTTGCAAGGGTCAGGGGGGAACTACAAATAAAACAATTCTGTAAAGAAAGCTGGTTTGCCCTGAGCAAATTGAGGGGGAAGACAAGAACATGGATGGGGAAAATAGAGAGGAGTCTGATTTGCAATTCCTCCATCCTCTTAGTGTTTCCCCACCTAATGTGACCTTCATGCGGATGGGTAGCTACTCGTGCTTTTCCTATGGCCTTTGGGATCTGGGGGACTTGTATCTGTAGGATGCAACCAGTTTGGTTGCTGGATTATTTCTCTCTTCCTTGGTTTCCTGGCATTACTGTTCTGCCAGCTCTGTTGCTACCACCTGATGTTGATCTGTCAAGCCAGCTGTTCCCACAACATGTTGTGTCAAGTGAATGTTGGCATCCCTTGACTGTCCTTGTAGGCCACCAAGGGCACCTTGTCCTCAGACTTTGAATTCCTGCTATTATTGGTACCCACATCTAATTCAGCTCCTCCTGCACCACAGTGGGCAGGTAAAAGCTTTTGCAAAGCTTCCCTTTCAACCCAGGTAACGCAGAATCTATGCAGTTCATTCCCACTGATAAGTTGGTGTTTTTTCAGCTGCAGTGACTGGAAGAGCTAGGAAGTTACAGAAGTGTTTTATCTGGGGAGATGCCCCTTTGTCACTGAGATCCATGGGTCCTGAGGCCATGGGCAGCAGCTGGATGGGGGCTACTGTTAGCAGCATACCATGTTAAAGAAGTTGGAGAAAGAGGCCAGCCTGAACTGTCTGTTTTAAGCACAAAAGCTTGGGGCTCCTCTGATGGTGAGGAAGTGCATGGGGAAGCCACAGCTGGGTGCTGCTTGTGGTTGCTCCATGCCTCAGTTTCCCCATGCTCTCCCTATGGCAGTGAAGGACTGTTAATTTTTCCATTTAGGTAAATATTTGCCCTTCTTGTGGGGTCTGGAAAAACGTGTCTGTATGGCTGGAGCTCACTTGGGATGGGAAGATGCCTCATTAACTCTCAGAGATAACAGGCAGGGATATTAAGACACCCTCCTTAAGAGACTCAGGGGTCATAGGAGCTGCCCCAAATCCTGAATCTTCTCTCCCTTTTCCAAGAGGTCTTGGGGTTTTGTGATGTACTGGCTGATGACCAGAAGACTTATTGCAGTCAGAATGATGGCAGGGTGCTGGAAGGAGATCAGGCTGCCACGTGTGCCTTAAGCCAAGTGAGAAGGGAATTGTCCGTCTGCATTTACACCCCCCATCTGAGCAGAGCAGACAATTGCTTTTTGAGGGATTCCAAATCTTGCATGCTAATGTGTGCACAAATGCATGCAAATCCTGTATTAGGGAGCACAGCAGAAGCCTCCATGGCCGTGCAGGGCCGTGGCATTCCGGCTGCTCGCTTTGTCTGGAGAGGGAGCTGCTCCCTGACACAGCCCATTTATTTCCATCCCAGAAGAAACAAGTGAGAAGCAGAGATAAGCACCCGCTGGTGGGTGATAAGGGCTGTTTACCGAGTTCCTTCTTTGTCCAAGAGGAATTCTAACATTTCTGCCACAATTTTAAACTCTGCCTTCCTTTCTGCTGTTGCTGGGAGGCGTTGGGCTCTGCCCTTTCTCAGAATATTTGTGGATCTCAGCCTTTGAGAAGCTTTGCCTTGGTGCTTTTTGCTGTATTATGTTCTGCATGCCCACGCACTGAACAGGAAGAGAAGAGCCCTGTGGCCAGGAGCTTTTCCTGCAGGCAGGGGTGTGTTGCCTTCAGCATCCTAGGGAGTCCCATCCCAAAAGCCAGACATGCAGGCTGTTCCCTGGGAGAGCCCAGCTCACCTGGCTCCTTTGCTGGAGCTACACACTATTGGCAAGGACCCCCTTTGCCATGGTGACAGGCTGCCCTCCACCTCTTCCCTGACTCTTCAGCTCTGCTCATGCTTTCCCAAATTGGAGTCTGCTGGTGTTTCACAGCAGGGAGACCTCATCTCTCTTCAGAAAGCTGGGGTCACACTCACAGCTCTCTCCAGAGCCTCTTGCACTGCACTAGTGCTTTCAGCATGGTTTAGCTTTTTGTTGGTGCCGTTGCTGAGATGAAAGGGCTGCGGGAGGCTCCAGAGATGGCAGAGGCTGTGCTTTGCTAACAGGGTTGTACAACCAGGGACTGCCTCGTCCCAGGGACCTCACAGGGCAGTTGGCTTCGTGTCAAGATCCACGTAGGTGAACCAAAGCTGGAAGTGTACTTCAGCATCCCAGCAAGAGGTACTTTGAAGCCATGTTCTCTGCTTGGTGTGTTGGGTTCCTGTTTCCTTAAGATTCCCCTTGTGTGCCTGTTTTCATCTATAGAGAGAAAAACCTGGCGTGGGATGGTGGATCTATTTACACCTTCCTCCTGCACCAGTGTGTGGGTAGGGATATGACTGGAAGTGGGCTTAGAGTCTCCTCTGAGGAGAGGACTTGCCCACTGTGCCAGGAGCACCATGTAAAAAGCAGCCAATGCAAAATAAAACACATCCATCTTGTAACTTTGCTGGCCTTGAGGAGAAGAAATTTTTCAGTCTGTTTCTGAGACGTTGCTGCTTTGCACCATGTGAAGTCAATTCAAGGCAGGCTCCTTTCCAGCTAAATCTGACACCAGGAAATGTTCTTTTTCTCCCCATTTGCTTCCCGCCGCCGTGGCCCCAGCACAGGACAGCTCTGTGTGCAGCTCTGTGCAGAGCAGCCCTGCCGATGCTCCCCAGCCCGTGCCTCCTGCAGCAGCCTGCCTGCCGCCGGCTCCGCTCGCCTTTCCTCCCTGCCCACAAGCTTAAAAGCTCCTTTATTCACCCTCTGTGCTCAAAGCCAGTCATGCTGTCAGCCATCCTTGCTCCGTTGTTTTCTCCTCAGTGCTGGTGATATCTCTGATTCTTCCCTGAGACAAGCTCGCAGACCTGGGATGGGAGCAAGATGGAAAGGCTCATGAATGAAGACGGGATTTCCAGACAGTGATTGGTGTTAATTTATTCTTGCTAAATAAAACCTGGCTGCCTGCACTCTGCTCAAGTTGTGCAAGGCTGCACAGGCAGCAGAGGTTGTTGTTGCTGAGGCTTTGGTGGTGGTGAGGCTTGGCCAGAGCCAAGCTAATGGGTTTCCCTTTGGAGGAGGTGCCACCACAAGGCTGCAGCTCCTTGTCCAGGGTAAGGTGTGTGACACACGGATGTGTGAGCATCTGCAGCCTGTGATGCACTTCCTAAGGAGCTGCTGCTGGCAGGAGCAGCCAGGCAGGCTGCCAGCCATGGCCCTGCTCCCCTCCAACAGCCACCAGCTCCCTCTGTGACACCCACATTGTCACTGTGGTCACTGCAGGCACGGGCGAGCGCTGACACGTGCGTTGTCTCGCTTTGTGCTGCTCTGCTCTGAGTGCAGCAGGGGAAAATGTTTTTTTTCAATTTCATCTCGCATTTGAAATGTACATTCTGATATTAAATTTTTGCTATGGGGAATTATTTTTAATTATACTGAGCTGGAAGATGATAAAATAAAGTTGAGTAAGTGAGACCTATGTGAAGAAGTCATGGAAACCTGATCATAGAAGTGGAAAGACACTCCTAGGACACTGAGTATTGTTCCCATGAAACAGCATATCCTAATGTAAAGAAAATTGTAATTAAAGCTGTTAATCATCTGTTTTTAATGAGGAGGAAAAAGCTGACTGTCTCAGAGACAAGGTCTTGAATTTTGTACAGTTTGCCCAGGGAGGTGGCAGAAACCCCATGCCTGGAGATGGTCAAGTTTTAATGGTGCAAAGTTGTTCTGGCTTGGGGACATCACTGCTGAGTAGATAGGCAACCTGTGTTGTTTTCATCCTTTGCTTTTCTGACTAGGGCAGCCACTCACCAGCCGTACTCGCTTGCCTGGGATGGGGCAGGAGGGAGGGTGGGGTAAACCAGCTTCCTGAGCCAGTCCTCAGGCTCCTGGCTGTGTGTGGTGTGAGCTGGGGGGGTGGAAGTGATCTCTGGGGTCTGACTGATAATACATCTCACCTATTCAGTTTTTGACACTGTTATTGCAAGTCCTGATTTATTTAATTTATCAAAAGCCAAGATGTCTGATGCTCTTGTGCCATGTCCCATCTCCTGAGGGGGATGTATCTAGAGTGGGAAGGAGGAGGAAGCCTGTGCTCTGGCTTTTCCCCCATCATAATGCTCATGCTTCCACTGGGCTGTTGGGTTTGTCCCCCTTTGAAGTGCATGATCAATATCCCAAAAGTCAAAATTTGGTAAAGTCCTGAACTACCTTAGAATAACTTAACTCCGGGGCCAAATCTGGGGCTCTATCAATTATTCTTAAAATCTTGTTTCCTATTAAGCTGCTTTTAATCATATCATGAAATGAGATGGAAACAGCAATGATAGCAGTGACTTTGCTGAGGCAGAGTACCCCTTCCACAGTAGCTGATTAATTAAAATATTCACATGAAATGGTACCTTGGTTATTTTTTAAGGAAACAGCCAGAGGTGATGCCGAGACTCCCCGACTGGACGCAAACCAGACGCTGGAGTGTGTGGGGGTTGCTGTGTGGTTTAGATCTGATGAAAGGCAGGAAATGGGAAAATCTGGCAAATCTCCCTGGCTTGACTTAACGGAGCCTCTTGACTTTTGCTAGAGTGCGTTTTTTGTGCTGTAATGGCCAAATGGAAATTTAGACTTGAAGCTGGATCTGAGCACTGCTATGCTTAGCTGGCTTGTACACAGCAGTGAAAGAGAAGGAAAGGTGTTTAAAAATTCCGGCCCCTGGGTTTCACTGTTACTTCCCTCTGAATGTCTTTGCTTTACCGCAGAGCAGAGAAACTTGCAATAGCAACTGCAGATTTTCCTTGATTTTGTGTGGTACCTTCTTATTTCTGAGGTGTCTCCCTTCTGCTACCCAAGTGAAACCTTATCTCATTCCTCAGAAGTCAGTGGTGCTTCATTAGTGCAAATTAATTCAGAATCCTGTGTGGTTGCTCAAAAATAGATACCATTGACCCAGCCTGTGGAAAAACATTGAGTTTTCAGAAATAGAATCCAATTTGTCAGCATTCCCTTTAACCTCTTTTTCTTTGTCAGGAGGTGGTTTCAGCCAGGTTTGTCCTTCGCTGTTACCCTGGTGAAGGGGTGTGATGATTAGAGGGATGAAACACCTGTCCTGTGAGGAAAGGCTGAGATGGTTGGGATTGTTCAGCCTGGAGAAGAGAAGGCTCTGTGGTGACCTTATCAGCCTTTCCTGGAGGAGCCTACAGCATTGCTGGAGAGGGACCTTTTACAAGAGCATATAGTGTTAGGACAAGGGGGAATGGATTTAAACTGAGACAAAGGTTAGATTGGATATTAGGAAGGCATTCTTTACTGTGGGTGGGTGAAGCCCTAGCACAGAGTGCCTGGAGAACTTGCAGATGTCCCATCCCTGGAAGTGTTCAAGGCCAGGCTGGATGGAGCCCTTAGCACCCTGGTCTAGTGGAAGGTGTCCCTGCCCATGGCAGGGGGTGTTGGAGCTGACTGACCTTAAAGGTTCCTTTCAACCCAAACCATTCTATGAGTCTGTACTGTCCTTGCAGCCCTACAGATAGAAGTTCAGGTTCAAGCCTGCAAAGAAAATCTGTTACAGGCCACAAGCTGCAGGAACAGCCCCTTTAAAGAAGTGTTAAGAGCAGCAGATATTGCAGTGAATTAATCTAATGGCTGTTGAATTGCAGCCGCTGTGGGCTGTTCTTTCAGATCTTGTGCTTTCCTCCCAGTGCTGCTGAGATGTGGCATGTGCCACCAAGCCAGGTGGTTAATATTCCATTGCAGTATGAGTGTGGGTTTTGTAGCCTCCCTTAATTTAATTTAGATTTATATGTTCAGACTATAATCAATTTTTATGCTTCTTTAATAAGCAAATTTATGCTATCAGCATGCTAAAGAGACTTGTCATTCACAGCTTCCCAGTCAATCCACCGTTTCCCATTTTAGCAAAGTGCTCAGTTGTCCAAAATTCAGTAATGATTCTGCAGTTCTGGCTGGCAATTTGACCCCCACCAGGCATGGCCTGTGCCTGTGCTGGCCCCTGGAAATACTCTGTGTGGTGCAGTAAAGGGACAAGCAAATGTATATCCCCAGACATTGGGCAGTCTGACTCAGATTATTGCCAAGTGTTTTTACAGTAAATATGGACTTTTATTTCCTCCTCATAAGAGAGACAAATCCTGTGTTAGAAAATGCCTGAGGATAAGAAAGGGTTGAGTTTAGTCTCGACTGGCAGGAATCACTTTCTCATTTAAAGCACTGCTCACCAGAGCTTCTGTTTTTCTCTCTCCTCACCTTACAGGAAGATCTGCCTTCACTGTAAGTGCTCCCAGGAAGAGCACATTGTAACAGTTATGCCTCTGGAGATGGAGAAGACAGTCACCAAGCTCATGTTTGACTTCCAGAGGAATTCAACTTCTGATGACGACTCAGGCTGTGCTTTGGAGGAGTATGCCTGGGTACCCCCTGGCCTGAAGCCTGAGCAGGTAATGATGACACCACCCAGATACCAGAAAATAATTGATTTTGCATGTTCTTTCAAAATAGTTTACCTGATTTTTCTTCTAGGAGTGCAAGCACTTGTTGTGTGTGATTGTTTCTGGGTGCACTAGAGAGACTTTGCAGGGTCTGAATGCTCAAATGGAACAAAACAGACACGTGATCCTTGCAGGACCTGTGGTTTTCTGCATCTGTGGATGTAATTGGTAATTGAGAGGGGGGAAACAAAATACCTCCAGCATGGGATTTCTCGTGGTTGTGCAAGGGAAAAGACGTATCTAATGTTTCACTGGGAAAGAAGCAATGCGACTCAAGTGTTTCCCAGGGGCTCCTCTGCCCTCCTGGACTGCTCTTCTCTGTGGTGAGTCCAGGGCAGACAGTCAAAGCTGGTAGATAACTCTGAAAAATGGGCCAAAAGCTTTGTGGTTTGGGTTTTCCAAGCATGATGTTTATGCCTTGCTGGAAGGAATAGCTTAAATAAAGCTCAAGTCTCTTGGTGCAGGATTGAGTGGGACGGATTAGACCTCAGTGAGCTCTGTGGAGCGTGCATTGATTCTGCTCCTTCCAGTTTACATGATTCCTTTGATTTTTATGCTGGTCCTTTATGTGTTCAAGTCAGAACTTCATTTGCAGTGAAGATGGCAAAATGAACTTAGCCTTGGTAATTGCAGTATGATATGATGTGGCAATAATTTTAAACTGTAAGGAGGCTGGAAGGGGGTGGAAAGCTTTCATTCTTGCTGCCATAGCTGCTGTCCTTAAGTACTGTGTTTTCCTGTGCTTTTATTCAGACAGGCTTAGGAATTTCCTGAAATATTTTGGCACCACCCGTAGGCTGTAAATATTATCTGTCTGATTAGAGAAAATCCAGTTGTTTGGTAGCTTGTTTCTTTTTTTTTTCCCTTGTCTTTATAAGCCTTGCTCAGTGCTCACTTAAAACTCCACAGCACCATGTGTTTCATTTGGTGCCATCCAACCGTGCAAATCAGGCAGCAGCCTTATTTTCTGTCACCTTCCTTATGTCAGAAGCTCTCTTTTTGCCTCACAGGAGGTACAAGGCGTGGTGTGTGGAGAAATGCAGATGGTTCTGAAGTGGCTCTGCTGGTCCTTCATGCTGTGGCAACATGAACTGATGGGTTTGGGAGGTCCCACTGGAGGACCATACCCAAGCTGGTGCCACCTGCTCTCCTTGCTGGTTTCTGCCCAGGCGTGTCAGCAGCTTCTGGAGCTCAAGCTGGCCCATGGTCCTGTAGCTTTGGGTGGAAATACAGGTATTTAGTGACAGGTGGCACCTGACCAGGTAGTCATGGTTATGGGCAGTGATTGAAACCCTCTTTCAGCATGGAGGTGACATATTCCAGGAGATCTGTGTGCTTCTTTGATCCCTTAGGTGCTCTTTAAGTGTGGCATCGGGGAGTTGGGGATGCTCAGGAGGAAGGAGAAGTCCTTTAGCTCTACCAGTTGCTACTGACATCTCATGCATTACTCAGGTTAATGTAATTTTAGGTTCTTCCAGCGTCTGTTCCTTGCAGAGGTCATGGTGCTCCTCAGTCCAAACACTTATTTTCTCAGTACGCTCCTCAGTGTGCATCGCTGGGCCTCTCAGCAAATTTGCCACTTCAGACCTGTCTCTAATCACCATGGAGATGAAGAGCAGCCATAAGCAGAAGCAGACAGGCCCTGAAATCCATCCAGCAGAGCTCATCTGCCAGCCCTGTCATGACTTTCCACGTGTTAGATGAGCCACTGAGATGACAAAAGTGAGGAGTGACTTCCCTGGGCTGTGCAGGAGCTGCACTGCAGGCCTGGCCTTTGTCCCTGGTGAAGAGCAGCACTCTGAATTTCATGGAATCACAGAATGGTTGTCCCATGGCTGGGGTTGCCCAGGAGGGGCCATTTACCTCCCATGGGGGTAGGAGATGCCTCTGCAGCAGCTCACTGGGGATGTGTCAGTCTGCAGAGAGATGTGGCTTTTTGGGCAATGAGTCAGGTGTGCAAGGCTGGTGCCTGCTATGGAGCAGCTGGTGGGCTCTGCCCTGGCTGAGGGTGCTGCTGTCAGGCTGGGCTGAAAATACACATTAACAGGCAGGGAATTTTTCTCTGCCTCCTGCTGTTTCGCTGGTGCATTTTTTTGGATGTGGAACAGATTAAATGAAACAACTTTTTCTGCAATATTCTACTTTATTAAAATCTCAGTGCAGTATATGAACTGGGGAGGTAAGTGTTCCCCTGAAAGACTAATGCAGTTTTCTTATTTTACTTGGACGACAACCTCCCTTTCCTCACTATTCTTGGGAGACAGCGCTCATGCCTCACTCAACACAGCAATTTACAGGATTTCAGTGGGGAGGAGTTGGCCTGCAAACATGACATTGTTTTTTGGCAGTGTCCAAAGGTCATTTCAGTATTTGAAGAGTCCCTTCAATCCAAATCTTAAATTACTGTCATCTAAAGGGGAATAGACTCAAGCCTATAAGGTCTCACTGTACTCCTGGATACTGACTCAGGCCTCAGCTGCTCTGTGGTACATATCATAGTGAAAATCATGTTGGGCACTCAATGCCCAGTACTGAAGACAAAAAAACATTGGTCCAATGTTCACAGATACTGATCCAAACATTGTAATGAGGAGTGGAGCTGGAAGTTATCCCTTACGGCTCATCAGTGTGTGAGACTAAAAAGTCTTACAGTGTGTAAGGCTAAAAAGGCCTTTACTCAAAAGCCATACATGCAATATATTTCTAAATATGTTTATAACACAGGGGTTAGGATAGTAATTTAAACATTGATAGCACCCCTGCATAAGGTATGATAAAAATTTTTCTGGTAAATCAACTAAAATGTATGACATGTTTGCTCAAGAAAGAGGGGTATAAACTGGAAGGACACTGGAAATGTTATTTCATTGAGGAGCTACAAGAGCTTAGTTTGTCCAGCCTAACCAACTGTTGATTAGGATTGTTCTTTACCCTGTTCATTAGAGGGGGTAGAGCAGGTATCCAAGCTCCAACTTTAGCCCAAGAACATAGACATAAACTGTCTCCATATGCATTCAGGCAGGAAATTGGAAGAGGTTTGAAACCATCAGAGGTGTAAGGCTCAGCAACAACCTGCCAGTCAGGAAAGTGACAGGTAAAAACCCAGGACTGAGCTCCATAAATCACAATGTGATAAGGAAACAGAGTTTCTTGCGGCTACACAGGATGGCCAGGAGGCTTCTGTGGGGTCTAATCCCACTTGGATTGGATTCAATGAGAAGTTGTTTTATGGCAGAAGAGGGACTTCCCTTCTGGAAGATAGGGATGCAGATGAGAATGGCAGAGATGGCTGTACAGAAGCAGGCACATGGGCTTTGTGAAATGCTCTTTTTTTCTGCCTTGCAGTTCAATTATTGGATAAAGAAATCGGTGTCAAAGTCTTGAAATGGACAAACACCTTTAGAAGTGTGTCCTCAGCAAAGCAAAATCCCAGGCTGAGCCTGGCTGCAGAGACAGAGGAAGACATCTTTGGGAGCCAGTTTGTCTGCTGGGGCTGGCAATGTGACAGCTGATCCTCCTTGCATTGACATAAGTTTGAGGGCAGATGCTTGGAAATAAGTCCTTCTGTGATGTGTTTTTCACATTTTTAGGCAAGGCATGTGTAAATACATGTGAATGTGCAGCCTTGAATTCCTTGGGCCTGTGGTTTGGAGAAATCCAAAGGGGTTATAACATGCCACTTTGAATTTCAGAATACAAGGGATTTTTTAGGATTTCTGTCTTTATTGTGTCTCAGTATTAGGAGCAGCTGGTTATGGGCAGAAATTTCCAATTAAACAGAAGATGGGGCTCTACTTCAGCCTCGCTGTGGCTTTTTTGTATGGCTGTGGCATGCCAGCATCTGAGAACCTTGCATGTGCTGTAAGAACTTAATTCCCTCTTGTTGTCAACACAGTTCCTCTGGTTGAGTCCCTTAAAAAGTTATGAAAGTGTCATCTGAGCTAAAATTAGCAGCATGAAGGTTCAGGGGACCATTTTTCTCCAAGGCAGCCATTGGAGCTTGGACCTCGAGAGCTTTGCAGTGGTGTGAAACTTGTAGCTGTCACAGGGAATTTATCCAGGGGCTAGAATACGTGTTAATCCTTCTTCTGGATATTTTGCAAGACCTGTTGCAAGGGCTTGAGTTATAAAACCTTCAAGTTTCATCAGTTGCTGTTCAGGTCACAAAGTGAGGAAAGGAGAACAGAGACGAACCTACACTGAACATGCATTTACACCTTACATAAAGATTTTCACCATTCTGGTGAGACAGAAAGTACATTATCTGGGCCAGGCATCCCTGGGGGATGTGTGTCTCACTTGTGCCTGTGTGTCACGGTCATTGTACCATCTTGTTCTTTCTTGAGCCTTCTGAGTTCAGCAAACTGTTTCACTCCTCAAGAGACTGAAGGCTTGCATATTGCAAGGAAGGAGTAAAACAGACCAAAGCCACCCAAAGCTGTGTAGTAGTGGGAAGCTAATTTAATTTACAGCCTGGTAGAGGAAGGACAAAGGGCCCCTGAAGAGCTCTTCCTTGCTGGTAGATCCTGAGAGCAGAGCAGGGTGGATGGAAAGCTGAAGGCTCTGAGAAGCTGTTCCTGGTGTGCCCTGCTCCCAGGAGCTGCAGCTGCCTCTCATTCTGCCCGCTTACACATGTGCACGCTGGAGTGTTTTACCCAAAAGCTGCCTTTCAGCACGTTTTGAAAGGCTCTCCAGTTTCACTTTGAGGTAGGGTAAGTCCATCACCTCCCCGGTGAACTCTCTCAGTATCTAAATAGCCCAGCAGTTAGCGGCTCCTATTTCAAGGCTGGAGCTGTCTAAATCCAGCCCCCAGGCATCGGACTGTGCCGAATGCTTCCCAGCTGCTGGATGGAGCAGCAGTCCTGCACACGGAATGCTTTGCTTTTTCTGCCTGTGATGCCAGTGCTGCGTGACTTGGGGGCAGCTGGAGTGGGGCAGGAGGTCCTGGAGCTGCTCCCCTGCCCTGGAACAGAGTGGATGAAGTGTGAGCACATCCCATGCTGCAAAAGAGCCCATGGCAAAACCATGTCTGGGCATTTGCTCCATTTCTGTATCCTAGGGTGTTGGCCTGGTCATGGTGAGCCAATGGAAGCTGTCAAAATTACTTAATCCTTGAACAATCTTATTACCAGGAAGGAATCGGCTACTCTTCATGGGTCACAGAAACAAAACCACTCGCCTGACATGGTTTGCTCGATTCTGAAATTTGAAGAATATGTGTGGGGGTCAGCAGAGGTGAGAGGCAGGGGAGGAGCAGGGAGTGGAAAAGGAAACTGAAAAACCCTGGACTACCCAACAGAAACTTCTCCTGGAGCTTTATTCCAGTATGCAATTATAGTTTTTCTGAGTTGCAGTGTTACACAAGTGTGCTACCCCATGCCTTAGAAATCCAAGAGCATGTTACGTGGGATACCCAGGAGAATGATCAGTGATGATCAATGCAGCAGATGATCATTATCATTCCTGGTGCTCCAGGGAGCATGGACCTCGCAGCATAGACTGCTCTTGATGCTGTTGAAAGCACTGGTCTGGCTCTTTTTAATCCAAATTCAATTTCTGCTTAAAAAAAAAAAAGAAAAACCGTGTCATAGGCTTTCACAAGCCTAAAACATGCGGACATAAAGTCTTCATTCAAACGTTCCTCTTTGATGGCAGCAGGAAGCAGCGCTTCCGAGGGATCCCTTACAGAGGGAGCTGCTCCAGAGGCTTGGCAGGGATGGATGTCGCCGTGACGGGGGAGCAGCAGCGCTCCGACGCCTCGGCTGCCGTGGGAGAGGAGCGTGCGGAAAGCCGCAGAGCGTGCCAGAACAAATAGCACTTAGAGAAAAGATTTTTCCTTTGTTCCCTGCCTTTGTCCCTCTGCCTTAGGAGCGGGTTTCCAAGAGCAGGCGCAGCGTTGCGGGATGCCGGGCTGCCCGGCGCCAGGAGTGCATCTGCCCCCACTGCGATGGGCACTCTCAGTCTAGGGGCACACAGTCCTGCTCCCAGCCGGGCTCTGGGCTCTCAGGGGACACTCTTCATCCCTCCAGGGTGCCTGCCTGCCTGCCTGCATCCCCACGCTTGGCAGAGCCAGCCAGCAGTTCCCGCTCTTCATTTCAGAGCATCTGGCCCTGCCGTAAGGATTGTTTTGCTTCAAAAAAATAAATCAGTGCTTTGTATCCTAATGGCCTTGCCAAAGGAGGACGTGCCAGACTCAGGCCAAAGCACACTGAACCCGTTTTCCAGGCTCACACGTGCTGTCATCTGTGGAGCTTGTGTGTGAGTCAACGTGTACAAACACTTGCAGTGTTTCACAGGCATATTGGGAAGGTTATTTGCATGTGGTTTGTTTGGGATTTTTTCACCCTTGCTTTTCCAAGGGAGGCCAGCAGGAATGAGAGACACACAAAAGCATCAGGTTTGTTTCTCTGTCAATTTTAAGTGCTCAGTGTAAAGGGTCATTAAAGCCTGACGTGTGCTGTTCAGAAGCTGGCACTGGGGAGGAGCAGGCAAGCCACAGGAGCAGCCCTGCTCGCCCAGGCCAGCACAGGCTTGTCAGAGCCACTGTTTGCCTTCCGCCCTCAGCAGCCAAGTCCCGTGGGAGTTTGCACGCAGCATTGAGCCAGGAGAAGGGGCCACAGTGGAGCACACACACATCAGTGTGCCAGCAGCTCCCTGTGCTGCCACGGGGCATCCTTGGGTGTCATGGAATGGGCTGCCAGGGCTGTGGTACCCTGGCACGTTCCCTGGGGAGATGATGCTGTGCTGGGCATGGGGGGACACTGGGGAATGCTGAATTTTGAACAGACTCTCTGTGTGCTGCACTGTGCCTGAGTGCTGGCTGAGTCACCAAGGTCCCCTTCTTGGGGACATCTGTGTTCAGGCACCCTACTGCACACAGGCCAGCACGTCCTGCCCTCACAGGGCTCTTTGCAGAAGCCTTGCAGTTGGTTTGCAGTTGGTTTGGTTTCAGGAGAGCCAGGCAGGATTGCCCAGCTGGGGCTGTGAGGGCTGAGCAAGTCAGCACCCGTGCCAGGACAGCATGAGCTCCTTTGTAGTCCATCCCAGCCATAGAGTCATCCCAAACAGCCCGGTTGGGTGGGTGCTTTTGGAAGGGGGGTTGTGGCCAGGGCGAGTACAGCAAATGCTACTTCCCAACAGCAATTTGTGGCGTAAGAAATAGAATATTTCCCCTCCACCTCCTTTAATTCGTTGATCAAAGAGATCCTTCACCAATAGCTTGAATTTACAGGATGTTTGCAAACTTTTCCTTCTAGGAGGTGTAAGGCTTTGCTCGCAGATGTGCTCATGTGGGTTTTGTCTT
Organism: Zonotrichia albicollis; assembly: GCF_047830755.1. Classification (NCBI taxonomy): domain Eukaryota; kingdom Metazoa; phylum Chordata; class Aves; order Passeriformes; family Passerellidae; genus Zonotrichia; species Zonotrichia albicollis. The sequence continues at coordinate 6,642,399 of NC_133830.1, forward strand.
TGGTCACCCTGGGACCATCAGGACAAGCTGTAGTTCTGCCTTTGTTTAGCAGGGCCAGGTTAGGTTTGTAAACTGTCAAAGTTAAACTGGAAACATACTCCAAACCTAGGAAGACCACAGAGCACAAAGGCATTTGTAAACTAATGTAATTACTCTCTTCAGTGCCTTTGAATAAAGTTGGCTCCAGTTTAAAGGCTTTTTCCTACCCTGTTTTTACATTATGTTCTTTCCTTTCTCCTGGTTTGTGACTTTTTTAATTTCTACCTTCCCCTCCTCCCTTTTACCATCAAGCAGCTGTTAATTTCCAAAATGTATATAGGTTTTCTTAGCAAAACTTGGTGTTTGGACACTTTCCTTATAAAGGTGAGAATAACACCTTGGGAATCTGCTGTGCCAGGTTCTGGTAGCATGGAGCCTATCCAAGTGGGACTTCCCTGGGACAGGATGGAGCTTGCCCAGCCCACCAGCATCCCTTGGCACCCACAGCTGTCCCCATGTCCAGTGTACTGGCCAGACCATGCCCATGGCATCTGCAACCTTGAGATGTTGTGTGAAGCTTTATTTTAACTCAGTGTGATGTTTTCCAGTCTGTTTTGGGATTTCTCTCATGCAGATATTAGCAGAAGTCAGAGTGAAGTGAGACAAGTGGGAAAACTGAGGATAAAACCTAGTCCAGCCCCACAAGGGGCTCCTGTGTGTTAATGATGTTTGTTGGGATAACCATGGGCAGAGCAGATCTGTTGTGAGGGGCAATAGGAGGATGCAGAGCTGCTGGGTTGTACAGCAGAAGTATTTAATAATAAAACAGTTGCAGGTACTGCATGGTTTAGAGAGGAAATGTTATCTCTCCAGGGTCATTGCCCACTCTATTATCCTTATCTGGCTGCCACTCCTGCTGCAGAGCCTATAAGGGCAGTGAGAGCTATCAGGCACATGGGGGTCTGGCCCTGGCCCTGCAAGGCTCCAGCTACAAGCCTTGTGCATGCTGCAACACAGGGCTGGATGGAGGAGGAGTTACTTTAGCATAAAACAGTGACCTTTTGTACAAAAGTAAAGTGCAGACTGAGCAGTTTTAGTTTCCCAGCAAGTTAACACTTTCTGCAGGCTTTTTCCCTGAAAAGCCAGGTTGATCTAAGAATCCCCTTTCCCCTCTTTATTTCTGAGCATCAGAGAGGCCTGTGCCAGCCCAGCTGCTCCCATGCCAGGTCAGAAATGCTGTTGGCAGCCAGCTGGGCACAGAGGCAGAGTGACACAGACAGCCTGTGACCCTGTCCCTCCCAGTCTTGGGTCTCCCATCCAAGGAGCTGGGTTCATGCCATGGGAACAGCTGATGGATGAGAGAGTGTTGTATGCACAGGCATGGCCCAATGTCAGCCTGGGCAAGGGATGTCCTTCTGCTCTTCATCTGCCCTCTGGGTGGATCTCTTGGGATAGAGGTGATGTCCTGGATGAAAGGATCTGTGCATCCCTCTGGTTCAGGTTTTTCCCAGAAGGAGATGGTGGCTGCAGGAGGGAATGGTGGCTCCAGAAGGGATTTTCTCCTCATGAGATGTTCCACAGGTACTGGGCAAGGATTGGCAGCTGCCTCTGCTCCATCCTCTGCATGAGCACTCCTCTAGAAGGTCCCTGTGGTCGATGCAGATCCAAAGCAAACCCTTTCAGGTTATTTCAGGCAACACAACACAGGTTGGATCCTGTTGTATTTATTTTGTTTTGCTTCTTAAACCAAATTGCCCATCCCTGCCAAGCTATGTTGCTGGTGTGATGGGAACCAGTTCCTGCAGTCCTGCTGGGAGTAAATGGAAAACTTCCCAGCGGAAGCAGGAGCAGAGCTGGGCACGTACATCCTGCTGGATTGTGCTCCAGGAATGCAGCACCCAGGCAGCTGAAGGAAGAGCTGCCATCCTTGGGTTTTGCCCAGGGTGAGCGTCTTGGGGCTCGTTGCTGTAGTAGTTTGGCAGCTCTTCAAAATAAAAGTAATTTGTGGTCTCCACCAACTTCAAGGATTGGGTGGGCAAAAAAAATTTCATTGCAAGAAATCAAAACACAGGCTAACCAGTGTGAGCACAGGGCACAGGGAAGCCTCTCTGCACGTGGGGGATTTGGCAGCAGAAGCCACAGCAGTGTGTGCTGGCTGGGCACACACAGCGTGGCTGTGTGGGAGCCTGGCAGCCCAGGAAAGGGTCTGCTGGGGCATTGCTGGGGGATTTTTAACTGCAAACTTTGCTGCATGAACTTAGGGAGCTCATTTAACATCATGATGCTGCAATTAGTCCTTTGCAATGTGTATATTTGCTACCTTGTGTAGCACGTCATAAGAATTTTAGTGTTTTTAATGTGCTTTGATGTTCCTGGATGAAGGATGCTCTATAAATGCAAAGTAAGTATTCTAATGTATGTCGTTTGTTTTCTTTTTAACATTACAAAATACTTTGCAGCCATTCTTTCTTTGACAGTTTCCATAGCTGGTGGGTCTGTTTCTGCTGTGCCTTAGCAAAACAAATTTAGGGTTTTGCAGTGGCATATGCTCAGCATGTTCCTCAACTTTGTGACATGAGCAGTTCCCTTGTCATCAGCACTGCAGACCTGCATGTGGAAATCTGCTAAAATCTCCCTTTCTGAAAAACCTGATGATGGGGAAAGATGGATAGTGACATTGGTTTGCGAGGAATCATAAATTGAGAAAACCACTGGAGCAGCTCTTGCTCTCAGGTAGTTCTGAATGAGAGCAGGAGTGAGATGAATGCAGAGCAATTATTCATGAATAAAGCTGGATTTGGATAGTTATTCTGGAATAAAAGGATATTTCTTTCTGTAGAAGGTAACTGCATTTGAGCCACCCTCATCAGCGTGTGAGCCCATGGATGAGCTGCCCTGCCAGCCAGCCCTGTGTGCCCAGCCTGTGTCCCCATTCCTCCCAGGGACCCACAGCACCCTGTCATCCACAGATGCTGTGGGGCTGTGCAGGCAGAGGGGGCTTCTCTGGAGAGAGCTGGCCCAGGTGGTGCTTTCTAGGCCAAAGTCCAAAGCATAAAGGGAGGGGAAAAGCTGATCAGAAACCACTGCAAAGGAAGTGTTATTTGGGGAAAGCCCTCTGAAAGCTGCAGGCAGTGCAACCACTCCAAAATGAATTGCTGATAGCTGAGGGACCATCTCGGGGCTAATCCCACCATGGCAAAGGCAGAAAGCTGTGTGCACTGGGATAACAGCCTGCATCTCTCCAGCCAAGAGCAGATTTAAGGAAGCCAGCCAGCCAGCTCTGCTTCTGCCCAAGCATCCAGAGACATCTGGGGCTGCAGCGAATCCCAGTCCCAGCTGAGCTTACCTTTACCTTCTCCTGGTTCTTCCCAAGCTGTTCAACATCACCGTGGCCGTTTCAGAGCGGCTCCTCAGCCAGCGAGTCCCCTCCCGGTGCTGGCCCGGCCCTTGAGTGCGCATCCAGGTGTGGCAGTCGGAGCAGAGATGCTGGGGTTCAGGGTGTGCTTCCTCTCCGGGCTGCACTGCGCTCCCAGCGTCGGGCACGCCGCTCCTCAGCCTTTTTAATAGCTGATTTTAATTACACGCTCTGAGACGAAAGAGAAAAACTGAGCCTTCCAACAGATTTTATCTGCTGTTTATTTCCACAAATTGCTGCAGAAAAAAGCCCCGAGGGGTTTGATGGAGGTGGAGGCTGAGATAGCCAGCAACACGGAGACTGCTGGGGCGCAGCCTTCTTAACCTCCGTGCCGAGGCAGGTGCCGACACATCCCCGCAGCCGGCGCAATGCTCACGCTATGGAGGCTGACAGAGCAAACGGTAACGTGCCCACCTCGCCGGGGCTGCCATCCCTCTGCCTTGCAGGACAAAAGAAAACAAACGCAAAGCAGCTCCTGGCAGCGTTTCCCTGCTCAGAATCTTGGGGAGGACCCAGCGCTCGCTGCCTCAGGGGGTGGCTGCTGGCCGGGCACAGGGGCATGGGCTCGGCCAGGGAACCCCTCTGACAGAAGCCCCTTCTTTTGTTTCCTAGGTGCACCAGTACTACAGCTGCCTGCCCGAGGACAAGGTTCCCTATGTCAACAGCCCGGGAGAAAAATCTCGCATAAAGCAACTTCTTCACCAGCTGCCACCACATGACAATGAGGTCAGTATCCAGAAAATGTGCTTGGACATCAGCAGGGCTGCGGGTGGGGAGTGGACGCTTCTCCTGGGGTTGCTTGTGGGAAGCGTGGCTTTCCTTTCTCTACTCCTTTTGCTTTTCAGGGGGATATACTTGAATTTCAGTCATGTTGCTGTTTCGGTTGCTGTATTTGCTTCCTGTTTGATTGTTGGAGGTTTTGATTTTGTTGTTTGTTTGTTTGTTTCTAAAGTTTAAATTTTTTTAAGTAGTTTTTCTTCAGTTGTCTGAAAGGAAAGCATTTCCTCAGCCCTTGGAGGCCAAGGCTCCGTTAAAAGTGGCTTGGAATGCTGTTGAGATTATCTAGAGACAGATCCAAAGTTGCAAAAGCCTTTTCCCAGGTGCTGCTTCCGACTCACCTTGGAGTGGGAGTGAGTGTGCCAAGGAGGGGCTTTCTGGGCTGAGCCTCATGAGCTGGGAGAGCCTGCAAGGCCACAGGTTGAGTCAAAACCAGTCAGAGCAAAATAAACCTTCTTACGTCTCGCAGGAATGATGTGAGGCAGCAAAAAGGGTCTGGTCTGTGACGTCCTGATCTCACCAGTGAGAACACTGGCTTTTGGTAACCCACAAAATTTCCCTGTGTAAACAAAAAAAAATATTTTCATGTTACTTTCTGAAGAAGCCGCTCTGGGAAATACATGCAGGTAACTTGTTTGATCTCAGTCAGATTTTAACAACTTTGCCTGCGTGTGGCTGGGTGCCATGGGCACAGCACTGTCAGCATGGGGGGAGCTCCAGGCACAAAAAAGGGATTTTTTCCTGTACACCCTTGGGTCCCAACCTGCCTGCCTGCTTCCCTGGTAGCTGCTGGAAACCCACAGCCTCTGACAGCCAAAAAGCATAAGAATAAATACACACAAATGTTGCTACTGCAGCCTGTTTTCCTGCAAGTTGGACTTGCAGGTCTGTGTGTATTTTCTGCAAATTGCAGATTTTGCATCCAGTTTCCCTTCATGCTCAGTTTTGCTCCTTTTAACATTGTGTTGCTGGTTGCTCATGTGAATAACCCTGCTCAGCTCCATGAGCCTGCTCTCCCAAATAACGGAGGGTGGATTGGGCACTGGTGCTACATTTGACCTCCCTGGCTCTTCAGTTGTATTCCCCATTGAAATGCAACCAGCCAAGAGCTAAGCCTGCAGGATGGAAATAGCCAGGAAAACCTCAGAGTTTTATAGGCTTCAGGGAAATTACATCATTCATTGTTTGTATCCTTTTATTTTACTTATTTCCTTATTACCTTGCAATGCAGAGGTTTTGCAAATGAGCAGGCTTGATCCTGTGCTGGAAAAATAGTTCACAAGTTGCTGGAACTCTGTCTTTTGTGCAAAGAAAAGGGCCTGTGCTCTAGAAATGCCAGTGGAATATTATGAAGGCCTCTGCCACAGGAAGCTGATGGAGAAAGCAGGAAAACCCATCAGTCCATTTGCTGGTCTGGGTGGGTCTCTGAGAACCCAACTTTTAAGACTTTTCTACAAATTGAGCGCCCAAAGAGCCACAAGTCTCCTGCCCCTTTTGTCTCATCTCAGCCCCAGATATCTGAATCCTGTTGTTTCTCCAGCCTCCCCACAGCCAGGGGCAGAGGTTTTCAGGGCTCATGGCACAGTGCCTCACTGGGTGGTGAGCCAGGGACACCCCAGGCACTGAGCATCACTTGTGTTTTTTAGGTTCGCTATTGCAACTCATTGGATGAGGAGGAGAAGAGGGAGCTCAAACTCTTCAGCAGCCAGAGGAAGAGGGAAAACTTAGGGAGAGGCAATGTTCGGCCATTCCCTGTAACCATGACAGGAGCCATCTGTGAGCAGGTGGGTAGTGGCTGATGAGCTGGGACCTGCATCCCCCAAGTTAAGTGAAACATGTCTCCTCTGAAGGCAGACTGAGAGATTTGGGGCTGTTCACCCTGGAGAAGAGAAGGTTCTGGGGTGCTTTAAAAACCTTTCCAGTACCTAAAGGAATTACATGAGAGCTGAACAGGGACTTTTTACAAGGGCATCTATTGATCTAGGGGATGGCTTTAAACTTATATGGGGCATGTTTACATTAGATATTAGAAAGAAATCCTTTCCTGTGAGGGTGTTGAGGCACTGGCACAGGTTGCTTAGGGAAGTTGCAGCTACTTCATCCCTGGGAGTGTTCAGGCCAGATTAGATGGGGCTTTGAAGAACCTGATGTGGTGGAAGGTGTCCTTGCCCATGGCAGGGGGATCAGAACTGGATGATCTTCAGGTTCCTTCCAAGCCACACCATTCCATGATTTAATGACACTCACGAAACAAGCACCTGCCTGTGGCCCTGCCAGGTGTGAGTGCTGGGGTCTGTCAGGGCACCTTTCATGATATCTGACATGGAGTTGTCAGTTCATTTCCTGGCATTATGCAGGGCAGTGATTGTGAGAGCATCCTGTTGGTGATGGGTGGCAGTGGGGTCACCCACACTCCTCCATTAATCCCTGGCTTTTCTGACAGTGTGGTGGCCAGATCAGTGGAGGGGACATGGCTGTCTTTGCCTCACGAGCGGGACACGGCGTCTGCTGGCACCCTCCCTGCTTCATCTGCAGTGTCTGCAATGAGCTGCTGGTCGACCTGATCTACTTCTACCAGGATGGGAAGATCTACTGTGGCAGGCACCACGCCGAGTGCCTCAAGCCCCGCTGTGCCGCATGTGACGAGGTAAAGACAGCGTCTGCCATGAGTGCTGCTGCCCGCTGGGCTGGCACAGGAGGGTTGGGTGGCATTTCCCCTCCATCCCTGACTTTTTCATGAGGCATACACACCAAACTGATGGCATGGCTTTGCCAAGGGTTTGAGCAAGCTTTTCCTGAGGTTTCAAATATTCTTAGTTGCAGTCTGCCTAGGACTGTTATGAGTTAGAGCCTCATCTACACGCAGGAAGCTGGGGGGTTTCCATGAGTGTTTCGGTTTGAAGCACAGCCCCCTTTCTTTGTGATTTTAGCCCAGCTGGGTGTGGTGATCTTCCCTTTTCCTCCATTTCCCCAGAAGAAGCCCCTGGTGGGATGAGAGCTGTATTTCTTACAAGTCAGTCATGTCTGAGTACACGCCGAGCTGAAATAGGCTTTGAGAGAGGCGATTAACAGGCTACAGGAAGCTGAACAAATAGAATACAAAACTGAGATAGAAAACCATACAGAGTCACCTCTGAGCAGTTCTCAAGTGTCAATCTCTGTTTAAAAGGCTGGTGAAGGAAATTGCTCTGGTTTTTAAAGTTATGAAAACCATAGTGTGGAAAACCGTATGTACTATAAAATACCACATCCCATCCTTGTGAGCATGTAATAGTAAATATCCAAGGCTGTATGCACTTCAAATATAAAGAGCATTGATGTATGTGTCCAATTAAATTTGTAGTGTTACCAGTGGAAGGCAACCCTAACCATTCAACTGGCTCTATTTCTTTGTAGCTTAGGCAGGGTAATTTCTTTTTCATGTATTTTTTATCCCTGCAAATTCTCATTTAATTCTTTCATTCAACTCATTCTTCAGCATATTTTTCTTCCCCTAAAACATCAAGTACTAATTGTAGGAAACAGTAATTCAGGGGTAGGAGGATCTGCAAGGGAAAAGCTTTTGGTGTACCCTGTGCCAGCACAGAGAATGTGCCAACATAGAGAGCCAGGGAGCAGATCTGGGGCTCCTGGCTCCCTTGGCTTTGGGAATTGAGAATGGGTGGGGATGAGAAGAAGCCACAGCAAAAAAGCATCTGCTGAAGACATTTTAGATGGCTGCTTCTCCAACTCATCCTTAACAGCACTCTGTGCCCCAGTTTCCCCACTGGGATAATGACTGCAATCATCTTTACAGACACCCCAGCTGGGGTAGCAAGATGAGGAGCCAAGGTACCTCCATTTTTTCTCCTCTAGAGAGCTGCCACTTTTCCTTGTGTTTTTCTCATCCTTTGTGGTCAGGTCCCTGTTTCAGAGATGAGTAAATGCGTTCCAGTAAGCAGCTGCTCTGTTCTTCAGAAGTCCAGCAGATCGATAGGTTGTGTATATGTGTGTTTATTACCCTGATCGACCTCTCTGTTTGATGGGTGAGCTCACGAGCACATTACTGCAGCTCTGCCTTAACACTTTGTAGTCTGGGCACTAACACGCTTCAGAGGAATTTGCATTTTAATGGATTTTCCTAAGAAATGGTGGGTGCTCCTGCCATAAACCAAACTATGGGAGTTTCCCATGCAGGACTGGGGGAGTGATCTGTAAAATTTAGAGGGTGCAGGGCAGGAGCCACAAAGGTTGGTGTCTACACCCCGGATCCCTTTTCTGACCATCTCCTCTCCACGCTTGTGTTTCCTCCCCAGATCATTTTTGCCGACGAGTGCACCGAGGCCGAGGGCCGGCACTGGCACATGAAGCATTTCTGCTGCTTCGAGTGTGAGACGGTTCTGGGCGGGCAGCGCTACATCATGAAGGACGGGCGGCCCTACTGCTGCAGCTGCTTCGAGTCCCTGTACGCCGAGTACTGCGACACCTGCGCCCAGCACATCGGTACGGGCAGGGAGCTCCTGCATTACAGCACCCTGGGGCTGCGGGCAGGGCTGGGTCACTCTTGTGCATAGTAACACAGGATAACACAGAGTAACACAGCAACAGGCAGGAGGCAGTGTTGTAAAAAGTGCAAAAAAGGATTTGTTCAAGAGAACCATGCGGTTTTTATAGAGTGATACGATAGATTCTCTTTGATTGGCTGACTAACAAAAACATCTTCCTCATGCACCATCCTTGAGAAGAGCAGAAAGATGAAGTAGAAAAACACCACCTGCAGATTGTTTATGCTTAACAAGTTATCACATCCTTACAGCTCCCTAAAAATTCTCACAAGCTGCTGTGAGAAATGCTTGCCATTTCTCTCTCTCTGTCCCATGGCATCCACAGGACTGTGCATGGCTGGGGCAACCAAATGTGCTTGTGCCTCTCTTTCATCCACCAAGGAGGTAACAAGGTGATTTATTTGGTTAAACTGCTGTTTATCCCTTTTTGTAGTCACAGAGGCGAGGGTTATCAGAGGGCAATTTCAGGAGCAATGGCAGCTAGTGAAAGCTTTCTCTGGCATAATAAAATTTCACTGGCAGGTTTTTTTCCCTTTAAATCTCATTTTCCTGTAAACAGCCTGGCTCTTCAACTCAGGTTTTTCTCATCCAAGCTTGGCAAAGGATCACATGATTTGATGAGCTACTGTCAGAAAAGATGCTTGTTCATTAGGCATCATTATTGTTTCTGGGCCTTTTTCAATCAACTTGCAGATAGATGTTCTTAGAGAGAAAGAAATAATGGATCAGGGTCAATTTATGTTTCTAGAACAGTGATTTAAAATGCACTTCAGTCAAGGGGCTAGATGTGCCCAAGCTGGGTGGGCTGGGAAGCCCCTTGCTGCTCTCCCCAGCTCCCTTTGCCACTTGGCTGAGCACAGAGAGCACACAGACAGCCCTTCTTTTGTCCATGGAGGTGAGCTGTTCAAATACTTCATATGCTGCAGAAGAAAGAAAACCAAATATTTTCCTGCTGTGCAGCAGCCAGATGGCACAGGGAGGGGAAACAGGGTTTTCAGTGAAGCACTTGGAGGATGCATCTACTGTGACCTGCAGCACATCCTTCCCACAAGCTCAGCTGCAGAAAGGTGAAGAAGCAGCTGGTAATGTTTCTTGCATGGTCCCTTCTCTTGTGCTTCCCCCATCTGCTGCCCTTCACTCCAGCTGGCCTCCTGGAGCCTGCTGACTGTCAGATTTTCAGGGTAAAATGTCTGGTTTGGTGCATATTTGCACATTTCTAGCAGAGGAGGGACTGCAACCATTTTGCTGCAAGTCTCTCATGGTAGTGAGCTGAGCACTGTGCAGACAGGCTACATAAATCAGGGATAAGCATGTGATAAAGCCTTGTAAGGCTTAGGTTGGGTAGGTGAGGATGGAGCGTGGAGGCTGCACTCCTTCCTCTGCAAGATGGCTTTGGGCAGTGGAAAAGGAGCTGATAAAATCCCACCCACCATCTTGTCTCTCTTTTGCCCACAAGTGTAGCACTCCCATATGTATAAAAGCATTTTGCTCACTATAAGGGGAAGAAAAAACCGATTATACTAAACCTCATTTAGCTTGGAATAAAGCAGACCATTAACATAGTGTTCATTTAGAAGTTACCTGGCAGCACTTGGCCCCACAGGGGGTGAGCAGGCACGTGCTGTGCACATGTGGTGTGACACCCGTGTGCCAGCCAGCCCACACTGTGCGTGGCAGCGCCTCAGGGAACGGGGGCAGCAGGGGCTTTGGCCAGGAACAGCAGCTCAAACAAGTGTGCAGATGTTGTAACTGAAACCTCTGGAGCTTTGCTCACAGCTCTGACTGAGCACTGTGCAGATGTTGCTCCCTGGGGTTTGGCTGGAGGGAGACAGACTGTCTGTGTCAATTCCTTTGCTGAATCCAAGGAGGGCCTGGTGAAGCAACCCAGGAAATGTGGCTGGGTGCAAGGCGAGGGTGTGTGCTCGACCCCTGGGGGCAGCGCTTTTGAAGCCAAAATAAAGTTAGGATGGGACCACAGTAGCAGCAAGGGACAGGGGTGTCATCTGCTCTGTTACATACTTAACCAAGGCAGAACAAATTCCTCATTATGGTTTAGCTGGAGGCTTTTTTTTTTTTTTTAATAAGCAGCATATTGCTTTTACTTCAAGGACTTTATGGAGAACTTCTTGCATTCCTTTGCTTTATGATCGGAAATATCCCCATTTAATAGAAAATAGCTTGAGGCATGGTTCTGCTGCCTTTCCCAGCACTGAGTAACTCCCAAGCAAAGGCCTGGAATTAGAATTGGGAGGAATTAAAAATGGAATTAACTTCATGCATCAGAGAAACCCTGAAAAAGGGCTTTCAGGAGTGAGGCTGAGTGCATGTCACTCATAGGGGATCACAGAGTCATAGGATAGTTTGGGTTGGAAGGGACCTTAAAGGTCACCTCATTCCAACCAGCCCCCATCAGCAGGGACACTTTCCACTAGGCCAGATTGCTCAGAAGCCCATCCAGCCTGGCCTTGATGCAGGTGTTGAGTGCCGTGCTAGATGACCCTGACACTGTGATCTTCTCCCAAGGTATTGACCAGGGCCAGATGACGTACGACGGCCAGCACTGGCACGCCACCGAGACCTGCTTCTGCTGTGCCCAGTGCAAGAAGTCACTGCTGGGACGGCCCTTCCTGCCCAAGCAGGGGCAGATCTTCTGCTCCAGGGCCTGCAGCATCGGCGATGACCCCAACGGCTCCGACTCCTCCGACTCGGCTTTCCAGAGCGCGCGGGCCAAGGAGTCGCGGCGCAGCGCCAAGATCGGCAAGAACAAGGGCAAGGGCGAGGAGGGGGCACGCAGCCCCTGCAACCAGCTGCAGGTCACCTCCAACCGCCTCTCCACCGACGTGGACCCACTGTCCCTGCAGATGGATCTGCTGAGCCTGGCCAGCCAGACACCCAGCCTCAACAGGGATCACCTGTGGAGGAGCCGGGATGAGCTCTATCACTACGGGGGCAAAATGGAGCAAAGCCAGTCTCAAACCCCCTTGCAGCTTCTCAGCCAGTGCAACATAAGAACCTCCTACAACCCCACCCAGGTCCCAGGCTCCCAGTCAGATTTATGGGCAAAACACTTCAGCAACCAAAAGAGGAGCTCCTCGTTGGCCATGAAGAACCACGGTGGCAGCTTCATCCAAGACTGCAGAGAGGACTACTACTCAGGGAGGCTCCGCTCGCAGGAGAGCTACAGTGACATGTCCAACCAGAGCTTCCCAGAGACCAGAGGAAGTGTCAAAGTCCCCAAGTATGAAGAGGAAGAGGAGGGTGGGATGCCAGCGTCGCAGTGCCGCACCCGTCACCCCATCAATGCCCTCAAGTTCACAGAGGACCTGACGCCCACTGAGCAGACTCCCCGTGGCTCCATGGAGTCCCTGGCACTGTCCAATGCCACAGGTATGTCACCCCAGTGCCACAGGTATGTCACCCCAATGCCACAGGTATGTCACCCCTGCTCCTGCCACCCTGAGACCACCCCGGCACGCCCTCCATGCAATTGAATCCCGTGTGTCCTGGTGTCTTCCCAGTATGAGGGTAACCAAGCCTGGGCACCACTGCTCAGTGACACAGCCTTGTCTGCCAGGTCCTGACAAGCCTGACAGTTCCTTTCCATTTGCTTGTTTACAAAAGCTTGTTTTATAAAGCTTGCAGAGCTTTATAGATGGCTGGCCTTTCTGTGCAGCTCAAAACAAATGTTTTCAAACCCTTTAATCCTCCCTTTTGTGAAGAGAGGGGGAAAATCAAGGCCAACTGCTAACACAGAGGCAGATTCCAGCTTTCAGCACTTGAAGGAGTGCTGTCAGCTGCCCTTGCAGGCTAAAAATATTTTTGAATGCCTTGAAATAGGCCTAGTTAACCCCTTTTGAATGTTATGTAGTCCTCAAGCACATGACTAGTTAAGAGAAATTCCTCCCCCTCTATGCACAGCTCTTTAATTCCTCTTCCCCAACCCCTTGGTAGAAACGGCAGGGAAAAGCCAGGCAAGATGTTTGTCCCATCAGGCTGGGTTTGTTTCTCACGAGCACATCCCAGGGTCATATTTCTCAGTCCTCTCACCCTAAACATGTTTGGGTTTCACTCGTGGCTGCAGGGATGGGTGTGTGTGTGCGCAGGCTCTGGTCTGCAGCTGGGGCTGGGCAGGCTCTGTCCTCCTGCAGCCTGCTCTGCTTCGCTCACCCACCACAGCTCCCACGTCCCTCAGCACAGAACTGCTCAGAAAAGTGAATACTGAGCCTGCTTTGCTCACCAGAGAAGCTGCCTTGCTTTTTCTTTGCATTTTCCCTGGCTTTTCTCAGTTCCAGCCAATCATTGCTTGGATTTGGGCAGGTCCTGCATCTGAACCCCTACAAAATGGATCCCTTCTGCCTTAATGCTGGCAGGGAGTGGCCTGTGGGGTGTTTGTGCCTGGTCCTGAGGATCCCCCACAGGTTGCTGGCAATGGGTGGTGAGGATTGCCAAGCCCACAGAGAGCTGAGCCCCCCGAATCCCAGTTCTGGGCTCTGCCCTGCCTGGATGGACGGGTTTGCTCTGCTGTGCCCGTGACTCCTCATCTGGGGTTTGGTGTGTTTGTTTAGGGAAGCTGCCAGCCCCATGCCAAGATGTGAAATGATCTCTGTTTCAGCCAGGATCTCCCTATCCAGCAAGTGGAAAAACAGGGGGAGAGGAGAAGCTAATGAGCTGGGAAGGGTTTTTGCTTAAACAGTCTCAGATATACACAGAGGAAAAATAGATGTGAAATGGTGAGGGAATTGGGAATTGCTCTCCAAAACAGGGTTTTCCTAAGAAAAGCTCCACATTTCCAAAGCCTTTTGTGTTCCTGAAAACTTGTGTTGTGTAAACCCCATAAGTACAAAGAGTCTTGAGCAACACCAAGCTTGGATGAGCAATCCCTGAGCAGTGGGGAGGTTGTTGCATGCTTTGGAGCTGAAGTGTAACATATTATTGGGGATATAGGTCAAGACACAGAAAACATGGCAAGGCCTCCATATCAAAATGAAAATAATTGTGCTTTTCATTTTAGAAACCCCTTTTTAAAATGCTGGGAGGGAGACCTCCCAAAGGCATCTCTCCACCATACAGAGCCAGAGTCTGAGTTTCCTCAGGGGCAGTGACTGCCTTCATGGCTTGCTGTGTTCCTGCTTTCTGGAGCAGATGTTCAGCGTGATGGGGCTTGCAGTGAGTGCTCATAGTTCCTCTGCAGAGTGAGGTGATAACATTTTTATTAATGTGTAAGGTTCTAATAATTTTCCTTGCTCTGAGAGCTGGCTCAGCTGAGCTAGGGGCACTGCAGCAGCAACAGGCAGCTCCCCCAGGGCCATGTCTGCAATTATGGAGAACACAATTATCATCCCATTTAATTGGCAATGTTCTGAGGACAGGGAGATTTGGTGACCTGGATGAGGTCTGAGAGAGCAGTTTTTGGTCAAGTGATGTCAGGGCACAGCATCCCCCTGCCTTTCTTTTCCCATCCCTGCACTTGCTGCTGTGGCTGATCCAGCTCCCCACAGAGCTCCCCCCAACCACAGCCTGGGGGTCTGGCTCACCCCATCTCCTGCAGTCCTGCTCTGCCACAACCTCCCAGGCATCCACACACAAAGTCCCTTTGAGCTACCAATGCTACAGAGTTGCTCCACCTTTCACTTTGAAATAATTAACACCGCATCCATCTCAGGTTTATGGCATCACTGAAAACAGTCTGTTTTTTATAGGGAGCTGAAGGGCAAACAGTCCCTGACCTGGAGAGCACATGTGAGAAACTGGTACCTCCCTGGCAGCGGATTTTGCTGTGATGTTTCTACTACGACTGAACTGCTAATTAGCCAGAGACAGTCAGCAATGCAGATAACTCAGATAACTCAGATAACTGAGGGCTGTGCAGCACTAATCCCTGTCCTGTGGCCGGAAGGCTGCCTGCTGTGAGCAGATGTTGCTTTCTGTAATATTTCAGGGTCAGCCATTGTGTGGGTCAAGATCTACATGACCCCAATCTCCTGCAAGACCCCAGGTTTCTACCTTACCAAAGGGCTCTATTTAATCACTTTAAAGCCAATTCCCCATGGGTTAGTAAAGAGGTGAGACACCGTGTTAATCCTGGGCACGTGCTCTTACAGCGCTGGGTTACAGTGCTCTGCTGTCACCGTGGGCAGTGCTGCAGCAGCAGACACCTGAGTGGCAGAGGTGGCTGTGACCCTGCTTGTGCTCTGTGCTGGGGTTGGAATTAGGTGGGAGTGTCTCTGCTGTCCTCTGGTTTGTGCTTGTGTAATTACCACAAATGCTGATGAGATTTAAGCACGTCCAGTGGCAAAGGGCAGTGTCTCCTGCTGGTGCAGGGCATCTCCTCTTCCATGGTTCTGTTTTAAAATCCCTATTCTGCCATCAGCTGAAGGCTACAACAGACTCCAATCTGCTACAGCGTTTTAGAGACTGCATCCTGCACTACGTGGCCATTAGATGGAGAAGCAAAAAGGAAATAGTATTTCTCAGCCTGTTTTCTAAGAGAGAGCTCATTTTTGCTGATTTTCTTTTATATTATGTTTTGGGGGTTTTGGGTTGTTGGGTTTTTTAATAGCAGGAAGAACAAAAACCAGTGGATCCTGCAGCAAAGTTTGCCTTGTAGCTTCCTGCATTAAGCAACTGGGACAATGCTAAGATGGAATTTGTCCAGGAAGGTTTGCTCATGATGAGAAGCCTGATCCTACCAGAGGTTAATCACTTCCCAAAAGATACTTGGCCCATCAGCCCTGCTCCCTGTGTTTGTGTCTCCCTCCAGAAAGGTTTTGCAGTCACTGCATATGCCTGGCAGTGGAATTGGAAATCAAGAGCTGAACTCTGTTGATTCCAAGCAGTTTTTTCCACAAAACGACAGCTGGTCAAGTAGCCCATTTAAGAAAGTACCTGCAGGGTAAATGTTGTTGTCTGGGAACAGTCCCTTTGTGTGCTGCTTACAGAGAGCAGGAGCCTTTGGGAGGTAGAAGTCATATTGAATGGTGACACTGCTGCATGCAAAAGGAGAAACAGATTTTAAAGATTCCTTGAGAAAATGAGTTTGGGTGGGGGGAACATCTGTCACAGGCATAAATCTAGTTTAAAAATATGTTAAACTGGTGCTATTACAGGGTGGAATGTGATTTCATTTGTATGGCACACACTGTGCTTGTCATCATGTGTTGTGTGATGCCCAAAGGCCCCAAATAGTTTGTTTTTCCAGGACTAGACAGCTGTGATATAACCAGAAAGCAGAGAGAGCAGGGCTGATCCCTGCCTGTCTGAGCTGCAGAGTGACAGAACAGCATCACCTCCCTCCAGTCCCTTTCCTTCCTCTCCCTGCACAGGAGCTAAAAGCTGCAAGCAGGTGAGGGTAAGAACAAACCCTGAATTAGGGCCAGGGTTGTATTTTCTGGAGAGATGTTAATTAACCCAGCCTGTCCTGCACTGGGAGCTTGGGAGCAGCTCCTGAATGGGATGGCAGTGAAGGGGTGAGGGCAGTGAGCAGCTCAGGGATGGCAGTGAGGGTCTGGATGCTGATCTCCCTCCCTGAGTGCTCCTCTCTCCCCTGGGCTGCAGAGGGCGGCTGCCCCAAGTGCTCCAGCTGAGTTATGCAATGCAGAAAGTGACACATTTGGCTGTTCCTGAGTTTTTCTATGAAAATAGGAGGCTCCCAGCTCTCCACCATGTTCTTATCACTCTCTTTCTCCCAGACACAGCCAGCACAAAACTGCTTCCAAGTTGGAAGATCAGATCCCTGAGGGGAATTTTTGCAATTTTGAGGCACGGGTATAACATTTCCTAATTCAAAACAGATAATTTCAAAACTGATGTGAAGATAAAGGTTTTCCACTCCAAAGGCCCAGTGCTAAATGACTGTAAAACTGTCAGGAACATTTCTTTTCCCCTTCACTTACCTTTTGCCACTCAGCAGTGGGAGGTTTGTTGTGCCTGCTCTGGGGGCCACCCTCTTGCCTGTCTTCACCCCTTCAGTGTCACACATGGACAGTGCAGAGCAGGTTGGGTAATGAAAACCAGGGGGACAACCAAAATGGACGACTCTGGAGGATGTTATTGGGGGAAGCAACATCCCCAGCATGGCTTGTTGGCCATCAGCTGGGGAGGATGCAGGAGATGGGAGTGCTGGTAAAGGAGCTACGTGGGGCTTCTAGGTTAAAATCCAACTCTTTTCTGAGCAATAAGGGACTTATTCCACCAAGCTGGAAAGGACTGGTTGGATGGGAAATACCCAATAACATCCATGGTCACACATGGGGACATACAATGGGAGGCTGCTGGGACTGTGACCCACTTGGTGGGGGCTGTGCCTTCCCCCAAATTGTTTATTTTCCATGATTTCCAGTTATATGAAGGTTCTGCTTTATTTCTGCATGCCCTGAGGTCGTTCAGAAGTGAGACGGGGCTGAGCTATAAACAAAGCTCTGTGCAAGCTGTTTTCTTCTTAAATTTCTTTTTAGTTCTACAGATTGACCTTGAAATAAACCCTGTTTGAGGGGTGGTGAGGATGCCTGCTGCTGTGTGAGAGAGAAGGTTCTGGAATAGGGGGCTGGACACAAGAGACACTGTGCTGTATCCTCCTGTGCGTCTATAGCTGCATTTAAGCACTTGCTGTCAGGGCTGGGTGCTGGGTTTTGGTGCTGGCAGGCACCTCTGTGGTGAGGGCTGTGATGCACAGATGTGTGTGTCTGCTGTGATAAATGTTAAGGCAAGAAGCAAGCGTCAGCAGAGCCCTGGTTGTTTGCAACATCCTTTGTCAGGATATTTTGCATTCCCTGGCTGGTGCTCTCCTGCAGTGGGATGCTGGCTCACCCTGTGTTAGCACAGCTTCACGGGGAGTTTGATTTAATGGGGGCTGGGAGCTGCTTCCCCTCGTGGGGGGCTCCATTGCCAGCCTCACACCCAGCCCACACACTCTCTGGGGCCTCTGTGCTGTCATCTGCTGAGTGCTTTAATAATTCATAATGCAACTTGCAGCCCCCATTTAGCACAGCACACAGTGGGGCTGGAGCACCCGAGTGCTTTGTTGTGGCAAGGTTGTAGAGGTGATGTTCTCCAGGGGTGTCTTTGTGCTGTGGCTTTGCTTGTTCAGGTGTTCATTCCCTTGGCAGTGTTTGTGGGATAAACATGGTTCTCAGGAGGGGTGGGGACAGACTTCAGAGGGGATGGTGCAAGGTGTTCTTAGTGAGCCTGAAATGTTTCCCAGAAACCTGCTTGGTTTTCTTGGTGCTGCAGCAAGCTCCACTTCTATATTGAGCACCCACAGCCGAGCTGCAGCTTTCCCTTGTGCTCATTGGAAAAGCCTGTGTTTCCATGGCTCCAGGGCGAAATATTGAGCCTGGCAGCCCCATGCAGTGGAGAGCAGCAGCAGAAAAACCTGCTGTGTCTGTGTGGTCTGTGGTGCTGGCACCAGTCTGGCTCCAGGACGGCCACCAGCATGGTGTTGGAGGCAGCAGTGACTTCTCTTCCAGTGCATGAACCTCTGGGGCAGCCAGCAGTGGATGTGCTCAGTCTCAGAGCATCATGCAGAAGTAAATTTTGGTGGGGTCAGCGTGTTATACCTGGGTTTGCACCCTTGGAATGGTCTGGGTGATGTGGTAACAACCATCCCACACCACGGGCCAGAGCAAGGCTCCTGCTCCCTTGGATGACCTTGGGAAACAGAATCTCACATTTCTTCATTAGGAGAAAGTCAAGGCTGCATGGTGGGGTCTGGTCTCGTGTGCTCTTCCAGACTGCAGCTCTCTTGGGTAATTAGCTGTGTGCCCAGATTAAACACTTCATTGAGCAGGAGCTGCAACAGCTGCACACTGGCAGTTCAAGAAGATGGGGCCTCTTGCATGGGTGTAGCTCTGGGATGGCAAATGACCTCAGGACACGGGGGTTGGTGCCACCTTCACCATCCAGGGCAGTGTGGGACCAGCAATCTGGAAACACCCTGCATGTGCCTGGGCACTTTGGGTGCCAGGGACACCCTCCAGTGCCAGAGCCTGCCCCAGTCACCTTCTGCTGTGATTACACAGCAAGAGTTTTCTTCTTCTCCAGTTTAAAACTTTCGTTGCAGGAGTCAGCGGACCTGGAGAATAATGTGTTCCCTCCTCTTTGCAGGCATTTTTTTCTGCCTTTGAAGGTTGTTACTGTATCCCCTTCAGCTTTCTCTCCTCTAGACTAAACAACCTCTGCTCTTTAAAACTTTATTCCCAGGTCATGTTTTCTAGATGAATTTTTTTTTGACAAATGGTTATTGCTATCCCCTGATCTCACTGCGGTCAGACTGGAGCACTTTTGGCTTGTTCCCACTCTGCCTCCTGAGGTCTTGTGGCTCCACAGAGAGCCATAGAAAGGGACATTTTGAGACTTTAGAAAGACTAATCTGGACCTAGCCCTGCTCATGATGCCTTGGTATAAATGTAAAATTCAGCCTGGAGACACCTTTGTGTTCTGCAAGGATTGTAGATTGCATTCTGGACCTGCACACTCTAAGAGCCATGCTGAGCTCTCAGTGTCTTCAGCTGGAAAAGCACAGCTTTGCTCCTGAGCAAGTGGAATAAATCCTTCACTTGTCACCATGAGCAGCTAAAATAAAGTTTCCCTCTCCAGCTGCATGGCTTGCTGGGTCATTTCCAAGTATTGTATATGTAGCTCCCAAAAAAAGGCTTGTGCATGTGCAGCCTGCCCAGTCTGCCTGGGAAGACACATTTTGCCCTCAGCATAGAGCCTTTTCCACTCTCATATGGAGAGATGAAGCCATTGGATGTTGGACTGGCTTTGCATCAGAGCCTCCTGAGCATGGGCTTCATCACATCCCAAGTTCTGTGTGCTGGAACAGTGATGGACATGTTCAGTGCTGGATTCTTCTTACAATCAGCATTTTCCCAGCAAATCAAGATCTCAGAATGTTTGTGCTTAATTATAATCAAGCTGTCTGAATGATCAGCCAGAAACATCCCCATGACTGATTAAACCTTGCACTCCAAGCATGAGCCATTCACGTGGTCACAGGATCCTTGTCTGAACTCACTGCCCCGTGCTGCCTTCTAAGGGGGAGACTAAAGCACTCATGGTTGTCTGCTGGAGGTGTGTGAGGGGCTGCAGACCCCTGTCCTGCACAACTTAACCAGTGAAGCTCTGGCTCTGCCCTGCCCAAGCCTGGAGTACCTCACTTATTACAGCTTGCTTTACTCTACACAAAAGGAAACAGGTTTCCCTCCTGGTCATCCTGCTTGATCTTGGCCACATCATTCCTGTCTGGGATGTGAAGGATGCAGATATGTCTTGTTAATTTAGAAAATAGTGTTTCACTCTTGCCATGTCTCCAGAGCCTGTGCCCAGATACTCATTCTGTTCTTGCTGGATGCAGGAGCACAGGAGGGAGATGGCTGTGAAGGGCACCTGAGACCCACAGGTACCATCTGATATGGCTGTCACTGGGAGCAAAGCTCACACCACACCCCTGTGAGTGAGGCAAGGTCAGCCCTTGTTAATGATGCTGCCAAAATCAAAGTGTTGCTGTCCCAGCAGCATCCCGTGGTGTTGGAGCTGTATTTCTGCTGTATTTCTGCACAGCACTGCTGTTGCTCGTTCTTACTGCGGAGCTGCACCGGCTCCTTAATGAAGTGCTGCATAAATGTCACTGAGGGCTCATTTTCCTTGGTGTCAGCTATTGTGTGACAGATTTGATTAAGGCCACATTGGGCTGTCACCAGCCATGATTCTCATTGTGATCAGCTCTGCCGGCAGTCCCGCTGTTGCTCCGGCTTTTCAGGAATCTTTGTGCACGTTCCCAAATTGCTTCTCCCTCCCCAGGGGCTGCTGGGCTCCTCCACAGTGGCACAGGAGGAGACATGGGGATGTGACAGATGCCTTCACCGGGTTCACAGGCACAAAATCACAGCTCCAGCGAGGAGAAACATTATGGGTGTGTGGAGTGTGGGAGAGCAGGGCTTCAAAAGGGGATGGGAAGCCCATCCACAGAGCTTTTTCCAAAGGGCACTGGGTGAGCTTGGGCTTGCTCACTCAGTGTGACTTAGGGAGGAAATAAGAAAGCATGAAGTTGACTTGAAAAGTGTGTCCTTTAAAAAAAAACGTGACTTTCCCTTGTTTTTAACCCAGCCTATCCCTCTTCCTGTGGTGTTCAGGGATCCTTCACTTTACCTTCCTCTGTAATCATAAACTCCAAAAATATTCTCATTAACAACAGAAAAGCAAAGAAGCTGGGACTCAGGGAGCAAAACCAAACCATGTGAGGGCCAGTAATGGCTAAAGCTCTCCCTGATGCCACCAAAAGCAGGATTTGTAAAACTCTGCCCGGCTTTGCAAGATCTGTTGATCTTTTCAAGGCTGAGCCCAAGGAAACCCTAAAGCAGCTCATGAATGGGGTTAGTGACAGCAACCCTTGTTCTTGTTCAGGTTTAGCAGCAGCAGCTAATGTGAAAGGAGCCAAGCTCTTGATGAAATGCAAACAGCTTTTGTTAAGGGAAAAAAGGCTTTATTCTTGAATTGTGGGCTGGGTTGTTATTTTTTATAATTAATTTACAAAGTCATAAATTGTTGGTGATTGCATAAAGGCTGTGTGTCATGTTGGAAATTCTGCTGACGGTGCTGTGTTGGGTCTGCACTGGGATGTTGTGGGAGAAGGGATGGAGCGAAGGGTGCCAAAGCAAACATTCCGCGTTTGATTTGGGATGGAACAGATTTTCTTTGAAATAACTTGCGAAACATCTTGTCCTGAGCATGCAATGCAGCCAGTGCCTGCTGCCAGTTGTCAAGCCAACAGGGAGACAGTCAGAAACTAGTCAGGAAACACCCATGGAACAGGCCAGGGACCAGGGCACTGTGGGGTGCATTGAGTTTCTTGTTGACAGGCAGGTGCTGAGCAGACATCCCACTTCTCCCCTTCTGCCAGGTGAAGGCTTCCTGGAGGAGGAAGCTTCCCAGGGCTCGTTGGCACATTGGAGAGATCTAATGGGTCACCTTCCCAAGCAGGGCAGCCCATCAAGGTGGAGCTCACATTTCTGGCTCCTGCCCATGCACAACTCCCTGGATATCTGCAGGGGTAGTCTGGCCCTCCCACTGTCCTGCTGCTCACAGGGAGCTCCAGCAGACCCTGTGGTGCTTGGGTGTTTCCTTGCTTCCTGGGAAACCCAACTGCAATTTTGGTCTCTCCACAGGCGTCATTCGGGGGACCTGTGAGGTGCAGCACAGTGAGAACCCTGAATTCAGTCAGTGGCTGCGTTTTCATCTGCCACTGACATTGTTTCGTCCTCCAAAATGTGTTGTCATTGCAGAAGGTGTGAGTGCTGGATCATGGCACCCTAGTTAGCTTGGTGTGCAGGAGGCCTCAGGTTACCTCTGACACATGATTTCTCCCTGGCATCGTTGGTTATTCCTATCAAGTCGCAGACAGTGCAGACATATGGGAAAGGAAGTCGTGAAAAGCAGCTTGGAGTCCAACTCAAAACACCTTAAATTGGTGTGATTTCCCCAAAGGAGGAACTGCCTGCTCTTTAAAAAAAAATTAAAGTCCTCCTCTTAAAAAGGGCTCTTCAGGACAGCATCAATACCGCTGAGTTACTTGTTATGGCAAAAGTCTTGGGCCAAGACCAGCCTCCACCCTGCATCTCCGCTGACAGAAAATTCTCTTTCTTAACTTCTTTTTTTATTCTTTTTTTCCCTTTACCCTTTTCCTGCCAAGGCCTCTCAGCAGACGGCGGAGCCAAGCGCCAGGAGCACCTCTCCAGGTTCTCCATGCCTGACCTGAGCAAAGACTCGGGCATGAACGTCTCGGAGAAGATGAGCAACATGGGCACGCTGAACTCCTCCATGCAGTTCCGCAGCGCCGAGTCCGTGCGCAGCCTGCTGTCGGCGCAGCAGTACCAGGACATGGAGCCCACCCTGCACGACCTCGCCAGCCCCCTGGGCTACCAGGAGCGGCCGTCGCACGGGCGGATGCACCAGAGCTTCGACTACGGCAGCGGGGTGCCCGGGGGCCAGCTGGGCCCGCAGGAGATCCCCCGGCACGCGCCCATGAGCGAGCGCACGCGCCGCAGAACCGTGCTCCGCGACGACGAGCGGCACTACCGCCCGCACCGGCCCCGGCGCTCGCGGCGCTCCCGCTCCGACAACGCCCTGCACCTGGCCAGCGAGCAGAGCTACCGCCTCAAGGAGAGACCCTCGCTGCGAGCCAGGGACGACTACGACCCCTTCGTGCACCAGAGGAGCTGCAGGGAGAGCGTGGAGCAGGGTCCCTACAGGGATGTCTACGGCCACTGTCCCCGGACGGTGTCGGATCTCGCCTTGCAGAACCACTTGGGCGAGAGGTGGGGGCCCTACTTTGCCGAGTACGACTGGTGCTCCACCTGCTCCTCCTCTTCGGAGTCCGACAACGAGGGCTATTTCCTTGGGGAGCCCATCCCGCAGCCCGCCCGCCTCCGGTACGTGACCAGCGAGGAGCTGCTGCACAAGTACGGCTCCTACAGCATGCCCAAGTCCTCCACGGTGGGGGCCAGGGGACAGTTGCACAGCAGGAAAAGACAGAAGAGCAAGAACTGCATCATATCCTAATGGCATCCTCGCCAGGCACCTTGGGAGAATGTAAATTAACTCACGATCTTGCACTGTTTTAGATCATGTAAGTGCTTTTATTGTAACAAAAAAAAGGCCCGAAGAGTAGGGATTTGTTAAGGAGGTTGTAGACTGGCTTCTATAAATAGTCATAATCCTGGGCACAGTGAATATATTTTGCACATCTTACTTTGGAGATAAAAATTTTAAAAGTTCACTTTAGCCTGTAATATTTACCCAGTAGTTTCTCTTCCTTCTCCCAGATACTGCCAGCCCCTTCAGCTCTGTTTGTCCGTACGTTTTGGTTGCCACTGTTGACTCTCAGCATCAGTTGTTTGCTGGTAGGTTTTGCTTTCCACCACATTTTTGTTTTCCATTAGCCATGTTGGTAGGTGATTTGTCTCTTGGACAGTTTGGGAGCCTAAGTTATTTCCATGATTGTTGTAAATGCGATGTAAATGAGAGTTTGGAGAAAATATTTTTGTATTTTGTAATATCAGAGGAATTTCTATATCTTAGGAGTCACTGGGAAAATGCATGCACGTTCAGAATTGTTTTCAGTCAGAGCTAACTAAACAATACTTTGGAACCCCCTTTCCATTTCATCATCACTTAAGTTTATCAGTGAGAGTCTGAGTTTTCATTGGTTTTGAGGGTTTTGTTTGTTTTAACCCATTTTTTCTGTTTATTTGTTTTGGTCCTGGTCAATAAACAGAATGTTTTTTGATTCATTAAATCTTGACAAGCCTCAGTGGCATTTTGAAGCCTGTGATTTGCAGGTACATTCCATCAGTCAGATACAGGAACCCCTGACAGCTGCAAAAGGGCCTTTTTTTTAATTATTACTATTATTAAATAGGAAAGACCAGAACTACCAAATGTCTGCAACATTGTAAATTACCAAAGCTGGAGAAGGAATTTCACACCTCTGTAGAGAACGCTGAAGTTACTAAACATTGAACTATTATTTGGAGTAAATAAAGTGTAAATGGTGCAATTGTGTGATGTCAGCATGACGTTGTTTTGAATATAGACTTGTCTTATGGTGCTCTAGTCTCCTGGGTTAACTGCTGTTCATTACCAAGTGGAAGTCTCAGTATTGCCTCCTGCCTACGACATATGAGAACACCTGCAAACTGCTCCCCAAGGCCCCTCCTGCCTGGCAAGCTGCCCTGGCCCCTCTGGGGCTCTCTGTGGCCGGGGTTTGTCCCCTGGGGGCTCAGCCCAGCCCCTGCCCTGGCAGAGGGCCCCTGCATGGGGCTCAGCTGTGTTGTATTCTGGTGGATGTGAGTTTGTTCTGTGTGTGCTTTAATCCATTGGGGTTCTGCCATCCCAGCTGCAAGCCAAGGCCAAGTTGTCCCAGTGCTTCCCATAAAGGAGCAAGTTTGCAAAAGGGGCTCTTGGCCCCCAGAGCACCTGGGGGGGTTAAGCTAAGGCTGGGCTTTGAGCCACAGCAGGGCTGAGAGCTCAGGCAGCTGCATTGCCCTGGCCCATGGGCTGCTGGCACCTCAGGGTGTCCCTCCCTGCACCCTGGGAACGTGGATCCCACTGCAGGGGTGGCACTGGCAGCCCTGGGCACACACAGGGACACCCCCATGCCTACTCAAAGCAGCAGATGCAGAAAAATCTAGAAGATGGATGTCTCCATACCACAGACTATTGCTAGGAATTTTTTTGTTGTTTGTAAAGGACAATGTGATAATTATTATTCCTTTAAAAAAAAAAAGAAATGATACTTAAATATATTTAAAAAATGTTTTTTCCAGTTGGAATAAATGGAAATATTCATCCAAAGGGAAGAGTCTTGTGTACGTTTTTTGCTCTTAAGGAGTGTTGGTTAATCATGAGTAAAAAAACTTGATTTTTACTGAGCTGGTCTTGAAATAAAAGCACAAAAAACAGCTCAGCTCCATCGTTGGCATGGTTTTGGTGAGCAGGGAAAGCTGGTGGAGGAGCTTGTCCTGCACACCACACACCTTCCCCAGGGTTGGTGACCTGGTGTTGTAACCTGGACCCATTATTTGTTGTTAAAAAAGCCACATCACAGATTCATTAAGGTTGGGAAAAAAACTCCAAAATCATTGAGCAAGAACAACCCAACACCACCATGTTCACTGCTCAAAGATATTCCCAAGAGCCTTATCCACACATTTTGAAATCTTCACCTGGTAAAAGCCAGCACAGCTCAGCTGAAATCCCTGCTGGGCCTCTGGCATACTGGGGCAGACTATCAGCCTAAATGTATAAATAAATGTATAAATAACAGCCTTTTCTTAGAAGTTCACAGATCTTTCCATGTTTTCCAAAACAGACCTGTTAAGCTGGATAGGGGTATTGCTTACAGCAACCAATATGACACTGTAGCTACAGGTTATTCTGTAATATATAATTAATATGTACAGTTTAATTCATTGTCAGTGATTAAAAGCACAACAAATGTCTGTCAGCTCTGGTACAGCTGAGCTGCTCTTGTGCAGCAGGAGCTTGGGTAGCTCAGCAAATGGTAAAAAACTCATCCCAGCCTTTCTCCCTTCCCTGCTTGCTGCCTCTCCCCAGGGGTAACAGAACAAGTTTAGAGATTCCATGCAGCAGAATTGCAGCACTCTGCACATCCAGTTTGTCTGCTAAAATCCCAGGCACAGTGCCTCTGTTCACAGAATGATTTTGCTGCTGGAAGCAACTCTTAAAAATTTGGTTCTCACTGCAGAGCATCTCTGCATCCCTGCAATGCACCCCAGTTTTAATGCAGTGCTGGAATTGGAACAGATGGGCAACAAAGAGGAGAAAAGAGTCTCTCAGGTGATGTTCCCCTCTGATGGACCCCTCACCAGCACCACAGAAAAGTGGCAGATCACATTTTCTAGGAAAGTCAGAGTTGGTACAAATTTCAGCAATAAATGCAAATGCAGCTTCCAAACCCTTTTGATTTTTCATATGGGCTCCAGAAGTCCAGTACATTTTGAGGCACGTGATTGAAAAAGAAAAAAGAAGTTGGGGGTTTTTTCTGCTTAGCCCAGTTGGAGTATGATTAACCATTTCTGACAAACCCACTGAGCTTGAGGGATGGAGCTACAAGTCTGTAAAATCTTGCTCCATTGCCATCTGGCCCTGCTGATTCCCCTCTCTGTGCCTGCTGCCCCTGGAAGCGGGGCCCGTGTGCTGACGTTGCTTTTGCGTCTCCAGAGCTGCTGAAGGTGACACCACCTGAAGCTCAGGGTGAGTGTCAGTGGCTCCCAGTTCCCTGGGCTCACCTGCAGTGCCCCTGCTTTGGCCAAGCTGGAGGTTTGTTACTGGGCTCCTCCAGACAGCTGTGCTGCCAGAGCCAGCCTGGCACACTGTCACTGTCACTTACAAAAATAATTCAATCTGATTGCTACGGTCTATTGTTACCACAAGTTTCTTCTGCAAAATATCTCCTTTTTCCCTTTTTTTCTCCAGAAAGTCCTTGGCAAAACCCAGCCAGTGTTACCTTGGGATGGGCTGGTGTTAACCTCCATTGCAAGGCCAAGGTTTGCATCACATACTTGGCCATGACTTGTGATGGTGGGAGCACAGCATCCTTCACATCCACGTTCCCCAGCAGACATGGGGGGCTCTCTAAGGTCCCTGCAACACCTGAAACACCCCAGCATGACAAAATGTTGGCCCAAAAACCATTAGAGCTGTGCAGGGAAGCTTCTAGCACACCTAAGGCTTGTTTTTCAGGAAGCCAAAGGCCACACAGCCTTGAACCTGGCAGATACATCATAATGAGATGAACAAAGCCTCTGCAGAAAGATCAGAAGTGTAAAGTTAGAAATATTCAGCAGCACTTTGTCTGGAAATTATCATCCACAGATAATCCCACATTTGCTAAAGGCCCAAGTGACTCTGGCATAGCCCAAGGCACTCAGTGGCTTTGAAAACCTAGTTGCTTATGAAGGGAGGGACAGCATTGCTGAGTGGAGGGTTAATAAATTATTTCAGTTTGGCAAAGACCAACCACTCCTGAGAAACAGACACGTTTACCCTCACAATTTAACACCCCAAAAGTCCATGCCTGTGCAGTAGGGGGCTGGCAGCACCCACCTGGCACTGCTGCTGTGCCCCTTCCCCAGCTCTCAGCTAGTCTGGGCTCCTGGGCTTTGAACTGCCCTGATATCTGATGAACTTTGCTCTTTCAGGCTAAAAAAAGCTCCCAGTTCCTTGCATTTACATACAATTGTGCTATTCTTGAAATCTAGGCTGTCCTCGTTCTCCTGAAGATTATCTGCCACCTATTAGATGGCCATCCTCCATGTCCAGAAAAGCTCATTAACTTAGAGCAATTCCAGAGGATTTTATTATTAAGATTATGCTTTTTTTCTTTTTTTTTTTTATGCAATACACTTTTAACCTAGATCCTTAAAACTATTTGGGAATTCAGATCCGGTTTGAGTACAAAGGGGAGAGCTGGGGCCCCTTTCCAAAAGCATCCATGAGTTTGTCTGAATCTCTGAGGAGGGAAGAAAAATTTCAAAGTTCAAATGATTTGAATTTGCTGCCTCTGCCCATCAACAATGGACTCCAGTGTTGTGCTCCGTGTTAAAGCATCAGCTCCATCTGCAGCCAGGCTGCATCCTCACTGGGAGGAGCAGAGGAAGCCAGGTCACAGGCTTTGCCACCTATGGGACACTGGTCCTTAGGTCAGGGACCAAAGGCAGCTCCACCTTTCTGCTTCTTCACTTCTTGTTAAGGACCCAGCAAATTACCAGTTTCCTTGTTCTAGGCAAACCCAGTCAGTTGCTAAAGCATTCTCAGGAGAGTTTTCCCCTTGTAAAAGCAAATATTTATATCTGCTGTGCTCTTAGAGGCTCTGGATATGATCAACTCTTAAGGCAAGATTTAGCTGAAAGAGATGATTTATTAAAATGGATAAACAAAGCCCTGTGAAGCAAGTTAATTCAGTCTAAATAAAGCATTAAACTCTGAAGAGCACACATCAGATCACGGTATATATCTATATGTACATATCCCATGTAATTCCTGCAGGCAAAGCTCAGCCCTCTGGACTGGGATCCCAAATCAAGCCAGCCCTGAGCCATCAGGCCATGGACACATCAGCACATGCCCTGCTCTCTAACAAACCCAGCCAGGCAATCACTGCCACCCAAACACAGGGATCCCTTCAGCTGCCAGCCCTGCGTGTGCCCCGTGCCTCAGTTTCCCCATCTCCAAACCACCATAATCAGGCTTTGAACAACAAGAAACTTAAAATCTGGGGTGAAGGAGGCTGGCAAAGGAGTTCTGATTTAAAGCAGTGGCTCAGGGCTTGAGCCTGCTTTGTTGGCACTGCATGCCAGCAATTTCTATGAGAGTTGTTTCCTCCCTTAGATCTTTGCTGCTACAGAGCTTTAGCTCTATAAAACTTGGGTTTTTTTCTTCTTTTCTGTAAGTTGGGCCTTAATTGTCAATTATCTGCTCATGAGAACGCTTTCATGGCTGATGCTGGAGCAGACTCAAGCAGTTTTTATTTTGGTACTTGGATTAATTAGCTTTATTGGAAGAGGGAGGCAGGGCAGGGATTCATTCTCGCTGCTCATCACATATTCATTATTTACATTTTTCAGTATCCCAAGTAACTTGGCACAGAAAACAAATAAATGAGGACTGAAACATACACAAAACATCTGGAGCTGCTGCAGTTCTGTAATTACCACTGCTCATTCACATTGCACAGAGTGCCTGTTGGAAAGGCCATTCATGTATTGGCCCAATGGAGATTTTTCCTGTCAGAGGCTTCCAATGAGCTCCCCCATCCTCCTGCCCCATCTGCCTGGCTTGGGTCTGACCTTGACTCCCCACCAAAAGCCAAAGCAGCAAAATTGCTCCTTGTTGAGAGCAGCAGCCTCTGGAGCTCCTGGCCCAGGACAGTAAACACAGCTGGGCACATTAGGGCTGCTGAATAATTTATGTGATGACTCTTCAAAATAGTAAATCCTGCTTCTTCAATCCACTCCATCCCTCATCACGTGCCTGCTGAGCAGTTTGGGAATATTTAGGAAGTTTTACTAAATTCATAGACTCCTGTAAGAAACAGTTTTAAAATGTTGAGTGAAACACTTGCATCTCACACTGCTCTCACAGGAGCAAAGGGGAGCCAGGGAGAGTCCCTGCAAAATCCTCGAGGCTTAGATGAAAATTTTCAAGATTTTGGTCCAAGAGATGTGATGTGTGGGGAACCTCAATAAGATCTTCCAAAAGTGGTGATGTGGCCCCAATCTGGGGTGGAGATGGCTCAGCTGACAGCACTGGTGGGGTCTGCCAGCCTGAAGGGAAAGGAAAAAAGGAAAGGGGAAGGAAAAAAGTGAAAGGGGAAGGAAAAAAGGGAAAGGGGAAGGGAAAAGGAAAGGGAAAGGGAAAAGAGAAAGGGAAAGGCAAAAGGGCAAAATAAATGGGAAAGAGGAAAGCAGAAAGGCAAAGGAGAAGAAGTGAAAGGGGAAGGGGAGAAGCTTTCTGCTCGCTGGGCACACAGCAAGGCAGCCCCTGGGCAGGAGCACCAGAGCAGCCTCCTCTCCCAACACTTGGTCTTCCAGCAGTTCATTTTAGAATTTACAGTGCTGGGAACAAATGTGCCTGGCTTCACAGCCTGGCCCAGTTGTGACAGTGGAGGGTTTTGCTAGAGGAGGCAAATCTTTGCATATTTATGAAGATAATTGTTTACGGCAAAGATACAAAGAGGAGAAGTTGATTTGGGATGCACAGAGAACTGGAGCAAACAAGCCTGGCTCCCCACAGGGCTCCATGCAACCCCAGAGATCCCTGCCTTTAATGCTGGATTGTTAACAGCTGGGAGAGGGTGGGGAGAGCTTTTCTAGGGGGAAACAGGCAAAAATCTCCCAGTTTCACTTTCATAATTTGGAGTTTCAAACCAATGTTTATGACAATGTCATAATTGCTGAGCATCCACTGGGCTCAGGGAATAAAATTCCTTTTATTCATCTCCAATGTCAGGATTTGCAAGTGCAAGAGATTTTCAAGAGCTTTTCTCAGTCCCTGTTTGTATGCAAATCATGTTGTAACATTTCTTAGACTAAAAGACCTGATTTTTGCTGTCATCAGTCAAAGCATCTGTCAGCCTTGTCAGAAAAGAAAGACTTTGATTCTTTCAGGTCAAAACAAGCTAAAATTATTGCTAGAATATTGAGATTGCTTTAAGACATGAAGATTACAATGAAAATTGCTCAATTCTCATTTTTCCTTTCAGAGAAATTTAAATTTTGATTTTATTTCCACGTGCAATGCAATTTTTTTTTCACAGGTGCCAGTTTTAAAATCAGAGTTCAGTGTAATATTCTAGACCTCCATAATTGGGCAGGGAACAGTATTGGATTCAATCACATGTACAGGAGAAAACTGGGATGAGGAATGAAACAAGCTAAAGAATGGGAAAAAATAATAGAAAATTGAGTAGGAGTTTGTGCCAAGGCTTGAAGGCAAGATCAAACACTTCCAGAGATGCTGGAAGCACCAAGTGCTTGGGAAGAGGGTTCTCTCCAGGAGGTAAATCCTCTGTCCAGAGAGGATTGAGCCATTGTCCCTGCACATGTGGACCCCAGAAGATTGAGGGTTTGCTCATTATAACAACAAAAAGGGCTGCTTCAGCTGACCACTGCGACCACCTGAGCAAGCAGCCTCTGCCTGGCACTGAGCATCCACCTCCAGCACAGAAAACAGATGGATTTTCATTTACAGAGACACAAGGCTCTCTCTCCTGCCCATGCACACACAGACATCACAGCCTCCACCATTTACATGAGGAACTGTGAAGAAATAACATGTTATAATAACAGCATGGATATATCCCTCAAGCTCTGAATGATAAGGCAGTAATCATTTCACCAAAGTGAAGAAAGATTTCCCAGCACACTTTCCTAAAGATAAGCATGTTCTGGGAGCAGCATGATACCCTCTCCCCAGCAGCATGCACATTCTCCCAGAGCAATGATGTTCCCAAAAGCCACTACATTAACCTGTAGGCAGAACAGCCAGTTCCAAATCAGCTCCAGATGTGCTTCCATCTAGCAGCCCTGATAAACACCTTGCCTGTATTTTCATACTGCATTATTTATTCATGGAACCTTGGGAAATGAGGAGCCCTGGGAGCAGTGGGAGGACACTACAGACCGACAAAGTAATATTTCCCTCTCACTGATGCATTACCAGCACTTTCCCAGCACAGGACTGTGCAAATGGATTGCCCACCAGCATCTTCCCAGGCCTCTGCCCACCTGCAGAGCACACACTTATTCTTCTCACAACACAGCACAAGGCACAGGAGGCATTTTCTCAACTTAACCTTCACCTGATTGCTAATTTCCTCCCTCAGTCTGTGTGTCTCTGTATTTCAGAAGCCTGAATTTCTGAGGTTTGTGGCTGGCTGGCTATCTGTGTATCTATGTATCTATGTATCTATCTATCTATCTATCTATCTATCTATCTATCTATCTATCTATCTATCATCTATCTATCCTGTCAAATGCCACTTGCACCAGCAGGTTTGAACCTTTGGCTGGGCAAGCACTTGAGCACGAATGTGAATGGTCACTCCTGGGTGTGCAAACATGACTCTGCAAACATAGAATCTTAGAATGGTTTGGGGTGTAAAGGACCCCAAAGATCATCCAGTCCCACTTTCCCTGCCAGGGAACACCTCCCACCAGAGGCCCACATGGCCCATCCCACCCACACACAGCAAGGATGAACTGACAGCTGCAATCATGGGATAATATTTTGATGCTACAGAATTTTGCCCTTCTAAATTAAGCACATGAAGTGAGTAGCTGGTATAAAGTACAGCTGGATGTATGTTGGTGGAGATTATAAACTCCAATTTAAAATGGAGGGGGGAAAAGCCCAATGGCTTTCCTTGACTTCACCCACATTTCCAAGGTCAGTCACCCAGTCCTGAATACCAGGAGGGAAAAGCAAACCTTTCCACCTGTTTTTGGAAAACTGAAACATTTAATGCCAAGGCCATTTGGTCCTTGTCTCCAACTCTGAGCTAAAAATATACCGATTTCTAAAAGGCTCAGGTGAGAAAAGAAAAGAGCATCTAAAGTTCTTTGAGGAAAAAAAAAATAAAAAGAAAAGGAGATACAAATCCCTGTGAGATTTTTACCTATTTCATACCACAGCTTCAATCCCATAATTAGGTCTCCTGTCACTTCACTTGATGCTCTGTCCCATTTATCTGCAACTTTTTGACCCTGTTTTCATATCTGGTAATATTTTTTTCCATTACCATTCTCAAAAGAAGACAAAAAAGATTTTCTTGACCTTCATTCTGATGACTGAAATATGTAAGAACTGTTTTAACTTTCAAAGGAGGTGATCATTGTGTCAGGGCAGGATATTTATAAAGTCGGAGATATATAAATATATATATGCAGATATATAGAGATAGATGATAGACAGACAGACAGATAGATAGGAGAGGGCAGTACTGGGTGCAAGTCTGATTTTTTTGGCAAACCACAAATGCAGGCAGTGGCTGCAGTGAAAAGCTGGGGCACAGAGGGCACCTGCTTATCTTGCAATTAAATCTCAGTCAGAATTTATTAACAGTGAAGGACCTTCCTGCCTGTGAAATGGTACAAGCTTCCAGACAAATCCAGGCAGTGAAACCGTGTTCCCAAATGCCAGATCTCAGAATAGATGAGCCTGATGTCAACTGCATCACCCTTTTATCTGTTTATTAAGTGAAGACAGAATATCTGTTGCATAAAAGCAAGCCAAGCCACCTGCTGCCAAGGAGCCACCTTCCCTCTGCCACAGACAAATGTCTTCACAGCTAATTTATGCTCAGACTGTACTTCATGTCACACTGTGCTTGCCAGATTTTGAAAGACCAGATTTCTCACTGCTACAACACAACCCCAAAAGGAGTTACTTCCTCCTCCTCCTCCTCTGGGTATGAACACCCAGTGACAGCCACAGCTCCCTGGAGCAACTCCTGGCCAGGTCAGTGAGACCAGCCAGAGAGAACCTGCAAAAGGCAGGACTCAGAATCTTTGGGACAGAGATCTGGCATAGACAACCTTCCTGTGGCCGATCTCCTTTTACAAATGTACATCTCAAACATGTCTGTACTGTTCCCAACAGCTTCACCACTGGGGGTGGGTCCTGCTCCAGCCTCCAGCACCTGGCTTTGATCCCTCCCTGCAGCACAAAGGCCCAGCTGAGGCTGCTGTTCCTCCCACCCCAGCCCAGTGTCAGGCTGTGTGGCCGTGTCCCCCAGGAGGGATGAGCCAGCAGCAGCAGGAGCACTTCACCTGGCTTACAATCAGTCCTGGCATCTCCATGGCAACTCCAGCAGCTGCTCTATCCCTAATGGCTCCCAAGGAACCGCTGCACTCTCACAAGCAGCAGTTGCAATCAACTTCTGCCTTGGTCATCTCCAAGGGAGCAAGAGGATAATGCAGAAGAAATTATTAAGAGGCACTGAAAGCACTTTGAACAGTGTAATTGCCTCAACAATTCCTCTGGATTACAATTAGTCTGTTCCTTAGAATGCACAATATTTCTCTCAGCTTTTGTTCTGCTGCTGCTGCTCACTGCTGCCCTGTGCACATCCATGGAGAAGGCAGAAGGGGACTGTCTCAGTTTCAAGACAAATTTCAGGAGGAAATGCCCTGGAATCAGCATTTCCCTTAAGGAGAAAAGGCTTCAATATCACTCTTGGCTGCTTCCCTTACACAGCAATGGTGGGCACAGCCAGGAGAGGGATGGAGAAGGAGCTGCCTTTACAGCTCACAGGGACAGCTGGTCCTGGTGCTCCTCTGGATGGCAAAAGGAGCTCTAGCAGGAACCTTGGAGCAGCAAGCTGGAATGGCAGAGCAAGAGGCAGCAGAAAGTCTGCAGCTGTACCCAGCCTGAGGCACCTCCTGGCAGGCAGAGAGTAAAACAGCTCCCGGGTAGCAAAAAAACCCAGAGCAGCAGTAGAGGCATGGCAGAGACTGGGCAGCAACAGCCTGGCCCACAAACTCCTTCCAGGAACCCCAGCTCAGCTCCCATTTATTGCAGCAGCCCCAGAGCCAGACAGGATGGGGGCTGGGGCAGAGACAGAAACAAAACAAATCAAAACCAAAAAAAATTGTATGACATAAGAAACCATCCCCAAGATGGGGGCTGAGTGGGATGTGCCATGCTCAAATGGGGTTACTCTACCAGGATGAGGTTTCACCATCAGAACATGACAGATCCCAAATGCAAGCATGGAAAATCCAAAATCGTTACCCTTCTGTGCCTTTCAGCTTCAGCATGTCAGGGGGAGAAGTGTTTGAAAACCTACTGGAGAGTTTTTTCAGTAAAAACACTAAAATCAGTCTCATTGTAAGACATAAAAGAGTTCTGACTTAAATTCTGCATGAAAGGCTCAGTTCTGCCCACAAGAGCACCTCAAATCCCCTACCAACATGCATTTTTCCAGAAATCTTTCACAGGTGGATGATCGTACTGCAGCAACACCCTGGGGATTTTACCTTTTCAGCTAAGTGAAAAGTGTATTTTTTCATCATGCAAAGCTGGCAGCTCTCCCCACAGGCCACAATGACACTGGAGTTTGCACCCAGTATTGGGGCAGGAATACACCTGACACCACCCAGGCACCCCAAGAGATGTCTCCCCTCACTGCTGGGGTGCATCCCTGAGGATCACTGGGCAGGATTTGGTTATCCATCACTGCTCAGGAGCCAAAAGCCATTTCTGCCTCATGGCCCACATCTTACTCACCCCCAGGCTCTGTGGTGGGAGTTCTCCCTGCCAGCTCCACACACCAGGATTTCAGAAAAAGCAAATTACGCTGGTTTTAGGGTTAACATGTTTGCATTCATATTCCAAGACTTGCTTTCACATCTATAACTCATTTTCCAGCATCTTCAAGCAAATTTCACACTGTTGGAAAAATGTCAAGGGTTTAATCTGATATGTGTGATACTTACTGATGCCACTAGGGAGGGAGATGATCGTATCTTCCACTTCCCATCATGTTTCTTGCAGGAGTGAAAACATGTCAGGAGAATTCACTGGGTTTCACTATACTTGGTACATGCAAATGAACACAAATCAAATTCTCTGAGGAGCACAGACAAATAACTTTGCATATAAAGAGACCCAAGCTTATTTGACTGAAAGCTTATCTGTTTTTTCCAGTTGCATGAGACAGTCTGAGGAAATGTGGCTTTGCCAATGAGCCTTGCCATGGCTGTGACCTGCATCAGAGAGCAGGACCTGAAGCTAGGACCAGTTCCCTGCAAGCCTCATGCTTTGCTTCAACTGGATTAAGAGGCGAATAAATACAGCAAGAAAAAGATGAAAACTCTAATGAATACATCAATACTGGGATTTTTGCTCAGATTAGTGTATTCCCTGCAATAACAGCAGGAAAAGATTCCTCCAAATCTGCAAGAAGTTCAGAGAGGGCTTCCACACACAGCAGAGAAGTCAGTGGCAATCTTGTGCCACAAAACAAAACAAACAGAAAAAGCAAGCAGGAATGAATGTTCTTTCTGTTCTGGATTGGTTTGAAACCCAGAGTTTAAACCAAAGTGGCTGCAGACTGGAAGTGAATGGTTTGCAGAGCTGTGGTGGGGCTGGGCTCCCATGGGGTGTCAGAGAGGGGTGGCAGGGCTGATTTGGGCACAGCTGCCCTGTGCTCTGGGCATGGTTACTGGATGAGCAGTCAGCCCACAGAGCCATGCAGGAGAGTTTGTGCCATGAAAACAGCTCAGCTGAAGGATCTCAGCATGCCCAGTGCCAGAGGCAGCAGGGACATGCCACAGGCTGCAGCCCCAGCTGCTCACACTGTGCTCAGGCAGCCAGGCTTGCACCACTTCACATCCCAGCAGAATGCAATGGCTCCAGTTAAGCCCTTTGCTGTGGCAAGTCCTTTTCTCTACTGAGAAAATAAATGTTCTATTTTAAACCTTGAGATCTGGCAAACAGAGAAAAAGAAAAAAAGATTTAATATTTGAGTTTTGGTCCTAGCCTGACCACCTGCAAACCCAGGGCAGGGCAGGAGGCAGGGGCAGGCACCAGCACCAAATGGTGGGGAGGACACCCATCACTGGATGGAGGGGACCAGGCACATCAAATGTCACCCAGGCTGTCCAATCCAATCCCCACATTGCTGCTGGCAGCCCTCGTGGGCCTGGGGATTAAATTCAGCTATCACTAATGCATGGCATTACGCTGATACCCAAATATCAATCAATATTATTGACTTAAGTAAATTCTCCTCTGAGCTTATAACTGTAATTTAATTTTGCCCAGACCAAATTAGAAAAAGCAGGCTGCAGGAAAGCAATATTCCTACGGCTTCATTTCGGGAAGACATTTGGATCTCAGAAATAGGACTTGAAGTGTTTGTAGCAAGGAATATGCTTAATTAGATTCATGTCTGAGAAGTCCCCAGCTGTTCTGCAGACAAACAGAAATATCTGAAATTTCTTCCAGCTCTATGGAGACCAGAGATTGGCTCCTCTCCCTGTTGCCCCAGTCTGAGAGATTTGCACTTATGATTATTATCTGGTGCTGTTTCAGACAATACAAGATGCCACACAATCTCTGAGCACAGAGCAAATATTCCAGCATTTGTTTCATGATTACTTCCACTCTGTTCACTTCAGCATCTGAAATATTCTTTGCTTTTTTTTTTTTTCCATGTGAAAGGCTTTCTGGAAGTTGGACGTAACATACATTCATTATGAAATGAAAATACCTCATGTGTTCAGGATGGAAAAAAAATCCCTAGCTTTCAAGAAAGCTTTGTGAGCTTATTAAAAACAAGAGTGCTTGCTATGCGTGTTATTCTGCCAAATGAAAAATTCCGTCCCTGCTTCTCAGGCTTGTAAGCTGCTTTGTGTGCTCAAGACATCTCTTTCCAGTGTCCAGCACATTTTCATCATTAGTCCAACTTGGAATAAAATATTAGCTGCCTTGTACCAACAGAAGGGACTGCAGGGCAGCCACATTTTGGCTCCATCTTCTTTGGAAAGGAATTCTGGAAAAGTCGCCAGTGACAATGCCCATGAAGCCCTCAGACTTTGGGAGCAGCCCCCGTGGCACAGGGAACATTTATATCCAAACCCTGCATCTGGGGAGATGCTGAAACAGGAACTGTGCCAAAACCACAGCAGGCCATAAACACCAGAGCTCGAGAAAAGGCATGACTGCCTCCAAAATCCTCATCCCTGGGGCACTGTGGCAAGTCCAACCACACAGCGAAAGATGCAGTCTGGGAGCTTCAGTTCCAGATGCAATTTCCAGGCCCACCTCACCAGCCTGGCTACCTTCCCCTTCTCTTCCTTGTCACCCCTTTACTCAACCTTTACTCACCCTTTACTCACCCTTTTTTTAGGGATCCCAACCCCACTCCTGGCTAATGCTTTGAGACAAATGTGTGGGGCATGGTGGGGGCTGGTCCTGGTACAGGTTGGTCCTCCACTCCTTCTTTCCTCTGATTTCTTCTGCTACCACTTGTACCTCCCCATAGCCCATCCAAGAACCCAGGCTGAGCTGGGAAGAGGTGTGGATAGACACTGTCAAACCAGGCAACCAGCCACTCACTGCCCATGGAGGAGCCCAGCTGGGCATCCTGGCACAACCAGCTGCCAGGCTGCTGGGTACAGCCCTGAGCATGGGGAATTTTGGGAATAGAGTCTTACCAAGGTTGTTCCAAGCAGCTGGGGCTGGATACACAGCAGAGCATGGGGACAGGAGAACACCAAACACCAGTGATCCTCAGGAAAGGGAGGTTAACCCCTTACTGCCAAGGGGGTGTCTCTGGTGAGGCA
This sequence comes from Zonotrichia albicollis, assembly GCF_047830755.1. Taxonomy (NCBI): domain Eukaryota; kingdom Metazoa; phylum Chordata; class Aves; order Passeriformes; family Passerellidae; genus Zonotrichia; species Zonotrichia albicollis. The sequence continues at coordinate 6,680,483 of NC_133830.1, forward strand.
CATCAGACAAGGAATGTTGCCTCAAACCCTGCTGCAGCTGGGCTGGATCTCACAGTGAGCAATCCACAGAGCACGGACCAGACTGACAAAATGCATCTATGCACATCAGCTCCAGCAGCCAGTGGAACAGGTCAAGGAACTTAGCCAGCAATTCATCCCACATGACTGCAAAACCCTGCATTTCATCTGACTAAGGATGAGTAACAGCAAATACAAGGATGAACAAACATTTCAGGAGCTTTGAAGAGCTGCTCTCAGTAACCAGCAGCCACATTCATTATCCCACAGCCACCTGAAATGGGAGCTCTCAGTCTCCCTTGCTGCACTACAGGCCAAGTCCGTGCATTGGTCAGTGGTGCCATTTGGGCCATTGGTCAGTGGTGCCATTTGGGTGGCTGGGTTGGTAATTTGGGGCCATTCAGTGCTGAATCACTCACAGCTCATGTGCTGTGGAAGATCACACTCTCTCTGCAAGAGCTCTCTTTCCCCTAGTTCTTCATTCCCATTTATCTTACAAACAATTAAGGCTCTTTAAGAAGATAATCAGTTTGGATTTTGAAGCTTTTTTCTCTGATCTGTGTTTTTTCCTTAATATAACTTCAAATATTGTGGCATTCTGGATGTTTTCTCTTTCAGTAACAAGCTGCTAATTGTAATTAATTTTATCATGCGGAAATTCAAAAATCTGCTCTGGATACATTCCTTTGAATTTAGTTAAAAGGTATTTTTTGAGCTGACAATCACTTTGACTGTAGCTTGTGAGAAAGAATCAAATTTTAAACTTACAGGAAAAGCTCATTTTACTGTAGGGCTGAGAATCCACTGTCCCAGAGCTCACTGGCATTGAGAGGTGCTAGTGAGAGCCAGAGCAAATATTTCTCTGGGCTTCCACTTTCAAGCAGTATGTTTTAGATTACACTTAAGTGGATTCAGGAGAGGAAACTGGGGGTGGTGAGTGGAAAGGATGCAAGTAGGTAAGAATGAAAGGAGGCAGCACATGGAAAATTGGAAGGAAACAGTCAACTAAAGAAAAAAAAGAGATGCACAGAAAGGGTGAGGAGGTACTGGCAGGATTGAGAGTAGATCATACAGAAAGCTCAGTTACACGTACCAGACTGAATAGATAGGGATAATAAGGAAATGTATGAGGCTAATATATCAAAGGATTGCTGCTGGGCACTTCAAAAATTGCTGTGAGTCACTAGAGGTGGGATGGAGAAAACAGGAAAAGGAGAATGAGCGAGAGAAAAACACCTAAATGATAATAACATTAAAAGAAATTGAAATATATATTGAACAGTATACAGTTCAAAATATTAAAAGTACATTATTTTCATGTTTGAACAAGTGTGCATCCTGTGCCCAGGAGGGAGGATGTGGTCAAACAAGAGGCTGTGCCCAGTGGGGAGCTGGTGTTGGGGGATAGGGGCAGCAGGCAGCCAGGGCTCAGGTTCTGCACAAACCCACTGTGCCCACCCTCCTCTTCCATCCTGCCAGGAATCAAACCTGGCTCTGCTGCACTGTGGGACAGGGGTTACCTGGCACCAGGTGAAGTTAATCCTTTGTGTGAGTCCTTCTGGGGACATTGTATCCTCTTTCTTCCACCAGCCAGAAAAAGCTTCTCCTTTTGAGGATGGATGTCTCTGCCCTCCAGATCATTACCATGGCAAATAGGTAGGATGCAATATATATTACAGCAACCTGCAGAACCCAATCAGTGTTAGTGGGATATAAAGAAGTTATGAAAATAAAAAAAATTGTATTAAACATGAACTTCTCCACTCAGAGTCTCAAGTGGGCAAGAGCAATGGCTGCTTTGCAAAACAGCAACTGAGGGCAAGGCTGCTTCTAACTCTGGGGATAATTGTCATGGAAACTACAAGTAAAGTAGCACAAAACAGAAGTAGGTATGAAAAAGGTAGCTGAAAATAGCTCCTCTAAAATATTTCTTTGCAAAGGTTCTAGACATTAAAAGGCAACTGAATAAACAGCTTAGTAATTTTAGATGTTCTTGGAAAATGGATTTTAAAGGGGAAAATGGGGCAAACCACAGAACTGTGGCTCAGGGAACACTCCAGGAAAAAAAATCTCTGAGAGAAAAATGAGTGCAAGTATGACTCCTACAAGATTTACAATACACATACACAGATGTACAGACAGACAGATAAACTAATGCATGTGTGTGTGATTACACAGAGCACATATTTTTAAGTACATAGATTGTGCATACAATATATACATACACTATGGGGAAAAAAATACTGAAAAGCAAAGGCAGCACAAATGAAATCCTTCCTGCATCCAACTGAAGACGAGAGGGTTTCTCAGAGGTAACTTGACTGAAGGCCAAGGCCTTGAGCAGGAAGGCAAGTTGTCTGATGAGTTGGAGCAGTGTCTAAATGGCATCTGCCCAAGGATGGCTGTGACCAGAGCACACACAGAGAGGGTGAGATCCAGCACCAACAGCAGAATGGATTTGTGCCAGAGAGCCTCCAGCCAGCGAGGAGGCAGCAGCAATTCCCAGCAAGCAGAGATGGCCACAAACCAGACACCTTCAACTCTGCTCAAAAAAGCAGCAAACTGCATTTCACCAGATGGATGGTGGCACATCCAGGGATATTCTCCCAGCCAAAATTGCCAGTGCAAGGAGCTGCAAGCACAGGGGAAGGAGCAGGGGTGTCAGTCCAGAAAGTGGAGCAGCAGGTACAGCCTCACGTAATGGGGCTGGGAATGACAGGGCAGGATTCAGTGTGAACACAGAGGAAAGCAGGTGAGATGTGGAGGTACTGTCATGCAGGCCACAATAGAAAAACATTAAAGGGTGGTTTATGCACCTGGAGAGGAATGAATTGTTTTGTTACAGAGAAAAGTGTTAGCTGGAAGAAGCTAAGAAAAGCAGCAGAATATGTTACATCACTCAGCAATACTTGCTGCTGGCTGGGACCAGAATAATCCCACCCCAGTTCTTGTGCCACACTGGAATAAACAGTGAATTAACCAGGAATAACTCTGCAACAGCAAATTCTATATATGACCCAGTAAGTGTCAATCAGTGTGTTTCAGCAGGCAAAGACAAAAAGAGTTCAAGGTGAGTACCAGAGGTGTTCTGGGGCTCTGTTTGGGGCTGCTGGTGCTGTTGTTTGTTTGTTTGTTTGCCTTGTTATACACCTGCACACTAGGAAAGGACTGTTATTCCTTTACCTATATCTGAAAGTCTCTTAATTTCAAAGTTATTTGGAGGAAAGAGGGTCATATTTTCCTTTTCAAGGGAGGCTCCCACCTTCCTTGGCAAACACCTGTCTTTCAAACCAAGACAGTTCGTCATATCCACACCATGTAAAATATAATGATCAGTAACTCAAGTGACACCCCAAAAGGAGGCAACAGCAGAACCATTCCATTCACCAGAGGTGATTGCTACTCCCAAGTGCAAGGAACTGGGAAAAAAAAAGGGTTCAGAGAGCAAAAGATGAGGAGAGGAAGGTCAAGGGAGAGGTGAAAGGAGAATGGAAATGGAGAGAAAAGTAATCCTAGCTAAGAGGCAATTCTAATCAGTCACAGAGAGAGAGAATTCAACACAGCCCCAGCTGCAGAGCAGTGTGCTGTGGGACAGGAGGAAAACTGCACAGCAGCAGAGCTGGATGCGGCAGCCAGACAGGGCTTTACAGGGCACGAACCAGGTCTTTATGAAATACCACAAAGCACAGGTTCCTTTACTTCTAAGAGATTGCAACATAGAAAGATACCAAAAGGAATTAATTACATGGGATTTTTTGCTCAGTAATGTCAAGTCACAGCTCAGGAAGATTAAATATGCAACCAGAAGTCACCTCCATTGACGTAATGCCACTAATAACAGTAGCATTTATAGAGGGCTAAATCACACTTCCCTTGCTTAAGGCCTTTCTCTCTGACCTTTGAAGGCTTGATCTCAAGAAATGATGTAAATCATCTGGAGAGTTTTCTTCACCTCTACCGGGTGAAGGATATTCCTACTCAGTGAAAGCACAGTTAGCCTTGCAAATAAAAGAAAGAAATACACAGGAGGTATTTATCTTTCAGGGCACCCGAGTTCTCTGCTTCCCAAAGTCACTCTGTGCAATGGCAGAGCTCCTTCCATCAGCTGAGGAGGATCCTCTAGCACTGCACAGACTCTCAATTCCAGATGGTTTGAATTTTCTGTTCACTTATTAAAACCAACATTAAACCTCCTAAAGTAACAATCCAGCTATTTTCACCAAAACTGAAGTTTCTCAGGCTAGCAACTTGCCCATTAGTAAAAGCAAAACATGTAGGGAGATCAGTGCCTGGGCAGGAGGGCACAGCACTGTGTGCACCCTGAAATCCCACTCACTCAGGGACTCAAAGGTGCCCTCAGGGAAGGAAACAAGAGCACCTTCCACAGTTAAATCGGTGTTCAAGCCAATGGGCATTTTGCAGGTACTTTCCAAGTGTTCCAACAGTCTGCAGAAACAGCCAGAGCTAAATTCCCACATATTTTAGGGAAATGCCTTGTCCTGTGAACTAATCAGGATGTTCAGACTGTGGTCACTTCAACACTGGGTTTATTTTAGAACACAACACAATATTAAATCATCACACTATTGTTTGTGTCAAACACCCTCTGCCTTAATTAATAGATGTGAGCTTGGTTTGCTGTGAGATCTCAATAGAAATTGCACAACACTTCTCAGCCAAGTGCTTTTCCTTGCATGATGTGAAAATCACTTGTGTTATAAAGAGTGACAAAAAAGCCCCAAACAAAAAACCCCAGGCTGTGTGTTCGAAAAGAAGCTGTGGAAAATACATCAATATTTGCAATTACAGTGGCAGCTGCTGCTATGTGAGCAGTCAGGGATGAAGGCTGCTTTTCCATGGATCCCATACCCCTTCTCCCCACTACAGTGACACTCCCAGTTCTTCCTTCCTCTGCTCCTCACTCCTGTGTATTTCCCATCCCTCCAAGCACCCTGCAATGGCCACACAGCAATCCTCCCTGCTGGTCACACACAGCAATCTTCCCTGCTGGCCACATTCCCTAAACACTGGCTGAGCAGAAGGCTCAGGAATCCCCTCACTGCAGGATGAGGGCAGCATGGTGTGGGTTAGCAGAATGGCTAATCCTCCCAGTTTGGATCTGTCCTCCCTGATCTCCCCTAACTTCGAGGAATTGGATGTTACTGAGAGCTCATGACATTGATCAGATTTGGTTCAAGCTGACCGAGGGCTTCAAAGGCATTAGAGCACAGAAACACAGGCTGATGGCAGAGGGTGTAATCGCATGAGACTATTGCTTGAGAAAAAGAGGCTTAAAAAAATCATCAAAGGACAAAAGTCACCCTGGAACTGCAGGGAAGGCTGAGAGGGCTGAGCTAAGGAGGAAGAAAATGGAGTAGCTTCCCAAGTGACTGAAAGATTTCAAATTCCTTGCTCTTCATTTCAAATTATGTCAGTAAACTGATAACTATCACATCAACCCACCAACAACCTGAGGATTTAAACGAGGTTTTTGCCACCAGCACATATAAACCCCAGTGTATTCCAAACAGATGGTTTATTTAAAGATCACATTATATGTACTACAGTCAATATCCAGATTATGTCAGGCCTGCTGAAAGGAAAAAGATATCATTTTAGGCATGTAAAACCCCTCCAGTTTGGACAGAGGCTGGGCAAGAGTAATCAGCTTCTTAAAAATATAATGAAAAAGCTGAAGTGTGTGTAATTACCAGTGAGAGGCATTGTAGCAAAGCAGATAAAGTTAATTATACAGTGCAGGAACATTTTCAGTTGATGTGGTAGTAATCACAGTCAACAGAGAAGTGCCCAACAGAAGGATCCATAGACAACAGCAGTAACCATGGGGTGAAAGTGTACTGCACAAATTACCTAAAAAACAAAGGCAGACACTGACACATAGCTGGAGCCACCAAATAAATGCAGAGTTGTTGATTTCTACACATAATAGGATACTTCAAACAGCAGCACACCTTACCCTGTGCATGGTACCCCCCTAAAACTGTCACATCAGTCGGAGGAGGTATCAATATTTGTGCTCCATGAGGGCCAGATCCAGCACCAGCCTGTGATAATATTGACACCATCTATAATGGGAAATACTAGGTGCTGTTGCTTTGTGTATGAAACAAATACATCAGTGGGTTGGTCTAGAGTATCTGTTTTCTGAAACGAAATTGATACTTAGGAGACAAGACCCAACAAACAGACCTCACTTTGATTTCAGGCTCGCAGGCTGCCATCTCCCATGGACCCTCCTTTCTGCATTTAACAGGCAAGCTGGAACACAGGATCTGAAACAAAAGGTTCAAGCATAAAACATTTGTGTGTGTTTATATTTACACATCTCCATCAATGTCACTGCAGTGTCTCCTGGTTTGATGCTGGGACAGACCCTGAGCAGGATTTCAGGATTTCACTTCCCTGTGCCAGCAGTGCTCTCTCCCACTCCCCATCCCAGCCATTTCCCCCAGGAGCTGTCACTTGCTGCGTGTCTTCATGGCACCAAATCCACTGGGTTCTCACCTGCTCAGAAAGAGCCTCTCCCCTGAGATTTCCTGAGGCAATGGTGTTAAATATATCCAGCCCCAGGCAGCAGTGTGCCACCACCCTTCCCTGCACCCAAGGCTGCCAGAGGTGTGGAGCAAAGGAAGAGGCTCCTCCACTGCCCCTACCTGTCAGTTTGATTTCTCATGGCCATTACACATTAATAGCTTTTCAGATCTCTAAGTAACGATGCAGGAGCCTTCTCTTCCCAGGCTAATACTCCCCAACATGTCTGTTTGTTGGAACACCCTGACTCTAATGCTGCAAAAGACTTAATTTGGACACTATGTAAAATGTTGTCCTTCAAAACAAGGATTTACTGATTTGAAAACGTGCAAGGGAAGAAAAGACACTAATTGCTGTGAAACAAATAGTTGGCTGATCAGATGCAATTGGTAACACAGAAAGGATGACAAAAGAATATCAGAGAGGTTCAAGAGATGCAGAAATCCCACTCCAAGGCATTTTTCTAGCTATTTTTATGCTGGTGCCAGGGCTTGTTTAACACCAGCCAGCCTGTGGAGCTGCACTAGCAGAGAGCTCGACCCTGTGCTTTTCACTCCCTGCTGACACAGACCGCAGTTTCTGAGAGCCAGACTGCCTGAGACAGCAGCCATACCTATGCCAACAATAATTACCTAGGAAAACAGGCAGCTTCTAGGAGCTTATTCAGAAGAAATCAATGCCTAACACTTGTATGCTTATACAGTGCCACTGTGAGTATTGCTGTCAACACTTCCACTACTGAAGGGCGAAGAATGAAGCCAGATGTGATTCAAGTGCCATCTTTTCCCAAGTTCAGTTAAACCAGCCCTGCAAATGAAACAAATGCACTGGCCTTGAAGATGCCTGAGGATGACAGCAAGGAATGAAAGCGTAATTGGTATTGCTGAGGTGAGCCTGCAGCTCACAGCGTGGTGGCTGCACACAAAGAGCTTTTTGTTAGAGCATGGACAGGTCCAACAGCTCCCAGGGCCCTTCGTGCCTTCTGCAATGGGAATTAAAGGCACTCAGCAGCACTTGGGCCCAATCCTGGCTCCTGCTGCACATCCCGATCTGCTGGCAGAGGATGCTCACAGTGCCAGGGTGGTCCCTGTCTCTGAAGCCTGGGAGAGCCAGGTAGGGCTGCAGGACGTCCTTGGAGAGGAAAGGGGAGCACTCTGTGAGCTGCTGCTGGAAAGTGCCACATACCCTGAGTGATGGGAGCTTTTCCCTTTATGGGCTGGGAGAGAGGAGCCCCTGCACTCAGCAGGGCTGGACAAGCAGAGGGATCAGTGACAGACAATTCCCTGGCTCCTTTGATGACACTGGCAAGCAAAATACTCAGCTCCTGACACTGCCAGAAGGGGTATATTATACATCCCTGCCAGCAGCAAAGTGGTGCCTGGCTGGACACAGGGGCTGCAAACCAGGCAGTGGCTGGGGAGGGGACACAGCAGGTTTTGGGTGGTCTGTGGCCCTGCAGAAGGCTGGCACTCCCCAAAAATTTCAGCCAACACTCAGCAATAGCAGGGCTTCACTTGGCACCGTGAAGGGGGAAAACAGCCCAGCAAAGCACTCAGAAGGCAGAGACACCGTGCAGCTCCTGCTCTGAAACACTGGCACCTTGTGGCAGCTCAGCCCCACACGGGCACGCTGTGTCTGACTGTCCTGCTGGGCACCGGGGTGGCCTGGGCACGGCTCCCAGAGCCAGGACACAAGCAGGAGCAACATCACACAGAGGCATAAAAAGGCACCTTGCTCTGAGTAGCATTTAGTAACTAACAGCTGGGGAAGGAGGAGATCTGGAAATCTGTAGTTGCACTTCCAGCCCTGTTTGTGGCCTCCCACAGCTACCAAAATGATAACCAGGAGGGTGGCATTGCTTGGGATGCCCGTGATCACTGTCTGGGGCACTGACCACACAAGATGTGTCCAAGCCAGGAAACTGCAAGGAGTAAACAAAGCTCTTGATGTGTGTGAGCACCACCAGGACAGTGTGGGGTCTGGACCCCACCTGCAGCACATCCACACTGTCACTCTTCAAGAAAGAGGTACCAGGGCCATCACGGGGCTCCTCACTGCCTGATGCATCTTGTAAGGAAGGAAACAATCATTTGAGATCCCTTTTTGAAAAAATATAAAATTATTTGGATGCTTTTGAATGCTGTAAGGCCACGTTAAATTATGGTCACCACAAGGCCTTATTTCATCATTTAAATATTTGAGATATAAGTATTCTCCCTGAGGTTTTCTTTCACATTTAGTAGTGAATGTCACATGTGTGTACCCAGCTCGTTTTCTCCCTGTTACTGCTGAAATACACGTAAATATGAGAATATAGGCAAATATTTACAGGCAATAAATGCTGTGTGGGGTAATTAACTAGTGTTTTATATGGTTACAAACCAAAACACGACATTTCAGTAATAACTAAACCCAGGAAAATGAAAACTCAGTTCCCTTACTCTTCTCACACCTAGCAGCTTATTTTTTAGCTAATTAAAAAGTGGCAAATCCAGAAATGGGAGAACGAAGACATTTTTCTCCCACAGTACATAATGAATCTGTGGCTTTTACTGCCACAATAAGCAGAGGATTCCAAATCCAGCGAGGCTGACAGGGTGTGGGTGTTTCTGTGGACAGTGAGAATGGCCAGAGCTATAATGGTTACGAATGATGTGAATTTTGGAAGAGGGCAGACCTCCAGCTGTGGCTGCAAACCAATCTTTATTAGGGATTAGGAAAAGAGCTATGGTGACAGCCAGGTTATCTGCTTACAAGGGAGCTGCACATACTTTCCACCTTCCACCCGCGGCTGGAGGGACTGTCTGCAATAACTCTGTATTGGAACTGGTTCAATTTTTTCCATCTTCAATTTTTGTGAGCTAATCCCAGCTCAGCCACTCACACAAGCCACATTCACCCGTGTGTGCAATGCCTGAGCCCTTGGAACATCAGCCTTACTTAGCAGAAAAAACCCCAACCATCCTTTTCTTCCCAAACAAGGCATGCAAAGAATAAACAGCATTCCTTAGCTCCAGAGCACGCTGCCTAAGGAATAGAGCTGGGGACAAGATGTAGAAAAAAAACCCAACCAACCATGCAAGATGTCTAAAAGTGTCTGTCATAAATAAAACTAATTAACAGGCCTCTGAGCAAATGCAAAGGCCAAGAGGCAAAGAACATAAACACTGCTGCAAGAGATCAGCGTGCTGTTCCCTGCAAAGCATCACAGCCACCGCTCCTTGCGCAATCGATACAAAAGTGATTGTGGCTCCAAAAGAGAAACAGAAGACAAAGGAAAAACTGACTGCTCCTAAAGAAACAAAGGAACTGCCCAACTTAATACACAGTTTTTCCTTTGTTTATTCTAAAATACTGTAACTACAAGCCAATAAATGAAAGGGGGGGGGGGAAAGTCAGAATCAATGTAAAAAATACTAGCACTTATCAAAAACACAGCAGGCAGTTGTTTCTTCCAGCCATCTCCTCAATAATTCATGCCCAATATACAGAAGCCAAGCTTGGGAATACACAGTGCCAAAACAGCCAAGGGAACTGTTTCTCCCATCACCCAGATGCAAAGCACAACTCCAAAATAGAGGCACCAGCCAAAAGCATTGTACTTAAACCCCAGTTCCAGCAAATAACACCAAAATGTGTCTGGAGGGGTTCAGCTGGACAGCAAGCATGGCCCAGGAGGTTGGGTGGGATCCTGCATCCCACAGGATAGCCCTGGGCACCAAAAGTGCCCTTTGCAGGAGCCAGGCACCCTGTGCCTGCCCAACCACCCAGCTGTGTTCCACTCCAAAAGCACCAACTCTGGTTTTATCTCATTGCCAGCTTCCAAGGGAATACAGTGCGTGATACAGACAGAGCTGTAAGGATAAAAACAGGGTTTGGCTTCAGGTATCAACTGGGGATGAACCTCAAGGGCTCCACACACAGGGCCATGGAGGCACAGGCATTGTGCACCTGTAACATGTGGCACAGACGATTTGTGGGCAAGCCCTGATGAGAAGGGAGAGCAGGGCAGGGCCAGAGCCAGTGGGGACACATGGGGACCACCCAGCTCTTTTGCCACCATCTCCACTTGATGGAGGGAACATGCTCCAGCACTGGCAGTGTTTGCTGTGTGAGGTCAGGAAAGACAAATTCAAAGATATTTAATAAACAAATGGAGAAACATCAAGAAAAGCAAAATGAGAAGTAGATTAACACAGGCCAGAGGCAGATACGACTTCCACACTATCCTGGATTAACTCCAGCTGAAACCAGGGCTGTTTAGGGCCCCCATTATTTGCCTTCTATTTGTTCTGAGCCACAAGCTCTGGTGTAACACATTTGAGCTTCTTTCTGAAACTACAAAGGCGACAAACCCACTTTTTCCTGTGACTCCTTCAGGGTCTGTGTCCTTCCCCTGTGCTCAAACACCAGAAACGCTCTTTCAGCCTTGAGGAGAGAAAACTGAGAGGATTCCTCATTGTCTGCCAGTGTGTGCAGGGAGGGTGCCAAGAAGATGAGCCAGGCTCTACGCAGTGCTGCCAAGCAAGAGGACAAATGACAATGGGCACCAAGTGATGCACAGGAGGTTCCACCTGAAAATGAGGAAAAACTTTCCTGTGCAGTGACTGCACACAGGAACAGCTTGCCCAGAGGGCTGCGGAGTCTTCCTCACTGGAAACATTCCAGAAATGTCTGAACACAGCCCTGCACCACGTGCTGCTCTGGGATCACAAATGGTTTTGGTTGGAAGGGCATTTTGAAGAACACCCAGTTCCAACCCTGGCCATGTGAAGGAACACCTTCCACTAGACCAGGAGCCCCTTCCAGCCTGGCTTTGGAACCTGTGACTGTGACTGCGATTTAGCGGCTCTTTCTGTGTTTGTTTGTGTCCCCATGTCGCTCTCTGTGTTTGTTTGTGTCCCCGTGTCCGTACCAGGCCCGTCCCGCCGCTCTCCGCCAGGGGCCGCCCATCTCCTCCGGCCGCCGGGATCCTCCGCGCCGCCAGGGGGCGCCTCGCGGCGGAAGCACGGGGCCGCTTCCGCCGGTCGCGGCTGAGTCACTGGGCCGCGCCGCCTCCCGCTGCCCAGCGCTGCCCGTCCTGCCGAGCCCCGGCCCCGCGGCCCCCGTCCCGCCGCCGCCATGCCGCTGGAGAACCTGGAGGAGGAGGGGCTGCCCAAGAACCCCGACCTCCGCATCGCGCAGCTCCGCTTCCTGCTCAGCCTGCGGCCCCGCGCGCCCGACCCCGCCGCGCGCGACGAGCTGATGGCGGCGGTGCGGCTGCACAGTGAGTGGGGCCCGGGGGAGGCTGTGTGTGTGTGTGGGTCTGTCTGTCTGTCGGCCGGCCGGCCCCGGCTCCCACCGTGTGTCCGTGTGACCGCCCGTGCCCATCGGTCCGGTTGAGTACACGTTCCCCCTCAGTTCGGCATCGCTGTGACTCCCCCGGGGCAGCCCGAGGGTCCCGTCCCCAGCTCCGAGCGCTCTTCCGTCCTGCTGGGACTGCCAGAGCTGGAGCTGAGCTCCGCGGGCTGCTGTGCTCACAGCGGGATAGAGAGAATCACAGAACATCCTGAGCTGGAAGGGACCCCCAAGGATCATCAAAGTCCAGCTCTTGGTCCCGCACAGGATGCTCCACTCTGCCTGAGGGCATTGTCCAAGGGCTCCATGAGCTCTGCCCTGGGGAGCCTGTTCAGTGCCCAACCATTCTTTGGGGCAAGAACCTTCTCCTGATATGCACCTGAAACCTCCCCTGACACAGCTCCATGCTGTTTACTCAGCTCCTGTCAGGGGTTTCCAGAGAGCAGAGATCAGCTCCTGACCCTCCACTTGGTCTCATGAGGAAGTTTTAGACAACTTTGAGATCTCCCCTCAGTCTCCTCTAGGCTGAACACACCAAATTCCCTCAGCTTCTCCTTATACACCCCTCCCAGACCCTTCATCATCTTCATGTCCCTCCTTTGGATGCCTTTTAACAGTTTAATGTCTTTCTGGTATTGTGGTGCCCAAAACTGCCCCAGAACTAGCAGTGAGGCCACCCCAGTGCAAGGTACAGAATGTGCAGATGAGGTCAGTGAAAGGAAGGCTTGCAGAAGCAGGGGCTGTGCTGTGTCTGGGTTCAGCAGGTACCTGGTCACAGAAGGGACATCTCTGGTGTTGACAGTCCTGTTGTCCTTTTAGGAACAAACACTCTGTCGTTGCAGCAGTGAACAGCAGAACCCTTCCTGCCTCTCTTTCAGACATGGCTCCATACTACGAAGCCCTGTGCAAGTCTCTGGAGTGGCAGATGGACACGGATCTGCTGAACAAAATGAAGAAAGCCAATGAGGAGGAGCTGAAACGTCTTGACAATGAATTAGAGGATGCAGAAAAGATCTTGGGGGAGAGCGAAATCCGGGATGCAATGATGGCCAAGGCTGAGTACCTGTGCAGGATTGGGGACAAGGTTGGTGACAGCAGAGGCTTTATGGACTCCTAGAAAACAGTGCATGGGAACCCTGCTAGCTGGGCAGGTCCCAGTGAGCACTGGGGGGCTTGCAGAGCATTTTCTCTATGGCACAGGTCACACGTGGCTGGCAGGTAGGGGAGACTCTTACTGAAATATAAATTATCTAGAAACAAAACAGTTCTTGAAAGAAAATTTTTTTCTTGACAATGAGAAAAGTTTGCAGACACCATTATTTACTTTCCTTACACTTTTAGACTTTTCCAAGCTATTTAGATTGTGCAGCTGAATTTCAAGTTACAGAGTAGATTTTCATAGTCTTTAGCTTTAAAAGATACATAAGGAACAGCTTTTCTAACTTGATTTAAACTTGGATACATTAGGATTATTCAGAATGCATAATGTCAAAATTACAACTACCAGTGGGAGACAACACATGTTCTTACAAGAGGTATTTTGTGAATGTTCTGGGTGCTTTTAACATTCTTACAGCAGCAAATTGTGTTTTGCCAGGAGGGAGCTCTGACTGCATTCCGCAAGACTTATGACAAAACTGTGGCCTTGGGACATCGCCTGGATATCGTGTTCTATCTGCTCAGGATTGGCTTGTTTTACATGGACAATGACCTCATCACTAGGAACATTGAAAAGGCAAAAAGGTACTGCTGGGGTTGTCTGAGTGCTCTAAAGCATTTTGGAAACAAGCTGTAAAAAAAGAAATGGAAGAGAAATACTTTTTTGTCCAGAAATGACTGGGACTGGTTTGAGAGAGAATCAGTGATGGGTGGGTGTTACTTTGTTTTTAGAGCACTTCTTGCTCCTGGATTTTTTAATGGGGCCAAGGGAAAGGTTAAGATTTTGTGGTGTCTGTTTTCTAGCAGCTGGCTCAATTTGTTTTTGCAGCCCAGCTCCCACTCCCTCTTGGGGTGTGGCTGCTCCCAGTGGCACTCAGCTGGCTTTGTAAAGAGGGAGCTTTTCCTCTCAAAGCAAGAGTGGCATGGTGTAATTTGGTGCCACTGGTTGCTTCACTGGTCTCTGTGCTCCCACTGTTTTGAACCTCAGCAGTTCCTGTAGAAAGCTGTGGTTCCATTCTCTCTGCTGCTGCCATGAGACACCAAGGCAGAGGAGGTTCCCACTTCCCTTGTTCCTTGGGCAGGGATAGTTTGTGTTGCCTTCTCAGCAGTTTTGTCTCATCCCTGCCCTTCTTACAGCCACACCAGTTTTGTTCAATCCTTAAAAAGAGGCAACCTGAATCCTTTTTTCTATGCTGCAGCTTTGATTTTAGCAGCAAAGGCAGTGGAAATCTGTTGCCACAGTCCAGGCTGACAGTAATATTTACCTATACATCCACAGAGACTGTTGTCACAGCTGAAGAGGCTGTAAACTTTTCCTTTCAGCTGAAACTTGCACTGTGGAAAAGCCTCTGGCCTCTCCTGTCCCAAGGAAGCCACTTTCCAACACCAACTGTACAAAACCTGGGCTGTTTCAGCAAGCTCTAACATAAACCAAGTTATCACCTCTCTAATCTCATGGTATCAGTTGATTTGTACCTGTTTCATATAACTTATTACATGACACATTTACATGAGTAAATATTCTTTGTTCTGTTTTAAGTCTAATAGAAGAAGGAGGAGACTGGGACAGAAGAAACCGTCTCAAGGTGTACCAGGGCCTTTACTGTGTAGCCATTCGGGACTTCAAACAAGCAGCAGAGCTGTTCCTTGATACAGTTTCCACATTTACCTCCTATGAACTGATGGATTACAAAACCTTTGTAACATACACTGTTTATGTCAGCATGATTGCCCTGGACAGGCCTGACCTGAGGGAGAAGGTAAGGGGAGCATGTGGAGCACTGCTGCAAACTGACAGAGCCTTAACCTGTTCATCTGGAGGGGCTGGTGGTTAAAGATGTGTGTTTGTTTCAGGTGATTAAAGGAGCAGAGATCCTGGAAGCCTTGCACAGTTTGCCAGCTGTACGGCAGTACCTGTTCTCTCTCTATGAATGTCGTTATGCAGCCTTTTTCCAGTCCCTAGGTAAGGCTGGGTTCTGTCCCTCAGCACTGTTTCAGATCCTACACAACTTTTGTGGAGAAGTTACAGTCTAAAACTAGAGCTATGTGCAGAAAAAACAAACTAGAGACATTTTTGAACAGTTTGACCTAAAATTTTCTGCTTTGATTTTTCAAACAAAGAAAGACAAATTTCTCATCCAATGAGCCTTGTGAAAGGTCACATCTGATTAGGTGAAAAAGCACTTTGAAAATGGCTATGAAACACCATCTTACCTGAAGAGCCAGATCAGGAAAGATTTGGGAACTTTCTGTGTAAAAGGGTGACACCAAAAAAAAGCTCTTCAGAAAACCCTCATTCTTGCCAGTTCTCAGACTGCTTGTTTTTCTTCTGTGAGAGAATACAAAAAAATGAGATATTTAGAAAAATAAAGGAAGATCCCTTGATTTTGTGGAAAACTAGGCCTAATGTTAAAGGGCAGCATCTTCCTATTGCCAGCCTCATCCCAATGAGAACCGATGCTGTGAAGGAAAAAAAAAAATCACTTCAGTGCCTGGAAATCCTTGCAACTAATTTAAGAGCTAGTAGCAGAAAATGAATGTTGTGTCCTTATACAGGTGTGGGTAACAATGTTTCCTGAAGGAGTTACATACCAAGTCTGCTTGTTACCCAGCTCTGCGGGCGGCAGGTCCAGCTCTTGCCTTCAGAGAGGTGGTCTCTCCCCCTGAAAGAAGGATGCTGTGCATTTTTACAGGCTCCCATTAGCTCTGCCACAACATTGTTTGCATGTTCTTACACTCGTGGTTGCAGAACTGATACAGATTACGTGAATTTACTTCTCTTAGTGCAGAATCCCTTTCACATCCTGAGGAGTGCAAAATACAACATAGTTATGGTCACACTTAATAACTGGTGCTGTGTGCTTTATTTACATAACTGATATATGACATTACTTAGAAATAACTGACTTCTCTTATTTATTTTGCTTCTTTCTTTCTCTTCTCAGCTATTGTAGAGCAGGAGATGAAGAAGGACTGGCTGTTTGCACCCCACTACCGATACTACGTGCGGGAAATGCGGATCCACGCCTACAGCCAGCTCCTCGAGTCCTACCGCTCCCTGACGCTAGGGTACATGGCAGAGGCCTTTGGAGTCAGTGTAGAATTCATAGATCAGTAAGTTCTTGGCCTTTCCCAGTTCACAGACATCTCCCTTTATACCCTTTAAATATTTATGGTGATCTCATTGTGAAGAAAAATCTTTGTTCGCTTGTATCCTAAATACGCCAAGTTATGTTTCTATGGAAGAGTGTGAGAAGCTGCTATTTTATTAATTACTTTGTTCTTTATATTACTGTATTTATTGACCTCCACATGCTATGGAACTTTAGATTTTAGACAGCTTCATTCACAGTTATGCAAAATCTGAGCTGTTTCAACTTCGGGAATCTGCACATTTTTGTACTCTGCCAGTCTCCTTCTCTCATTTTCCTTGGTTTCTGTTATGTGGACAGGATCTGATGTTTTTCACTTAAATTAAGCATACTCTGCAGTTCCAATTTGAAATTATTTTCTAGAATAAAACCAGCAGATTTAGGTCATGATAAGAACTAAGTGGTGAGTGAAGTAAGAAACTGACTTTTACTCTGTGTACATGAAGCACATTATTTTCAAATGTCTTCAAAAGAGTTATTCTTGTTTCAGATTTTCTAACATAGAAAACTTACAGAAATATTAAAGTGCTTGAATTATTCAGAAATTAGTAAGTGTTTCAAGAGAAACCAAATACCATTTAACTCAAAAGTAATTTTCTTAAAGTCATTCTATGCTTATGTTTCCTGTAATTTATAATGATTTGTAACTTACCTTACTGTTGAGCATAGGAATATTTTCCTCTACCATCAGTGCTGTAGACCACCAGTTGGTTAAACAAAACAATAATAATAAAATTTTAAAAAGCATTAAAAAAATTAAATATTATTGAGATACTTTTCTAATTAACTGACTGGCATGAAGATATTTACCTCAGGATAAATTCCAAATAGCCGCTCTGCATTACTGCTGCCTTTGGATTTGAAGAGTAGTTGATACAAAGCTCAGTGATAAGTTTCACTAACTCAAGTACAACACTTTGGCCTGAGGAGAAAAAACTAAGAGGTTTTGTGTTCAGGTCACTAAAATGATTGTTTTTGTGTGGAATGTCCAAGCCTTAATAAGATGAGGATGCATAAGATACCGGATGAAGATCCATAGGCTGTTGCTTCAGAAATAGAGTGTGGTATAACAGCAGTTTCAGTGCTCTTAGGTCTACAAGGCCCTGGTGAAACAGAATTTAACTAGCTTTTTTCTTTATTTAGGGAGCTTTCAAGATTTATTGCAGCTGGGCGATTGCACTGCAAAATAGACAAAGTAAATGAGATTGTAGAAACAAACAGGTATGTAACAATTCCTGGAGGTTGTTTTTAACAGACCAGTTGAATTCTATATATTTTGATGACATTTACTACAGAAATGTTTAATGCTTTGGTATAAATCATATTCTCAGTTCTAACCCCCTGTTTTTTCCCCCATGATTCCTAGGCCTGATAGCAAGAATTGGCAGTACCAAGAAACCATCAAGAAAGGAGATTTGCTGCTAAACAGAATTCAGAAACTTTCCCGAGTAATTAATATGTAATTTTTTTAATGCAAGGGAATGCAAAATTTAGATGTTTAAAACATTTTGGAAGTAACCTATAAATATATTGCATAACTTGGTATACTGTAGGGAAAAAAATAACTAGCAAGAAAGGTAGTGTTTTTACTTTCCACTTCATTATGTACACACTGTTCTGTTCTGGTGTATGGAACCCAGTTCATTTATTAAATGTATGATACCGTTGGTGATCTCTTGTAATAGACTTTGTTCCTTTCCTTGCCTGTATATCAGTGTTCCATGTTGAACAGCAAAGCAGGCTCACTGCCTGTGAACACAGAGAGCTCATGGCCACTTCATGCTTGCTCTTTTAAGACTTTCATATTGGAATCAGAGGTGAAAACAATCAGTTGCATAGTATTAACGTGATTTAAAGTTTTAGTGAAGAGTGCACCCTGTCCAGACAGGAGGGAATCTTGCAATGAAGGGATTACAGCTTAAGGCAGAAGGAATAAGGATGCAAGTGATTGGGGTGAAGCAATGATACAGCCACAGAAACTGCAGGGCTAAAACTTTGGGAACAACTGGAACAGAAGCAGCCTCTCTCTTTAAACTACTTTTTTGCAAACTGTTGAAAAGGAAGCCAGCATGTGAGCAAAGCATTACATTTGTAATTCCTGCCTGAGTTAGATCTGCAGATGTCAGTGATGGTGGGAGCTGTGGAAGGGCCTGCTGCAGTCTGGCAGAGCTGATCAGGTACTGCAGGGGTCACAGTTCCTTTCCTCCCAGCTGCTGGGGAATGAATGTGTCACTAGGCTGCTGCCATGCTGATGACACATGGTTCCTGCCTCCAGCAGCAGCTGCTGACCCTGCTGGCCTGCCTTGAGAGGCTTTCTCCCTCCTCCCAAAGAAGTCCTGTGAGTTCTGTGAGCTTTTGATGCCACTGCATTTGGAACATTTACAGCCTGTGTGCATTGCAGTTTCAGTGCTGGAAGGAAACCCAGCAGGTAGGTGTACCAAAGAGCAATCCTAGCATTTGGAAGCTACTGTGCCACAGACAGGACTTGGAATTTCCCCTGCCCAGCCCTCCCATTGCAAGGTCATAGAGGTCTCCTGTCCTGGAATTGCTGCTGCCTGCCTGAGGTTGGACCCCTTGGTGCTGAGGGACCACTTCTATTTTCTGATGAACTCTTCTGAAACACAAAATACAACCCCATGATTCTGGGGTACTTTTACTACTTACTGGAAGCTGTTTTGGTTGTTTCCCCCTCCAAGAAGCAGCTATTTAGCCAGAGTTTAAAGATTTGCATTTCAGATAGTACCAATTAGAAAAAAATTATCATCTTTCTTTAGAGTTATAAACAAGAACTCTAGTTTACCATGTGTTCAGCTCTGAGTCTGTTTCCTGTGTTCACACAGATACCATTTCCTATTAAGTTTTAATTGATAAAACCCAATATTCAGACTTTTCAGACCTGCAATAAGCTCTCTTGTTTTTCTCCATCTGTTCCTTGCCAGATAAGTAGAGCTAGCTAGGAAGGCTTTAATCAGTCTGACTTTTGGGAATATCTCCACCTTCCATAGGTGCAGGTGTGAAGCCTGTCAGAAAAACCATACTGTCTTTATGCCTTCACTGACTTGAGGAATTTCTATTTGGTGCATAAATTTACCTTTCCAGCATATTTATACATGAAGTGACCTTAATTAACTGCATCAAAGTTTCCACTCAGCATATGTATTGCCATATATTTCTTTAACTGTAAATTAAAGGGAATAGAAACCTACTCAAGAAAAATCAGGCTAAAAGAGGCTTCATGTGTTCCAGAGAAATCCTGCTGCTCTCTTAGTGTAGGTAAGAGCAGCAGAAAAAAAATGGAAATCCCTACTCTGTGTGGGAAAAAAAAAGCATTGCTAAAGAGTTTTAGTGCTCTAAGATACTTGCAGAGCTATTCATCATTTCATCTTAACTGTGGCCATCATCCTGTGGAAGCCAAGCACTTCAGAGTCTGGTGTTTTCTGCTCAGGTGGGTGAAAAATAACGTTCCAAACAGAAGTACACAATCCTACTACAGCAAAGACCCTTTAAAGATCCCAACTTGCCTGCACATTTCCTGGTGCCAGCCTACATCCTGTAAAAGAGGATCCAGGGAGAGCCTGGAGATCTTCTGGACAAAGATTTTTGTGCCACAGCCTGGTAGGAAAGAGTCACAGCAATTTTAGCTGAACCTTTTAAGGCTCTGTGCAGCAGTTCAGCCTGTAAGCCATGCCAAATAGTGGTGGGATAAAATAGTGGTGGAATAAAGGTGAAAGGCAGCACCTCCTGAATCCCACAGCTGGAGGCACACGGTTTAGCCAGCATGGCTGTTCACACTGTTCTCCTGAAAAAAAAAAAAAGGAATCTGATACACAAGTTTTCCAAAGAGTAAGTAAATGCTGAGGGGTCCTGGGTGGTCACACCTTGTGCTGATCAAGGGCATAATTTTGTCTATTCTGTTGTTTTAAAATGCTTTCTTCCATCTCTATGTCAAATCAGAAGCATTAGAATTTCTACTTCCTGAAGTAATTTCAAGTTGATTTTTACTGTCCCGTGATCATGTTAGTTTTATATTCTGTTTATCTGATCTCATAATTTCCCTTTATTTAACTGATTGTGAGCAGCACTCCAGACACAGGCCTTCATGCCTTGCTTTTGACACCTTTCCATGGATTTATAGTCCACATGCCAAAGTTGTACATTCTCTCTTGTAATTTAAGCTTGGGCAGTTCCTTGAGCTAATGCCATTCTCCAATTTCGCTTTGCAAGGCTGACTTGACCCTCTCTACAAGATAGCCAGAACCAGACAGAGATTTCAAGCCTCAGCTTGAACTTCTCTCTGCAATTCATTCCCTGCATTAATGGTGGGGAAGCAGGTGGGCAGGGCAGGAGATGGGGTAGTTTAGGATTTGTTAGTAAAGCTCTGATAAAAAGCAGTGGAAATGTCATTTCTGTGCAGTTTCTGGCTCACCTGCCAACACCTGGTGCTTCTCTTGCTGAACACCGGGCTCCAGAGCTCAAGGTCCAGCCTTGCAGGCCAGGGACAGGGCACTGGCTTTAGGAAAAGTCACCTGTCGTGAACAGGAAAGGACTCAGGTGAAGGGAGGGACCTAAACTGCAAAATGGATAACAAAAAACTCTCAGCATTGTCAGAGACCACCAAACCCAGGCAGCAACACAGTCCCTGCTGATGCTGAAAAAAACGTTTTTGTATCAATTTGGGCACAAATATCAACACCAGCTATTTCTCATAGGCTTGGACAAAGCTTTTTAACTGCATTTCTCAAGCTGTTTTACCTCCTTAGCAATAAAGTTTCAATCCACATTAGTTTGAACAAGTTCCTTAAAGGTTTTTGAAGTTTGTTGGGTCAGCAAAACCCCAAGCATATGCCACTTTTCCATGACAAAGCTCCCATGCTGCTTGTTAGGAACGAATCCAGCGGCTAACACAGCTCTGAGCCAACGCACTGAAAAAAGCATCCAGTCAAAATAAAAAGTCCCACGGTGGATCCTACAAGCCACATGCGTTTGATTATTTGTTGCAGCAGAACGTGATAATAATGCACCAGCAGGAATTTGCATTTAAAAAAGCCAGGGCAAGCCCTGCTCTGGGTTGTGTTGGTAGTCGGTGTAAACAAGGCGCCCACGGAGCGGCGCTCCGGCCTTCGCAGAGCCCGAGGGCAGCCGGCCAACCCCGCACCCCGATCCGAGCTGCGAGCACAGCCAGGGACCGGCTGCAGCCTTTGAGCCCAGCGCTGCTCCGCCAGGGAGAGCCGAACAACCTCGGGCTCCCGGGACACAGCTCCCCAGCTTTGATACCAAATGCAAAGGGCACTGACAAGATGTACAGATACACAAACCCTACACACAGGGAACCTCTGACCCTGGGCTTTCATTGCATTGCATGCATTGGCAGTTTCCTACATCACCAAGTTACTGTCCCCAATATAAACTGGAGTATTTTCCTATGATGCAGTCACTGATGGAGGGAAGCTTTTCCACCCGGTTCAGGGACATCTGTGCTTACTGAGTTCCACTTCAGCACCTGGTCAGAACCATTTTTCATCACTAACTCCTTCAGTGAGTGGAGTCACCAGGAGAGAGAAGCCAAGGAGCAGCTCTGCTCTGCCCCAGGGTCAGGGCTCCCTGCACTGCACTGCACCAAATGCAGCAAAGAAGGGGAGAGGGAGAACACTCCAATTCCACAGAGCTCCGAGAGCTCAGGGTTACATAGGGTGAATGCACTTTTCCCTTCCTTAACCTTGTCAGTTTTAGAGGACACTGAACCCCGTATGAAATGCAGTAAAATGCAGAGTTACTCCTTCAGTGTTGGAGCAGAGTCACGAACCTGCCTGAACACGATGCCAAGCTCAGGGCTCTGCACTCCCACGCGCTCCGGGCTGTGGTCACTGCTACAGCTCTGCAGAACCAGCTACAGCCCCAGCAGCTCGTGCAGGATGGCACAGGTGGTAAAAACTGATACTGGGAAGGAAAAGGATTTGCAAGAAGGCAAGACAAAAAAAGAAACTGAAATACTTAGTAGCACAAAGTAAACATGGAACTACTAGAGGTGCTTATTATAAAAAGATAAAGCAGAACTTGCCTGTTGTCTGAACCCTGTTGGTACTTTGCAGCATTTATTCTAAATATTAAGAAAAGCTTGTTTTAAGAGGGGAAAAAAAACAAAACCAAAACAAAATAGAGACAGAATAAAGGAAGCTTTGCCACAGATGTCACTCTGAAGTCCTGTCCCAGTAACAAGAGCTTTACTGGTTTTACAAACTGCTCCGAAATCGCCCACAACACACGAGTCCCGAGTCACATGCAGAGAAAAGCTCTGCAGGAGTGCTTAACCTGCTGAATCCACACACTGGAACTTCAAACTGTGAAAACACAGAAGACACTTTTAGGAGGAAAAAAATCCAGGAAACACGACAACTCAACATAACCACATCTGGGGCTGTAGAGGCTGCTGCTCATTATTCTGATTAGAAAATAATACGAAGTGTGAACCTAAAGTAACAGAAGGTCCTTTGCACAGAAGGAAAATGCTGCAGAGGTGACACAGGCACTGCTCAAACCAGGTACCAGCCCCCTGTAGGATGGGAAGCTCCGAACCTACCGGGCTGACTCACGATGCTGAGGGACAGTGAGAGAATTTGACCACATCCAATTCTCTGAAATTAGTTCACATAGGCACCAATACAGATAATGTTTTCCTTTAATAGCGAAGGATTTTATAATGAAGCAGAAACATATAATATATTCCATGCAACCAACCTCATTTATTGAAAAGTCCTAATTTTATTGCCTTGTTTAGTAACATGTTTGTTCAACAAACTAATCTTTTTCATGAAGCAAAGCACAACTTTTTCTTATAAATAGTATAAATTATTTTATTTACAGAAACTTGTTACAAAACAAATAGACTATATATTTATTTTTCTTTTAAATATCCAAAGTAATTTTTCTATCCCATGACATTTGTTCATGTACTATACAGCAGCCAACACAGAGTTCAGCTGATCAGATGCTCTTGATTATGTATACAAATTATCAAACTATTCACACATTTTACACAGGAGATTGCTTTTAGAACCAGGCTCAACACCGAGCAAGATGCTTCCAAGGCCTACATTCACATTGACATTATGTAGTGCTCATTTCAAAATTATCTTTAAAACATAAAATATCTCGCACAAAAGGTAAAAATGATTATTTTCTGCTGAACAGTGAAACATTTAAGAATCTTTCTAAGCCCAATTCCCTCCTCCAGGACAGAATGAGTAAAAGACGAGAGATTCCTTGGCAAGAGAACTCTTACAGGAAGACAACTGCCTTAGAAATGTCATTTGGAAATCACATCTTTATTTTTTCATGGTTTAGAGGTACTTACTAGGGTTTTTTTCTTTGTATTGGAATACCAACAATTTGGAACATTTTCTAAATTATTTGACTAATGAATATTGCTCCCCCCCTCCACAAAATGAGTTAAATAAACTGCTGGTTAAAACCATATTTCAAACTCTTGGCATTATACTAAATATGAGTTATCAATAGGATTGTTCCAACAGAAGGTATTCAAATTAAAAGATTTTACAAAAGCTACCAGTATAATTTGCTTTCTTTTATCAACCCATCTCATTAATTTCAGATATATAGATATATGCATGTGTGTGTGTATATACACACACACACACATATATATTATATATAGGTGGAAAAAGCAAGCTCCAAAATTTCAACTGAACATTCAAGTCTTTTAAGGAGAAGCTGTCTAAACAGTCCAAGCTTAAAACTAGTTATATCAGGCACTTTCAGTTTTTCCGTTAGTTTGAAACCACATGAGACCCACACGGATGCGCACGCACACACACGCACACGAACACTAAAAAAAGAGAAGCAGTGTGTCACTTAGCTATGGATCTGCTGGGAGTCAGGCAACTGAGAAGCAATCAATGCCACACCAACCACGAGGGCTCCGGGCTCGGCATCCTCGGCGTGGATCCACCCACTCCCAGGACAGGGAAAAGGGACACAGCTTTCACAAAACGGAGGCATCCCTTACATTGCAAAGTAGGCATGTTAACTATTGGCTTGGCAGTGAACCACTTCAAATTATAAAAAGGTATTTGCTTTTTTTTTTTTAATTAATTAATAAATAAATACTAGATGATCTCAATTGTACCAAAACTGGATATAAGAAAAAAAGACCTGTGCAAAAATACATATTTAAATATGTACAATCAATTAACAAAATATGTCTTCTGAAATAGGGATACTTCAATATTTATAATAGAACAAGAAATTCCAAAATAAAGATACAAAAGTATGTTTTTTTTCTTGTATAATTCTTTGTTCATCATTGCAGCAATTTTTTAGGTTAAGAAAACTGCAGGAGTCATAACGAGAAGTTGGAAAGACTATAAAAACTGTATCTCTTAAATTAATACCAAAATCTGTCTAGAAACAACCCAGCCACTGCAAATTCAATTTTGCAAGGAAAATTAATTTTAAGCTTCCTTAATTATTTACAGTAAGAACTATGTGACAATAAAAGCTTCAGGAACAATGTTCTGCTTACAACCAAGATCTAAAACATAATATTTAGAGCAGGTCTAGGGCAGGCAGAATTTATGCTCGGATTCTTTGCTCCAGTGGCTCAAGCCCACATGGTGCAGGGTGGCTGCACCCACTGGCTCTGGAGGAGCAGCCATCAGGAATTCACTTTGTACACATCTGCATGCTACTGAAGGAGCACAAATTTGCCATTTTGCTTTCAGATCAACAGAACCTTAAAAACCAGAGGACAGTTCAATCACAAACTTGTCAAATTTCTGTTTCCTTTTCCTTTGTTTCTACCAAGAGTCAAATTGCACTTGTGACTGATGCTATCCTGAAGTGGAAGCTCTGCCCCAGGGACTTTCATCAGAGCATGGATTTCTCTCCAAACGTGCAGGATTTAATACACTTGGATTTCTTTTTGAAGCAATTCACTTTGGTTCCTTTTACATTAAACCAATTGCAGTTCTAACAATCCTTTCAACAGGGCATCCTATTAAATACGAATCCTTTTGTTCCTGAAAAGTTGTCTACTGGTTTCTTTTTAAAGTTTGCATAATAAGAGTCTCTAGTACATTGCTTTCTCAGTGAGATCTTTTGTATCAATTCAAAGCTAAAGTGTCTGCATAGAGGCTTCTTGTTGTTTTGCTGTATAACAATGATTTCATAGGAAGTTCAGGAGAAACTGAAAGCATTGTTAGGTAAACAACTAAGCAACTGCTACTCAGAGTGGCTTTGGATTCCCTGATGTACTTACTACTTGCCACCACAACGGGGAGAAGGCTGGGCTACGTGAACAGCTGGACAGGCTCAGATTGTCTCTTCTCAGCAATAGCTGATGCCCCTTTAAGGCAGAAAATAAAAATCTTCTTCGTTAGGATTTCATCTTCCTTTGCTTTGCCCCCTTAATAAAAGTTTAGTCAGTTTTGAGCCTTTACCTGATGTTTAAAAACTTAACAAAAACATCCAGATGAGTCAAACCATAATACAATGAGCCCTTTGGCGGAATTAATTTTTGAGGTGTTTTGAAGCAAGACAAAATACTTCATAAAAATTGGCTGGGTTATATAAAACTGTAAAGCCTCCCATGCTCATAAAGCCTGGGTGGGCCTGGGATGACTGTGATGCACAAACCAGTGCTCCACAGTGAACTCTGCTGTCAAATTGGTATTTATTCCAGAATTTTGACTAAAAAACCCAAACTTACTGAGTGGTAGAAGACATCACACATCAACAATTTTGTTACACAAACAAGGCAGAAAGAAACTGACTTTTATGGTTGTTAAAAAATATTTAAATATTTTAAAAACTCATTTTTAAAAGGGCTAATTTTATCTGCTGGAAGAGGAAGACAAATCCAGCCTAATTTCATCAATACAGTTTTTCTTTTAAAAAAAACAAAGGCCTGTGGTATACAGTATAGGTCAATAAATAGGTTCTTTGGGCATAGAGTTTTAGAGGTTATTTGCCTTTGTCTGTTTGATATTTTTTGGAATTTTTAAAGAACAAAATTAACTTTTCTTCCACAATAAAATCTCATTCAAAAGAATAGAAAATAGGTTTTGTATCACACAAATACGGCATTTTTATACTTGTTTTCTGAGCAGTGGCCTCAAACAAGTTTTTCTGGTTTTGTTGGGTTTGTTTTGTTTTAAACTCCTGATAGCTTCTTATCCCAAATTACCTGCAAAAGGCTGGGCAAAACAGACTATTTTTTGAATTGTGCTATTTTTTATATTCCATTAAAGGAACATTGCTATAAAAACACTAAAGCCATATTCCCTTCTTGAGGGCTTCTTTCCATTGTGCCTCACACATTTTTCCCCTTGTCACGGGGTCCTCTCCATTGAGGGTGTCTGTCTGGTTAGCTATCACCTACAAAAGACACCATCAGTATAAAAATAAGTCCACAGTAATGTTTATTTCCCCCCAGAAAACATTCCTTTGCCCAGCCAAACTATGTCAAATAGTGGCAAGATGATGTACTCCTGTAAGGAAAATCTCACAGATTTGTAGCAAACAGTCCAGACCACTGTTAACACTGATAAGAGCAATTATGTGGCTGAACTTCATCCAGTGTCCATTTCTAGTATATTCACTGCTACAGACATGGCTTCAGGGAAATTCCTTGTTTAAGTGACAGTCCAGTAGATTTCCACACCTGAGGACCATGGGAAGTTGGGAAAACTCAAGGCATCTTGGAGTCCAGAAATCCAGATGGAGGTTTTGCTTGTAGTGAAAACTGTCCAGTTTGTTTCTCACCTTGGTGCCTTCAGCTATCAGG